>NC_090923.1:1090538709-1091232459 GCF_040938575.1 Ambystoma mexicanum
CGCCAGCCGCAAACCTCAGGTACTTCCTGTGCTTGGGATGAATCGGCACATTAAAGTAAGCATCCTGTAGGTCCGGAGACACCAACCAATCCTGAGGTTGAAGGGCCTGGAGGACTTGAGAAAGAGTAATCATCCTGAACTTGTCCTTCCTGAGAAGCTTGTTCAACCAACGCAAGTCCAGGATGGGTCTCAATCCCCAGTCTTTCTTTGGAATCAAAAAATATGGGGAATACTATCCCTTGTTCCTCTCCACTATAGGCACTAGTTCTATAGAGCTTTTCTCTAGCAGGGTCAAGATTTCCTGCACAAGGAGCGGATCCGGAAGTTTCAAAGAGATTCCCCGGTGGATTGTCGGGAGGCCGCCTTAGAAGAACAAGTTACTTTCTTACCTTGTAACGTTCTTTCGATGGGATGGTCCGACGACGTATTCCATATCTATGACATGTAATCACCGCAGCACAGCTGTGGTGATTACATGTCATAGATATGGAATACGTCAGAAGACCCAATCCCCTCGAAAGGGAAGGCAGTAGCCATGGGCAATTGTATCCAGAACTCATGCATCCAAAGTAATGGCTCGCCATTCTTCGAGATGTGGAGACAGCCTGCCCCAACCAGCGAACAATGGGACATGGCCTCAGGACTGTTTTGGAGCTACTGCGGCAGCATCCGAAGGCAAAGAGGGAGCTGCCTGAGCGGCTTTGGCACCTCCATTTCCCCGACCACCACGGATACTTTTTCCCTGACCCCTTTGACTGGCAGCTCCTCTCATTCTACCAAAGGAGGTGTAGTAACGAAAAGAACCTCCCCTCCACTGTTGTCCCCTAGGACGAAAATGCGGAGATTGATGCACAGCTGCACTTAAAGATTTTGCCGCAGCTTTTGAGGTCTGCAACCTCTCAAGGCTCTTGTCCGCCTTGCTGCCAAACAAATGAGTGCCATCAAAGGACATGTTCAAAAGACGGACTTGCACATCCGGAGCAAAACCAGACTTCCGCAACCACGCAAATCTGTGTATAACGGTGCTCACTGCCATGGACCGGCTAACACTGTCGGCCGTGTCCAAACCCGACTGAAGGGATTCACACATGGCCTCCTTGCCATCTTGCACAAGAGCAAGAAACCCATCCCTTTCTTCCCCCTCAGGAATATGCTCAGCCGCAAGAGAAAAAAAATTCCACAGAGTGTGTGAAAATATTGCCAAGGCACAAGTGGAGTTGGCTAATTTAAGCGCCATACTCCCCGCAGAAAACACTTTGCGTGCCCAACCGTCAAATCGTTTGTCATCCCTATCCGGAGGGATGGTAGGGTACGCAGCCTGCCTCGAGGTGGCCGTAGCCGCCGAAACCAACAAACTCTCGGGATTGGGGTGAGAAGATGGATAGCTGGGGTCGCTACCGGAAGGGCAGTATTTCTTGGTCAACGATTTGTTAACCGCCGGAAGAGATTCCGGTGACTGCCAAGCAGCCGGCACCCTTTTCTGTAATGTCATATGAAAAGATAACACCGGTCAGAGAACGGACCATGATCTAAAATATCCATTAGATCATCTTGTACAAAAGCTTCAGGAGGACTGGACCAGCCCAGATACTCTGTGACCCTAGCCAGGAGCCTCCTGTAGGACGACTCTGCATGAGCCCCAGGCTCAGGCCTGCCAAATTCCACTCCCGGAGAAGTGTCCAGACCACTGGCATCATGAAAGATTTGCCTCAACTCCTCCAATTGACTGTCTCCAGAAAAGACAGGAGCCGCATCAGCCTCAACAGGGTCCATATCAAAGTCTGACCTTTATTCTTCCTCATATACGTCATCCAGAGGAAGGTAAAACCTCGGGACAGAAGAGGGACTGGAGTCCACCACCGGCCTCACAGACTTAGAAGTAGCCTTCCTGGGAGCATCCACCGTGTCAGGGATCTCCACTGGTAAATTTCGGGCAAAAAGCCCCAAAGGCGTCGAGAGAGCCGACTGCTTCAGCGTCGATGTTGATAAAGGCGCCAAGAGCTGGAACAAAGGCACAGCTTCGACGTCGGTATCTGATCGACATGTCGCCGGAGTCGACACAACCACAAGCCCTTACCAGGCTGCTGCGGTCTCGCTCAAGGCGAGGACCGAGACGCACATCTCTTGCGACTATCCTGAGCCTTCTCCGAACAGTACCTCGAAGATTCTCGATGAACGTTGGGTCGAGGACCCGAGCACGAAGGTGTGCGAGCCACAGTACTAGACCGTTCCTTGCCGGCTTCATCAGAAGGCATGGATGGAACTGTGCCCAGCGATTGAAAAATCGCTAACATCTGCTCCTTAAAGGCAGCCCACTCCTCCGAAGTCGTGGACTTCGTCGGGCAAGCCACTTCCCTTGCGGCTCCATCCTCCGAGGAAGGGGAAGGCGACCGGGGACGGCACTTCCTGGAATGCCGAGACGAGGACGACGAATGGTGGGAACCACTCCGGGACCAAGGTCCCAAAGACGTCTCCCGACGTGGAGAGTCGCCCCTGGAACCGTCGGTGGACATCCCCTTTCGATTTACGGGGCCTACTAGGCTTTGACCCCCTACCTACCTGAAGCTTCCCCTTACGTTCCCGCAAGGCCTTAGCAGTCAGCGACTGGCATTTGGAACAGTCGTCAGTGTCATGACTCTCGCCCAAGCACAACAAACAAATGCGATGCGGGTTGGTAATCGACATTTTCGACTTCCAGTAACACGTTGTGTGGAAAAAACGTAACTGAGGCTATGGGCGCTGTGTGTCCCATTTATAACTTCTGGTTACATCGCCCTCGACGGAGGCCTTTGAGGGACATCGACCCCATCGACGCAGGACACCCTCTGCCGAAAAAGTTTCTGAAGTACACAGCTGTGGACATTACATGTCAAAGATGTGGAATACGTTGGAGGACACAATCCAATCTAAATACCTATTGCCAATTCCTTACAACAAATTATAAAAAGTGTGTGGGATAGTGTTTCAATAAAGAAGTGTTCCAAATAAGTCAGGATGCGATTGCCATTGGTCTCCCTTCCTCATGTTTTGAGCACAGGTGACAAGGTTGGATCTTGGAGCACAGCACACGCTCGAGCTTTCCCAGCACAAGCCGACAGTTCCGTTCCAGCTAGCAGGTTCCATCGATGTTTAAGTCTCTTTTCACAAAAGTTTCTTGCTTTCGACACCCTGATATTTTCAACAAAGTTCTGTTCCACGCATGGCTTTGGGTGACAGCTTCACCCCTGGGTCCCCCTCTTCGGGGCGCTGACCCCTCACAAGTAGTATTTCACAATTCAATTGAACAGTTCCTTTCTCAATGAACTTTGGGTGATGACTTTTCATCCCTGGATCTCCCTCGACCGGGCTCGGACCCATTTGACAAGGGGGGCCATTCACTTCCCATGGTCTTCCAATATTTCTTACTTTCACAAGTCTTAATGTCTTTTTAAACATTTCTTCAGACTTCGCCCCTGATTGTCGGCTTCCTGCGGCAAACTTCTGCAACACTCTGTTCAGGTGCTCAATTCACCAAGCGGGATTAATTTCCCTTTCTTTCGCAATCTTCTTTTGGACAAAGACTTTCAACAGTACAGGGGATTTTACGAGACCCCTGTATGACCACTTTAACCTCTTCTCGCCTTTTCCCAAGACCTTCTGGTTATGGTAGTCCATACCATCAGGTAATCACCCAGAGATTCCTGCGTGAGCACCCACGTGGTGCCAGACTCCTCTGTTGCTGGTTCCCCCCCCCCTCTTTCCTCAACAGTTTCTTTAAATCTTTCAAAAGTTCAAATTAGCCGTTGGTTTCATTTCATTCAATACAGTTCAGTTTCTTATCGACTCTCCACTCGACACACCGGCTGTGATGAACCGCATGGCTTTCCTGCTCTTTGGAGTCAAGGTTGGTACCACCAAGACAAGCGCCTCACCCCGGCTTGGTATTTAGCGGAGGAGGGTCTTGTGTAACATTGACATCTGCTGCAACACATGCTGGCCTTTGTTCGCGGTCTTATGTTTCCGTCTGCGTAGGTTCCACGGGTCTGTATCGAAAAGGGCAAGGTCCTCTCCTCGTCATCCTCTCGGTATTCGCCATCTTTCGCTTCCTCTTGAACTGCTGTTCGGAGTTAGCATTTACGTTGTGCGGTTTGCCTTGCTCGTTCTGTGCTTTCGTGCTCCACCTTTTATCCCTGTGGGGAAAGGAAAGGGTCATCAGGTGTGTGGGATTTTGGTCAATTGCCTGACCCTTAGGTTTGGACATGTCCGGTAAACAGCTTTGGATTTAGTCTGTGGTCTTTTGTGGTGTATGAAAGTGCTTGTGTCGGAAAAGGGGGGAGGGTAGAGTATCTGAGTATCCTACATGGTAAGATGGGAAAAAGGTATTCTAAGACGGGGGTTGGTTGGGTAACTCAGAAGGATGAGATGGATAGGTTTTGTGGCATGAACAAAATGACCAAAGTTTTTGTGTCCTGGACAGGGGGAATTGTGGGACTAGTAGTGTATTGTTAATGCAGTATACATTGCAGAGGTTTCAGGAAAGAATAATCAGAGAAGGGTTGGGAGTATTCGGGTAGAAAACAGGAATACAGGGAGATGCGGTTTTCAAGTCTAATGGGGTCTGTGCTAGTAGTTGGTTTATCACAGGTGTAAGGGTGGTTGGATTTTATTAAGGGAGCTTCTTCTGGTCTAAGGGAGGTAGATGTGTAATACCCAAAGAAAATCTCTGGGACTTCGTCCTCCTCTCTGTCTTCCGCAATGTAGTACCGTGTTCTCACCTGAGGCATTTCCCAGAGCATAACACCGGGCTCCCCTACCCAGGTGATCTTTCCTCGCTCGTCCACCCCAGGGGTTGGGATCGGAGAGCACCAGCCCTCCCCTGGCCACCTGAATAAGGGTTTCCCGAGGTCTACTTGGGAGAATACCCTCCGCTTTCTCACCAAGGGCAGAGGTCGTGCCACAGAAAGTGTGCAGGAAAGAAGCTTGCTTGTGGGAGACATGTATTGCAGAGGCTGCACAGCGGGAAGCAAAGGCAAGGGAAGCTTTTCTTCCCTAGAGGCCGTCGCAGGTGGCTGGCGTGCATCCAAGGGACTCAGGGAGATTTCTGGTGGCTGGCATGCATCAGAAGATCTCCGAAGCAAGAGAGGAACCAAATACAGGTGACGCAGTCGAAGGCGAATTGAAGGAAGCAGACGGCTGTGAAGCAAGAAGCCGCAAACACAGAAGTCCTATGAGCAGGAAAGGAAATGGAGGCGCGTGTCCTGTCTGGGTAGTTCACAGGTTTGTAGCGACCCCAGAGTGCTTCAGTACCCTTTGCACCGCCCAGGCAGGCATTCAGCAAGTAACCACAGCTCGCATGAAAGTGACAGAAGCCCAGAGTGCAATTTTCAATATCAAACTATTGAGGGCAGCAGACGCAGCACTTGCGCAGAAGCGAAAGCTATTCCCAAGGCGATTTCTAACATCTAACCAGTGAAAAGCAACAGTTTATAACTAATTAAAATGACTAATGTTAAAGGTGTAAGTCTGTGGAAATCCCAGCAAACCAAGGGGGCGAAATTAAAAGCTAATATCTACAAGCATTGTCCAAGCCAAGAGGAGCAATGCTTGTAGGTCTTATCGTTTAGCAATAGTCTAAGTCAAAAGAGCCTGAAACTTTGGACCAAATTGTGCTTGCCTGATTGTCAACAGCAGAAGGAGGCCAATGAAAGGTCTACAGGCTGGGAGACTTATGGCCCATATTTCGACCAACATTTGGTGAAAGCTGGTAGAAACCCACATTGCCAAAGCCAAGGGAGATGCAGAAAGAAACCCTATCCTTGGAAGTCATTGGTGTCATAGGTGGTCCCTCATTAATTACCTCCCTATATTCTCATCCCAGGTGGCCAGGAAAAGGCAGGTGCACTCCTGAACTTGGAGATCAACATTTTTCTCAAGTTTGGGAGAGCTATAAAGTTAAGAAACTCCCTTATACCCAAGGAAGCAGTGCAGAAAAGTTGGGAATAACACCAGCATAAAATGATTGCCCTTTTCTATACAACCAGGGTTAATGACTTATTCTTATAAAGTATCTTTATAGAATGTTATAAGGAACACATTGGGGGTTGGAAGTAAAACAGAAGCAAGAAAACATGATTTTTCCTTTAGTACTGAGGCGAGGAAGAGGGCTGAAGAGGCACAATGTTGCATGAGTGGTCAGTTCATTAGTGCAGATGACCCACACCTGAGGGAGATTGGGAGGCTTAAAAAGCCCCCCCGGGTGCAGGCCATAGAGAAGGAGTTGAATCTGGTGGTGAAGAGCAGAGGAAATCATAAGCAGAAGGCACATCGTTCGAGTTGGCAGCCCAGACAAGTTGGAGGAGAGGGAGGACGCCGGGACCACTGCAGGGCAGATTCCAGCTGCCGGTCCTGAGAAGGTCAGTGTCCCCAGAAACCTGAGGTGCAAAGGTTGCACAGCAGGAAGCATGCAGGAGGCTGTTTCGGGTGGTGGCGTGCACCTGTGAGCCTCGAGGATGTCTCTGGTGGCTGACATGCACCAGGGGGCCTGTGGAGCAATAGAAGCTTCAAGTGGAAGTGGCATGAACAAAGGCAGACTTACAGAGGAGGATTGCCGTCTCATGAATAGCCAGAGCAGCAGAAGTCCTGCGTAACGTAGGGGGAACACAGATGCACATCGGGACTGGTGAGTGAACACTGTTGGCTCTGTCCCAGCTTGCAGGCTGGATGCAGGCGTGCGAGTGAGAGACACTCGCGTAGTAGCAGAACAAGTGCAAAGCAGCACTCGCATGTGAATGAAAATAATCCACACGCTCATTTTGAATACTGAACAATTGAAAATAAACAGAGGCAGCACTCACACATAAGAGTGATAATGGTTCCCAAGCTATTTCTGGAGATCTAGCTAGGGAAAAGCAGCAGAGACCTAATATACATGAGCCAATTGACTAATCTTGAAAGCAGGAGTTTGTGGAAAACGCAACTGTGGGGGCAATGTTATTGTGAGTTGATGTCAGTAAGAATTGGCCAAGCCAAGTGAGGCTGGACATGAACACTATTTGGCCAATATTGCAAAGAGCAGAAAGGGGCTAATGCAAAGGATGTAAACTCCGGAACTCATGTTGGCAACAGTAATACAACGAGTTATCACAGCTGAAGGTGTTTAATAAACTGTATGCAGGTTGCAAAAACGCCTAATCTTAATCTAAGATTGGAGCAAGCGTAGACCATCAACTGAGAAGAAGGCAGTCCTAGTGTCATTGTGTCAAATAAAAAGGCCTATACTAAGAAACCTTACAACTAATACAAACAGGGTGTGGGATACTTCTCAAGAAAAGAAAGAAGTGTTCACAAATAATATGTCAGGATGAGGTAGCTTGGGTCAACCTTTCCCACCTTTTAAGCATGGTGTAAGGTGGGATCTTGGAGCACAGTACAGTGTCGGGCTTCGCCGGCCTGGCCCAGGGGAGGAGTTTAACTGCCGGTACTGCCAGGCAACCCCAGCTGCCCCTGGACTTGCCTTCTGTAAGGACAGTTTCCTCCTCCACACTGCAATCTCCTCTCTGGAAGCAGGACCAGTGTTTGGGTGGGTTTCTTCTCCTCCTCCAGGCCTCCCAGGGTCTGTCCAGCTCACTTGGGCTCTTTTCTGCTCTCCGGTACTTTCCAGCATCCCTGCTGTTCCTGGCTGCTGCTTTTATACTCCCAGCTAGAGTTAATTGGAGTCAGGTGTGAATAGTTGTTCCTCCATGCCTGACCTCGTTATTAGGACAACATGGAGACTGCCCATAGGAATCTATTACTCACTGATTCCTATGGGTAATCCTCGTGGCTCTCATCTGCCTCTTCCCAGTCCTTGTGGTTTTCAATTGGGGAGTGGGTTTATGGGAGTTGTAGTGTTGTGGAGAGGTAACATTCATATTGGGTTTTAGAGGTAATTGGGAGTTTTCCTGTTTTCTCCCTCTTTTCCATAAGGGAAAGTGCTCGGGGAAATGTGATTTTGGTGACAACATCCCATAAAGACTGCTGGGACATCTGGTAAGGGGGCATTGGAAAAAATTGAATGCTGGGTCTCACCCAAGGGCGCTCGTCTCGCAGTCTCCAAGGACCCCTTGCCCCGGTGATCCTCCCCTGCTCGTCCAACGCAGGGTTGGGATCCAAGAGTGATGGCCCTCCCCAGCCCACCTGAACAAAGGATCCCCGCGAAAAACAAATGGTGTGGGAAACAAAGTTATATCATTTCTTGAACACTTTTTTCTTTTGTATGTCAGGATAGTTGAGCCGTTCGCTTCCCTTCCCTACGTTTTCAGCACAGGACAAGGCGGCACACTTGAGCTTAGCACACACTCTGACTTTTCTAGCACAAGGATGCACTTCAAAATCTCACTATCAGGACTTTCTGTGCCAAAGTCTCTTTGCCAATCAAAGTCTCTTATTTCAGAGAGCCTAGTGTGACAAACAAACTAAGTACCTTTCTCCTCAGGATTCTCATATGCACAACTTCACTAGTGAGTTACTGTTCACACAAGGCTCCCCTATGCTGGACTCAGACCACATTTCTCTAATTTTCCAGACTTTCTTTATTGTGTCAAAATCGAAGACTTTCGACTGTGCGTGGGATTTTGCTTGACCCGTCGCAGGATCAGTTCGATTCACAATTTTGTTCTCTTCATAATACAACCCTTTAAATTTCACTTCTTCCACTTCTCAGCTGGATACCTTACAGAGATCCTCGATTGAGCACCCACGTGGGGCTGGACCACTCTGTCAAAGGTATCGTATTTTTCTTTTCAAAGTTCAGACGTTCATCAGCAGTTCAACGTTGCTATCACACGCATTTTAACAATGTTCATTCCAGCGCTGGCCATACAATGTTTCTGCTTGCAGCCTTGGCTTCAACACAGACCAGCCTTGTATCGGTCTCCCCAACTCACTGGCTGTGTTGGTTTCATTGATGCTGCTTTGTTCTTGGAGCCAAGGATGGTACGACAGCAGCTGCTGCTTCTCCCCACCTAGATTACTGACGCAGGAGGGCCCTGGGTACCGCCGACACACAATACATGATTCTTGAGCCTGGTTTCATGGTCTTCTGCTTTCTGATCACAAGGGCTCTTGAAAGTAACGGTTCCTTGTCGGAAAGGTCAAGGGAACTTCCCTCCTTGCAATCTCCTCCTGCTTTGAGGGCTTTCTTCTCTCATTCAGCTGCCGCCTCGAAACTGCTGTTTCCTTGTGTGCTTTGCCTTGCTCCTAGTCTGCATTTGTACTCTGCCTTTTATCCGAGTTGAGAAGCTTAATGGAAGTCAGGTGCGAGTGTCGGTCAGTAATTGCCTGACCTCACCTGACCATTGTATTGGTAGACGTCAGGTATAATGCTCGGGTGTTAGTCTGTTTTTGTCACGCCCCCACCTTCATCCACGCGTTCCATGGACACCTCTCATAATCCAGCCCCCACTATCACCACCGAAATACATGCCAGGACACACTCTCCCCTGCAGGCCTACCGGCAAGGAATGGGACAAGGTCAGCGACGCCGGTTCTTGCCATCTCAGCGTTGGTTTCCATTCCGGCGTTGGCAGTTGCCATGGAGACGCGCCACGGGCATTCTACAACGTCTCCGTTGCCGGCACCTGAGAGCTCCTCCTTCAGCACGTTCGATCACGTGACGGATGATGAGTCACGTGATCATTAGTCAGCGTTCAAAAGGGACGCGCTGACTGCCCTCCAGCGCTTCACAGCTGATCCTGTTGGGCGCATTACGGATTACAGACTACTACCACTGACCTCGGATTGATCTTGGACTCTGATTTGGCTTCTTCCTTCACGGTATCTTTGTCTTTGTTTGGAACTATTTTCTCCTGGATTTGACCACATTTCCGTCCCTGGATTGCTATTTGGATTGCCCTTTTGTTATGAACTTTGTTCTTGGATTACGCACTTTGGATTACGCACTTTTCAACTGATTGACTTACGTTTTCTGGCTTCTACGTAAGGTGGTGATTTCATTCCTACCAAGTGCTTTACCAAACTGTCATCTGGTCGTCACCCTTGCTGGCTGCCTCCGACAAACATCCTTACACCATTATTAAGTCCCGACCAACTCCTAAGGGTAAGCCCTATTGTAGACTTATTACATATTCATATACAAGTCTCGGGTTCTGTGTTTATGACCTAACTTCGTGTTTGCCTTACAGTGGTCATAGGGGGCATCTTCCGGCATTCCTGGTTCCGGCTGACGAAAATCCACCACCTGTGGCCTCAAGGACCGTTCGGGCAGTAATTTCTTGTTTGCTCGAGTGGTACTTGGGGACGGAGGTTTCATCGGCTACACGACCATCAAGTCTTGACAGTTTTCTCCCAAAGCGGGCTGTCCATGTGAATGTGTATGTGTAAGAAAAGGGCGGGTAGAGTTCCTACGTATCCTACCTGGCTGTTACGCTCACCTGGTATGGAACAAGTTACTTACCTGTAACTGTTGTTCTCCAGCATGGGTCTGGCATGGATTCACATGCTCATGAATATTCCCCGTCGTCGGGCTGGGAATCCTCGGTAAAGAAAAAACCAGTATCAGTTTCGTTTCTGATCTGTCTTTCGTAGTAGTAACCAATCACTGATCTCTGCGTCATACTGACCACAGCCAATGACTGCCCTCTACCTAAGCCCCGCCTCTGGCAGCCATCTTCAGATTTGGAAGCACGTGAAGTGGCAGTATGACCAAGTGAAGAGCCGCAGAGGGGTAGGCGGGAGGGTTCACATGTGAATCCATGCCAGACCCATGCTGGAGAACAACAGTTACAGGTAAGTAACTTGTTCCTTCTCCAGCATGGGGTCTGGCATGGATTCACATGCTCATGAATAAAGAATACATAGCAGTACACACATGCACAACCACGGGAGGTGGCAAAGGCTCAACATTAAGCATTACATCAAACTCAACATTAAGCATCTTACCTCCTCACCAGGCTCACCTCAGGCGAACAGGTTGCGCAGCACTGCTTGGCCGACCCTGGACTCCTCCCTGGAATCCCGATCGACGCAGTAGAATTTCGTGAAGGTGTGCGTCGACCTCCACGTAGCAGCCCTGCATATGTCCAGCAGGGGCACACCAGATAGGAACGCCGTGGTAGCTGCGATCGCTCTGGTGGAATGGGCTCTCGGACGGCCAGGCAGCGGTCGGTTTGCCAACCGGTGACAGTACATGATACAGCCAGAGAGCCATCTGGAAATGGAAGCCTTCGAGAGAGCCTTCCCCTGATTGACAGGTCCAAAGTTCACAAAGAGTTGTGACGTCTTCCGAAAACACTTTGTGCGGTCCACGTAGAACTTCAGCGCTCTAGCCACATCCAGCGAGTGCAAAGTCCTCTCAGCCGGCGACGAAGGGAAGAACACAGGTAACACCAAGGGTTCGTTGAGGTGGAAGTCCGACGGCACCTTGGGCATGAAGGAGGGGTGCGTCCTGAGCACTACCCTCGTGTCGTGAAAAGTCAAGTACGGGGCCTTGCAGGAAAGGGCCTGGATCTCTCCCACCCGTCGTGCGGAGGTGATGGCCACAAGAAACGCTGTTTTCCACGACAGAAACTTCAACGGGGCCGAGTGCAGAGGCTCGAACGGAGGTCCCATGAGCTTGGTCAGCACCACGTTGAGCTCCCACGCCGGGGCCGTAGCCTTCACCGGCGGGAACGATCTGAACAGTCCCTTCATGAACTATTTCACCAGACGATGAGACCACAAGGACGTCCGCCCCGTGGTTCTGGTGTATCGGGAGATCGCAGCAAGATGAATCTTGATGGACGCGTGTGCCAGTCCAGCTTTGGCCAGCGTCAACAGGTACGGCAGTACTTGGGGAGCCGTGATCCTTAGAGGGTTAATCTTCTGTGCGTGGCACCAGACAGAGAACCTCTTCCATTTGTGTCCGTAGCATTTCAGAGTCGAGGACGCCCTGGCCTTTGCAAGAACCTCTCTGCAGTCGGCCGGTAGTTCGTATCCTCCAAACTATAGCGCTGCAGGAGCCAGGCCTGCAAGTTCAGCGACTTCGGGTCGTGGTGGAGGATGGCGCCTCCTTCCCTGGAGAGCAGATCCGCGTCCACTGGCAGCTGGATTGACGGGGACGCTGACAAGTCCAGAAGGTCCGGGAACCATATCTGCCTCGGCCACGCAGGTGCGACGAGGATCATCCTGCACCGTGACCTCTTGAGCTGGTTGATGAGCCGGATCAGCAGTGGTAATGGAGGGAACGCGTATAGGAACAGGCCCTCCCAGGGGAACGAGAAAGCATCGCCCATGCTCCTCGGCTGGGGAAACCTGCTGGCGAACCTCCGGCACTTGGAGTTCGTCGCCGTCGCGAACAGGTCGATCTGGGGTGTGCCCCACCATCGGAAGAGGCGATCCACTAGATCCTGCCGTAGTTCCCACTCGTGGCACGAGCACAGCTCCCTGCTGAGTGAGTCGGCGATGGTGTTTTTTATCCCTGCCAGATGAAACGGCACCAGAAACATCCCTTGGGCGACGGCCCAATGCCACAGGTCCTGCGCCTCCTTGGACAGTGCTGGGGACCTGGTTCCGCCCTGTTTCCTGATGTAGAACATGGTGGTGGTGTTGTCGGTGAAGGAACGGAAGGAAGGACCTGAGGGCCCAAAACACTGCGCGGAGCTCCAGGACGTTGATATGGAGGGACTTCTCCGTCGGGAGCCAAAGGCCTCTCGCGTGCAGTTTTTCGGTGTGCGCTCCCCACCCTTCCAGGGAGGCATCCGTGGTCACTGTCTCCTGGTGGCCTGGGGTCTGGAAGTCCATGCCCGCCGTCAGATGAGCGCGGGTGCCCCACCACCGGATCGCTCGTCGGAAACTCTTGTCGAGTGTGATCTTCTCCTCGAAGCTGCCCGTCGTTTGGATCCAGCGCGCGTCCAGGAACTCCTGCAACGGGCGCATCCGGAGCCTGCACAGGGGAATGAGGTAGATGCAAGAAGACATCATTCCGAGGAGGGACTTGATGGACCTCACCTTGGCCGCGTCGGCAACCAGCATCCGCTGTACCTTGCCCAGGATGGACCTGGTCCTTTCCTCCGACGGGGAGGCCAGAAGGGACACTGTCGAGCTTCGCTCCCAGAAACAGTGCGTCTTGCGCGGGTACCAGGTGGGACTTGGCGTAGTTCACGGAGAATCCCAGGTCTGTGAGAAGTTGGACGGTCCTTGCCGTGTGCTCCACGGCGAGCTCCCTCGTCTTGGCTCGGATGAGCCAGACGTCCAGGTAGGGGTAGACGTGGATCCCCCCTCGGCGCAGCTGCGCCGCCACTGGTGCGAGGCACTTGGTGAATACCCTGGGTGCCGACCGTAGTCCGAAGGGAAGGGCTCTGAACTGATAGTGACGCCCTTGGACCACGAACCTGAGAAATTTTCGGTGCCCCTTTAGGATGGGAATATGGAAGTAGGCATCCTCCAAATCCAATGACGACAGGAAGTCGCCCTCCTCCAGCTGACCCAGGACGTGCTGGAGGGTGACCATCCGGAACTTCTGTGCCTTGATGAACTTGTTGAGTCGTCGTAGGTCTAGGATGGGGCGCCATCCTCCCGTCTTCTTCTTCACGAGGAAGTATCTTGAGTAAACTCCGGAGCCCCGATGCCTCTTTGGGACGAGTTCGATGGCGCCCTTCCTGAGCATCGCCTTTACCTCCAGGAGAAGCTGAGGGACGTGAAGCTCTTTCCTGGCCACAGGGGGGACGCGCGGGCACCTTCTTTGAAACTCGAGCGCGTGGCTCTGGGCTAGGGCGTCCAGCACCCAACGGTCGGTGGAGATGGACCCCCCCCGCTTTCTTCCTGGCCGCCGCGGAGACGACGGAGTCCGGGGTAGGCTGTGCCCGGAGGCACAAGGGGGCCGCGTCTGGGACCCGGTACTTCTTCTCGTACCGGTCTCTTCTAGCTGGCGTCGTGGATGGGTTCTTGAGGAGGGCGAGGCCCTCATCCCAAATATCGTCCAGTAGAGGTACCGCGAGGACCGTCTTCCTCTTGGCCTCGCGCCGTTGATAAAGGAAACCTTCCTTCTTTCTCCTCAGGGCAGAGCTGGAAGAGCTCGGATGCCCTGGCGATCATGGAGTGAAACGATCCAATCTCGTCGGGCGGGGAAGCCCGGGTGGGAGGCGACGACGGTAGATCCTCGTCGTACACCTCGTCGTCCGTACCCGTCGCGGCCGTGTCAGTCCCCGTATCATCCCCTCGAGTCGTGGACGGGGAGGAGGGCTGAACGGGGCGCGACGGCTGAAAAGGAGGTGGAGGGTGAATCCTTCTTCTCTTGGGGGGAGGGCTGCCAGAAGGTCCAGGTTCTGGATCCCCCGACGGGAGTGGTTCCTCCGCTGGTGGTAACGGTAGTCTCGTCCTTATCTCCGAGCATAAGGACTGTATAGCCAACAAAATGGCCGCCGAGTTGTCTTGCGGCACTGGCAGAGGGGAGTCCGACGGGCGGGCAGGGGCCCCGTCGTCACCCTCGACAATATCGTCGTCTCCTGCGTCGGGATCCTTCCCGACGGGCTGGTCTTCTTCCACGCCAAGGCCGTGGCTTAAGACCTCGATCAGCTCTTCCTCAGAGGTTGAGGCCGAATCCATGACGACCTCCTGCCCCCCCTTCTCCGCCGGAGGTTTCACGGGTGTCCTGTCGATGGGCACAAAAGAGGACTCCCTCCGCGGTGGCAGGGAGACTCTGAGCCCCGAGGTCGCCACCACTGGTGTAGCCTCCACAGGCTGAGCCAGGGCCGCCGCGACAGTCTCGATAGAGGCCTTGGCCGGATGGATTAAGGCCTTCACCACCTTAGGTGCGCTCACTGCCTTATCCTCGAGGGGGTGGGGGGACACTGCCTCGCTCCCCCTCCGATGGGGCCTTAGAGCTCGACCGGGGCCTCTGCAGGAGCTTCGCCGGGTGCTCGGCCTTCCTCTTACCCGACCCAGAGCGTTGGCTCGTGGTTGATGGTGCCGGGGAGGGTGCGCCCTGCCTGGCGCCCGTAGAGCCCGACCGTTCGGCGCTCCCGGTGCCAGCGGACTCGCGGTGCTTGGCCTTGTGTTGGACCCCCGTCGCCGGGGCGTCCTCAAAGGTCTTAGAAGACCGCTCGGATTTCTTCCTCTTCTTCTCGCCGGACGGGCTCTTCCCTTCCAGCCAGTTTACGAGACGTTGATGGCGGTCCTTCATGGTCCGCTCCGACATGTTGCCGCAAAACGCACAGTCCTTCTCCACGTGCGTCTTGTCCTCATGTAGGCAGTAAAGACAAAAGGAGTGTTCGTCTTCCTTAAAGACATTCTGTAGCTGGCATCCAGGGCAGACCCTGAACAGCTTTCCGGGCGTCGAGCTTCCCTTCTCCTGGGCCATGTCCGAGATGGGCCTGAGAAACTTCTGGAGTCCTCCAAAAGCGTAGCTCGACGAAATCTTCACCCTTGAGGGGCGTAGACGAATCCGACACGGGTCCCCGTTGATCGGATGGAGAGTCGGTGGAGGTTGAGGCTCTTTTGACCGAAAAAACGAAGTTTTTGAGAAAAAACGTGAAAAAATAGCACTAACGCTCGAGAGCAATAGCACGAGGATCCCAACACATGAACGTGCGGTAAAAATCTGAAGATGGCTGCCAGAGGCGGAGCTTAGGTAGAGGGCAGTCATTGGCTGTGGTCAGTATGACGCAGAGATCAGTGATTGGTTACTACTACGAAAGACAGATCAGAAACGAAACTGATACTGGTTTTTTCTTTACCGAGGATTCCTAGCCTGACGACGGGGAATATTCATGAGCATGTGAATCCATGCCAGACCCCATGCTGGAGAACCACAGGGACGCCACCCAGCCGGGTTACTCACTGGTATACTTCTCAGCTTTTCCCAGATGCGGTCTGCGGGGAAGGTTCTGCCTGAAAATACAGGAGGATTGTGTTCACGACTGACCGACCTGGCTAAGTATCCTCCCTCCACCCCCGTATGATTTCAGGCCATCTGGGGCCCTCTCCTCACCTTGTGGTAGAATTAGGCGTGCTCTCCGTCCTGCCTTCTTGCAGGGGCGCGTTGTCTTTCGTGGGCGTGTGCGGTCCAGTTACTTCACTGACGCCGGCCCGTTTGATATTGTTCAGGTAGGTCTTATTGCTGTTCTTTAGTCTTGTTCTTATCCTGCATGCCTTTCTTTGTTTTAAAATGCCTCTTTTCCTCCCTTAGATATGCAGAGCTTCAGCGCGGCGACCTGGCTTGGTTGAGCCCCGCTGGTAAATGATGGCGCATTAAGAGCGCTATGATGCGGTAAGTAAGCGCTATGCGCGGCAAAGTCTTGCCTTTGCTAACCTGTGTTTTCCTTCCTTGTAGGTCGCAGTGTTCTTCAGCGCGAGTGGAATGTCCGGAGAGGTGCCAGCCGAGAGGCGACCAGCCAGTTAAGCCTTTGAGCAGTTTGTACTTTGCAAATGTCTGTACTGCTTACTTTAATGTTGCCTCCATCTTCCCCTTTCAGGTCGTTCTGTCCGGGAGGTGTGCAGATTCGAGGAAGCTGTTCTCAGGAGCTGCGAGTGGCTAAAGATGAAGACTGCAGGTAAGATGCTGCTGCTAATGATGTTCCTTTTGTCTCCTTGCAGGTTCTGCTTCTCCGAGGTTCGGGGGGGTGGGGGGGGGGGGACAGCTGGACACGGTGAGCGTCGAGTTGCAAGCTGCAAAGCTACGCGAAGCGTGTTGTCTTGCTCGGGTGTGGTTTAAATAGCCCCAACAAAATAGTCCAGGTAAAGTAGTCCCTAGGCTACCAAACCCAAAACACTCGACCGCATAGCTTGGTTCTTAGGAACCAAGCTATGTGGATGCCTCCATGTTGGCTGACAATATAATAAAGCAGTTCCCAAGCACATTGTTTTTTCATGGTGTATGAGCCTGGCACCATAGGCGCCAGGACTGGCCCCAGGAGGGCTTTAGAAGAGGGTTCCAGGCTCTAGGGGCCCAGAGTCCTGACTCCTCCTGGCCAATGGGTTTTGCGCGAGGGTCGTGAAACTGGCAGGATGGGGTAAAGATGTTACAGGGAAGGGGATACCACGTCTCGCCATCCAGTGTCCAACTCCCACTCTCCAAAGACCCCTGACCCAGGTGATCCTCCCACACTGGTCCACCCCCAGGAACTGGATGCAAAAGTGATGGCCGTGTCCTGGCCACCTAGATGACAGATCCCCGGGGACTAGTGGGCGAGACACCTTCAGGTTTCTCACAATACCCACAGCTTGTCAAGACTAGGAAAGAGGTAGAAGCAGACCCTATCCCAGTGAGTTTTTGGTTGTTTGTCAAGTAGGGAAACAAAAGTGGCAGAAAGACTGCCCTTCTGGGGACATGTGTCCAGAAGGAAAGTAACATTCACAGAAAAATGTTGAAGAGCATCTATGGGAACCTTGTCTTCCCTAAAAGGGTGTTGAAAGCCTTGAAGTTGTCCTTTTTTTTTAATGCTGTGAAGCTGTTTTAAGTGCTTGCCATTTGACATTGACCATAAAAAGCACTGCTTGTGGAAAGTTGTTTGGTCAGGGGAGTAGATCTGAGTGGCAAACGTTTGGCGATTGTAGGCATGGCAATGAGGCAGGCCAAGTGGAAGTTGGAGGAGTGATACAAGGTGGTCTTGATAGAGACATTGCACATTTTAGTAGTACTGGAGAAAGACCCAAGCAAGGCTGTTGTAGAAAAGCCATATTTCCTGGAATTCTTAAAAGTGGAAAATCACTGTGACCAATATAAACATAATTGCTATTGAAGGACTGAAAACATGTTTAAGAATCATCATCTTATAATCCATGTAGTGGAACTTTCTGTTGACAAGTTGACTTTACATCATACTATATTGGAAGTTGGTTGCAAATCAGGATTTCCTTGTGGTTTTCTTCAACTGTGGAGCAGAATCACATTTAAAACCTGGGGATGGGGAGTTCACCTAGGTTCTGAAGAGACACTTTGGTTACTTTATAAACTCAAGCATTATTGTTTTGAACTGCCATGTATTTCCTTCTTTATTTGTTGTATGTTTAAGTGTGAGGGACGGATATCCTTTGTTAGTGTGTTTTAGGAAGGGAAATCCTGGTCAGGGTAGGGATAGTGAGGTATTCATTCAACCTTATATTCTATTAAAATGGCATTTGTTGAGAAAACTCAACTGCCACACTATCAGCAGAGAACCCTACAGGTCTGGGACCCACACCCACAAGACTGATAGCTAAGTATACGTTGAGGAGAAGTGTACAAATCATAGAACGAGGGCAGGGGAATGGAGTCATTCCCCCTGGTATTGTGAACTGTGGAGGCAACCTGAGAAAAGGTAATGGGAAGGGAGACATTCCCCTTGTGTTGGTCTTTATTGTTTATAACACACAAAGGTTCTCTTCTGGGCAAACCTGAAATGTAAAGTATCAGATAGGACAAATCGGGGGAATTCGTCCCTTTTCCCCAAGGGGGAGCCCGCTTGCCCCTGTGAGGCTAGAGAGGGGAGCCTGCTCCGAAATACCCTTCCTAGGGGTAGAGGCAAGTGGGATCTCACTAGGAGAGACTCCCCATTAGGAGACAAGGTCTCCCGTTCTAGTGAGGAACTCCCTCAATCTGTACACACCGTGGTCTACATGGGATGCTCTAAAATATCAGAGACTTAACTATCAAGACTGGGACGAAGAAACACGCAAGAGATGCTATAGTCACATGGAAAAAACATGTCCCTTTACATCAAGATATCAAATCCACTGGGACAAGTATGTTAAATAATGTGCACCCAAAGAGTAAGAGAGAGAGCGAGCATACACAGGCACGGAAAGGCCCTGAGCTGTGTAACATCAGAGGAGAGGGAGGGCAGAGTGAGAAGAAGCCAAGAAGCCTGCGATATCAAGTCAGAGAAGCAAACAGGGCAGGAGCCCGGACGAAGGTGGTGGCGAGATCACAAGGGACCTGTGGTGGACAACCATTCCACAAACCATCGCCGACACAACCATAAGCATAAATCAGCATGGTGTCTGGTCAGGCAGAGACCAAGATGCTGCGAGGAAGAAGACAATCCTGACTAAAATAAACCAACAACGGTGTGGTACAAGAAAGAAGAACCCTGATAAACAATGTCCCCAAATAGGTTCTCGATATCAATTGAAGGTAATGGGGAGAACATGAATAACAGGAGCCCCGGAGGGAATCATTATCACGTACCAACAACTTGTCCCAGTAGAAATCAAGAGGTGAAGTTAAACCTAAAATATATGAACTTAAAGCATTATGACACAGAAGAATGCATTGCTAAAAATCTAATTAAAGAGAGAAAAGAACACTGGATAATAATACCATGGAAAAAGGAGAAGGAAACTCAATATTCTATGCAAGAAACATGTTATATAAAAGGAAAGGAGTATCACAAGACATAGTTCAGAGGAACTAGTCAATCGAACTATATTCAAAGTCAAGTAGAGCACAACAAGTTGGACTATAATTGCTCAGAAGGGAAAGCCTATAAGGGAAATTATTTCCAGAGACACTTTAAAACTAGCAACCAAGAATATAAATCTTACAAAAGGTCTCCGACAGTGATTACCAAGGATGAAAGAAAAGTCAATGGTTAATTTGAAGAGTTACAGAAACTGATTCAAGACATCACGAGAGACTATTTGAAGATTAGGTTTTAAGGAAGAAACCTATAGACCGGTACTAGAAATGCCCTCAGAAGGGAGTCATTCTCCCAACCCAAGTTAGTTTACATAATGGTAGGGTCAGTTAGGGTAGTTTTGGACAGTCAAATTATTTCTTTGGACATTCACAACTAAGACGAGCACCTTAGTAACATAGGCAAGGACGACCCATAGCGATAGGGAAGGTTAGGCCTTATAGTGTCACTTTAACCAAATATTGTGAAACATGCCCTCAGAGTGTACGCGTCCTCCTCCTGACCCACCACACAGTGTAGTCTCTTAACAGTTACACCACTGTCAAGGTTCCTTTAGAGTTCACAAGTCTTCAGGTTACTAAATCACTTGCAGTCTTAAGGGTGAGAGCTCAAGTTTCTTCCAGAGACTCTCAGGTTGCTAGTGGAATACAACCACATGAGTTTCACCTTAAACCTTATACAGGTGTCGCTTTGTCCCCTCCGAGTTGTAGATAGTCAGAATTTCTCTGAAACTTCAAGGGTTGGTTTACCCCAGTTACGACAGGCGAGATTCATCTTGGTAGATCCCTTCCCATCAGTGGCAGCCTCTCTGTATGGGCGGGCCGGGGATGAGCACTTCCCCCTCGATTGAGGGCCAGGCAGCATAGTCCACCCAGGAGCTTTATTTGCATGGAGGACAGTGCTATCTGCCTCTGAGCAGGGGTGTGTCCCCTGTTATGTATTTGTTTGTTTGGCAGAGCCCAAAGGGGACTACATCACCAATTACGTTGCAATAATTAGAGGCTGGCGTTGAACACAGTCTGGCCTCTGGTGTCTCATTATTTCGCTAATAGCTTACACACACACAAACACATGCAGGAGAGGAGTCCTCACCTTTAAGTCAGCAATCTCGCACTGCAGGGAAGAGGTGCAGCCATATGGACCTGTGTGGTGGCAGCGGTGTGCTGAGGGTGCAAGCAGGTAAATGAAGTATAATTTATGTGTATGAAATGTGTTTTTATGTATGTGTGCATGCATGTTTATTTTCATACATGCGTTCTTGCCAGTTGTCAGAATGCTCTATAAATGTGCTGGTGTGGAAGTGTGCATGTTGTATGAATGCATGTGAATAAAAGTGTTTGCCTGTATGTGAGGAGGGGCAGCGTGCCACTTAATTTAGGGCATGGGGAGCTGCTGGCAGCATGGCATTCTTTACTGTGCATCAACATTAAAGCAAACTTAAGTGTTATCACAGGGCTTGACTGGCCTACACTGGTGGAACCAGTCTGCATATACTCTTACTGTGGCATGGCATCCTACTTGAGTGTTATTACGTGGCTAAAATGGACTACACTGGTACAGTCAGTATGGATATACTTTCTTACTGTGGCATGACACTTAAATGGCTGGCAAAGCCAAAAGGTGTAAGTTCTTATATGTGGCACAGCTGACAGAAGAATTGTTCCAACACTGAGGCGGTTCAAGGGTTTTTATTTTTGATTTAATTGGTCCTGGGGCTGGCCCCTCTCTCATCTGGTAATGAACTTCTCCTAGCCCAGACATCCTTAAACCCCAGATTAGTACTACTGAATGTTGACCTCTGTCGTCTACAAAGCTGGCTTATGCGAAAGATGATAATCTGAAATATGACTGTCTAAACTCCCTCATGGAGTTTGTAACTGTCCCTACTCTAGCCAGTTGTTAGTGATCTACATGAATGTGGGACGTACCCTACAAAGACTGCGATTTATGCCACTTTCCTTAATCTTTCTCTGTGCTCACTCCCCCTTACTCCTCTCACCAATCTACTAGGAGTGCGAACATTGAAAGGACAGATCTGGTCTCCACCCTTTGATGTTACACCTCGGTACACTACTCTACTACCCCTTTCCTCATCCACACCACTACTCCTTCCTGCACACTACCGCTCCCTCCTCCACTCTCCTTAACAATTTAAACCCCCTCGTTTGACTCCATGTCATTTGTTTCACAATGACCGTTTACAGTAGACTTCCTACCCACTTGTCACACAAACAAGAACACTCATACTGCAGAACCACTCTCACTCCTAAACCAATACATGATCTGTTCAAGAAATTGCCTCCACACTGCACCGCTCCCAACTCCCGCTGGTCTGTTGGTCGTCCTCTACCTTTGCCTGTGACCTCAATGGTGCTGGCCACATACCGAGGCTGGTGGCCTGTGAAGGCCAATGTTCATGTCAGTGTTTTGGAACCAGTTGCATGCGGTCCACCAGTAAGTCTTTCTAGCGAGTGCGTGTCCTTCTCTCTTTTCGGTCCCCAATGCAGGCTTTTTCTGAGTTGCATGCACTTGCTTGTGTGGTTCAGGGGAACTGTGAGGCTCACAGCATTACGGCCGTGTCAGGAAGCAGTGCCTCTCTCTGCTGCTGCTGGCTGCAGCGTGACTTCTGTGTAGTAGGGTTGCCTCTGTAGGCCTCTGTCTCATTCCCTCATTTGTTCTGCTCTGCTCTCTTCTAGTTCAGGCACAATATTTCCGCACAAGACAAGAGAAGACTGACAAGCAATTATTAATCGAGGCATGACATGCGTGTAAACCAGTCTGTGCAGAAACATTTCGGAACAAGCAGGTGTGGGGGGTCAGCAGTTGGGGTGCTCTCTGCTGCTACAGTCCACCTTAGGGATAGGACTAGCTCTGGATCCTTCCCATATTTTTCCAAACCCTTGCAAAGAGGGTCTCTTAACCTCTCAACACCAAGGTGTTGGGCTCGTCAGACATGGCAATACTGGCATGTATTGGCGCAGCCAGCATGAAAATGCTTTTGCCCACAATAAATGCCAACATAACAAACATGAAAATGCATTGGAAAATACTACTGTGCACTGATGGTGACTTGCATCCATTGGATTTTTTCACGTGCTACCACACAAAACCGATTGCAAACTGTGTGGCTTTGCAAAATGTGTGGCTTTTTACCCAATTAATCACAGAAGGTGGTGTGATGGATCCTATGGACTTCTCGCTAAATCCCTGCCTAGAGTCTTCTGCCAGGTGGCCAAGGAAAGGCAAACACATTCTGATTCTGACCTTGGGGGTGGTGTTCTGCAGGAAGTTCACCTGGAAGGAGCAAAGGCCCAGGGGAACAAGAGGACTCCATAGGATGAGGCGCAGTATTTTTCTTCTACTAGGAAGGAGGTCTCCTCAATGCCAAAGTATGTAATGGCTTCTTTTAATAACCATCTTTTAGTTCCACAAGATATACATAAATATAGCAGGAAAAAACAATCATAAAATACTAGGTATTGGGAGAACAAACAAAAAAACTTCCAAAACCCTGGAAACTTGCAAAGCTAAAGACATCCTTATCACACAAAGGTACAGTGAAAGGAAATCTGTGAATAATAACAGCTTAAACAAACTGCCTTCCCCTTTTCAATCAAAGCTGATGACTAATACTTACGATATTCCTTTAAAGAATATTATAAGAAACAGACTTGGGTTTAAAAGTAATAATCCAACTCAAAAACCTTCAAGTCCCATAAATCCCCAAGTACTGGGAAGAAGGAGAGAGCTACAAAGGTACAATGTTGCAGGAGTGGTCAGCTAAATAATTCAGATGACCCACACCTGTGGCAGGCAGAGAGGCTTAAAAGGCCCCTCAGGTTCAGGTCATAGAGAAGAGCAAAGACTGCAAGAAGCAGAAACAGCATGACTTGTGCAGGCAGCCCAGGCAGAAGCTAGAAACAAACCCTCTCAGTATCCGCAGTTGATATCTGCCGAACATTGGTCCTGGCGTTTTGTCTCGTGTCTCTAGAAACCTGAAGGGCAGAGGTCTCACAGCCTGCAAGGGGGAAGCTTGCCCTCTGCAGACCGGTTATGCAGAGGCTGCACAGCGGCAAGCGATTGTGAAGGAAGCTTTCCTTCCCAGGAGGCCATCTCCGGTGGCTGGTGTGCACCAGAGGCCGTCACCGGTGGCTTGTGTGCACGGGAGGGTCTCAGGAGCAAGAGGAGCTCCAATTGCTGGTGGCATAGGTGACATCAGGCTAAGAGAAGCAGTTTGCCGGGTTGTGAGAAGCCCCAGAAGCAGAGGTCCGGCATGCAGCTATGGGATAGGATGCGCATGCCTTAGCCAGCGAGTCCACAGGCTGGTAGTGGCCCCGCAGCGCTCGGTAGCCGCTCGTGTGTGTAAGGCAGGCATTCAGCAAGTAAGCAGCACTCGCATATGAGCGATAGTCAAAGTTACTTTCAGAGCTACTTTCAAACAATTGAAAAGCAGGAAAAGCAGCACTTGCATATCAGTGAAAGTGGTTTTCAAAGTAAATCTGAATACCGAAATATTGAAAAGAAGCGAAAACCTTATGTAGCGAAACCAAATGACTAATTTTAAGAACGTGTGATTGAGAAATGCCCAGCAACCCGATGGGGCGAAATTGTTTAGAGCTAATAGCTACAAGCATTGCCCAAGGCAAGTGAGACTAAAATCAAGGCATATACAATCCAGCAGATATTGCCAAAGGAAAAAGCGGGCTAATGAATGTTCCATGAGATATGAAACTTGTTGCCCATACTTTGTACAACATGTGGTGAAAGCTGATATAAACTCACATAGCCAAAGCCAGGGGAGAAGCAGGATAGGATCCTATCCCTGTCAGAATGTGGTTACCTGTGCAGTGGGGGAAAAAAAAGAGTGGCAAAAAAGCTGCCCTTCTGGAAAGTGATATTAAGAAGGAGAGGAACATTATTTACGGAACAGTATTAAAGAGCACACATTGAATCTTGTTTTCCCTGAAGGGTTAAATGTTTTGAAGTGGAAAATGGTTGAATACTGTGAAGTTGTTGTGCACCTCTTGTCAGTTGACCTTAACCACAAAAGCACTAGTTGCTGTGAAACGGTTGTTGTGAAACGATGTTCGGGCAGGGGAGTATATCAGGATGGCGATCCTGTGGAGATGTGGGCCTGGTATGAGAATAAACCAGGTAGAAGTTGATAAAGTGCTATATAGTGGTCCTGACAGAGACAATATGCGTGGCTTGTTTTACTGAAAAAATAACTTTGTCAAGCTGTTTTCAAAGGAGTTATATTTCTCTAAATGTATCAGCTGTGGCAATTCATCCTGACCAAGACAATGATGGTTGCTATTGTTTAACTGAGAAATTATCCTGTATCTAAGGAGGACACATCGTTCACTTGTTCAAAGAAGAACCACCTTCTATTTGTTTGTTGAATCACTGGAGTGAACTTTCTGTTGACAAGTTGAAGTTGCAAATAACTGTGTTGCAACTTTGTTGCAAACTAGGACTTCCTTATTTTCTTTTCTTGAACTGTGAAGCAGAATTCTGCTGAAATCTGGGGCAAGGAGAATTCAACCAGGTTATAAAGAAAGACTATTGGTGCAATACAAATTCAATTATTGTTTTGAACTGCCATGCATGTCCTCGTTTGCTTATTGTATGTATACGTGTGAGGGACCGATATCATTTGTTAGAGTGTTTCGTTTAATTTATTTTAGTCAGGGAAATCCTCATCAGGATAGGGATAGCGAGGCATTTATCCAACCTTATAATCCAATAAAATGGCATTTACAAAGTTGTCCACCACACATTTCCGATCCCTCACATTGGGGTACCATTTTAACCGATTATTTTATAAATCTCCTTGGCGGAGAAAATCCCAGAATTGGGTGACCAACTTTACAAAAGTGTTTTGCAGGACACTTTAGATGTGGTAGTGCATCAGAAGCAGTGTGCACAGCTCCATACGGTGTCATTCGCACCCATCTTTCCCCACCCATCAACTTTTTAGTTAAGACTAGTGGCAGATGGCATTTTAACACAGCACTCAAAAAATAGCAGAACAGTATGACCATTATGCATGCAGCACATCGACCTGTTGAGTTCTGTACAGGCCATCTGGGGCAAAAGATATGCAAATTAGAAGGCTTGCATACATATTCACACCCACAAAAGTGACTTCAGAGAAAAGGTCACTCATTAAAAATGCATTTTTATTTTAACATGTAAACTTTTTAGCATATCATCAAGAAAAAACATTTCCACATTTGCCAACCCCTCGGATTAGTCAGTGTTATTTACATACAGCCGTCACCTAACCAGGGGTTAAGACATGTCCTAAAATATTTTACCACTGCTATGATCCACTAAGTTTCCTCCCCTCTCATCAACGTCCGCCACCAGTTTTCTGTTGACATTACATTGTATCTCTCCAGGAAGCATCCAAAATACAGTGTCCTCTCCTGGGTTATACTGATGCAGTTCACAGAGGTGTGGTAGGTTTTCCACCGAACCTTCCGTTTCACAGAATCTACAGATACTGTTGGTTAGGCCCTGTCCAGCTCTTAGAGGTATCACCTCTTGTTTTGCACAAATTCAGTCTTATCCTCAGAAATTGTGATCCGATACCGAGATCTGGGCATTTTTTCAGGTATTCAAGGGGATTTCCATGACTTCTTACCTCCGTTGATAGGAAATAGTGAAGCTTGTATTTACTTGCTTCATCAGTGGTAATTATCCAATAATGTGTCCATAGTTTTTTCTTGGCTTTGGATTCAACAATAAATATTTAAACTGGTTGCATGTACATGTGCTGGCATTAACAGATAGCTATGATTGCATACAAAATTAATGAACACATGCTAAAATGACATCATTTATTCCAATGTCAATACTGATTGTGCCAACACGCATTTCGACCTCATCAAGGCACAGTATATGTTATATGATCAAAGTAAAACATACATATTAACATTTGTCCATATGGATGTCAAATTAAACATACCCACAGGGAGAAACAAAATAACTGAAAAATAATTAAATGACCAGGTTACGTGCCAAAATGTCAATCGGATGATTGGAAGTAGACAACGAATAGCGGAGGGGGAAAGAGAATGGGCAAAGAAAAGAGGAAAAAAAAGAGATAAAAGGTCATTTAGAATGTATGAGAATCAACAACAATTCCTCAAACATATTGTCATCAGAGAACAATGATATGCTGTCTTATATACAGAGTCATACATCAAGTTGATTCCATGTTAAACAGTATCTTTCAAACTGGAACGCGCTTAGTTGCATTAATTCATGGATCAAAAAGGCGCTTAAATGATCCTATGATCAGGGATGCGCCGAAAAACTAGATCTTGCTCTGCTTAATTTATATTAGATTCTACATGAATCTAGTTTAATCAAAGGTTAGAAATGGAAAAGCTGATATTGATAGTTTCCTTTGGCAGGCAGTGCCCTATAACAATTATATGGCAAAAGTACTGTGTAGCGTTTCCATTCTTACCCTTAGTTAGCATGCATCCTGGCTGGATAGTCCAATATTCATTCAGATGTCAGATCAGATTCAGGTAAGGTTGGCGCTGTAACAACCCCATAGAGGACTTGAGCAGAAAGTAGTCATTGTACTATGGAAGCTTCCTAACTCTTATATCAATAAAATCATCAAAACATGCACTACATATTAGATGAGCAAAAGACAGAAATAAGTGATCCCGTTAGATTGTGTTACCACTATGTGTCCTTAATTGTAGGCAAGCAGTGAACTACAAGTGTTCTAGAAACAGCGGTAGCATGAGTAACCAATTTTCCTAAAGTGTATGTCAAAAACATGCAGTACGCGTGCAGATGCCAATTGTTAGCAGCTGTTCGCTGAGCGAGGCATGGCTCATGTACTAGCGAGAAATCTAGTACATACATACTAATAGAGTTCCTGAGTGTGAAATCATTCCAAGAAGTATGTATGAGCACTTCGTTTTACCGTATATGCGTTTGTGAAGTATAGATGAATACCGGTTTCCCTCAAAGAAGGTATATTTGGCTGGTTAATTAGGAAAAACAAAAGTATAGGCTTGTTAAATTCGTAGCCAATTTCAAATGCACGATTATATACAGTGTAATTTCAATGAAAAAACTAAGCAGGACTCACCTTTGTTCATTACGGGTCCGCTTAGTAAAGCGACCCTACCCTCGTCTAGCATGTACGGAAAAAGGCTGTTTCTAGGCCTGGGTGGAGGGTCAAGTCTGCTATCATCTTCTAAAATGAATCCTCATTTGTTGGAGCAGTGCTGTAAATTTGCATTAGCTGGTCTATACGTCATTATTTCAGGCCCAAGGTTTCCTCCTCTGTTTGTATTAAGTTTTTCTTTCTTAGACAGTGAGGTATAATCGTCTCTTGTGGAGGATCCGTGTTTGTTATGTCTGGAAGGCTCCTTTTTGTCTTCGCTTTCCATTTCTCAGGCTCTAAGCTTAGCCTCTGTTAATTCCCTTTTTTCAGCTAGCGTTAAAAAGGGTACGTCCGGATCAAGACCATTGTAGAAGCTAGTTGGTAAGGTAACATCTTGATTTGCTGTGTTATGCGGATGATCTGCCAAGACTGCCGTAGGATCATCCATTTCATTACTCATCGGATAGGTGGAGAGATCTAAAAAAGGATTTGGAGGAGACTCGTGCGGTGCAGCTTCTGTGTTGCTTTGATTATAAGCCTCTGTCATTAAGGGCGGTTCCTTGCTTAGTTTTTTCGTTTTAGATTTTGTGAAATTTTTTTCCTTTGTTGGGAGCGACAGTTTCTTAATAAAGCTCCTAGAAGCGTTTCCTCTGATCTTCTGTGTGGGTCTCTGTTGTGTATTTTGAGTAGGCACCTTCGTGTCACTCTTCTGTTTTTTTGCAAACAGTGGGTATGTGTCTTCTGTAGTAATTTCCTTCGCTACCCCCAAGTTTTGAGCACTCTCAAATGTTACAGAGATTATACTGTGCTCCATTGTATCTGTTGTAGACGAAACTCCTACTTTGTCGCCGTCCTTACGATTGTGGATTTCCAGACTGGCCATATGGTCCGCAGCAATCTCCTTCCGACGGGATGGTGCCTCAATGTTATTGTTTAGTGTAGGTGTTTCATAGATCCAGATGGTTTCCAAGAGGACTTGATTTATGTTACTAAGTATTCTTATGTCATTGCTCATAGGTGGCACATTGCGATGGGTTAGCCAATTGCCTGTTGGATTCCCAGCTGCGATAAAGCCCTCTATGTAGCTCAATTTAGTATGTACCAACGCCAGTAAGTTGGTTTGATTCGCTAGTGTCAAATTGATGAACAAGTTACTTTCTTACCTGGTAACGTTCTTTCGATGGGATGGTCCGACGACGTATTCCATATCTATGACAGGTAATGTCCACAGCTGTGCTGCTTTGGAAAATCTTCGGCGTCTGCGTCGATGACGTCGATGCGCCGTCCCCGAGGACCTCCTCTGAAGGCCGACGTCACCCGAAGTGATAAGTAGGACGCACGACGCCCATAGCCTCAGTTTTTTCCCCCAGAACGTGTGCCACCAGTTTTCTGCCAGTCAGACACACAAGGCCTTGCAATCGCAAAAGAAATTCTGCAGCGGGGAGGGTAGGGAGGGAGCGATATGGAATACGTCATCGGACCATCCCATCGAAAGAACGTTACCAGGTAAGAAAGTAATTTATGGAGTATGTCGGAGGACCCAATCCCCTCGAAGAATATCTATGACAGACTCCCAAAGCAGTACCAAGCAAGGAGGTGGGAAAAGAATTTAGAACACAAATTTAGCATGCCCAATCAAATTGTGGAATAAAGGACTGCCTTGCCAAAGGCCAGATCCTGCCCTCTGATGGAATCGAGGGAGTAGTGACGTACAAAAGTATGTACTGAAGCCCAGGTGGCTGCATCACAGATGTGACGAATAGGAACACCCCTTTGCAGGGCAGTACACGCAGCCACTCCCCTGGTAGAATGGGCCTGCAAGCCAGCCGGAGGGTCCTTACCTGCCAAGCAGTAACACTCGGAGATAGCTAAAATAATCCGACGAGACAAAGTCTGTTTCGTCACAGCTTGTCCCAAACGCTTTCCAGCGTAACCAATGAAAAGTTGATCGTCCACTCTGACTCGGGCAAATGCGCGAAATATAAAAGCTAAACGCTCCCCTAGGATCAAGCCTATGGAGTCTCTCCTCTTCCTTACCAGGATGTGGAGGAGGATAGAATGCCGGAAGAACAACCTTCTGGCTCAAATTAAACTCTGAAACCACCTTCGGAAGAAAAGAAGAACGAACTCTAAGGACAACCCTGTCCTTATGAAACACAGTGAAGGGTGGCTTAACTGAAAGTGCCTGTAACTCACTCACTCTGCGAGCGGAAGTAACCGCAACCAAAAACACAGTTTTCAGAGTCAACAGTCTCAAAGGGCAAGAATGCAAAAGCTCAAACGGAGCACCGATAAGAAACTTAAGAACAAGGTTCAAATCCCAACCTGGCACCAGAAAAGGTGATGGAAGAAACACATTAGTGAGCCCTTTCAAAAACTGAGAAATTAAAGGAATCTTAAAATAGGAACATTCTTCAGACGAGCGCTTAAACATGGACAGCGCCGCCAGGTAATCTTTAATGGTCCCCACTTGCAAGCCCCTGTGGGCCAAGGAAAGCAAAAAAGACAGAACCATGGGAATGTCACATTCAAAAGGATCCACATTCTTAACTCTGCACCAGTCGCAAAACTTTCTCCAACGGCAACGGTACAGAGACTTTGTTGCCGGCCGCCTGGCCGAGAGCAACACCTCCATAACGTCTTCAGGGAGGTCCCAATCCTTATACCTCAACCTTTTAGAAGCCAAGCGTGAAGGTTGAGGGATCTTACCTCTGGATGGAGAACCTGACCCCCCTCCCGTGAGAGCAGACCGTCTCGGTAGGGAAGACGACGTGGAGGGCAGATGGACAAGTCGAGAAGGTTCGGGTACCACGTCCTCCGGACCCACGCCGGAGCAATGAGGATCATCCAGGATCCGAACCTCTGCAGTACATGTGGGATGACGGGGACTGGAGGAAACGCGTACAGCAGTGGGAATGACCACTCCACCACAAACGCGTCTCCTAAGGCTCCTTTAGGAGGAAATTCCCGCAAGCAGAACCTTTCGCACTTCCGGTTGACACTGGAGGCGAAGAGATCCACTTGAGTGGTCCCCCAAAGGGTGAAGATCTCCAGGAGAATCTCCTGAGCCAGCTCCCACTCGTGATTGACCGTGCTCTGCCTGCTCAGAGCGTCCGTCGTCTCGTTGTGGTCTCCGGCCAGATGAACAGCCGAGATTGAAACTTCCTGCTGGATGGCCCAGAACTCGAGCTGCATCGCTTCCCTGCACAGAGGAAGTGACCCTGCCCCGACCCCTTTTTGTTGAGGTAGTGCATGGCCACCGTGTTGTCCGTTAGAATCAGGACACACTTTCCTCGCACAGTCGGCAGAAAAGCCTTCAGGGCAAGCCTGACGGCTCTCAGCTCCAACAGATTGATATGGAGTCTGGACTCCAACTGAGACCAACGACCGCTGACTTTCAGCTAGTTGGCATGAGCTCCCCATCCCGTGAGGGATGCGTCCGTCACGATCGTCACCTCTGGCCAGGGCAGCCAAAATGGGGCCCCCTTCATCAGATTGCCTTCAACGGCCCACCAAGGAAGGTCCTGGGCGACTGAGGGTGGCACCTGAACAGGGTCCGACAGCCTGCCGGAGGACTGAGACCACTGGAGCTTGAGTGCCCACTGCAAAGATCTCATCCGCAGACAAGCCTCTGGCACCAGAAGAATGCAGAATGCCATGAGGCCGAGCAGTCTCAAGAACTCGGACGCTGGGAGATTCTGGGCAAGTTGAAACTTGTGCACCATCTGCTGAATGTGAAGAGCCCTCACCTGGGGAGGAAAACACTGCCCCAGGGATGTGTCGAGCACTGCTCCGATGTACTGGAGCCGCTGTGTTGGTGTCAAATGGGACTTCTTTAAATTTAGGGAGAAGCCTATCTTGTGAAGGGAGTGGCAGGTGACGGACAGATGATCCAGGACTTGCTCGGGAGAGCTCCCCTCATCAACCAATCGTCCAGGTAGGGGTAGACGTGAATAGATGCGCTGCCACCACCACCATGAGCTTGGTGAAAACCCTCGGGCGGAGGTCAATCCGAATGGCAGGACCCGAAACTGAAAGTGTGAGTCGCCAACCGCGAACCTCAGGTACTACTTGTGCTTGGGATGGATCGGCACATGGAAGTAAGCGCCCTTGATGTCGAGAGACACCAACCAGTCCTGAAGTTGAAGGGCCTGGAGGACTTGAGAGAGAGTAACCATCTTGAACTTGTCCTTCCTGAGGAGTTTGTTCAAACCGTGCAAGTCCATGATGGGTCTCAATCCCCCGTCTTTCTTCGAAATCAAAAAATAAGGGGAATACCATTCCTTGTTCCTCTCCGCTACAGGCACCAGTTCTATGGCGACTTTCTCCAGCAGGGCTTGAATTTCCTGCGCAAGGAGCGGATCCGGACTCTTCAAAGAGGTTCCCAGGTGGATTGTCGTGAGGCCTCTGCCGAAAGGGAAGACAGTAGCCATGGGTTATGATCTCCAGAACCCACACATCTGAAGTAATGGCTCGCCACTCTACAAGATGCTGCGCCAGCCTTCCCCCAACCGGCGAACCATGGGACCTGGCCTCATGACTGAGTGGTAGCGGCTGCGGTGTTGCCTGAGGGCAAAGAGGCAACTGCCCGAGCGGCCTTGGCACCTCGAGTACCCTTGTTTCCACCTCTGGCATCCTTACGGTGGCCTCTGACTGCTAGCTCCTCTCGCTTTACTTATGGACGAGTAATAGCGAAAGGAACCTCCCCTCCATTGCTGTCCTCTAGGACGAAAATGCAGAGGTTGTCGAACTGCAGTGCCCAACGACTTTGCTGCAGCTTTGGAGGTCTGCAACCTCTCAAGGCTCTCGTCAGCCTTGCTGCCAAAAAGATGTTCACCGTCAAAGGGCATGTTGAGGAGCCGGGACTGCACATCAGAAGCGAACCCAGACTTCCGCAACCACGCAAACCTGTGAACTACGGTGCTCGCCGCCATGGACCGGCTGACACAATCTGCCATGTCCAAACCCGACTGAACGGCCTCACACATGTTATCCTTGCCATCCTGGACCATAGCAAGGAAACGATCCAGTTCGTCCCCTTCGGGGAAATGTTCAGCCGCTAATACAACACAGTTCCACAGAGTGTGTGTGAAACGAGACAAGGCACATATGGAGTTGGCCGCCTGAAGCGCCATACCCCCTGAAGAAAACACTTTCTTCGCCCAGCTGTCAAAACGTTTGTCGTCCCTATCCGCCGGGGCCATAGCCGCCTGCAACACCAAACTCTCCGGAATGGGGTGCCTGGACAAGTAGCAGGGGTCGCTACTGGCTGGACGGTATTTTCACGACAAAGACTAGCCCACTCTCCGGAGCAGTCCAAGCCGCCGCCATCCTTCTCTGCAGAGAAACTTCGGAAAAAGACAATATACCTGAGAAGCAATATCAGGACTCCTTCTGTTTGCATTTATATCTCCAGACTTTTTCATTGGGAACACTGAGGACTCACCTCCCAATCGTAGCAGCACAACACAATGTTGACCGTTTCGATTTGTTCCTGAACTTGTGTTAGGACAGGCAGATATACCCCTGTCCTACTGTGTGCTGCTAATTTTCACTGTACATTTTCCTCTCATATTTTCAGCCTACCACCCTTTACATCTCTCTTTTCTGCATCTCTGTCGTTTCCCGGACACCACCGCTTTGATTTAAACGCATGTTTTTCTGTGATTAGATAACAGATAAAGTTCAGGTGTGTGCCACATTACACCAAATCGTTTCATGTGATTTGAGACTTCTTGTTTTTCTTTTTTCATTTCTTGTTGATTGTTTCTTCATTTCTTTACATATATTAAAAATATGTTTTTATGATACTTGCCTCCTTTTGGTATCTTACCTGTCTTGTCAAGAGGATTAGATTTAAAACAAAATATTGCAGCATTCATTGCTTTAACATTGGGTTGACCAGGGGAGTTTCAGGAATCAAATAACCCCCATCTCTGTTGAAGGCACATCGACACCCCCTTTTTCTTCATGATTTATATTACCCTTCTCTGCAGAGCCATATGAAACGGCAATACCGGGTCAGTGGGGGGGACCAAGATCAAGGATATCGTGAGATCATCCTGAACGAACTCCCCTGGGGGAGCCGACCAACCCAAGTACTCGGTGACCCGAGACAGAAGGCGCCGATATGAAGAATCTCCACCTCCGGAGAGGTGTCCAGTCCACTGGCATCATGCAGCGATTGCCTCAGGTCATCAAACTGGCTATGGCTCGAGATAAGCTCATCTGGTACCGTAACCGGAACCAAGCCTTCATCAGAGCCTTCATCACCCTCTGAAATGTACTCCAAGCGGTGAGAGGAAGACATCCGGGGACCAAAGCTGTGCTTGACCTTAGCCAGAGCCTTTCTAGGGGCTAATCCCGTGCCACGGGGCCCCTCTGACATCACCGCCTCGAAAGGCGTCGAGGGCGCTGAACGAGTCGGTGCCGACAGAAACGGCGTCGAGCAAATTGGCGTCGACATCAGCTGCAGCGCCTCCAGCATCGACGGCGTCGACACAGGCCTCGAAGCCGGAGCTCCGAGCGTGTCTCTCGACGACCTAGGCGCCGACAGCGTTGACGACCCCCTCGGAGGCGGGGCCTCGAGAGAAATCGTCGACGACCTCGGCGCCAACGTCTTCTTCGAAGACGGCACAGGATCACGCGGTCTCGAGCACATCGAGGACCGGGACCTGGAACGGGCATGGCGAGAACGGATACCCTTGTCCGAGTGGGACCACCCGAGCCCAAAGGCGTACGAGCGGTGTCTCTCGACCGGTGCCGACTGACCCCACTCGGAGGCATGGACGGACCGGTGCCCTGCGATTCAAGAATCACTAGCATCTGCTTCCTGAAGGAAGCCCATTCCTCCGGTGTCGCTTGCATGGAGGGATAAGCAGCACGCCGACGGGTGGAGTCCTTGGAAGAGGACGGGGAAGGCGACCGATGCCGGCACTTCCAGGAATGCCTCGAAGAGGCGTAGGAGTGGCGAGACCGACTCCTGGAAGGAGACCCACTGGACTTCTGGTGATGACGCAGAGAGTCGCCTCACGAGTCATCCGTCGAAAGCCCTGCAGACCTCGACTTCCGGGGCTTAGACACCCGACAGCAGCTTCTTGCGTTCCCACAAGGCCTTGGCCGTGAGCGACTGGCAGTCGACACTGTCGTTTGTATCGTGGGCCTCCCCGAGGCATCAGGCATCAGAGGCAGGCATCGTGCGATTCCGTGACCGTCATCTTGGGCCCACAGTCCCCGCATTTCTTGAAGCCCGGACGCAGGGTTGAAGACTAAGTAGACATCACCACGAACAGGTCTTCACAAAAACCTGAACAGGTTCAACGAACCGAGAAGAAAACAGCAAACTCCAAAGAGTTGAGGCGTACCGAGATTCACGACACGAACACGTTCGCTGAAAAAACAGAACGGAGGCTATGGGCGTTGTGCGTCCTACTTATCACATCGGGTGACATCGGCCGTCGGAGGAGGTCCTCAGGGACAGCGCATCGACGTCATTGACGCAGGACGCTGAAGATTTTCCAAAGCAGCACAGCTGTGGACATTACCTGTCATAGATATGGAATACGTCGGAGGACCCAATCCCCTCGAATTATAATTACTTCATAAAGGGAACCATAGCGATAGTGACTACTGACATTTGATTAAAAGGGTCTCGTCACATGACTCTAGCTTGTTTGTCCTCCGCTCTACCAGATGGGCGGGACTTGTCTGTTAGCCGACTCTGTCATGTTGTGGCTTGATAACATATCTAGCCGGTGTCTCCTTGAGGTTTGTTACCCCCTATTTCCATGCCCTAGACTTGGAGCAGTAGGGGTTTCTAAAGATGTTGTTTCAAGTATAGGGGCTGGACACCCTCCTGGGGTTTGGAGTCCCTTGGCCCAAATTATTGTCGGCTTCCCCATCACTGGTGCATTTCAGTGGGTCGTTAGCCAATCTGTTTGTCTTGTGGTTGGTTGTGCCAACTTTGATATTGCGATTTGTTTTCAGATGTTTGATTCTCCATTGCAGGTCTCCAATGGCTGACTCCTACCCCGACGCAGCCCTCTCTAACTTTAACCTCTCAGTTTCCAACATTCTTGCCCCTGTCATGAGGGTATGACTGAAGCCTACCAAAAAGTGCAACTCTTGATACGATTCCGAGTTGGCTGCCATTAAACGCAAGTGCAGGGCAGCTGAACAGAAATGGGATTCCTTGGCCGAACCCACTGACAAACTGGCCTGCCGCCTCCTTCAAAGGCAGTATAGACTCTGCATCTGCTCAAAGAAAAGAGTATAATTAAGCCCGCATCTCCGCGGCATCCAATAATACGGCCAAACTTTTCAAAGTCTGAAAGAAACTAGCCAATCCTACTGCAGCCTCCTCCACCATTGCACCAACCCAGGCCCTTTACTCGGCCCTGGTTGCACACTTCACCTCAAAAACTCAGGACATCCTATCCTCTCTCTCCCTCACCACCTCATGCACAAACATCTCTTGTACCGGGCTTGGCAACCCCCACCCATCACCTTCTCTGTCATACCTGAGGAGGTCACTAGACAAGTCTGGTCTAGGAAAGCCTCGTTAAAACAGGTGCACCCTTGTCCCTTCAAAACCATCAAGGACAACATTGACCTCTCGCCCCAGCCTTGGCCGACCTCTGCAACCTCTCTTTCGCTACTGGAGTTTTCCCCACTGCTCTTAAGCACTCCCTTTGTGCATCTTCTCCTCAAAAAACCTCATGCTGACCCTTCCATTTCGGCAAACTATCGCCCGATCGCCATCACTCCTTTCCTGGGCAATCTCCTGGAGAAGTTGGCTATTTCTCAGCTCACCCTCCACACTGAATCTGCTGGTTGCTTCCACGACCACCATTCTGGCTTTAGAGCATCCAGAGGCACAGAAACTGCTCTTCTGAACACCTGTGAAGATCTGCTCTCAAATCTTAATTCCAACTCTCCCTCTGTCCTCATTTTACTCAACCTCTCCTCGGCCTTCGATACAGTGAAACAACACCCTGATCGCACTTCTCTGTGATATCCTGGACATCACTGACCAGGTCCTGGCATGGCTAACCTTTCTCTCCAACCACCCATCCCAGGTGGAATTGACGTCCTTCCTCTCCCCTATCACTATCTCTACGTGCAGTGTCCCCAAGTGATCTAACCTATCCCCCTGGTTTTTCAATGGCTACAATGCCCCCCTGCCACATAGGATAGCCACCTTCACCTCCAACTTTTAGTGTTATGCGGATGACACTCAGCTCTCCTTCAGGCTTCCCACAGCCTCTTCCTCACTCATACCAGACTGTCCGCAATTTAGTCCTGGTGTGCTGCAAACAACCGTTGCCTCAATGTCAATAAGACAGATTGTCCTCATGGGGCCGCCTGCTCCTGCCTTCCCTCTTTCTCTCTGGCCGGCCTCCATTGGCCCTGCACGTCCATCTACCAACGAGGCAAAAAACCTGGGGGTCATCTTAGACTCCACTCTGTCCTTCTCGTCTTACATCGCAGACATCTCTAAAAGGTCCCGCTACCAACTGCACCTTCTCAAAAGGTATTTTACCTTTTCTCACCTTCCCCCAAAGGCTCACCCTCTCCAGATCACTGGTCCTCTCTAGGCTGGACTACTGCAAAAGCCTCTTTCTCAACCTGCCCTCTTCTATCCTCCATCCTCTTCAACTCATCCAGAACAGAATCGCGAGACTTATCCTTGGCCTCAAGCCCAGCGACCGCTGAAATCCCTTCACTGACTCCTGGTGGCTGCAAGGATTAAGTTTGTGAGCCTCTGCAATGTCCACAAGGCTTCCTGGGGCCTTGTGGACAACACTCTCTTCCTAAATACTCTCCTTCCCGAGCCCTACGCTCATGATCCTCCAACTCTCTGCGGGTGAGCCGCATCTGCAAGCAGAAACATGGGGGGAGATCTTTATCCTCTGCAGGGGCTTCAATCTGGAACAGCCTCTCTCCATCTTGAGCCAGATCTCAAGGGTTCCGGAAACTCCTCAAAACTTTGCGCTTCACCTCCTCCTCTCTCCTTCTCCCCTGCTAACCACCTCTTTCCACTCTCTCGCTCGCTCTCCTCTACTTCTGCTCAGTTTCGCTGACTGGCTGCCTGGTGTACCTTCAGAGCCTCACAGGTCCCAAACTTTCCTGGCCAGTCTCCTGCACTTGCCCCAGGGCCTTGCACTGCCTTGCACTACTGCACTTTTACAACCATCTCTCTGCGCTTAACCCATGTTCTGATAGGACTTGGCGCACTTGGTCCCTAATGCCCCCCCCCCACGCACTCTCTGCTATGTTCACCTGCATGATCTGAATGTACCATGCCTGTTAAGATCGTGTCTTGTCTTATTTATTTCAATTTTTATAAAGCGCTGCACGCCTGTGTGCCTCAGAGTGCACAAAAAGACACGTACAAACAGGTGGGCAAACAAACAAGTAGAAGTCTCACGGGTCAACAGGGGAGGAGGTCCAAAAGGATACAGATGCCAACGTTCAGTCAAGGTTCTGGCTGAAGAGAAGTGTTTTTACTTCTTTTGTAAAGAGAGCCAGGCTTTAGCAAGGGAGCTTGGACATTGAAGGACCCCCAAAATGAACCAATTTATACCTGGGCTGGATGAATGTAGGTCGGGCAGAGGAGCGAAGCTCCCTGCCACCTTCCCTGGGTTTCATTCTGTCAATAAGATAGATAGAACACACATTTTTTCAGCATTCAAAGGACAAAGTCAAGACTTTATGGGTAATCCTGTGTCTACACAAATATAGAAAGGGGGAAACCCCAAAAAATTACTGTATGAGCAGTAATTTGTCCACCTTTTGATTTGGGGTAAAGAGACCATATATAGAGCAACAAGGTAGAATTATCCACAACAGCACTTCCAAACAGTCAATTAATACTTAGAGAACATATAGGTTTTATTCATAATCCATAAAAAAACTGTAAAAATCAAACATTTGTAAAAACAAAGTTCTAGTGACATAGAAAGAAAAGCTAGCAATTTTATAGCAGCAGTTCATTCCTGATGTAATAGTGCCATTAGTTTACTTCATCCTTATGATTCATTTGACTTGTAGAGATGAAGTGTGATCAATAAAGACCTCAATACGTATCTAGTATATCAAATTAATAGTGTTATGCCTCAACATGTTTGAGTTCTCCATCTTTTGTCTCAAAATTTCTTCAGGAGAATTTCTCAATTAGTCACTTGGACTTTGTGATTTAATCTAAGAACATGTTTCCAAAAAGCTCCCACAAGCGCGTTTTTGACATGGAATTGCTGTTGGTAAAAAATAAAAGCAAGATGTAAGCCAATCGAATGCTTAATATTTTCAATTGTTAATGACATCTTTAGTGTCAGCCTATTGTTGCGGGAATAAATTCCATTCTTGAACCTCTATCCATATTTGCCTACCATTATTTGAAAGGTCATGTGAAAACTATGAGATCTTATTTGAAAGACACTAAAGATATCAACAAAATTGAAAATATGGAATACAAAAGAGATGGCCAACGTTTGCTAGGTTTAGATCTAGTGTCTCTGTACACAAATATCCCACAACAGGGCACTATAGAGAAACTTGAAGAAATACTCCTTATACGGACAGACCACGATCCAGTTCCCACACCTTTCACTATGTGGTGGATCACTCTAGCACTCACAAAAAACTTTCGAATTCGTGGGCACATTTTATCAACAAGTGGAAGGCACGGCGATGGGGGCCACTATGGCCCGAGCCTGGTCAATCTTCATGTCGAATTTCTCGAAAACCAATTTGTGTATGCACCAAATCCTTTTGAAAATAACATCAAAGCATGGTCACGTTATATCGATTACATGCTAGTCATTTGGCAAGGTTCACTAGAGACAGCACAATAGTTTCTAGTTTGGCTGAACAGCCTGAATAGACATCTACAGTTTACAATGACGATTGAAAAAAGACACCATACATTTTGTTGATCTCACCTTGTACCATAAGAATGGTAGAATTCTTGTTAAACCATTTCACAACAGCACAAAGAAAAACTCATTGTTACACTATCAGTCCCATCATATAAAACATCTCAGAGATAACTTGCCATATGGGCAATTTTTTAGATTAAAACGGAACAGCTCTAATAGAGAAGCTTGTGAAGAAGCACACCATTTAAAGACTAAACTGAAAAAGAGAGGATACTACAGAAAATTAATTTTAAAAGTGGCTAAATGCACTTTTAATAACAGGGAGGCCCTTCTCGAGGAAATACCCAAAAATCAGCTAGTTGACAGAGTAGTGTGTGTCAACGCATTCACAAATCACAGCTTGACCATCCGCAATATCATATCCAAAAATTGGAAATTGCCAAGAACTACCAAAGCAAATCCCAACATACCACCGTTTGCCTACACTAAATCCATCTCTATAGGAAATTGTGTACGTCAGAGTCGATATCGAAGCAACTTTCCCCCCATAACTAGCATTATCAGCTAATGGGGTCTACCCCCAGTTGTAGGTCGCCATCCTTGTGGCCAATGCGTTGTATGCAAATTAACAACTAAATGTAAAGAGGTCACTGTGGGTCTGGAGAGGCTGTGGGTTCAGAAAACCTTTAATTGTAATACCGACCATGTAGTGTATATGATCACGTGCCCTTGTGGTCTACACTATATTGGGAAGACCAATCACAAAATTAAAATCTGCATTACTGAGCACAATAGTTGCTTGAAAAACAAAACAATGCAAGCTCCAATGGTCAAGCACTTTGTTGAAAAAGACCATGGTCTCCAGAATTTCAAATGGACTGTGCTTCTAGTGGTAAAAGGTGATGACGCAATCATTAGAAATAAGAAGCTCTTGCAAAAAGAACAAGAGTTAATTTTCAAGACACAAAGTGATCTTCAAGGCCTCAATGATGCTATCGAGTGGCACAAGCTTAAATAATGTGGTAATTATTTCAGATACATATCTAGTTGCCAGCCACTTTAGTAATAGCCTTTATATATGCAACATCTCTTTAGTTTACAGTTTGCACTGTTACGTTACGTATGAGGCCTTGATTCTACAAGTAAAAGAACTTTAAAGAGTTGCTAATTTAGCAACCTGTAGTTTTCTAATAACGAGGGGTTACGAATTCATTTAGGAGGCATACATACTTATGAAATATTCCAATTAGGAAACAAGTATGCCAATCTATCCGTGCATTCTGCTAGCTGACCACTAGAGGGCCACTACCTAAGTCGGCTATGTGCCGTTCAATGTATAGACACAAATGAAGGACCATTCTTTGGCACCTTTGGAATTTCAGTTTTAGATGTATACTACATCTAATATGACTCACGATTTTTTTGCTGCATTTTTGGGAAATTTTACCACACTGGTAGTCGGCTCCGTACGACCTCGTTGTTGCAAGGCAATTAGTCCTGCCAGTGGAATCCATAACCGCGGGCTGTTTTTTCCCCCGCAGTCACTTATTTTTTGATCGTGGACACAGAGTTACCACAAAGAAACCAGGATACCCTAATGTGTGCCACCCAAAGGTAAGTCACATTCTGATCCTGTTGCCTTCTGTGCCCTATTGATCACTCTAGAGACTCAGATTTCTTTGCCCAATGATACTGGATCGCAGAGATGTTAGATAGTGTACTAGTATTTCTAACACAAGAGTGGGAATTTTACCATCACGGACAATTGCTAACTGGCACCCCTCTGTAATTTATTTTAGTGGGCAGTGACTAGTCCACCAGAGAGATCGCCCTACTCTAGCTCAGGAGTCGGACCAATCTAGCTGTGTGAATACCGCAATATCTATTCTTCTATTGAGAGAGGTAAGCATTCCTTTTCCAGCCTAAAATATAGCTTTTACGTTGTTTTTAAGAAATAAACCCTTGTAAGAATGATACTTGAGTATTCATATGCCCCCACTTTTATCAGTGTTTTAAACAGTTAGGGGTTGCAGGGACGTGTCCCCAAAGATCCATCTATTTCACCGTAGACCATCCATACTGCGGGACTCTATTTTCCTCTATTCATCCTCTAGAGGTATTTTATGACTTTGACCTGTGCTTTTTTTTTTTTAGAACAAGTCTTTTTTAAATCAAGTGACTAATTGAGAAATCCTCCTGAAGAAAGTTCAAGAAAGATAGAGAACTGAAACATGTTAAGGCATAATACTAGTAATTAGATATACTAGATACGTATTGAGATCTTTATTGATCACAATTCATCTCTACAAGTCAAATGAATCATAAGGATGAAGTAAATTGATGCCACTATTACATCAGGGATGAACTGCCGCTATTAAATTGCTAGATTTTTCTATATCACTAGCACCTTGTTTTTACAAAGGTTTGATTTTTACTGTGTTTTTTATGAATTATTATATGTTGTGTAAGTATTAACTGTTTGGAAGTGCTGTTGTGGATAATTCTACCTTGTTGCTCTATATATGGTAATCCTGTGTCTAACAGGTAACCAGTGAAGTGACCTTCTGGCCTCTGAGATGTGGGCGCATTTGTTCCTGTATGGCTCGGACCACGTTATTTTGTGCGATCTGCAGAGCTTGAATATTGGCTTGCAACGTGCCTGCTAGGAGACAATTAGAATAGTCAAGCCTAGAGTTGATTAATGCGGTGGAAAGCAGAGCACAGTTGTTGGTAGAGAGAAATGGGCGAATATAGTTAATTCGCTTCGTAATCAGGCTGCACGATGATCGGGTTCAGGCGACGTGGGGACACAGATAGCTCATCATCAAGGATGACCCCTTCACCTTCTTCAATAAGGCAATAATGTTAGAGGCAATAGTAAAGTTGGCATAAGCACGGCCTAGTCTGCTCAAGCGAACTTTAGATGCCACAATTAGGAACTCTGTCTTCCGACAATTAAGGGTGAGTTGGCAGCCATCTAGACCTGGATGGCTTTATAAATGGTGTTGATGGCAGCCAACTCCTGCTCATAATTCCCACTCACCTGGAGGACGACCTAGGTATCATCGGCGTAGTTGGTATACCGCGCCCCCAGTGCATCCAGCAGGTCAAGAAGTGGGAGAATACAGATGTTAAACAATGTTGGGGAGAGACAAGACCCCTGTGGAACACCGCAGGTTTGAGCAATGGGGTCTGAACTTTCTTCCCCAACAGCCACATGGACAGTACAGGGACAAAGAAATGATGAGATCCACTGAGGGGCTAGTGGGGTGCAGTTGGCAACCTCCCTCAAGTGTGTTACCAGGAGGGCCGCAGAGAGGTCCAAAAGCTTCAGCAGGGTGGGATGGCCATTATCCACCATGCTGGCCAAGGTGGATTTGAGGTCCAGCATGGCCGTTTCCATCCCATGCTGAGCCCAGAACCCTGAGTGGCATGTGCCAAGAATCCCATGATCTTTAATATGTTTTTGCAGCTGGAGATATGCCAGTTTATCCATGATGTTAAGGATAAACAGCACATTTGTGATGGGCAGATAGTTGTCTGGAACCTGTGGAGGACAACTAGGTTTTTTCCGCAACGGCGTGATCCAGGCTTCCTTAAAGGAGGAAGGGACCACACCCCCGTCAAATGAAAGATTAAGGAGTATGGTCATCCAGGGCACAAGAACCTCAGTGGAGTCCTTAAAGACGTCCACGGGGCAGATGTCTGCTGGACAGGCGATAGGTTTTAGGTCCTGAATAATTTTAGTAACTTGCTCTTCAGTGTAATGTGAAAAGTGGAAACATGGTATATTGCTAATGTCAGGAGAGGGGCATGTAAGCTAGTAGAGACCTGCATGGTGACAAGATTATTGATGGTCTCTCCGAGTAGAAATTTTTGCCAATAAGCCGTCATGGAATGTCTGACACCATGCAGCATCCTTGGAGCCATCATTAGAAGAAGATGGGTCCTGAAAGTCCTTCAATACTTTGAAGAGCTCACTGACACTAGATCGAGCGTTATTAATCAGATTATTGTAGTAGGATGGCTTAGAGGAGATCATTTCATTCTTACATTTCTTAACAGCCAGTTTATATTGCAGTAACAAGTCGGGGTTCATTTTATTTTGGCCAGGCCCTTTTGGTCAACCCTTTTGCTTGTCTAGCAGAGATGTCAGAAAACCAGGTATTATGATGCACCTCAGGTTTGATCATTTTTTGTTTCAACGGGGCCAGTTCAGAGATGGTTTCTGTTAAGGAGGAGGTAAGGTGGTCCACAAGCGAGGAGGACTGAGAGAAACTAGACCGGGGTTTAAGATTCGAGACCAGGTGCGTCGAAAGACTGTCAGGTGTAACATTTTTAAAGTTACCAGCATGTTTGGTGATCCAGGGTAAAGCTTTCTTTTTGGATATAGGTTTTGGAAGATTAAGTGAAGCTTGAATTAAAGAGTGGTCGGACCATGCACAAGGTAATACCTATAGATGGGAGATTTTGGGAAACCAGCCAGTCCAGGGTGTGTCCTCCTAGATGAATTGCAGCATCCACCCATTGTTCAAATCCTAATGAGGAAAATGAATCAGAGAGGGCAAGGCCCTGTTTGTCCAGGATATCATTGTCCCAGTAATTAAAATCTCCCAGAATGATTAACAGGTGCCTGGATTTGGTAATATGGGTGGTTATCTCTATGATTTGTTCCTCAAAGTGTGGCATGATGTATAAAACAAGCACATTCAGTGAGGAGTTATCTGAGATTTTGATTTTTTACTCAGAGATTTGCAGCCATCAGGACTGTCATGTGGGATGACATGACAATCCAGGTGCTCCTTACAATTAAGAACCACACCTCCCCCATTACTCCCTTCACGGTCGTCACAGGAAGTAGTATAGTTCAATGGGGTGGATAGAGTGGCATGTTGGGGATAGTGTGGTTGAGCCACGTTTCAGTGAGGGCAAACCAGTCAGGCTCTCTTTCCAGCAGGTGGTCGGCTATCTCAATACCATGCTTAAGGAGCAACCTGGTATTGAGGAGGCTGAGTGTTAGACAAAGATTGAGTACATAGTTTTTCTTGTGTGGAGAGCGAGTCACGTGGATGCTTTGATTCGCAGCAGTCTCTCTGTTGCTGGAGATGCAAGGAACATCTGGCTGCACCAGCGGGGCTAAAGGGCACATATTGCAGGAAACGCTGTGAAGACAGAATCAAAGCGAAGCAGTGGGTGAGCGCCTACCTCACTTAACCAGTCACACCAATGTACCCGAAACCAGCGCGCAGCTCAACTTGCACATGCCTTCACTTGGACTTGCTCAGGGGATCGCCCAGCCTGGCTGCAACTGGAAGAAACATGGTGCACGTCCCCCTTATCAGACCTGCCCCACATCCAGTCCCAGAATACCCCGCCCGCAATATCTTCGCTTCCAGCAACTTGCAATACAATGGACAATTGGAAAGCTGCAAATAGAAAGTGGGGAATCAAAAGCTCGCTGGGTCCGCTGACCTCAATCTGGGGCAATCCGGGCTTCTCCCCCGCCTTTGCCGCCGAAGCTTCGTCAAATGGTCAGAGGGCGGCCTCCACAGAATCTCAGACTTTTTAAATGAAGGCCAGCCGCTCTCCTTTGAGGGCTGTAAAGCGAAGTTCAACATCCCTGAGGAGGAACGATTCCGGTATACTCAGATCTGGCACTGGATCTCGCAACGCTCCGTCAGAGAACGAGGCTCCAGGGACTTAACACCCCTCGAACTATCACTAACGACATCCTCGAACTATCACTAACGACATCCCCTCCAAGAGGTAAGATCTCTACCCTCTACAAACTCTTAGAAAAAAACAACCCCGAATCGAAGGAAAGGTACATGCTGAACTGGGAGCGCAATCTGGGGCGCCCCCTGGACCCTGAGGCCTGGGACAAAATTTGGACAAGACTCCACAGTGCGTTACTAATAGGGAAGGAGGATATAAAGTATGCTTTAGGTACTATATTACACCGTCCCAACTGTATAAAGCTGGTGTGCGGCCCTCACCGAACTGCTGGAGGGGATGTGAGCAAGAGGGGTCGCTTTTCCATCTCCTATGGGACTGCCCTAAAGCGGCACACTATTGGAAGGGGGTTCTGACGCATATCCGAGCAATAACAGGCCTCAATATTCCATGGGACCCTGGAATCATTTTACTGGGAGACTCAGGGGAGGGGGACCTCCCGATGTCAGGAAACGCAGCCCGCTTAGGCACCCATCTACTATTAGCGGCCAAGATCGCCCTCGCCCTCTTTGGAAGCACCACGAGGGCCCCTCCATCCCACTCTGGTGGGCTAAGTGCTGGGACATTATTGTTGCGGAAAGAGTCACTGCATCCCGCCTGGGCAACCTCAATCCCTTCCTGAACACCTGGGCCCCATTTATGGACTATGCGGACCGTTACCCTGCCCTCACACTAAAGCCGCCCAGTGTCCGCTGGCTGAACTGAACTCTGCATGGCTATAGCCCGGCCCAACATAGAAACATCCCCCTCCACTATCGCTTCCCTATCAGAATATTGCTATGAATGAGTTGCATACTAAACTTCACCTTCTAATATCCGTCCTTCCACTGTAATGAACTGTGTTATCACAATCTTGTGTTAATTCCGTTGTCTAATGTTCGATTTGTTTCCTTCCTTTTTTGTTTTGTTACTGTTATTGATTAATATTGAATAAAATATATATTTTGAAAAACAAAAAGCAGCAGAGTTCCAGGCGGCGGCGATGTCTTCCCTATGTCTTCCCCTCCCATGCATGGTTGCACTTTGAACACTTCGTGGCGTCCACTTTTTTAGCATGGAGACTAGTGATTAATCATATACCAATTAATGTGTGGCCTCAGAATATCTTTTTTTCTGGAGTGGTCCTCATAGTATACGTGGACTGCTATCCTTAGGAGTAGGGTGCACGGATCTTCTCCCTATCATGAGTAGGGGCGAGGATTAATGTCTTGGTAGGGCTTGGGGCCACATTTCCGAGAGGAACTGTTTCATAGGTCATGGGACCTTTTTGCTTTTATTGACCTTCATAAGAAGTGTGTGGTCCCCAAGTATTGGATCACTTTTGTGAATGCTAAAATAAATTGAAGGTTAAAAATGGGATTTTTGTATAGGCCCATCCATTGTAACGTTCTCCTTTTTTAGTGGTCTTTTTTGTTTTTTTGACTGCCTTCTTTCAGGATTATGGTCCAGTATGGCCTCAGTGACGTATTTCATTTGGTGCTTTCCCACTTGGATTGGTTTTTGGTACAGGAGTCCATGATACAACGTTTTTTTGGTTGAATACTTCCTCCACAACACAATGTTGTTTTGGTCTTTTTCAGAGGGGTATCCCGACTAATTTCTTGGGATATCCTTGGTTTCAAAAAGAGGTCGACCGGTTTCGATGACTATTATTTGTCATCTTCTTCAGGACCGTGATTTGTGAGCCTGTCTTGATAAGATCAGGACAAGAATGGGGTCTGTGGAACCATCATCCCAACTTCCTTCCATGCAGCTCTGCTGTTCAATTGCTATGAGCTGTGTTGTTATTATTGACGGCTGGAAGGTTGCATCTTCATATCAGAGTTGTTCGTCTGGCCTCCGCTTGGCCCAACGGGGTAAAGATCCATCACTGTATAAATCAGGCGGCCTGGTCTGCAGGAGCTGTCAGGAAAAGAATATATGTTAGCTCTTGCGTATATCAACCCTAGTTCTCAAAAAAGGGCGGGAAGAAAACACTTTAATATCATTATGCAGTATAAACAAGGTTAAACTGACAGTTTGGAACAACAATAGCATCATTTCCATGCAGTACAATATGCTTTTCTTCGAAGGGTGGGATGTTCGCCTCCGTGTCTTTAATAGAATCAAGAATTTCTAGTAAGTTATTATGGAAAATCTTTATTCTATGTCAAGACCGGAGGCTCACATTATGCTCGTTCAAAGCTTACTTACCACTATCGAAGCAGGTTGTTCTACTGGTTTCAAGTAGAATTGTTTAAATATGGACTCGCCTGCCCAGTCAGCCATACTCATGATGTCCTCGAGACGGCTCCTCTGACTGAATGTGCTCCGAAATGCAATGCATCTATTCCCGCTTGAGCCAGCATCCAACGAGCTAAGGTAGGGGCTGAAACCGCTTTATGAGTTTTACGAATAGCTATAAGGAGTTGCCCGTTTGAAGACTTATGAGGAGGTGGCAGCTCCACTTCGACTTTCTCCAAACACTGAAATACACAAAGTTTGGGCTGTTCCTTGAATGCCGGGTAAGAAATTACTCTAGAATCACATTTAGTCCTCCTTCGTATGTGAAAGACGATACCGTCCGGAGAAAAAGACCTACCTTCTAGATCTAGAGCCCCGACGTCGGATACTCTCCTGTAGGAGATCAGACAAAGCAGTGTCATAAGCTTGCCGGATAGTGCCGTACGGGATAGCTCCTCGTTATCTGCCCAGGAAAGGAAGAGATTAAGCACTTTATTGACGTCCGAAAGATTATTGTAACGGGACGCAGGTGGCACTGTAAGGCGGATACCCTTCATTAACCTACACACTAAGTGGTGTTCTCCTGCTGGAGCTCCCTGTATGACGTTGTGACCTGCAGAAATTGCTGAACGGTATGCGTTCACTGTCCTATAGGCTAGACCCTTCTCTACTAAAGAAGCTAAGAAATTTAGGCTTTCATCTAACAGCGCTGAAACTGGATGCACGCCTCGGTCCTGACACCACCGCTTCCATGCATTCCAGGAATTGGAATACTGCTTGCGGGTGGCAGGGGTCCAACTCTCTTCAATGAGGTGAATTGCCGTGCTGAACATACCCGGAGTTCTCCATCTTGCCCTGAAATCCTCCACGCTGCCAAGGTAGAGACTCGGAAATCAGCAGGGGGGTAAACTCGTCCCCATGGATCTGACAGGAGATCCTGACACGGGGGTAGAAGGATTGGAGAATCCGTGGAAAGTTCCTGAATAACTGGATACCAGATCTGAGAAGGCCATACCGGAGCTATGAGGACTAATTCTGCCCTGTCCTGACGGACCTTCGCCAGGGTCCTCGCTATCATTGAGAAGGGGGGAAACGCATATAGTATCCCTTGCGTCCAAGGCTGTAGAAATGCATCCGTCGTTGATGCTGCCGGATCGGGCCTCCAGCTGTAAAACACTGGCAGTTGTGTGTTGAGCCGAGGCGCGAAGAGATCTATGGACAATGGGCCCCAATGTTGTTGTAAGCAGAAACATATATTTTTGTTGAGACTCCAGTCGCTGGAATCAGCGTAATGGCGAGAGTGCCAATCCGCCATCACGTTCTTGAGACCCGGCAGGTACTCTGCCGTTACTGAGATCTGATGATCCAGGCAGAAATGCCAGAAGTCTTTGGCTAGCTCTGCTAGTGGACGAGACCTGGTATCACCCAGATGATTTATGTATCTCACTGCAGATATGTTGTCCATCTTCAGCAGGATGCAGCAGCTCACTGTCTTTCGCGAATGATCCTGCGAGGAGCTCTAGGCAATTGATGTGCATGTTCAGCTCCTGTGCAGACCAGGTCCCCCCAGTGGCGGCTGCGCCACATATTGCCCCACATCCAGAACGGCTGGCGTCCGATTCTATGATGATATCCGGAGCGGAACCGAAAATGGCTCTGCCGTTCCAGGCCTCCATGTGCGAAAGCCACCAATTTAGCTCTGTCCTTGCCTGCGATGATAGCGTCAGCCTTTGAGAGTAAGAGAGACTGCAGCGCAGGTGTTGACCTTTCAGCCTTTGCAATTCCGGTAGTGCAGAGGGCCCGGAAAAATCGCTTGTATGGACGAGAACAGGACTATTACTCTCGCTAGCTCCTGTAGAGAGATGAAATCCTTCTGTAAAATCCTGCAAATTTGTCTTTTGGTCGAGTATCTTGGTAGCTGGTAGACGAAGCTGCGAGTTCTGGGTCTCTACAATGAACCCAAGGAATTCCAAATTCTTGGATGGGTGCAGAACCGACTTCTCCCAGTTGATGAGAAAACCGAGACTGTGGAGTAAGTCTATTGTTAATCTGGCCTGAGCCTGTAGTAGCTCTCGAGATTGAGCCATGAGGATGATATCGTCTAGATAGATTATCAGGCGGACGCCTTGTTCTCTTAAGTGAGCCACCACGGGTCTTAACAGTTTGGTGAATGCCCAGGGAGCTGAAGATAGACCGAAGGGTAGGCTCGTAAACTCCCAATCTTTATGATTCCAAAAAAACCCTAGGTACTGTATGTGCTCCGGATGAATGGGCACTGCAAGGTAAGCGTCTTTGAGATCTAGACGCACAAGCCAATCGCTCTGAGAAGATCTCTCAGCATGTGGATGCCTTCCATCTTGAAGTGTCGATACACTATAAATTCGTTGTGTGCCCAGAGATTTATTACAGGCCTTACTTTCTCCTTTCTGCGTACTAGGAAAATTGGACTGAAAAATGTGCCTGGTGTCGAGCAGGGCTGAATCGCTCCCTTCAGGATCAGGTTCTGAATTTCGCTGTCTAGCGCTCTTTGATCTCGCTCTGACATAAGGATTGGAACTGGGGGAGTGTACTGAAAAGGCTGCGTGAAAAATTCTAGCTGCAGTCCGCGTGCTGCATTTCTGACCCATGCGTCGCCTGACAAAACGTCCCAGGCGTCTGCAAAGTATGCTAATCTCCCCCCAATGGGCGTGCGCGGCGCTGGCGCTGCAGTTGCTAGACTGACCTGAGGGTTGTTGAGTTCCACTCCTTGATCCTCTCCTCCAGTAGCGGCCTCTACCACGTCCTCTGGAGGGAAAAAAGATGTCGGTTCGATCCTGCCAGGTGTTTTGCTGATGATACTGAGGTCTTCGGTCGACAGCATAGCAGCCGAAGGAGCGACCTCGACCGGCGAAAACCTTTGATGAGAAGACTCTTAATAGAGGCCTGAGCCTTATCCAAAGCGGTGAAGGTGCTCACGAATTTGGTCATCTCCTTCATGAAAGGATCACCAAAAAGTACCCCTTGTGCAGCCGCGCCGGACTCTGTGTTCGCTAATTCTGCCAGTTTCCCATCAATCTTGAATAGTATGCCTTTCCTGCGTTCGGTTGAAATGGCGCAGCTCGCATTTCCGAGCAGACAGATAGCTCTTTGAGCCCACCCAGAGAGTATAATCTGATCAAAAGGGGTGGAGGAGGTGGAAGCTCCTTCTGCCAGATATAAAATATTTGCGGGAGGACTTGCTATGTCCAACAGCTTATCCTGGCATGATTTCCAGGCTCTGTCTATGCCCTTTTTAGGGTCCTTCACATGCTTGGCCATAAAGGTGATCATCTTGGAATCTAGTTCCGGTGTCATTGCAATCTTAGGCGGAATGTCAGGACGTGGCCATTCAGCTCTGAGCCTTGCTCAGGTTTCTTTCTCTAACGGCTTACGTAGCCTGCTAGACATATTCCGTTGTCCTGACTGACAGCTGCCAGTCGGTGGACCTGGGATTAATCAAGTCCTCAGGATCGAACATTCCCTCAGTAGGGTGTTGTTCTTTAGTGCTTGCCTTGGGGATGGGGGCTGCCGCGTTCCCCGAGGTGGAGGGTTTTGCACCCCACCTCTCGCTATCTTCTTCTGAGGTGGTGTGTGACGATTCTTCCTCATATACAGCCGAGTTTGCATCTTGAACGCCCTGCTGGTCTCCCTCTGGGCTCGAGGGTCTAACACCCCTGTTTCCTTCCTCAGGGTTAGAGGGTCTTTCGATAGGAGGGTTTACCTCCCTGGTCATGAAGGCGTGTTTCTGTTAATGCAGCAGTGGCAGGTATCAACTGGCTCGGGTGGGGGTCGGGGGGGGGGTCTCAGAGCTTTTGCCCTTGTGAGCCGAAGTACTTTCCCCTTCGGTAAGGTGTTTCCTCTTATGTGTCTTTTTACCTCCTTTCGGAGAAGCGTCTCGCAAGCGTTCCTCCATTTCTTCCAAACGCTGCTGTATGGGAATAAGCATGCCTGACACAGCTTTCTGTACGCTGCTTTCCACAGCGGTCCCTAGGGCCTTTTGTAGGCTCCTTTCCATAGCCACTTCATCAATGAAACAACTGCCCTCCTCTTCCTCAGACCACTCCTGGTTTGAATGAGGACTGTACTGTGCTGCCATAATGACACACCTTACCCTGCTTTTTATTTTAAATTGTTTTTTTTTTTTTTAATTGGGCTGACCACCTTCTCTCAATTGCCCAAAAGTTCTTTATCCAGGTATGTATATTATTATTATTTTTTTTTATATGCCACCCTGTGTGACTGAAGCCCTGGAGTATTACCTCCATTTAGTACCTGGCAGACAACAAAGCAGACCGAGCTCAGTGCCTAGGTACTGCTAGTGTCATTTTTTTTTTTTTAATAAGGTAAAATGAGTAAAATATGTGTGAAGGGGCTTGCTCCGGTGCTCGTACCGCATCAGCCGTTAGAATTTGACGGAATGCTTGTGCGAGCACTGGAGCTAGATGAAAGGACCAGTGCGGACATGGGCTCCCCCTTGAGCTTTACATGCGCGTCGCGCCTTTCGAACCGTTCCTGGGATTTGGAGTTTTTTTCTCTTCATTGTATTGTGAGAACTTTGTGTTAAGTTTTTCCTGGTTATTTATTTTCCTGGCACTTCCAACATGAGTTTTGTTACATGTAAGTGCGAAAATACCTTGCTGCTGAGCTTTAATTAATTAATTAAAAGAAAGAGAAGCATAATGTGAGCCCCCGGTCTTGACATAGAATTGCCTTCTTCCTTCTTCATCTCTACTTTAGTGTGTGCTTTCTTTGAGGTATTTCATATTAGGAGTCCAATCTGATCAATGTCCTTTTTAAAAAAAACAAAACAATTTCTGAGCTTGACTTATGTCACATTTTAGAATGTATATAGTGTGAAGAATTGCCATCTGGCAAGGGTGCAAAGGCCTGGCTTTTTAGATTTGTGTTAATACATACAATTATGCGGGTAATTCCATCTCCAAAAGTGTAATCTGCCAAACAGATTCCCCTTTTCGTCAACTCTATGGCAAAAGCATAGTGTACTTGTGCCCTGCCTCATCAGTAGCCTGATCTGCAGCGCCTGCCATGCTCGTGGCGTAGGGCAGATTCAAAGGTCATAAGATGCCCACTTGACAGCCACAGTGACAGACAAGTTTCTGCCATGCATTGGCAGCATTTAAGCTATGGCCCCTGTACCAAAACTACAGTAACCCATGCTGGTGGCAAGGTAAACTCTAAATAAAGCTATTCCTGAGATTAGGAATGGCACTACTTATGATCATGGCCACCACATACCAATTAATATCGAACATGCGTCAGCTCCGGTGAGTGCGCTCATCTGTGAAAGATGATGTGTATTCTGATCACCCGGGTGAAGGTTGCCAAATGGCAGGACAGGAACCTGGATGACCAGGCCTCTAATATTTCTGTGAGGACAGTTAATACCCCCTCCCCACCAGAGAGCTGTCCTGGGCCCGGGCACCAAAGATGCACACTCATTAAAAAGTAGTAGCCTCACACTAGGGTCGCTGGATCTCAAAGTGCCTTTGTTCTTATTGGGAAGGGGGCAGGATTAGAAGGGGGCAGGTTTAGGGTAGGAAGGAGGCCCTGGTCAATATAAGGAGACTTCCACCATCTTGTTTCTGTGTCTCTTTTCTGTCCTCTCCACTTCACCTCGAGCAAAGCACTTTGCCCTTCTCATGTCACACCCAAAGTCCACTCCGTGCAAGAACAGGGATTGGACCACAAAGTCAGGCTAGCTTTAATCCAATCACCTGGGGGCTTTTGCCTTTAAAAGAAGGCGTCTCCCACCCCTCCTTTAGATTTTCTAAGACCCTATCGGATCCTCTCAAGATACGAAGATTCAACTGAGAAGAACTCACTTGTCTTCCTTTGGGAAATTATAAGTTACTCACCGTAGTGACTAACGTACTCTTAGTCCATAGTCCCCTTTCCTCCATACTGTATGGGCGTCCCTTCCAAGGGACGGGAGACGGAACCTTTTTCACCAGAAAAACCTTCTTCCACTTTAAATTTAGAGGCACGCGGGGGCACGGCCCAGGGAGCATGGGCTGCCCGACTCCACCGCCACACCTCAGTCCCCATCGACGCGTCAACAATAGATTTAACATTGCCTAATGACACCGGTATTATTATGGGGGAGGTTGGTGGGACATATAGAGGAAAGGGGACTATGGACTAAGAGTACATTAGTCACTACGATGAGTAACTTATAATTACTCTTATGTCCCCTTTCCTATGGGCAATTACAACTGAATGTAGCCCCCCGGGTGGAGAGGAGACCCTCCTTAAGCAAACAGGTTCCTGAGAACCGCCTGTCTGAAGGCCGCATCAGATCTAGAGCCGGCATCCAAACAGTAATGCTTACTGAAGGCAGAGGCCCACATGGCCGCCCTGCTTATGACTTGCCACGGGACATGGCACTGGAACGCAATAGCCTTTGGCTTGACCCCGACTGCATGGGCATGCATGTTGGCCGGAAGTGGCTTGTGCTGACCTTCGTATGCGTCCTTCATGGCAGAGACCATCCAGCGGGATATGGAAGCATTAGAGGCCTGATAGGCTGGCCTCGAGCCTTCAAAAGTGACAAACCGGGCGTACGACTTGCGTAAGCCCTTGGTCCTGTCCAAGTAGAATTTTAGGGCACGTCTGACATCCAGGCAGTGCAGCACTCTCTGTGCTTCGTCCTTGGGATCGGGAAAGAACGTAGGGAGGACTATTTCCTCGTTCAAGTGGAACGCGGATGGAACCTTGGGCAGAAATGCCGGGTGCGTTAGCATGACTACCTTGTCCTTGTGAAAGGTGGTTCAGAGGCGACCAGCGCCTGAATTTCGCCGACTCTGCGAACCAAGGTAAGACCTACTAGTAAGGCCATCTTGATGGTGACCAGCCTGATATCCACGGACGCCCTTGGCTTGAATGGTTTGTGCACCAGGGTGCACAAGACTATGTTAAAGTCCCACACAGGGTGAGGTCTCTTGACGGGCGGGTAGAGCCTTGCGAGACCCAGCAGATGTGTCTGGGCGATAGGTTTGGAGGAGGAAAAAATGCCTTCCTCCGAGTTCCTGTAAGCCCCAATGGCTGCAAGGTATGTGCGGCAGGTGTCTACCTGCACGCCAGAATGAGCGAGGTGCACTGAAAAGGTGAGGTGCGCTGGCCCCCACGCCGTCCAGATTGCAAGCCAGGGGGTCAATTGCCAGGGGGTCAATTCCCTTGGAGTCTGTCCAGTGGCAGAATCTGGTCCATTTGCTTTTGTACTGGGCCTTGGTGGCTTTGCTCCTGGCTGTCATGCCTGCATCATCTGGCTCATTCACAATCCCTACGCGCTCCCGCTTACCAGCGTCTTCGGCTTTCAGAACGGCTAGACCGTTCTATACACAATGGCAGCTATCTGGGAGGCACCGTTAAGGTTGGGGCTACGATCGTATTTGCGTGTCATTTCACTTGCTGGATTTCCATTTCGAGCCAGGATCACCTGACCAACGTCTCGTCATCACGTTGGTCAGGTGTACGTCAGCTGACACCATTTAGCCGATCAGATCCCAAGCACTGGTGCTTCTGATCGCGTTACTTGGCGCAATTGAGTCTGGAGCTCTCTTCTGCTGTTATCGAGCAGACGCTCTTTCCTTGCCTTTTTCCTCCGCACGGGGTGATTCCGCATTCTTTCGCGACGCCCTAGCATTCCACTCCGTTTTCTATACGGAGCCTCTGCCATGTCTCATACGCGGCACCATACAACACTCGGCTCCAATTCCCTGCAGAGCATCCTGTCATCCAGCCACAGGCGTGTCTTCCACGCGACACCCAACATCACGCTGCTTCCTCGTCGTGTCCCACACGGCACTTTGCAACTCCCAGCCAAGTTCTACACGGGACTTACAGCAATGTGCCCACGTGGCATTTCAATCTTCTCCAACCTTATGAGGAATCTTCAGCTAAAGGACTACATTCCTGGATCAAGTTCTTCACCTACACCTCCTATTTGTCTCCTACCTAGTGCACTGAACTTTGGACGCTTTCCTGGGTGCTCCAACCCGGCTCTAGTGCGGCCCTCGTTCCGTACGGGTTAGTTTCCTCACTTACCCTTCCTTTTCGTTGCTTCCCTGGACTTCCTTGAACTTCCAAATGGCTTACTAAAGGTTAGTGCTTAATAGATAGGTTGTTACTGTCCTTCTCATTAGTCTACTATCCTGATACATATTTTTTCTCTGTCTACAGCTTGGTGAAACTTGGTCCACTCACGCCCTTCCCTCTAATTACTCTCTCTTGCTTGAATCATTACCAGTCAAGAGTAGCATTAGTTGGAAGGTTTTCTTTGACTGCACTACGTTCTACTTCTTCCATCATACTGTTAGAAGGAGACGCCAAGTGTATCCTTTTTCGGCTACCAGTCTGTATCCTTTCCAAAGAATCCAAGGCATTGTATTCTGTATTTTGTGTATTTCAGATCTGAAAACCTGTGTCTTAACACTGGCGCCTTGTATGATCTCCAGATTAGCCTGCTCAGGTACCACGTTGTGAGGGCTAGTTTCCCTGGCACAGGGTGGATGATTCTGCCCCCCTGCTGCGCCAGAAGATGTACTGGGCCTGTTGGAAGGTGTATCGTGGGCACCTCAGAGAGGCCGAGTAGCTCCGAAAACCATGGCCGGGCAGGCCACCATGGGGCAATCAGAATGATGAGTCGGTGAGACTCCTTGATTTTGCAAATTACCCTTTGGATCACAGGGGTGGGTGGAAAGGCGTAGGCTTTCATGCCGGTCCACTGGAGGTGAAATGCGTCGCCCAGAGAGCCTGACTTCGTGTTGTGCCAGGTTGCAAAGAGATCCACGTGGGGGTGACCCCACCTGTTGAAGATCTCTTTAATAACGAGGTTGTTTAGCTGCCACTCGTAATTGTCTGCTCCCATCCTGCTGAGCCTGTCCGCCTCCAGTTTGGATTCCCCCGGGAGGTGGACTGCCAAGAGGTAAATGTCGTTTTCAGGGCAAATTCCCACATGTTGATCACCAGCCTGCACAGAAAAGGGGATCTGGTTCCTCCCTGCTTGTTGACGTAGTACATGCTGGTCGAGTTGTCTGGATGTCTTCCCTTTGAGAAGTGGTAGGAATGCTCTGAGCGCTAGCCAGATGGCGTTCAGCTCCAACCAACTGATGTGGTATTCCTGGACCGAGAGATCGTCCAGGGTGATGGCGGCCTGCGGAGAGGGCAGCCGAAAGGGCTTGCCCTTCTGTAGGTTGGAGTCCATGGACCACCAAGTTAGGTCCTGGTGGACAGATGAAGGAACGTTGATCATCTCGGATTGTGTGCCCCACTCCTGATTCCATGAGGCAGCGAAGTACAGATGAATCCTGCTCATCCTTAGTCTCGTGTGTGGCACAGCTAATAGGACCGCCGCCCGTAGACCCAGGAGATGTTGGTACCACCATACAAAGGTCCCTTCTCTGCTGATGGCAGAGATTTTGTCTTCCGACGGGAAAACCCTCGGAGCACGTGTCACAAATGAGTCCCAGGAATGTCAGTCTGTGTAGGGTGCAGCTGTGACTTCTTGAGGTTGAGCGAAAAGCCCAGGTAGTGCAGTGTGTTCATAAGGGCATGGCAAGAGTGGCGAACCGCTTCCGGAGATGTAGCCCTGACGAGCCAGCTGTCGAGGTATTGGTAGATGTGGAAGCCCTGCGCTCTGAAGAGGGCCGCCACAGCGTTCAAGAGTCTGGTAAAGACCATGGTAGCTGAGTTGAGGCCAAATGAAAGGACTTTGTATTGGAAATGGTAGCCCATGATCCTGAACCGTAGGAAAGAACGATGGGGCTGCCAAATCAGGATGTGTAGGTACGCGTCCGTCAGGTCCGGGAGCACATCCAGTCTCCCTTGTCCAATGTCTCTGCTATAAAAGCTGGCGTAACCATCTTGAATTTTTGCAGGGGTACGGAGAAGTTGAGGGTGGAAAGGTCCAGCACAACTCTCAGGCCCGCCTGGTTCTTCTTCTGAATGGCGAAAATCCTGGAGTAGAAGCCAAAGCCTTGCTGGGAAGCTGGGACTTCCTCCACTGCCTAGCTCTCTACGAGCGACCGGATCTCTACCAAAAGAGTTGCTGTCCCAACCTGTGGGAGCGGAGGGGAGGAGGGAGGAGAGGCTGTGATAGGAAGGCGGTATCCCGTGGATACTACGGAGAGGATCCAGGGGTCCGTGAAATTCTGGTGCCAGAATTGTTCACGGAGAGCAAGCCTGCCCCCCACCAGAGACACGTGGACCCGAAGGGGCGCGTCTTGACTTCCTTCCCTCGGAGGCTGACACTGAGAAGGGGGACTGGAAAAAGCCCTTACTGGATCTGCGTTCCTGGAAGCTGCGGAACCCTCCATATGTACAACCCTTTTCCCGAGCGCTGCTGATATTGGGCCTACGATTTGGGCGTGGTCTTCGTAAGAATGGATAAAGACTTCGCCGTTTGTGAGCTGTTCTTCTTGTCCAGTTCTTCGTCCGTAGTGGAGTGGAAGAGGCCCCCCCCCCCCTCGAATGGTAGATCTAGAATGCGCTCCTGGAGATCCGGGTTGAATTACGTTGCCCGGAGCCAGGCTGTTCTCATGTCCATGGCAATGCAGCTGTCTGGGCCTGAGGTATTGATATGAGCAACTGTGGATTCCATGAGGACATGCACCACGAGCTTGGCTTCCACTAGCCATGCCTTAAAGCGTGATTGGCACTGGGTGGGGAGCTCCGGGAGGAAGTCCGCAATTTCCCGCCATTACCGTTGCTTGGTGGAAGCCAGCATGGCATCTGCGTTGGCCTGGCGCAGGTGCAAGGAGGCGTTGGAGTAAATCTTCTTGCCTTATGCCTCCAAGATCTTCTCCTCCTTGCCTAGCAGCACCACAGAGGAGGAGGCCGAGGACGACTGAGACTTGGAGTATAGTGATGCCGCAGCGATCAGCGAGGAGTGTGGCTGAGGATGAGTCGAGAACAAAAGAGTATCCCCCCCCTCCATCTGCCTGTACTTGGCATCCAGGCATCGGTAGACCAGCTGGACCGAGTGGGGCTTGAGCCAACCCTTCTTGGCCAGGGAGACTGCCAACACGGGGATTCCACTGCAAACCGATGTAGAGGGGCTTCTCTTGAGGACTTCAGACAGAACCCTCCCTGCCTGCTGTTCGACCTCGGGTTGGGGGAGGCCCAGGTACTCCAGCTGGCCAGCAAGACGGAGGAGGCGACTGCACCGGGGCCTGGGGGCCCGATGGAGGAGTCTGTGGTGCTGTTAGCATGGTGGGGAGGACTTCCCTGACTGCGTCTGTGATGATAACCCCCATCTGAGGAGAACTCATGTGGCCAAGAAACTCCTCGAAGAGCACGTCCTCACTGGCCATAGAGGTGGCAGGGGGTACCGACAGGGAAGCGGGGGGGCTGCTGGAGCCACTGCGAACCCTGTCCATATGGACGCAAAGGAAAATTGCCCTGCGCAAATGAAGGGTAGAGTGTAGGCCACGTACCTGGTTGAGGCCAGTCCCACCTTGCCAAATTCTTGGAATGTTATCGGACGGGTGCCACTTTCTGGCGCGGTGGCCATTTTGTCGAGCTGCCTGCCACTTGCCTGCGACGTGTTGCTCAGCCCGCTGGGCCCAGCCTCGTACAAGACTCTTGCGTGTGGAAAACAAGGACTACCCTGCTCCTCGGGCCTCGGCCCGGTAGGTGGAATACCCTCGACCCGGGGGAAGGTAGAGCTGTGTTTAGGCGGCCCCTCAGATGCATTGGCGGTATTAGGACGTAGCCCCTCGGCCATTCTGCCAGTAAAAGGACGTAGCCCCTCTGGTGTAGACCCAGTACCAGAACCATCCAGTCCCTCAACACTGTGCCCGGGAGGGTCCGAGGACCCCTCGACCTGAAGGCAGTTAGCTGTAGCAGCCTCAGTGCACATGCCGATGGAAGGACCTGGCCGGTCCCTCCCGCGCAGGAGACTCCTGGGGAAGGATTCTCCCTTGCGGGGTGCAATGGAAAATATCAGCCCTACCTTGGGCCTGGTTCGATGCTTCACAAAGTTCTTGAGATCCTCTTGAAGAGCTCTCTCCACCTGGCTAGTCTGTTCTTCAGTGCCTTCGAGGACAGCAAGTCACACGCTGAACATGATTGCCAACCGTGGTCTGAGCCAAGGCAACATAGGTACAGGACGTGGGGGGGTGGGGGGGGGTCTGAAGTTGGGAAGAGCCCGTTGCAGGATGGACACCTGCTGAACCCTGTAGAAGTCGACATGCGCCGGGGAGGAGCGTAACGTCTGAGGACCGAGTGCCTGAATGATAGATAAGGAACAAGTTACTTACCTGTAACTGTTCTTCTCCAGCATGGGTCTGGCATGGATTCACATGCTCATGAATATTCCCCGTTGTCAGGCTGGGAATCCTCGGTAAAGAAAAATCAGTATCGGTTTCGTTTCTGATATGTCTTTCGTAGTAGTAACCAATCACTGATCTCTGCGTCATACTGACCACAGCCAATGACTGCCATCTCCCTAAGCCCCGCCTCTGGCAGCCATCTTCAGATTTGGTAGCACGTGAAGTGGCAGTATGTCCAAGTGAAGAGCTGCAGAGGGGTAGGCGGGAGGGTTCGCATGTGAATCCATGCCAGACCCATGCTGGAGAACAACAGTTACAGGTAAGTAACTTGTTCCTTCTCCAGCATGGGGTCTGGCATGGATACACATGCTCATGAATAAAAGAATACATAGCAGTACACACATGCACAACCACGGGAGGTGGCAACAGGCTCAACATTAAGCAATACAACAACTCAACATTAAGCATCTCTTACCTTCTCACCAGGTTCACCTTAGGCAAACAGGTTGCGCAGCACTGCTTGGCCGACCCTGGACTCCTCCCTGGAATCCCGGTCGACGCAGTAGAATTTCGTGAAGGTGTGCGTCGACCTCAACGTAGCAGCCCTGCAGATGTCCAGCAGGGGCACACCAGATAGGAACGCCGTGGTAGCTGCGATCGCTCTGGTGGAATGGGCTCTCGGACAGCCGGGCAGCAGTCGGTTTGCCAACCGATGACAGTACATGATACAGCCGGAGAGCCATCTGGAAATGGAAGCCTTTGAGAGAGCCTTCCCCTGATTGACAGGTCCAAAGTTCACAAAAAGTTGTGACATCTTCCGAAAACTCTTTGTGCGGTCCACGTAGAACTTCAGCGCTCTAGCCACATCCAGCGAGTGCAAAGTCCTTTCAGCCGGCGACGAAGGCGATGGGAAGAAAACAGGCAACACCAAGGGTTCGTTGAGATGGAAGTCCGACAGCACCTTGGGCATGAAGGAGGGGTGCGTCCTGAGCACTACCCTTGTGTCGTGAAAAGTCAAGTACGGGGGCTTGCAGGAACGGGCCTGTATCTCTCCCACCCGTCGTGCGGAGGTGATAGCCACAAGAAATGCTGTTTTCCACGACAAGAACTTCAACGGAGCTGAGTGCAGAGGCTCGAACGGAGGTCCCATGAGCTTGGTCAGCACCACGTTGAGCTCCCACGCCGGGGCCGGAGCCTTCACCGGCGGGAACGATCTGAACAGTCCCTTCATGAACTCTTTTACCAGACGATGAGACCACAAGGACGTCCGCCCCGTGGTTCTGGTGTATCAGGAGATCGCAGCAAGATGAATCTTGATGGAAGCGTGCGCCAGTCCAGCCTTGGCTAGCGTCAGTAGGTACAGCAGTACTTGAGTACTGAACTGAATCAAGGTACTGTTAACCATGAACTGTCCCTAAAGACTAGTTGGGCCATGATCGTACCAGTTTTCAACATCGATGTATGGTTTTTGTAGCTAGTAATTCTCCTACCACCCCTAGAACCACGCTCAGAGTGCTAGTTTCTTCTTACATCTTTGTCTGTTCTTCCTTCGGGGTGTGATTTTGTAAAGTATTTTCTATTTGTTCTATTACACGTGGTATGTTTAAAGTATATATATTTGTATGGACCCTTGATTGGACATTACTTTTATTTTGGACTGTGATCCTGTGTTTGGGTCACTACTGGTTCACATTCACACCCCTCTTAAGAGCATAGCCTTCCCTTGGCCCACTTTATCACAAAAGACTAATGAGGTATATCTCTTAGCTGTCCCCGTTTAACCTTTATGATTGAAGCCAGATTGAATTATTTGGCTCTGTTAAGCATGGAGTCCGGAATGGTTAAAGAAATAGAATTTTCAGACAAAATTAATGATTTTGCAATATGCAAATCTAGATGGAAATATATAGTTTAATCTTGGCTTGGTTCAGGCACATCAGACATGGGCAGTAGAAAGCATACACTCACTGGGCGCTTCTCATTTAATTATTTCTGTGATTACTTGAATGTGTCTACTGTGTGGGCATGAACTCAAATGCTAAGTGAAGTTTGATGTTTGTTACAAGCCTTTTTGTTTTCTCTGCTGCCTAGTCATTTAATGTTTTTCCAGGGGGCATGTACTTTGGACACATTCATACAGAAATAATGGTCCGGTGTAACTGTTTGGTTATCATTTTATTAAATAAATACTTGTTCAAAAATAATGTTCTATTGTCTTTCAAAATTAATATATCATTTGAAAAGCAAAGTGAAAATGTTGTCAATATAGCACCCTCTTTCGGAAACAGGTCACAGAGATGTGCAATATTTATATTTTATTGACAACCAGATAATCCATTTAAAGCCTAGACGAGTTTCTGTTGAATTCGACTCAGTTATGTAATCTTTATTTTGCGGATTGGGAGGGGGGGTGCTTTTTAGGGTTTGGGGGGGGCCCAAAACTATTAAGGATCAAAGTTAACTGTAGAACGGCAGAGTCGCGCTTTGCTGGCAATGCCACATAATTGCGGGAGACTTAGCAGGTCTAATCATGTATGTATCAGTTCCTGGGTAATAAGGGGTGGTGCAGTGCCAGTATCAGGTAGATTGCATGCAAATTCGATGTCCACAATTTGTGATGCTTTGGGGACTTGGGATGCCTCACGCGTTACAGCGATCGGGGTGATATATAATTTTTTTTATATTTTTTTTTTAAGGCTGGGTGTATATTGTTTGATTTGCATACAAAATGCCAAAATACGCTGCAACTGAATCAAGCCTTTCAAAAAGCATCTAAGCTGCGGGTCAAAGAAACACCTATGCAATATGTTAAGTAGCCACACGGTGGCGGAAATGCACAAGTGTTGATAATAGAAGAAAAAAACGGAAGATGTGTTTTTATAGAGTAGTGTGGTTGTTTTGAATGTGCATTTAAATACAAGACTTTTTTTATTGAGTTTTTAACAGAAGACTTCCCGCACCCGCGATTATACTGTAAAATCTAGATTGGCATTAAATGTAAGGATTCAGTATTTTTTTTAATCAAGCAAATCTTGTAAACGGCAGGCTTTGGGTCATATGAAGTTTAGGGACCTTGCCTTCTATGTTATTATTTTTATGGTGCTTGAGGGGCACTCTAAAGCACTTTTTTCCATTGATATTGTTTAATAAAAATGTAGGTTTCTGGGATTTCTTGAACTGCAACCAGTACCCGAGAATAGGTAATAGCACTTCCTGAAACACAACTCAGTAAGAATATTTACATGCTCAAGAAAGCTCAAACAACTAAAAAGTTGTATCTAACATATAATGCTCGGATTACTTATCGGTAATCTTCTTAACTCTTAGTCCCACTCTTCCTCGTCACAGTACTCCCCTATGAGGATCCGCTTCCCACACAGGAACCTATTTTTTTTCTTGGAGGTATATATACACGTCCTATTTACCCATAATCCCCAGTTCATTGCAAAGCCAGTCGGATCATGGGACAATCCACACCACGGGAGGGCGCGGAGGGTCAGCAGTACTATGACGAGGAAGAGTAGAACTAGGAGTAAGGAACAAGTTACTTACCTGTAAGGAACAAGTTACTTACCTGTAACTGTTGTTCTCCAGCATGGGTCTGGCATGGATTCACATGCTCATGAATATTCCCCGTCGTCAGGCTGGGAATCCTCGGTAAAGAAAAACCAGTATCAGTTTCGTTTCTGATCTGTCTTTCGTAGTAGTAACCAATCACTGACCTCTGCGTCATACTGACCACAGCCAATGACTGCCCTCTACCTAAGCCCCGCCACTGGCAGGCATCTTCAGATTTGGAAGCACGTGAAGTGGCAGTATGACCAAGTGAAGAGCCGCAGAGGGGTAGGCGGAAGGGTTCGCATGTGAATCCATGCCAGACCCATGCTGGAGAACAACAGTTACAGGTAAGTAACTTGTTCCTTCTCCAGCATGGGGTCTGGCATGGATTCACATGCTCATGAATAAAGAATACATAGCAGTACACACATGCACAACCACGGAGGTGGCAAAGGCTCAACATTAAGCATTACATCAAACTCAACATTAAGCAATTCTTACCTCCTCACCAGGCTCACCTTAGGCGAACAGGTTGCGCAGCACTGCTTGGCCGACCCTGGACTCCTCCCTGGAATCCCGATCGCGTGCGTCGACCTCCACGTAGCAGCCCTGCAGATGTCCAGCAGGGGCACACCAGATAGGAACGCTGTGGTAGCTGCGATCGCTCTGGTGGAATGGGCTCTCGGACGGCCAGGCAGCGGTCGGTTTGCCAACCGATGACAGTACATGATACAGCCAGAGAGCCATCTGGAAATGGAAGCCTTCGAGAGAGCCTTCCCCTGATTGACAGGTCCAAAGTTCACAAAGAGTTGTGACGTCTTCCGAAAACACTTTGTGCGGTCCACGTAGAACTTCAGCGCTCTAGCCACATCCAGCGAGTGCAAAGTCCTCTCAGCCGGCGACGAAGGCGACGGGAAGAAAACAGGCAACACCAAGGGTTCGTTGAGGTGGAAGTCCGACGGCACCTTGGGCATGAAGGAGGGGTGCGTCCTGAGCACTACCCTCGTGTCGTGAAAAGTCAAGTACGGGGCCTTGCAGGAAAGGGCCTGGATCTCTCCCACCCGTCGTGCGGAGGTGATGGCCACAAGAAACGCTGTTTTCCACGACAGAAACTTCAACGGGGCCGAGTGCAGAGGCTCGAACGGAGGTCCCATGAGCTTGGTCAGCACCACGTTGAGCTCCCACGCCGGGGCCGGAGCCTTCACCGGCGGGAACGATCTGAACAGTCCCTTCATGAACTCTTACCAGACGATGAGACCACAAGGACGTCCGCCCCGTGGTTCTGGTGTATCGGGAGATCGCCGCAAGATGAATCTTGATGGACGAGTGCGCCAGTCCAGCTTTGGCCAGCGTCAATAGGTACGGCAGTACTTGTGGAGCCGTAATCCGTAGAGGGTTAATCTTCTGTGCGTGGCACCAGACAGAGAACCTCTTCCATTTGTGTCCGTAGCATTTAAGAGTCGAGGACGCCCTGGCCTTTGCAAGAACCTCTCTGCAGTCGGCCGGTATGTCGTATCCTCCAAACTCTAACGCTGCAGGAGCCAGGCCTGCAACTTCAGCGACTTCGGGTCGTGGTGGAGGATGGCACCTCCTTCCCTGGAGAGCAGATCCGCGTCCACTGGCAGCTTGATTGACGGGGACAAGTCCAGAAGGTCCGGGAACCATATCTGCCTCGGCCACGCAGGTACGACGAGGATCATCCTGCCCCGTGACCTCTTGAGCTGGTTGATGAGCCGGATCAGCAGTGGCAATGGAGGGAACGCGTATAGGAACAGGCCCTGCCAGGGGAACGAGAAAGCATCGCCCATGCTCCTCGGCTGGGGAAACCTGCTGGCGAACCTCCGGCACTTGGAGTTCGTCGCCGTCGCGAACAGATCGATCTGGGGTGTGCCCCACCGTCGGAAGAGGCGGTCCACTAGATCCTGCCGTAGTTCCCACTCGTGGCACGAGCACAGCTCCCTGCTGAGTGAGTCGGCGATGGTGTTTTTTATCCCTGCCAGATGAAACGGCACCAGAACCATCCTTTGGGCGACGGCCCAATGCCACAGGTCCTGCGCCTCCTTGGACAGGGCTGGGGACCTGGTTCCGCCCTGTTTCCTTATGTTAAACATGTTGGTGGTGTTGTCAGTGAAGATCCTCACCACCTTGCCCTTGAGGGACGGAAGGAAGGACCTGAGGGCCCAAAACACAGCACGGAGCTCCAGGACGTTGATATGGAGGGACTTCTCCGTCGGGAGCCAAAGGCCTCTCGCGTGCAGATTTCCGGTGTGCGCTCCCCACCCTTCCAGGGAGGCATCCGTGGTCACTGTCTCCTGGTGGTCTGGGGTCTGGAAGTCCATGCCCGCCGTCAGATGCGCGCGGGTGCCCCACCACCGGATCGCTCGTCGGAATCTCTCGTTGAGTGTGATCCTCTCCTCGAAGCTGCCCGTCTGGATCCAGCGCGCATCCAGGAACTCCTGCAACGGGCGCATCCGGGCCCTGCACAGGGGAATGAGATAGATTCAAGAAGACATCATTCCGAGGAGGGACTTGATGGACCTCACCCTGGCCGCGTCCGCAACCAACATCCGCTGTACCTTGCCCAGAATGTCCCTGGTCCTTTCCTCCGACAGGGAGGCCAGAAGGGACACTGTGTCGAGCTTCGCTCCCAGAAACAGTGCGTCTTGCGCGGGCACCAGGTGGGACTTGGCGTAGTTCACGGAGAATCCCAGGTCCGTGAGAAGTTGGACGGTCCTTGCCGTGTGCTCCACGGCGAGCTCCCTCGTCTTGGCTCGGATGAGCCAGTCGTCCAGGTAGGGGTAGACGTGGATCCCCTCTCGGCACAGCTGTGCCGCCACCGGTGCGAGGCACTTGGTGAATACCCTGGGTGCCGACCGTAGTCCGAAGGGAAGGGCTCTGAACTGATAGTGACGCCCTTGGACCACGAATCTGAGAAACTTTCGGTGCCCCCTTAGGATGGGTATATGGAAGTAGGCATCCTCCAAATCCAACGACGACAGGAAGTCGCCCTCCTCCAGCTGACCCAGGATGTGCTGGAGGGTGACCATCCGGAACTTCTGTGCCTTGATGAACTTGTTCAGTCGTCGTAGGTCTAGGATGGAGCGCCATCCTCCCGTCTTCTTCTTCACGAGGAAGTATCTTGAGTAAACTCCGGAGCCCCGAAGCCTCTTGTGGACGAGTTCGATGGCGCCCTTCCTGAGCATCGCCTTTACCTCCAAGAGAAGCTGAGGGACGTGAAGCTCTTTCCTGGCCACAGGGGGGACGCGCGGGCACCTTCTTTGAAACTCTAGCGCGTGGCCCTGGGCTAGGGCGTCCAGCACCCAACGGTCGGTGGAGATGGACTCCCACACGCTGACGAAGTTCGCCAGCCGGCCTCCCACCGGGGTGCTTCGGTGGGGGCCCGACCCCACGGCCGGTTCATTCCTGTTTTGATGAGGCTTTGCTGCCTTGACCTCCTTGGCGACGACGGCGGGGTCCGCCTGACTTGCCTCGTCCCCTGTAAGCTTCCTGCGACGACGAACGGGCCGCTTGACGGTAGGTGGAAAATCCGCCGCCGGAACCTTTGGAGGCGCCCTTGCCTCCCCCGCTCCGAAAGGGCGGCCGCCGTTGCTGGAGAACCCCGAGAGCCCGGGCCGTCTCCGTGTCCGCCTTGATGGCTTGAAGGGAATCGTCCACCGTTTTCCCAAACAGGTTGTTTCCATCGAACGGCATGTCCAAGACTCTGGTCTGTACGTCTTGACGGAAGTCAGTAGCCTTGAGCCAACCACGCCGCCTAAGGCATACGCCGTTGCCCAACTGGCGGAATCCAGTGTCGGCGATGTCCGTCGCAATCGTGATGGCGTGGTCCGACGCCACCTCATCTTCCTGCAAGATCTCTAGGGCATCCGCCCTCTTGTCCGGTAGGAAGTCCAGCAGGGGGGCCAGTTTGTACCACAGCTCCCTGTCGTAGCGGGCTACGATAGCCAGGGCGTTGGCCGCCTTAATCGTCGTCGCTGCAGACGAGATGACCCTGCGCCCCATCGTATCCAATTTCTTTCCCTCGCCGTCCGGTGGGGAAGTCGACGTGGAGGCCACACCCCCCCCGCTTTCTTCCTGGCCGCCGCGGAGACAACGGAGTCCGGGGTAGGCTGTGCCCGGAGGCACAAGGGGGTCGCGTCCCGGACCCGGTACTTCTTCTCGTACCGGTCTCTTCTAGCCGGCGTCGTGGATGGGTTCTTGAGGAGGGCGAGGCCCTCATCCCAAATAACGTCCAGTAGAGGTACCGCGAGGACCGTCTTCCTCTTGGCCTCGCGCCGTTGATAAAGGAAACCTTCCTTCTCCTCGGGGCAGAGCTGGAAGAGCTCGGATGCCCTGGCGATCATGGAGTGAAACGATCCAATCTCGTCGGGCGGGGAAGCCCGGGTGGGAGGTGACGACGGCAGATCCTCGTCGTACACCTAGTCGTCCGTACCCGTCGCGGCCGTGTCAGTCCCCGTATCATCCCCTCGAGTCGTGGACGGGGAGGAGGGCTGAACGGGGCGCGACGGTTGAAAAAGAGGTGGAGTGTGAATCCTTCTTTTCTTAGGGGGAGGGCTGCCAGAAGGGCCTGGTTCCGGGTCCCCCGACGGGAGTGGTTCCTCCGCTGGTGGTAACGGCAGTCTCGTCCTGATCTCTGAGCATAAGGACTGTATAGCCAACAAAATGGCCGCCGAGTTGTCTTGCGGCGCTGGCAGAGGGGAATCCGACGGGCGGTCAGGGGCCCCGTCGGCACCCTCGACGATATCGTCGTCTCCTGCGTCGGGATCCCTCCCGACGGGCTGGTCTTCTTCCACGCCAACGCCGTGGCTTAAGACCTCGATCAGCTCTTCCTCAGAGGTTGAGGCCGAATCCACGACGACCTCCTGCCCCCCCTTTTTCTTCTCCGCCGGGGGTTTCACGGGGGTCCTGTCGATGGGCACAAAAGAGGACTCCCTCCGCGGTGGCAGGGAGACTCTGACCCCGAGGTCGCCACCACTGGTGTAGCCTCCACAGGCTGAGCCAGGGCCGCCGCGACTGTCTCGATAGAGGCCTTGGACGGATGGATTAAGGCTTTCACCACCCTAGGTGCGCTCACCGCCTTCTCCTTGGGGGGGGGGGGGACACTGCCTCGCTCCCCCTCCGATGGGGCCTTCGAGCTCGACCGGGGCCTCTCCAGGAGCTTCGCCGGGTGCTCGGCCTTCCTCTTACCCGAACCAGAGCGTTGGCTCGTGGTTGATGGTGCCGGGGAGGATGCGCCCTGCCTGGCGCCCGTAGAGCCCGACCGTTCGGCGCTCCCGCTGCCAGCGGACTCGCTGTGCTTGGCCTTGTGTTGGACCCCCGTCGCCGGGGCGTCCTCAAAGGTCTTAGAAGACCGCTTGGATTTCTTCCTCTTCTTCTCGCCGGACGGGCTCTTCCCTTCCAGCCAGTTGGCGAGACGTTGATGGCGGTCCTTCATGGTCCGCTCCGACATGTTACCGCAAAACGCACAGTCCTTCTCCACGTGCATCTTGTCCTCATGTAGGCAGTAAAGACAAAAGGAGTGTTCGTCTTCCTTAAAGACATTCTGCAGCTGGCATCCAGGGCAGACCCTGAACAGCTTTCCGGGCGTCGAGCTTCCCTTCTCCTGGGCCATGTCCGAGATGGGCCTGAGAAACTTCTGGAGTCCTCCAAAAGCGTAGCTCGACGAAATCTTCACCCTTGAGGGGCGTAGACGAATCCGACACGGGTCCCCGTTGATCGGATGGAGAGTCGGTGGAGCTTGAGGCTCTTTTTGACCGAAAAAACGAAGTTTTTAAGAAAAAACGTGAAAAAATAGCACTAACGCTCGAGAGCAATAGCACGAGGATCCCAACACATGGACGTGCGGTAAAAATCTGAAGATGGCTGCCAGAGGCGGGGCTTAGGTAGAGGGCAGTCATTGGCTGTGGTCAGTATGACGCAGAGCTCAGTGATTGGTTACTACTACGAAAGACAGATCAGAAACGAAACTGATACTGGTTTTTCTTTACCGAGGATTCCCAGCCTGACGGGGAATATTCATGAGCATGTGAATCCATGCCAGACCCCATGCTGGAGAACTGTTGTTCTCCTCCACGGGTCTGGCATGGATTCACATGCTCATGAATATTCCCCGCCGTCAGGCTTAGAATCCTCGGTAAAGAAAAAATCAGTTTTATTTCTGAACTGTCTTTCTACTCATAACCAATCACTGGTCTCTGGGTCATACTGCCCTCAGCCAATGACTGCCCTCCACCTAACCCCTCCTCTGGCAGCCATCTTCAGATTTGGTAGCACGTAAAGTGGCAGTAGGACCAAGAGAAGAGCCGCACAGTGGTAGGCGAGAGGGTTTGCATGTGAATCCATGCTGGAGAACAACAGTTACAGGTAAGTAACTTGTTCCTTCTCCAGCATGGGGTCTGGCATGGATTCACATGCTCACGAATCCAAGAATACATAGCAGTACACACACATGCACAACCACGGGAGGTGGCAAGGCTCAACATTAAGCATCTCTTACCTCCTCACCAGGCTCACCTTCAAGCGAACAGTTTGCGCAGCACTGCTTGATCGACTCTGGACTCCTCCCTGGAATCCCGGTCGACGCAGTAGAATTTCATGAAGGTGCGAGTCCACCTCCACGTAGCAGCCCTGCAGATGTTCAGCAGGAGCACACCAGACAGGAACGCCGTAGTAACAGCGATCGCTATGGTCGAATGGGCTCTCAGACGGCCAGGTAACGGTCGGTTTGCCAACTGGTGACAGCGCATGATGTAGCCGGAGAGCCATCTGGAAATGGAAGCCTTGGAGAGGGCCTTCCCCTGGTTCACAGCGCCAAAGTTCACAAACAGCTGTGATGTCTTCCGAAAACTCTTTGTGCGGTCCACGTAGAACTTCAGCGCTCTAGCCACATCGAGCAAGTGGAAAGACCTCTCAGCCGGCGACAAAGGCAACAGGAAGAAAACGGGTAACGCCAAGGGCTCGTTGAGATGGAAGTCTGACAGCACCTTGGGCATAAAAGAGGGGTGCGTCCTCAGCACTACCGTCATCTTGTGGAATGTCAGATACAGAGGCTTACATGAGAGGGCCTGGATCTCTCCCAGTCGTGCGGAGGTGATGGCCACAAGAAACGCTGCCTTCCACGATAAGAACTTCAACAGTGCCGAATGCAGAGGCTCGAATGGCGGGCCCATGAGCCTGGTCAGCATCACGTTGAGCTCCCACACTGGGGCCGGAGCCTTCACCAGCAGGAACGAGCGAAACAGTCCTTTCATGAACTCCTTTACCAGGCGATGAGACCACAGAGATGACCACCACGGAGTTCTAGTGTAGCGGGAGATCGCCGCCAGATGTATTTTGATGGAGGCGTGCACCAGCCCCGCCTTGGCAAGCGACAACAAGTACGGCAGCACTTGAGGGGCTGTAATCCGCAGAGGGTTGATCTTCTGTGCACGGCACCAGACAGAGAACCTCTTCCATTTGTGTCCATAGCACTTAAACAGTCGAGGACACCCTGGCCTTTGCAAGCACCTCCTTGCAGCCTGCCAGGATATCGTACCCCCCAAACTCTAGTGCTGCAGGAGCCAGGCCTGCAGGTTCAGCAATCCCGGGTCGTGGTGGAGGATGGCTCCTCCTTTCCTGGCAAGAAGATCCACGTCCGTCGGCAGTTTGACAGGGGGCGGGGGGTGGGTGACGCTGACATGTCCAGAAGGTCCGGGAACCAGATCTGCCTCACCCATGCCGGTGCAACGAGGATCATCCTGTACCGGGACCGTCTGAGTTGACTGATGAGTAGCAGCAGCAACAGCGGGAACACATACAGAAACAGGCCGTCCCTGGGGAATGAGAATGCGTCGCCCAAGCTACCTGGCTCCCAAAACCTGCTGGCGAACCTCCGGCACTTGGTGTTCGTCGCCCTCACGAATAGATCGATCTGGGGATTTCCCGATCGTCGGAACAGGAGATCCACTTGATCCTGCCGAAGCTCCCACTCGTGGCAAGAACGCAGCTCCCTGCTGAGTGAGTCAGCGATGGTGTTTATTCCTGCCAGATGGAAGGGTACCAGGAACATCCCATGGGCAACGGCCCAGTGCCACAGATCCTGGTCTTCCTTGGATAGGGCTGGGGGATCTGGTGCGCCCCTGCTTCCGGATGTAGAACATCGTGGTGGTTTTCTCGGTGAAGACGCTCACCACCTTGCCCCTGAGGAACAACCTGAGGGCCCAGAACATGGCTCGGAGCTCGAGGATACACGGTTGCCCCACCACCGGATCGCTTGGCGGAAAGTCTCGTTGAGGGAGATCTCGTCTTCGAAGCTGCCCGCCGCTTGCCTCCAACGGGTGTCTAGGAACTCCTGCAGTGGTCGCATCCGCAACCTGCACAGATGCAGAAGGTAGATGCACAATGACATCATGCCGAGCAGGGACTTGATGGACCTCACCCTGGCCACTTCCATGGTCAACAGCCGTTGTACCTTGCCCAGGATGGCTTTCATCCTCTCCTCCGACAGTGAAGCCAGCCGTGTCACTGTCGAGTCTGGCTCCCAGGAACAGGGCATCCTGCGACAGTACCAAGTGGGACTTTGCAAAATTGATGGAGAATCCCAGTTCCGGGAGCAGGTGGACGGTCTTTGCTGTGTGATCGACGGCGAGTTCTCTTGACTTTGCTCGGATGAGCCAATCATCCAGATAGGGGTATACGTGGATCCCCTGCAGGCGCAGCCACCGGTGCCAGGCACTTGGTGAAGACCCTTGGCGCTGACTTCAACCCGAAGGGTAGGGCCTTGAACTGGTAGTGCTGCCCTTGGACCACGAACCGCAGGAACTATCGACGTCTTTTCGTATGCGGAAGTAAGCATCCTCCAAGTCCAGCGAGGACAGGAAGTCGCCTTCCTCCAATTGTCCCAGCACGTGTTGAAGGGTGACCATCAAGAACTTCTGGGACTTGATGTATTTGTTGAGGCGGCGAAGGTCTAGGATGATCCGCCATCCGCCGGTCTTTCGGACAAGGAAGTATTGCGAGTATACTCTGGAGCACCGGAGCCTCTTTGGGACGAGTTCTATCGCACCCTTTCTCAGCATTGCTCGTACCTCCAGAAGTAGCTGTGGCACATGGTTTTCCTTCCTGGCCACAGGTGGGAAACAGGGACACTTTCTTTGGAACTTGAGGGAGTGCCCGTCCAACGGTCAGGGGAGATGGACTCGCACACGCTGATGAATTTTGCCAGCCGGCCTCCTACCGGGGTGTTCAGGTGGGGGCCCGACGCCACCGCCGGTTCGGTCTTGTTTTGCTGAGGCCTTGCCACCTTGGCCTCCCTGGCGACGACAATGATGTCCTTCTGTCTTGTTGCAGCCTCTGTAGGCTTCCTGCAACGAGGAGTGGGCTGCCTGGCGTTACGACGAGGCACTGCCGCCGAATCCTTTGGAGGCACCTTGTGACTTGCCTCCGGAGGTCCGAAAGGACGGCCGTCGCTGATGGAGAGAACCCAAGGCCCGGGCCGTCTCAGAGTCTGCCTTGATGGCCTGCAGTGACTTGTCCACTGCCTTGCCGAACAGGTTGTTCCCGTCGAAGGGCATGTCCAGTACCCTGGTCTGCACGTCCTGACGAAAATCAGTGGCCCTGAGCCAACCACGCCATTGCGTGAAGGCAGAAGGCAAACGCCATTGCCCATCTGCTGAAAGCCGGTGTTGACGATGTCCGTGGCCACCGTGATGGCATGGTCCGACGCCACCTCACCTTCCTGCAGGATTTCCCGTAGCGTGCCACGATCGTGAGGGCATTGGCCGCCTTGATGGTCGTTGCTGCCGACGATATGACCAGTTGTCCCATGGCATCCAGCTTCTTCCCCCTCGGCGTCCAGCGGGGAAGTGGAAGTTTATGCCATGGCCCCAGCGGATTTCTTCTTGGCCACCACAGAGACCACCGAATCCGGGGACAGCTGTGCCCTGAGGCACATAGGAGCGGAGTCCAGGACCCGGTACTTGTACCGGTCCCTCTTCACCGGGGCCGTGGACGGGTTCTTCAGAAGAGACAGTCGTTCGTCCCAGATGTTGTCTAGTAAGGGGACTGAGAGGACAGTCTTCCTCTTGGCCTCCCGTCGTTGGTAGAGGAACCCTTCCTTCTTCTGCTCTTCGGGGCATAGCTGGAACAGCTCTGATGCCCTGGCGATCATGGCGTGAAAGGAGCCAATTTCATCGGGGGAGGGGGAGGCCCGGGCAGGGGGTGATGAGTGTTCCGTCCCGTCACCACCACCGTTGTCGTCCGTCCCCGTCGTCGCCATCTCCGTCCCGGTCTCGTCCCTCGGAGGAGGGGATGGGTTGAAGGCTGGAAGGGAGGTGGAGGATGCACTCGCCTCTGCTTGCTCGGCAGGCTCCCGGACGGTCCAGGCGCGCTGGATCGTCCGCTGGTGGTAATGGCAACCTTGTCCATATCTCTGTATACAGGGTCTGCAAAGCTATCAAGATTGCCGCCGAATTGTCTTGTGGCATCAGTTGCGATGGGAGCGAAGGCTGTGGCGCAGGTTCCTCTGCTTGATTGACGGTCCGCGGTTCCTCGTCGGCCCCATCGTTGCTCTCTATGTACGCCTCGTCGGGATCCCTCCCAAGGGCTCTGGCCTCCTCGAACCTCTTGTCCAGGATTTTTGGCGCCAGCCAGCTCATCCTCGGAGGTGGTATCTGTGTCAGTTAGGGCTAACGTGCCCCCCCCCCCCTCTCTCATCGTGAGGTTTCACAGGTGTCTTATCGATAGGCTGGAAAGAGGTTTCCCTCCTGGGAGGCAGGGAAACTCTAGGCCCGGAGGTCATCTCCACTGTGGTAGCCTCTGCAGGCTGTGCCAGGGCCACCATGACTCCTTCAAATCGAGGCCTTAGCCGGGTGAATCTGAGCCTTCACAACCTTTAATGCCTTCACCGTGGGGGGAGGGTCACCGCCTCGCTCCCCCTTGGCTGTCTCCGTCGGGATCGACCGGGGCTTCTCCCAAAGCTTACCCGGGGTTCTCAGACTTCCTTTTCACCGAGCCAGAGCGTTGGCTCATGGATGATGGCGTCGGGGACATTGCGCCCTGCCTGGCAGCCGAGGAGCCCGACCAACGGCGCTCCCGGTGCCCGCTGACTCGCAGTGCGTAGCCTTTTGTTGGGTCCTCGTCGCCGGAGAGCCCTCAAAGGTCTTAGAAGACTGCTCGGACTTCTTCTCACCTGCTGCTGGGCTCTTACCCTCCAGCCAGTTATTGAGCCGAATAAGACGGTCCTTCATTGTCCGGACAGACATGTTCTTACAGAACGCACAGTCCTTCTCCACGTGCAATTTGACGTTGTGAAGGCAGGAGAGGCACCAGGAGTGCTCATCTTCCTTGAAGACATTTTGTAATCCACATCCAGGGTAGATCCTAAACAGCTTGGATCCAACAGGCATCGTGCCTCCTCTGTCCCAGGCCATGGCCACGCGGGGTAGGCCTCAAAGATCTTCCGGAATCCTCCAAGAAGTGAAAACGCAACAAAAATTCGCCCTCGAGGGGCATAGAAAATTCCGAAACGGGTCCCCGTTGATCGGAAGTAGAATCGGTGGAGTTTAAGGCTCGATTCGTAAAATTTTCTCCGTCTGGGGAGATATTGCCTCTCTGAGATTTCCTTGAGCCTTTAACTTGCTTTCTTCTGGGGCCTTGAAAGCGCCATTCCCTTCCATCTTGTTTCGAATCCTCTCGATCACCCGTCTCTTCGTGTGATTCAATCAGCTCTGATATGAACGCTTTCATTTCTTTCTCTGATCTCAATCTGATCTCTGTTCCTTCGTGTTCAAAGGAGAGGGAGAAACGGTATCCCCATCTGTAGCAAATGTCTCGTTCCTTCAACCATTTCGTGAGGGGACCACACATCCGCCTGAGTGCCAGTGTTAAGGAAGATAGGTCCTGATATATCGTTATCTGTGCCCCTCAGAGGGTAATCGTTCCACTGCTCCTTGCCTTTTCGAGCACCCTGGTCTTGTCCTGGTAATGATGGAATCGTGCGAGGACCATTCTTGGACCTTGAGGTGTGGAGGGGGGAGGGGGGTGGGAGGCAGCTCTATGGATACGTTCAGTTTTGGGTTTGGTCACTCGCGTCATCAGCGACCAGGAGCTTAATGATGAAATGGAGCATTTTCTTGAGGTCATCCTCCGTTTAGTCTTACCATTCTGGAATTCCGAAGAAGCGCAGGTTATTCGGCCTTTCACAGTTTCTCAAATCATCAATTTTGAGCTTGAAGTCCTCCTCCCTCTGCTCCAGATCGGCTATTCTATGTTCCAACTGTGTCTCGAGAGGGTCTATCGATGCTTGATGGTTCTCGACTCCATCTAGCCTATCCTCAATATTATCTAGGCATTGTGTAATTTTGTCTATTTTTCTGCCTATATTAGCCCCCATGTTCTTTATTTCACAAAAGAGCGGCAATGTCTCCTTTCGTGGCGGCTGATTCGATGTTGGTCGTCTCTGTAGTTGCCATGTTTAGGTTGCCGGTGCAGGGGGGGTGCTGGGGCATAAGCGAAAATGGCAAGCTTTTGTTGTACGCTCATATATGCCTTATTACACTTTGTGACGACTCCCAGAGACCCTGATTATGTTGGGGCGAGCGGGAGGGCTGATTGAGTTATCTCCCCTGAACGACTATCTCTGTGGGCACCAGGCTCAGACATTCCGTCTTGTCGCCACGAGGCGGTCGTCTATATTGTTGGCAGCGGAATCATGCATGGTAATTGTCCAGTCGCTTGGAACATTGTGGATGGTATCTCTGTGATATGAAGTGTGGTGCTGGGGCTCTGCACACTTCTCATGTTCTATTAATAGTTTCTTATTCCTTGTTCATCTGCGCGACTTCATGATCTAGCCCCGTTCCTCCAAGAAGGCGACTTCAGACTCGGATGGCCCCAGTATGATTTCAGGAAATAGGGGCAAGTGCTTTTAATGTTTTGTGTTTTACAGGTTACTTTGACACGTCCAGGGTGTATGATCCTTGCCACTGTTTCTCTGTCTCTCCAACGAGTGCGTCCTGCTTGCCCCTATATGTGCGCCTCGTGCAGGGGTGCAAGATCCCTGTCAAGTCACCCTCAGAAGGGGGAGAGCAGGGGCACCCAACTTAGGTCACTTACAGTTCTGTGGCTGTGGTTTATGTCTCTTGTCTCCACTCCCTGGCAGCCAAGTGTGGGGGAGGGTTATTTACAGATACCGCAGTGTACACATGCTCCTTTTGCTAATGCTTCCTGAGGTCCCTGATGCCGTGAATGCATCCTGTACTCGGGTGGGAAGAACGTTTGCGAGCGTTCAGTTTCAATTGGGCTCCTGAGTTGTGCAGGAGCCCCTGTGCCCACCGAAGCCCTGCGTTGTTTGTGCCTCAGTGTGGGAAAGGAAGTTTCTTTACGTGCAGGTGGGGCCTCTATACGAGCTATCGGGGCTTGTCGTCATGTGGGTTCCAGTCCCTGTTCCTGGTGCCTCACGTCTCCTCGGGGGTCTAGTGGATAGTGCCTGTATTGCGGCAGAGTAGCCCACTGAAGTGCGTTGGTGTGGGGACCGCCGGAGGGGTTTCAGCACCTGGGGCTGGGGCGGGTGTGTGCTGCACAGCTCAATCATGCCTAGACCTCCGCTCCGATTCTCCCCGATGGGGTCGTGTCACTCCCCCTGTCACGGCGGGGTGCCAACGTGGTCTTTCGCTGCCTCTGCTCTTCTCCCAGAGGCTCTGGCTGCGTCGGGAGAGCACCCGGGTTGTCCTTGGGGCTCGTGGTTCCGCAGGATGGAACAGTGTTCACCTTGGTCATGTAAGGTAGAGGTTCATGTGGCGACGCTGTCCGTTTTCTTGAGAAGCAGATTTCTCAGGGAAGGCTGTTCCAATTTTCTCGGGGTTTTCTCCCACGTGGTGGGTGGCCTCTTCCGACTTCGAGTTAATCACCTTTCAGCCACGGGAGGGTCCATCAGCAGGGGCTCTAACCGCTTATCTGGACCAGAGGTGAGGAGCTCACACGGAAGAGAAGCACATCCGTGCGCCCCCTGGTGGCCAGTCGATATGGCATTTATAACGTGCCTATACACAAACATGATCCCATGCGTTACCCGCTTCAGTTCTCCACATCTCTTGAACGTTGAGAATAAATTGAGTGGCGCCTTCATCATCGCCCATAGTACATTGCATGATAGACTAAGTCGGGTGTGTCGGGGAATGCTCGCCGTAGTGCATCCCATATTTGCGCTTGAATCTCATTAAAGGATGCCCCATCATGTGCATCGTTTCCCGGAGTTACTCCCGGGTACCCCGCTTTTACCCACACATCGGCAGCCTGATCTCCAATAGTAGCTACCAATAGGCTTTTGATGTCTCCTACTTCTAGGCGCACACCCACTTGTTTTTCAAATGCATAGATCCACTTCTCTGCACCCCTCATAAGGGCTGGGAGCGCTTTTATTTGATTGTTTTTGTCCATCTGTGCCCATGGCACATAATGAGGCCTGCCGGTCCCTTTATGTATGAGAGACATTTGCAGTCATGCTTTGTTCCCCTCGCTCTTTTTCCCCACTTCCCTTTTTCATTGCTGCCACCATCCGGCCAAACCGACTCCCTAACCTCCCATCCTATTCCATAAACTTTCCACCCTAGGATTTTGTACGGGTGCCTGTTCTGCATCCTCAAAATCATTGAATGTACTCCACCAGTCAGCATTATCATATCCTAGGCTATCCGCCCGTTCACTTCCTTCTCCCTCCTTTTCCACATGCAGGTTTTTATGGTTGTATTATCTACCCTGAATAGGAAATCTCCTGCCTTCCATTCATCTGGTGCCTGTTCTACATACCTGTCTACTTTCACTTCATTTTGCACTGTCTGCTCTTTCCGAAGCCAATGCCACCTCTAAATCTTTCTCATTGACATCGGCATGTCCTGGGGCGTCCGGAGAGAAGACATTGGTGGGCAATGGGGCTGACGCTGCTGTGGACATAGATGTTGGGTTAGTGTAGCCTATAGCGTCCTGAGCAATCACCCTTACTACCATCCTGTCCGTCCTCCCCATACAATCTTCCGTGTCTTCGAACATCTTCCGGAGGGATAATAGTCAAATAGGGAAAACAATTACAAAGAAGGAAGGAAATGTTAGGAAAATGGACATATGCTCTAGCATACCCGTATTATGGGAGCCCTGCTCTGGCCACGAGCAGGGCATTCCCCCCTCCTTTTGTTTCGGTCACCCACTGCTTATGGTACTTCTCAAGTTTGTCTCGGTACAGCGGTAGAGCCTTACACGTGTACTCTATTGGGGGTCTCTCCTCCCATGGTAGTGGTGGGCATGCCCTTGCTGTCCTTGTGCTTGTACTAAGGTGATGCACACAGTTACAGGTTGTCAAAAAAACAATACATTTTCAACCCCCCTCCCTCCTATCAAAAAATTCAAAATTTTTTATTTTCTTCCACCTCCCCTTTCTCTTCCACACACACAATCAAAATATACTGCAAATCACACCGTGCCCCTCCTGGACCTCCACCCTATACATTAGGAACACACATAAAACATGCTAAAATAACAAGCTAAAATAACTACTATTCCTGAGCTCTCTAATTATAAGCGGCTTCTATGCATTTTCTTTTCCTCAGTTACACAGTATGAGTGGCGCCACCTTCTCCCCTCACTGGGGGAGGCTGCTTACCATTCCATGTTCCTTTCCTGAATATTCTCCTAAATAAATGAATACCACCAAAAAGCAAAACAGCCGCATACATGCCACACTCACAATTTCAATAAACACGTGTTCACACCATTCACACTCTCCCAGACATCTATTCCCTACTTGTTATCCCTTGCAAGGCTAAACCGTTGTGCATGATTTCACCTGAACTCCACTGTCGCAGAGTTCCAACACCGGCCTACACTTCTTGGAGCTGCGCCCCACTCCAAAGAGCGGGCAGGAATTCTGCAAAGATGGCTCCTGTACGGCCACTGGGAAATTTGCATTTTTGGGACTGGTCACTGTAGGTGGGCACGGACCCTTCGGAGAGGGTGCCTGGCCACCTCTGCGGGGAGGGGGGGAGGGGGAGGCTGAGATCACGTCAAGGACACCAAATGAAGGCATGCCCACAAACACTCATGCTTCCACCCTCGCTTTGGACTATCATTTTTTCCACCCTGTACCTCGCATTACAAACCTTGTCATTGTGTGATAAGGCGTAATGGTCGTCTTCTTTAAGATCTTTTATGGCCCGCAGTTTTATGGTTGGTGGTCTGGGATCACCTACTCTTGTGGAATTTCAGGGTCTCGGGACTGGGACAGTTTAGGGTGCCATAACTCATGGTTGGTTGTGTAGGGTTCGGAGGCCTGCTTTGGCCTCGATCTGATGAATGTGCACTGTGAGGCACCTGGTGCGGTCTCGTGGCCTTGCAGGGCACATTCCTTCCCCGGATAACAAGTACTGGCAACAGTTGGAGAACAGAGAAGAGTTTCTACGGGAGCTAACCGCGTGGGTCTCTCCATCATTAGCGCTTGGGCCTATCGGGGTTTCTTGTTTGGGTATGTCTGGCATGGATTCACATGCTCATGAATATTCCCCGTCAGGCCGGGAATCCTCTGTAAAAGAAACCGTTTCACTTTCACTTACAAACTGTATTTCTCCTCTCCCCTGCTGATCTCCTGGCTGAATCTGAAACTGCACTGGTTACCTGGCTACCCACTAATCTCTGGCCATGGCCCCCTCCCTGCCAGTTGCACACCTGCACTGCACTGCCCCCTGGCAACCCTTGCACTTGGAGACTTGTTCTGTATCCCTACAGCCCCTACTAGCACTTGATCCCTGATGTCTGCTCTTTACCTTGCCACCAGCTGTCCGCACTTTTATTGTCTTTATTTATTTTACTGTTATCCTATGTACTAACACTGCACCCTCCCCCCTGCAGTTTTCCCCTTACCCTCCCCCCTGCACTTGCACAATCTCAATGTCACCTGGCCTAATAGGATCGCTGTCTATCTTCCCTCTGTTTCGCCTCCCTTGCCTCGTCGCGCCTTAAAACACTTGTGTATAGGCGCATTATAAATGCCATATATCGCTCTTTAAGTAGCGTGAACATAGTGCTAAGGCCGCAGTAAGGAGAAGGGGTGTACTGTTGTGTAGTGCAGGTAACAGAAATGGTGAATGAAATGACATACAAAGTTAAATACAAAAATGCTTCCAATTTTTTATAGTACTAGACTAAAGCACACTTTATTCCAAGGTATGCAAACATAGCAGCATACATACTTAGCTCAGTTTATATATATATATACATATATACATAGCTGACAGTTGGGTAATCCAATGTGGGTTCCACACCAAGTATCAAACATTTATAGAAGCATACAATGCATGGACAAAAGTAGAGTGAGTTTCTTAAAAAAAACAAATCATTACGGTCTTATACTTTTATGCACAGCCTTGCAGATAAAAGGCATTTTTATGCTTTTTGCATATGTAAATCTTTACCACAGTAAATGTTTTCATGTGCATTGTTTGTGCGATTGGGCCATAGGTGGTGTTCATGTAGCATCTTCATTGTAATGCCTGCAGGTGGCCCTGCAGCATCATGGACAGCTACTAGTCACGCAATCTGCACAGCAACAGACATTCAGGCACCATGATGTGGGCGGAGACCAAACAGTCCCAGCCCCCACCCTCACGTCAGGCCGCACACACAGACCACCCCTTTGCCTGCGAAAGCAGCTGCTATTCCCAGAAAAGGTCTTTACATATGAGGCTGTTCTGGCCTTGAGAGGACAGGAAGAAGGACAAAGAAAAATATGGCTAAAGGCCAGGCAAAAACATTTTAGTTCGGCCATCTTCGAGTGCTAGCCACTCTTAGTAGCCATTTGCAGTAATTGCAAAGTAAATAAGTAATAATTTTAAAAAACAGTAGGAAAATATCTGCTGCCACCAGTACATCCTGGACTCCTTGTATTTGTAAACAAAATGTTACAAAAGAAAAAGATATATGGATACATACAAGGTATCCTGAGCACACTTCAGTGTATAGTGATTTGTGCAGTTGTAAAAAATAAAAAGTCCAAAAAGAGACAGTCTTCCAGCACTGATAGTTTTATGGCCTGATCAGAGCACAAAGCAAGTGAAGTAAAGCAGAAAGAAGGATTTACTTAACTCCGAAAGTCAGGTCAGGCGTCAAACAAAGCAAAAAGAAAGGGTGTTCTATAGAAGTCTATGCAGCAACAGAAATTCTTCCCTAACAGTTTACCACCCTAGGACCAACCCAGAGGAAAGTACTCAGAGTAGAAGTTTGGGCAAAAATGGCTGCAGTGTGAGAAGTAATTCTGATAAGTAAAGGCTTCTTTCCCAGTAGAAGTTTACTTGCTCCAGTGCCGAGGCGCTAACATTGAGCCAACAACAACAACCGGGACCATGGAAAAGAACAAATGACCTTCCCCCGACTGACCTTTTAGGCAAGGCGAGAAGAATCTGTCAAGGAAGGTTCTGGCAAAACTGAGGAACTCCTGAAGGTTGATCCTGGTGGCTCGTGGAAATAATGGGTGGCAGCCCAGCAGAAACGGATACCAGCAGGGTTAACAGCTGGGTATACCCAGGGATGTTCCAAGGAGCAGATCAGGTGGAGTGTTGTACCCCCTTCCAAGTGGTGGCAGCTTCCTGCACCAAGGTGTCAGACCCTGGCGTTAAAAGTCCAGAAAAGTGTGGTACAACTCCCAGAAAATGGTTCCATCATGAAAGGCTCAACACAGTGCATGAGTGTGTTGGGTAAGAATTGTTGCTGTCGCACTTTGAGACTCCACAACCCTTGCCCACTTGGTATTAGGTAAACCACCTTTTGGTATAGGTCTGTACTACCTGCACAAGTTGGTAGTGTGACTGAGCAGCCAGGCCCATCTCAAGAGGGGTACATGTGAGCTGTACAAATAAAATCCGTAAATTCAAGTAGCCAAGTAACACACTCAAGGTTTGTTATTAATTAAATAATTATTTATATCAAGTTTTAAATAAGCATTCTTTAAAAAGGAAATACGTGTAAGTAACAATGTAAATATACTTTAAAATCACTTTTCAGAATTAAACCAAGTTAGTGGATAATCTTTGGATATGTTTCTTACACAATTCCTACACCCTGAGGTGACTTCAATCACAAGGACAGTAATGCATTTACATATCACACTAATATACTTTGCAGATTCTGAGGTTGTGCAAAAGAAAGGTTGGCGAAGGAAAAAGGTTAGACAGTTTCTCAGCATATGTGAGGAAAACCAAATCTTCCAATTAAATCTAGATACACCTTTCCCAGCAGTAACAGTATTCAGTAAGCTACTACCTTTGAGAGACAAACAGTTTCAACGTCAATGAAATAGAAAAGTCTTCAGGGAGCCAGTACAGCCAAAGTCATTTGGGACAGAGTCTATGGATCTGATGCACTCCTTATATCATAGTATTGCACAAAGTTAGAGAGTTTGTTAGAAAAATCACTTTTAGGGTCACAAGCTGTTAAGCCTGTGCAAAGAGAGTTGAAATCAACTTGTGAAAGGTAAGCCAATGCAATTCCCAACTGAGAAGAGCGCGGCTAAAAGGCAATAAGCTAAGTACCACAAGCCTAAACAGTACCTCTGGTTTGAAGAAGAGCGGTCCAGCTGGATTCTGACTTGCTGTAGCGATGCAGACCCTTGTTCCTGAGCCTCAGTCGTGGGGACAAGAGGGAGGACGTTTGGAGGGCTCCTGCGGTGGTACGTGGGAGGTCGTCGGCAGCCAAGGGCTCTTTTCGGTTCAGACACTTTGTGGTTTCAACGCTTGCCAAACAGCACCGTTGTGGATCTTGGACACCGGTTGGACTATTCACTCCCTCGGTCCTGCACTCTGGTGAGGGGACTCTGGATCTGGAGGTCCTGCTTCTGGAGGGTCCTTGGGAGACTCCCGGGGCTTCTAGCCGGATTCCTTCCGCAGCAGACGTTGCACTCCACTATGGACACTTGATCCCTGGCATTAGGCTTCCGATGCAATGGAGAGGCCCAGCAAGTCGGGCATGGTGGTCCAGTGGAGTTCGTCTCTGGGTTAGGTGGGCCCACTAACCCAAGGGGAGAAGTTGTTTGTCCGGAGCTTCTCTGTCGAGCTGAAAAATGAGTTCAGCACAGCAGCAGGGCTTCACCGGGCATTTCAAAGGTCCAGGAGGTTGCAGCAAGCTTTGTTCACGGTTTCTTTGTCTGATGTTTCTCCCAGTGGTCGACTCTGCCTGTACTCCCAAGTCCCTCGCATTTTAAGCAGATTTCTTCCATTCATGCACAGCCTAGGCTATCAAATCACACAGCAAGCCAGCCTTAAAGGACAGCAAGCCAGCCAATCAGAATTAGTTGCATTCAGGCATTCCTAGAGCCAAAGGACAGGGGAGTTTCGGGACCCTCTCTCACATCCTGTCCTTCCAGACACACTGGAGCCAGAGGTGGGCTTCAGGGCTGAAGCACGCCAAAGGCAAGACAAACTAAGGTCTCAAACCTGTCAACGCACAGAGTAAAACCCAAGCAAGACATCAAACAGAAAATGGTGAAAAAAGAAGACTGGGGATGTTTTGACATGCTAAGAAAGCACAGTGGTAGGAAAAGGTAAACCACTGCCACCAGCCATTTAAAGTAGTGCGGGTAACATAAAAACATTACATTAGAATGTAGGATAAGGGGCCACTAGGTAACCCCCGAGCACTCCACATACAATGAGGCGTGCTGGACCTACAAAGAGAAAAGGTAAGTAAAGTCATTTTCTCTTTATTATTCTTGGGAACTGTAGCTCACACAAGAAAAGCTACTTAAACCTTACGAGAAATGTGCAGGATTTCAGTGACACCATACAAAAAGCAGGTGCCTATGCAGTTTGTCAGACTCCAAAAACAGTGAAAACACAAAAATCCAAATTGGGTAAAAAAAAAACAGTGAGAAAAAGGTCTCACTCCAGGGTTAAAATTAAAAAGTCCAGCAAAAGAGCTGGGGTCTGTAAGGTTGAAGGGAAATGGCACAGAAATGAGAATTCTCCCTAACAGGGGGAGGAAACAAGAGAATTCAGGAAGCCTGGATTGGCCTACTAGGACCAGAAAACTCAAACAAAATGCCCAAACTACTACTACTAGACTCCGCGGGATGCGCCACATTAATCCTTCTTGATCTATCCGCCACCTTCGACACAATCAATCACTCAATCCTCCTGGACCGCCTCCACTCCCTAGAAATTCGCGGAACCGCTCTTAAATAGATAGCTTCATTCCACAAAGATAGGTACCAAATAATGATACTCTCCACCTATTCCTTCCAAGGCAGACCAGTCGACACGGCAGTCCCACAAGTAGCATGCCTATCTGCCCTCTTGTTCAATCTCTACTTGACCACCCTCCCACCATTAATTCGTTCACACAACATTATGTGTTACAACTACGCCTACGACACTCACCTAATTCTAAAACTCCTGAACTCAAAACTCAACTCAGACTGACCTGGCCTCCTGCCTCCTTGACAGAGCTCTGGATGACCCAAAGCCACCTCTTGTTAAACCCCTTCAAAATGGAAATCATGGTATGCGGCAACTCCAAACTTCTGCTGCACCCACTACCCTGGCCACCCGCCATGGGCAACTCACCGACCCCCTCCAACTCAGTGAAAAATCTTGGATGCGCCCTCGACTCTGACCTAACACTCTCGCGCCAAGTCAACAACGTCTCAAAGTCCTGCCACTACCACCTTAAAATCCTTAGGCACATTTTTCCATATCTCTCCTTCCCCAACAGACTCTCCGCGGTCCAACCAATCGTTATATCAAGACTGGACTATGCAAACCCCATATACCTCGGACTCCACACGTACCAACTGAATAAACTACAAAGGGCACAAAACGCCACAGCCAAACTGCTACTTGCGCTCAGCCCAAGAGACCACATTTCCCCAGCCCTTAAGACGCTGCACTGGCTTCCAGTTGCCCGAAGGGCGACTTTCAAAACCTTATGCATCTCACATCGAGCATTGCATAAAACTGGACCTCAATATCTTCAAGACAAGCTAAAACCCTACCACCCGCCACGCACCCTAAGATCAAGCTCAGCCGGCCTCCTAGTCATTCCTAAGACAAAAACAGTCAGGTTTGGCGGATCATCATTCTGAGCATTGGCTCCCACACTATGGAACGCACTCCCGCCCCACATCCGCCTAACTGAGGATCTAATGTCTTTCCGCAAACTACTGAAAACCTGCTCTTTCCCCTAAAACAAACCTGTACGCAAACTAACCAAACAGACTAACAGCATCTCAATGACACCAATCCAACAAACTACCTGATGCGAGAAACCGACAGCTAATAACCCCTAATGTAAACTAAAAGGACAAACAAAATTAAACGAGTAAAGTAGATCAAAGCAGTGAAGTAGATAAGAATCATATGGAAACAGCAAGCAGATTTAAACGAATTAAATGGATATAATGTATACAATGCATGATGAATGAACGAAAGGAATGGCGTGGATGACAGTTAGCGCATTCATCCGTTCCACACACTTCATCCATTCTGAGAGGAAGAACGTGTTGACAAGTGGAGTATGTAGATCGGATGAGTGTGTAGATCGGATGAGTGCGCAAATACAGAGAAGGAGTAGAGCGCAGGAGTGCATAGAACAGATGAATGTGCAGAACGGATGAGCGTAAACCGGATGAATATGTAGAGTGGATGAGTGTGGATAGCGGATGAGTACGGAAGTGCGGAGAGTGAGTAGATCGCTGGAGCAGATGAATGTACAGATCGACGGATGTCTAGAGCGGTCAAGTATATAGAGCGGACAAGTGTATAGAGCGGACGTGTGCGGGGAGCCGATAGAATTGCGTGACGTATACAGTATGGTTTGGAGTGCAGGGAACATTTCAAAGAGCATATAACCCATCATATCACACCACCCTGCTTACTCTCTTCTTTACACCACCACTCAACTAGAACACAGAGATACTATGACACCATTCGGTATAACTGTTCTCATACCAACATCTGCCGCACATTCCCCATCATTGCTGGTTACACACCCCCCAGCCAGGCGTTCTCCTCAGGCCTAACACAGTCACTTTCTGTCTGGATAAATCCTGCCAGAACAAACACATACTCCTGATCTCTCAATCACCACACCTACCGCTAAGAAGCAGCTATCACACGAATACCACACCAGCTGCACACATATCCAGTGCGCACATGCACCTGTGACTCTCTCTACTGATCTGAACTTCGGTTCCCAAGGGCGTTCAACCTACCAGCGCCTTCAGACCATACCAATGGTATATAAGGCCCTATATAAATGCAAAATAACATAACTTAACATGTGTTTACCGCTCAGCCATGCAGGGCCGAATGTTTCTACTATAGCTGCAAAAATGGCACCTACTTAGATGTGAGCACTAAGTTTAAAGGCATGGTCTAGTAAAAAATGTTATTGTCCCTACGGGTCGGCCATGTTTTTTTAAGCCTAAGTGGCTCGATTTTAGAAAACTTTCCTATGGACCTTACCCGAGTTTTCGTCCATTGAATGCACGTGAAAACAAGCACCAGGGAGCCGCCATTTTCTGATAATCCTATCTTTTCCCCGATCGCCCTGGTGGCCTGCTTTTGCGGCACTAAATCAATTCCCCCGCCCCTGAGCCTGACATTATCAAAACATTCATATTCCCCGCCTCTCCCCGTGACGTTACTGTGCTGCGTAGGCAAACGCGCCCAGTCGTCGTCTGCGCGACTCCACACAGAACCTGGAAACCAACACAGATCAACTCACAACACAGCGCGCCACAATTCGGAATATGAAACTGTACTTTAAAATGAAACAGCAACACGGTACTTTTGGTAAAGTACATTATTTGACATTAAATGTTTAGAGAATATTCAGCAATTGACATATGAACTCCGGAAGCCATTTATTTTCTTTTATCTGTATCCGCAATAACTGTTCCGTTTCATCTTGAGTGTCGTGCTGTTCCTTTATGGTACACAGGGTGTTCATTTTCGTAAAAAGAATCACTTTGGAAGCACGGTGAACCGCAAGTCTGTTCCATGAACTAGGCACTAGTCAAGCCTAAAGGTTGATATGTTGCTTCTAGCCACTAGTACAGCTTAAGGGCATGTGGGCCCTTGGCGATCGTCCCATAATATGGTGATCGTGCTCCAGTTGTTGACACAAAGCTGCAGGTGTCTGCTGAAGAATCCATCCGCCGGTGTCTTAAAACAGATGGCAGTGGCAGTAAGGGATCAAATACCTGTTATGAAAACAAAAAAATGATAATTAGTCTCGCTAGCCGAACTTCATTAATATTACTCATTTTATTTATTACGGGTGATCAGAAACTATTTGCTTGCAAGGATAGTTCAATGGAGTATGTTAGTCTCTAAAATCAATGCGAAAAGTAACGAGATAAATCGAGGCCAACACACAATGATAAACGACAGTCTACATGCGTGAGGAATGATATGATATATAATATGGCATTTGTAACGCGCCTATACTCAAGTGTTTCTAGGCGTGACAAGGCAGGTGGGGAACAAGGGCAGACAGACAACGATCCTACTAGGCCAGGTGTGGGAAGGGCTGTACATGGTTAGTTGAATACAAATTAAATAATAGGGCCAGCTGGTGGCAAGTGCAAGGTAAATGCCGGGAGAAGTGTCTGAAGGATACAGAGACAGTCCCGTAGTGCAGGGAAAAGTGGCTGGGCCAAGGACAGAGATCGGTGAGACCAGTGGACCTGCAAGCCCATGTGCACACTACGAACAGTTTTACTTGCTTTTCCTAGCTCTTCATTCATTCATGCATCCATTCATTAAATCTTCATTCCGGTATAAAAGCGTGTAAAGATTTACTTACATTATATTTGAAATTTCCATTGTGTCTCTTCGTAATGCAGTCTGTAAAACGGACCGTGCTCTTGACAATGATTTTTCGTATACTGACCTAAAACTGAAACTCGGTCTAGTTTCTGAATTTTCAGCCTTATCGTCTCTTACGTTATTGCGCACTCCCTTCAAATGTAGTTCTTTCGGCATGGTCCCTGTCTCAAGGTCAAAAAACAATAGACCCTTATACTTCCAGTGCGACTTGTGGGCCTCATCCGGGCGCTGTCCTTCGCATTCTTTATTTGCAACATCACGTAGTATAGGCATCTGTGAGAACTTGAAGTTTAGAATCCGTCTATGTAGTGCGCCTCAATGTGCAAATGCGAACTGGCTTCTCTCCCAAATGCCACGGGCCGCTTGGCTGGCGCGTTCTAAGTGCCCCAATTTTGTCCCCGTTGTCTGCGAGCTTTGCAGCCCAAATTGAGACATTTAATTTTTGGCGGAAGGTCAGGGAAAGTATAAAGTACCACAGGAGTGGAGTTAAAAGTGAGATTTATTGTTTGTTTTATTATTTGCAATACGCAAGCCTCCACTCCGTTAACAGTGCGCAGCATTTACATGAGATGAGACATGAGAAAAATATATACATACACATATATGAGGTGAATAAAGAGAATTCAAAGATGACACCCAGCTTGTTCGCCACCCATGATGGTGAAGGTAGGGGTCAGGGTTACAGGTACACTGTACAATAACATTTATTTACAAAAAGACAATCGTATTGCAATTATTTAAACCGGGATTTGTACTTCACAATCAGCTGTGCTTCGGGTGGGCATGGCACACTCGCAATGTTCGGTGGCAATGGATCAATGCTCTGCACAGAAATGTCCACAATTCCATATCTGTGCTTCTCTAACACAGCAACAATAAGGCCTTTCACAAAGCCGAAATGCATTTCATCCTAGACTGGTTTGATCACCCATTGCTTACTTCGTTTTGAAAACACCTTAGTGTAGCAAGGCATCCTTACTTTACCCCTAGTCCTAGATTGTTCACGTCCGACATTGCTATTATGGGCCAAGACCGCTAGTAGAGTGCGATGTTTCATGCCCCTAAAGCTAAAATGCAAGCGCTTTGGCCTGTACTTTAGGCACATATTGTGGAACACCTCCAAATCTCCTGTGTGACAGAATTCTGTCAGTCCTCTCAAATCTCTTGATAGAGTTTTGTCGAAAACAATCTTCTCAATGGCTTTGTGTGTCGGTGAAGACGGAATCAACCACTTCTTCCGTGCCTCCTCTGGGGACAAAGGGCCATGTTCACATTGGTGGAAATGGTCATTTGCTGTCCAGCGGTGAACGTTGGTACAGTGGTGCATCAGTGACCGCCATTTTTCAAGTAGTATTTCCACTGACCCCTCACAAGTTTTTGAGCTCCACCAAAGATGGTTGGTGATAGAATGTGACCACTGCAAAATACTTTCAAAACCTTTTTTTCCCCTGCAGCCGAGATTTTCTTATTGATTGATTTAGCAAGATGCCATACGTCAAATTGATGTTTAATATGTGGGAACTGTTCTCTCATTGTCTTGGCAATTGAAACGTGTCTATCCGTAGCTTTGAGGTCGATGTGCATTCCCCTCGATTGTAGATATTCCACTGATTTTATAAAACCTAGTTTCTCCATGGCCACTGAGGATGTACATTGTGTTACCTGCACGACCACCGAACTCACAATTTTCTTACTATCCATGTCCTGAAAGTGGTAGGTGCAGTACTTGGCAGAAAATCCAGGGCTGTCGCACTGTCCATCGCTGGCTAGCCTGAATCGTTTGCCTTCAAATGTACTTGCTAGAGACCATTGTTCAATTTTCCAAGCATCACTAATGGCCGGAAACAGATAATCACGTTGGTATGTGTAGTACAGCGCTTTAGAAATGAAATGGAGTCCCACAAACTGAAAGAAAGCCTCTAACTTTCTAAAACTGGAGCCACTAAAAAGTGATGCAGCTGCACACAGTAGATTGCCTGCTAGCAGTTTCCCCAGCATCGGTTGTGCAGACCATGAGAACCTATGATTTAATCTACAGGCGGCATTTATTTTGAAGTTACTGCCTTTTATTTGACAGTCACATTAATCAATGGCTTCCCACATACTTTCCCTCTAATGGAATGCACACATTTCAGCATACTTATAATTTCCATCAAACAACTGTCGAATACAATGTATTTGCTCTCTTTCATTAGACTGTCATCCTGCGTCAACGTTGTTTCGGCCTTTCACGTTGTGGAGATTTCAACACATTGGTAAGTAATATCGCTGATATCAAGTTCTGATGCGTCTATGGATGCTGCGGCTGGTTCATTCTCTGTCATTTCAACATCTATTACTTCAACATTGATGGGAGAACACAACAATGTCGACAGGTTTTTTGGTGGCTAATTTTTGGCGGGTGTAGATTGTGTAAATTGATCTGCAACTACTTCAGAGCTATCTTCAATACATTCAATAACATCTTCTTGTTGTGGTGCGGTCGCACTGAAGCTATGGTCCAATGCAACTTTGCTGTAGTCTCCAAACACAATTAATTCATGTTCTGGCCATTGGACATGAGCATCTCGAGCCTGAACACGCCTCGCCTCAATTAATAGTTCCTCCATAGTGTACACAGTCTGGCAAGCCACATCTCTCATTCGCTTCACTGTCTGCGTGTGTGTAGTTCTGACACCCACGGGTAACTGGAGGAGAGATTGGAAAAGGGATGTTCAGTTTAAACACAAGATGAGTGTAGTAGAATGGACTGGAAAAAAACAAAATAGTCCCCAGCACAAACATTTTTTTAAAGTTATGAACTGTTTGTAACTAACCTTTTGTTTTTTTTTTCTTTGCAACTTTTTTGACTGGACCTTCAACATCTGCACGCTGTAGCTCCGATTCGTTTCAGCATGTCCTCCCTTCCTCTTGCGCTGCAACGACTATATTTTCTGTATCCGCATAGACAGCACGGAATGAGGCTCCATCGTCTCCCTGAAACATAGTACTTTCATTACTATGTATCAAAATATTGTTAGCATAAAACACACATGAGGACGAACACACAGGTACATCTCAATAGCCAAATACGATTTAAACATTGTGTGCAACAATCAAACGACAAGTATTCGACCAGTGATGATCTATTTCGATGGAACTGTCAGTATCCATACCTCTGGCTCTGCATGGACTGCCATGAATGGTTGTATTGGAGAGGAGGCATCCGCATCTCCCTGAAACACAGTACTTGCATTAGTATACTTTTCAATATTGGAAACACAACACACACTTGGGGTCGACGGCACAGGTACATATAAAGAGATAACCACGAAAGATGCATTGTCCAAAAGAATCAAGGAAAATCCAAATATGATCACATTTCATCGACTTATTTCAACGATTGCTTTACATCTGCATCATCTAAATGAGATGTTGTGATTGTGGTGGAAGCTTCGTCGGCTCCCTGAAACACAGCACTTGCGTTAATAGAGAAGAAAGTATAGCAAATGGAATCACGTTATATGATCACGCATGATGGAGCTGTCATTATCCATACCTCGTGCTGCTGAAGAATATCTATGGATGTTGCAAATGTAGTGCGCACTTCCGAAAGCTGTTGCGCCGATTCGTATACTTGAATGTCAGGCTCTGCATCAAGTGCAGGGGTTGACGCTCCATCAACTGCCTGAAACATAGTACTTGCATTAGTGAGGATTACAATTGTGAAAACCTAACACTCACCTGGGGTCGACAGCACAGGTACATATCAACGGCTAACCACGAATTAAACATTGTGTAAAACAATCAAACGACAAGAATTCCAGCTCTGATGATGACGCTCGATGGAGCGGTCAGTATCCATACCTCCTGATGTTGAAAAACATCTAGAAATGTTGTAGATGTGGCGGACGCTTCAGCATCTCCCTGAAAGACAGTACTTGCATTAGTATGGATAACACTAATTATAACTGAAAACAAACACCGGTGGACGATAACTAAGGTGTATATCAATTGGAAAGCAGTAACCAAACATTTGGTAAAATAATTACACGATAGAATAAAACTATTACTTGACATGCATAAAACAAGTATGTAGCGGATTAGCCTAGTAAGATTGCCTGATACGCGCTAGAAGTGGTTGATAACTGCGACCACGTCAAGGATGTAGAATGTTCTTGTGTCAAGCTGGTTGGCCCGAGAGGACCGCGTACCTGCAGTCTTGGTGGTTGGTCTCGCAGAGGTCGCCAGTCTGGAGTCCGGGAACTGATGAACTAGTGGCACGAGGAACCAGCCTCTCCACCACCCAAAAGAGGAACTGGGTGGAGGATGGACCAACTCCCAATGTCACGAAAGGCACTCTCCAGATAAGCGTGACAAGAGGATTGTTAGGTTCAGATGGATGGAACCATAGTCCAGGTGGAGCTTGTTGTCGAGACCATGAATCTTCCAAGAACCTCTGTGCAGCGACAGTTGTTAGATAGACCAGTGTGGCAGAAAGGGTATTCGCAGTAGGCAAAAGGAGCTTGGCTGGTGCTGATGGTTCCAATGGTACACAGGATAAAGTTCGGAGTCAGGCAAGACAGGAAAGAGGGAGGTCAGATGGAGCTTGCTGTCTGGCCAAATAAAGAACTGTCTAAACATGCCCAGGATGGAACAGGAGAGTGCAGGCTAGCATAGGGTATGACCCAGATACACAGTTGGTGGTAGATGACCCAGGACAGGGCTCAGGTAAGGGCTGGTGGAAGGCTGACCCAGGACAGGACCCAGGTAAGAGCTGGAGGCAGGCTGGCCCAGGACAGGACCCAGGTAAGGGCTGGAGGCAGGCTGGACCAAGACAGGCCCCAGGTAAGAGCTGGAGGCAGGCTGGCCCAGGACAGGACCCAGGTAAGGGCTGGAGGCAGGCTGGCCCAGGACAGGACCCAGGTAAGGGCTGGAGGCAGGCTGGCCCAGGACAGGACCCAGGTAAGAGCTGGAGGCAGGCTGGCCCAAGACAGGACCCAGGTAAGTGCTGGAGGCAGGAACAACGAGGCGAGCGAAGCGAACCGCGTTGAGACGCGACCCGCTTCGACTCGCGGCCTCTTTTATGGGCCGCCGGCGCCCGAGAGGCCTGGAACGCAAGCCGTTCCGTTTCCGGGCGCCGGCGAACCCACAACGAGGCCTGGAAGGCAAGGCCCTCCAAGGAGGCGAGCCCAGTCCACGGCGCATGCGCGGAACCGAGACAGAGGTCTCCCGCGCATGCGCCGAAGGCCGCCGGCCCCGTAACCAGTCGCTCCCCTCCCGGCGAGTCCCCAGACGAACGCGCGAGTAGACTCGCCAGGAGGAAATGGGAGCGGCAGACCCCAGTCTCCCGCGTGACATGACATCTTGCTTCAGATTCAAGGGATAGTCCAGAAGTTGTAAAGGTCAATTAATGATTGATAATGAAATGCCAATATTAAAAATAGCCATGTAAGCCGACAGAATACTTGAAAAATGCTCAATACAGCACAGTTCCCTGTCCATATATATATATATATATATATATATATATATATATATATATATATATATATATATATATATATACACACACATTGCGTTTGTGGGTTATGAAATCGAAAAAGAATACATTGATAAATGTCAATATTCAAAAAACTATACACTCATATCAATATCGAAATTATTACCAGGGATAGAACACCTACAATATCTATTAATCCATTCGGCTACACACTACCGCAAGGCCGAAAGCTAAATACGGACACTTGACTCACCGGTGGCGGAATGTGGACGAATAGAGTGGGAATAGCGTTTTCGCGCAATTTCCGTGTCGTTCGCCGTTTATTCTTCTTTGTTACCCAAGAAGTTGTGTACATGTCCAAGGAAAAGTGCCGGCTGCAGATGCGGTATCGATCACCCCTCTTGTCCTCTAAGACTTGTTGGACTCTACTTTCCAGCTCATCCAGTGGATATCCGCAATGTCTGACCCATTCTCTTATTCGATCAACAGTTTTCGGGAATACATGCATTGTAGTTCCTTCAGATTTCGCATGGGTCTTCGAAGGGCAACCGCTAATCGAACAGGCAGGCATTGTTGATAAATCTGAAAAGTAAATATCGACATTATTAAACAATCTTCAAGAGTAAAGATTTGATACAAAAGTAAATGAATCATTCAATGATCAATGCAAGGTTTGTTTTGGTCGCAGGAACTATACCAGTTCATTATGTGCTGCTTAGTATTTGCATAAGTTGCAGAAATGTATAATTGATGTGACTGAAATCTGAACATGTGACTCGTCCCTTGGATGTTCTGTCTTGCACGAGAAGGAAACATGCTAACATTATTGACTGGACCCCCGAAGGATGCAATTCAATCACAATAGTCACAGATGAAAATAAATAGATCTATTGATAGCATAGCAATGGAAACTCAAGTCAATACCAATGAGACCAATGAACATAGCACTATTGTGTACACTACTCGAAAATAGATAGAAATTTAAAAATCTGCGAAATATGACCAGGATACATGGCCTTACCTTGACCAACAAACAGTTGGATTCAGCAAGCAGAGCAGTATGTTGCGGGAGAATAGGTGGATGGCCACAGGTAGCGCACTGATGGGTATGCTCGAAGCTGTCACAGAAGTTCACAGATAGCACAACAACGAGCAGATTAGCATAGATCTCAGTGGTTCCCAGGTAGCACGTTCAAGAGTTGACTTGCAAAGAACAAAGATGTTCTCATGAGACATATCGAGTGGTTTTTAAAGTATTAGAAACTGGGGTGTGTTTGTGAATGAATGACATATGTATGTCGTGGTATTAGGGGGGCGGCCTGCTTGAAGGGGAGGCCTGCCTGGAGACACGGGGTCTGGAGGCGGCCATGTGACCGATGGCCCCTTGGCGTGGGACACCTTTTGAAGTGTACATGCAGTTTGGCACCTTGGCCTTTCGCGCCCCTGACAGCCCCCCATGCCAGCGCTCATCCCCGGGTGTGAACCGCCTTTGATAGAGGGGAGGGGGGTGGATGGGCCTGGGGCGTGCAGATAAGGCACAGGAAGACTGCTGAATGGAGACACACTTATGTGGATTGCAGGGGGGTGGCCTGCCTCAGTGGAGGCCTGCCTGGAGACACGGGGTCTGAGGAGACCATGTGAACAATGGCCCCTTGGCGTGGGACACCTTTTGAAGTGTACATGTAGTTTGGCACCTTGGCCGTTCGCGCCCGTCACAGCCCCCCATGCCAGCGCGCATCAGTATATCGTTGCTTATTAACAAATGCCACATACCGGAGATTCTTGTGAGCACAGACCCACACTTCAACCGGTGTATTATAGTGGTCAAGACTGTATAATCCAATGGTAAATGTTAGTATAGATATATGTGTGACTTTTATAGAGACATAACCTACTGAAAGACTTTGAACAAGTGTGTTTTAGTGCATGCATTATCGAGAATATATTATGTTAGCTTAGATAGATAGTGACCACCCCGCTTCACAGCAACCAGACCTTCACCCATTCGGAGCACAGATGTCTGACGTCCATCCTTGAATGGAGACACACTTGATTCATTTAAAAAAATCGAGACAACCGTTGTTAAAATATATGTGGTATTTTATTTTGTATCTTATTTTCATGACACAAAAATACAAGACTTTAAAGATTATACAGGTCAGGTTGCAGCACAGTGAGAGAAAATCCCCTGTACTGACCGCTGTCACTCGGGAACGTTTCTCTAATGGCACGAACATCACAGGCGGGTATCACTCTTCGAACGCGGTGTCCAAGCCTCCCGTGAAGCCACCATGTAAAGGAACGATAGGCCACCAGCCTGTACCACCTGTGAAAAGGAATGAAACAAACTGTTTTTAAATAACCAAGATAAGTTTAATAAACGTTTGTTGTCAATGACAATTCTTGTAACTAATGGCATTTTACACAGACAAATGCTATCTAGACAATGTACACTATTCAACGACTTACATGCGTTACAATGATATGTAGATGTAATTTTGGATATGGTAGAAGACCATGAAATAGGAGTGGCATGACAAGCAGAGTATACTTACTCGTTACTCGGATTACGAGGACGAACAGTTGCTCGAAGTTCGTGCATAAGCACCATCATTATTCTCAACACGGCCCGTGTGAGGCAGGCTGCCCTGAAGTCTGGCAGCTCGGTGATGTATTGCGGTCGTGGCTCGACTTCCGAAATGTAGGCCAGGCATCCCGAGTTTTCTCGGCAGCAGCAGTTCTCGTCCTCGGTTGGCATTAGCTCGCACCGATTGCATGTGCACCAGGTGGAGACGCCGTCCATTCGACTAGGCCCAGGCTCTTCATCTGTTGATTCGTCCTGCCAACTGCCGTCCGAATCCCCATCGTTTTCGCGTGCTTCCCTTTCCAGTAGTTCCTCCTCGGGCTCATACATGTAGGGCATTATTGTAGCCATTGTGTGTTAAACAAACTAAAATAATTTATAGCTGTGGTACTGGTATCTGTTCACACGGGTTACAAGCGGCGAAGGTAGCGGACCAGAGCACTGAAACGAGTCACAGAATACTCAAAGTAACACAGAGAGAGAAATGGAATCGAAAATCGGCTGCTGTGTGTTGTGAAACGGTCTGTTTATACTTATTGAGGAGAGAGGCGTCCTGCCATTTCCATGGCGACACGTCATTAGCTGAAGCGCAGCGAATGTTGACACGAGACGTGCTTTGGCGTTGGGAAATGGGCGGTACGAGTCTGCTGATGACAGGGTCAGGGGCGGAGGAATTGATTTAGTGCCGCATTTGCAGGTCAGCCAGGGCGATCGAGGAAAAGATAGGATTATCAGAAAATGGCGGCTCCCTGGTGCTTGTTTTCGCGTGCGTTCAATGGACGAAAACTCGGGTAAGGTCCATAGGAAAGTTTTCTAAAATCGAGCCACTTAGGCTTAAAAAAACATGGCCGACCCGTAGGGACAATAACATTTTTTACTAGACCATGCCTTTAAGTATCTACATTTTGCATAATATTGTGTTCGTGCAGGGTCTCTTACTACGCCCTCCCTCCCCCCATGGCACATCGCAAGTGTATTTATGGGATTCGCCTTTTTCTAAGGGTCTGGAGGGCTGGGGGTTGAGGGGGGTGGAGGAGAGGTTAATTTCCTTCCCAGCAAGGGACTGGCCTCTCTGGCAGCCGGTCCACCCTGTTTCACCTTAGGAAGCCCTAGCGGCCAGAGAGGACCATCCTTACTTGCACAACACCAGGAGCAAGACCGCCGGGAAACCACAGGTGAGCCTTAAGCCTAAAAGTGAGGAACACTGGAAAGAGGGTTAGGGAAACTGGATTGGATAGGATGGGGCAATTGAGGGAAAGCAAACTCTGCACGGCACCCTTGAGGTGAATACTCTTGCAATAAAAGGCAATGTGGTCTGTGGGCGCCTGAACGCTACATCCCCAGGGCTTATAAACCCATTTCTTGTTGTTCCGCCACAGAGGCCCCATGTGCAGCCAATGCTGCAATTAACCTGACACTCCTGGGTCTGTAATAAATATCTCAAGAAGAAAGACATAGGAACAGAGGAGGAGGAACAAGATGTTAAGTGTCTTATTCATAAGGTTTTAAAGAACTACAGAAACACGGAATACGTACCACATCAACAGGGATTCAGTATCCCTAGTAATCTCAGAGAAGGAGAGACTTTCAGAGACACTTAAAACATTGTACATGAATTTCCGAAGCCCATAACATTGAAAAGCAGAAGCATACAAAGAAAACGAATAGGGAGGGGTGGGGGGGGTCAAAGACTTGGAAAAGTCCCCTACAGGAACTAATGAAGTTAATCCAAAGACACAGCTAAAAGATAGCTAAAAAAGGTCTACCAAGGCTGATGAAGCCTATACAGGAGAAGGGAGTCATTCTCCTGGTCTTTTGTTATTTTGGTCTTTGTGGTAGGGAAAAAGCAGCTGAGCTTTGGACGTGGACAGACTGTTGTCAAGTCCAAAGTAAAATTGAGTAAAAGCATCTTAGTTTGGTTAGACAGAGAAATCCATAAATTAGGGATAGTGAGGCCTTTTCCACTTACTTTAATAAAAGAAAGCCATGAATGCCAAAAACTGGTCAGTCTCCTTCATGTGACCTACCACAGTAGATTTATATTAATTGACATTTTTCACAACTGACCTCAGGAGAATTGACCTAATTTAAAAAGGTCAATTACAACATAGATGCGGGGGGAACCCCCCCACAACACCACACTCAATCCAAAACCCCTTGCAACCCCCACCCAATCCCCTTCTATTATTTATAATCCAAAACCAACCCAATACATATATAAAATAACAAATATTATAAAAGGTCAATTGTGCAGAAGGTCAATTAGGACCACTATAATTAGGTCAATTAGGATCAAAGGTCAATTGTAAAAAGTCAATTTGGGTAATACCAGCACAGTAGTTCCATTTCCCCAGTCTATCCCACAGTTGCATACATTCAATGTGAAGGAGTGCTAGATTTAATTCAGTCATTTTCCTCCACCCCTGATGCCTCCCTCAGCCTAATCTTCCCATCAGTCTGTGCCAGCGATTTTGTTCGAGCAGCTCTCACCCCTGCAGTCTTAGCCATGCACTCCCCTCTCAGCACCACCTTGAACGCCTCCCACACCAGTCCATAATCTGACACTGTTTGTTTTCCAAGAAGTATCTGTCAACCCCTTCCCTCACAGTTTCCCTGTATGCTAAAGCGGTCAGTGCCTCAGTCTCCAAGTGGTGATTATCGCCCTAGGTCCCCGACCCAGTGGTGTAGTGGTCAGTGGTATATGGTCTGAGAGTGTCCTGCCCTGAGGAGCAGGAGCTGCCATGATGGACCCAATCTCTGGAGAAAACACCATCTTGACAGCGATAGCAGAACTCAGGACTTTACTGGAGGGCATGATTGTCGAGATGAAGGTGGATGTCTTCCTCCTGAGACAAGATGTGCGTGCAGTGTCTGAATGGGTGTGTGTGACAGAAGAGATACTGATGGACACTAACAGGAGGAACAATATTTGGATACTGGGCATGTCGTAGGGGGAGGGTGAGATGGACGCGACAAACTATGTGGAGAATGTTACTTAAGTAGGGCCTGGCGAGTTGTCCCAGGGGTTTACAGTGGAGAGCGTGCACAGGGCGTTGAGCAGGAAAGCCCCACCTGGAGCCCCACTAAGGCCGATCATAGCCAAGATCCTTAACTACATGGACCCATATATCGACCACCAGACAAAAAGCACACTGGCTTCCGGTTCAAGAACGGATTGAGTTCAAAACTCACATTGACACACAAATGCCTGTCCAAAACAGCGCCTTCATACATTGACGACAAAATGATCAGATCCCAGTCCATCAGGCCCACACAGTCTGCCAACATGAACCTACTGACCAAACCTAGATTCAAACTGGGGGCAACAGCTTCCCCATAATAGCAGCTAAACAATGGAATGCTTTACGAGGAAGGCTGAGCAGAAAACTCCTTCTGGATCTTCCGCAAACAGCTAAAAATGCACCTTTTCACAGAGGGGGTCTGCAACTAATTCTCTTACACAGCCAAACTGTCTGCTAAAACCAGGGAACTCACAAGACAATCACCTAGAATGCTAATAAATTCACTCCCTAACTGTATGTCTATCTTTGCTTATTGTACCCCGAACAGCAGTACAACGCTTAAAGCATCAACACTTGTAACGTGGCAATGAGTCACGATTTACAGATAATTTGTAAATAATGTATGATAATTATGCAACCTGTAATTTGCTACCACTGTGCTGGACTGCATATGACCGTAACTTTTATTCAAGATCCCTGAAATGTAACCAATCTCTAAGTTAAAGCGCCTAGATGCCTTTGGGCTAGGTGCACTATATAAATGACAAAATAAATAAATTTTTCCCCGCCAGGTATACTGTGTCCCCACTTGTGGGTCCTCAACCCTGTCACAGAGTCTTCTTGTATTTGGTTTCAGGCCCCTTCACTTAGGCTTTTCCTTCTCTTGTTCAGGTCCCATCCCCCTTTACAATACTCTCTCAGGTCCGAGACCCCATCGGCTTGCTTTCTCTCGCTTGGGTCCCAGACCCCTTCATGGGCCCCGGCCGCCCTTGTATCTTGTTGTTGGGCTCCCGGTCCTTGCCGTCCATCTCAGGCTTCTCCAAAACCCAAACGGCTTCCCTCCACTTCCTTCTATTCGCATGCTGCCTCCAATGGCCCCGCTGTACTTCTCCGAAGCCAGGCTGCACACCTTGGTTTGTCGGTGTCACACAGAATGCTCCCATGCCTGGACCACTTTCTCCTGCTTGTCTCAGTCTGTCCATCGTCGGCAGGGCAGATGGGAATGATGGGAGTTTGTGTCTGTGTCAGCAACTTTGTTTTCAACTTCTCAGTCTGTAGTATTGTGACTTCGCTCACGGTGCCTCTGGGGAGGGACTGACAAATGTTAGTCCCTCTTCAATGTTTAAGCGGTCTCCCACTGAGGAACTAGACTGTTCATTAAAGTTGCTTGGAGGCTTCTTCATGGCTCCAAGCCTCCTCTGTCTCAGTATGTTGCAATAAAAGTCCAACGGAGTCAAACCTACTCTTGCTCATCCCAGTACTAGAGTTATTAGTGGTGGGACACAAGTACATAGGAACAGTTGCAGGGTTAGAGGAAGGTAAGGAAAGAGGTGGGTAAGGGTTGGGAATACCATATCTGCCCATGGTGTCCTCCCTGTATTCCAGAGGGGGAATCCCTCCTCATGAGATCCTCCTGCTGAATACCACCTCCAAGGGCACTATTGAGTAGCAGCCTCACCTCCCTGGCCTCATGAAAAGGGTCGACAACATAGGATTCGTCACAGCACCTTAACAGTTTTTCACTCGTCCTCACCCTTCCCCAAGTGCTCCAGGCTCTAGCAGCTCCCAGTTCAAGGCAAGACGTATGTCCAGAGGGAGAAGGGACTGGGTTCAGGGCATCCAGTGGCAACCTCCCCTTCCGAGCCCTTGTTGTCACTAGTCTCCACGTTCTCTGCTCAGTACACTCACTGTGCCTGGGTCCAGGTGCTTGGGGAGCTGTGTTCCTGACCACCACCTGTACGGCCTGCCGAATCACCGTGCAGTCTGCCTTTGTGGCTGCCCTCCGTCTCACCAACTAGACGCCCAGAGGAGCCGTCAAGGACCAGTGAATGAATCAGAGGGAACACTCGGACCGCTACAGAATACAAGAGAAATAACGTGAATTAAGCATTTTTGAATATCAAACTGAAGGAAAACTTTGATAAGCCTATGAATGGAATGCAAGCATGGGTAAAGAACACATAATAAATGCTGAAAGACAACAATCGAATAAAGTGAAAAGCAAGTCTTGAACATTACTGAAGAATGAAAGTAATGTGGTGAAGGAAAGTGAGCACCACGGAGTGAATTGTATGAAAGAACATTGTGTGGCAAAGCCAAGAGACGGGCAAGGAGAATCCAAAGTGAAGGTGAACCAGAACACAGGTGCAGCGACAGAAAAACGTGTGTGGTCAAGAAAGCCTAGAGTTATCGGTTGCGTGACCTGCAATGGGTGGACCGTGTGGTCCAACAACTGCACCTAGATTGAGGATTCCTTGTCTGTGAAAGCCAAGGAAAAATACAGACAACAAATCTTCACGTATGAAGAAGATTGCTGAAGTGAAGGCAGAAGAGAGCAATCTGCATAAACATTAAGGAAACAGGAGTATAAAGTTAAACTGGAAGTGGTTTTGAGTAATAAGAGACTGAAACTAAGTGTGAGTTGGCGAAGTGGACAAGCTGATGTATTAGGGAAGAGAAACCCAAGACCTTGTGAACTTTGTTATTGCTTTGGAGAAGGGAACCTCGAGGCCCTTTTGGAACTGTGCTGTCCTCTTGGGGAAGGGAACTTCAAGACTTTGTGGAATTGCTTTGAACTAGTGGAAGAGGAGCTGAACAGTAAGCCAAGAGCTGGAAGAACCTCAGAACGACTTTATTTTGGAAAACTAATTTGTTGTTGACATCCCTACACATTGTTTAGCTTTAGTTGTGAGGGCAAGTATAGGTTTTGGACACAGACTAAACTTGAACTTACTGACTCAGACAATTCTTAGTTTCTATAGGAAATCTCACCTTAGCATATGGCAAGTTAGGCCTTACACCATTTTGACATTTCAGTTAATAACGGTATTTTGTTTGAATTTTTCTGTTGTCTGTGTCTTGCTTCATGACGTCTTCACACTGCCAGCAGAGAAACCATCTGTAGGAGAAGAGAAGATCGTAGACAGTAAGAGTTAACAGTTAGCAGAACTAACCAAACCATACTGTTGCCTGGGGGAGGCTCGTGGACAGATGAGAGGGATGGCCCTAGGCCCCACAAATAAAAAAAAACTCTTGAACTGTTTCAAAAACTATTTTTTCTGTATCATGTCACAGTGCATATACAATCACTTAGAACAGTGGTCTTCAAAATGTGGGTGTGCCCACCCAAACGCACAGAGCATGTCATTGGTCAGGGAGAGAAGCTGTTTCAGATGGTATGAAACACACTGTTTAGTAGAAAACACAAGCAGCTCGGGCATTTGAGGGGGCTCACCAGCAGCATTTTTTACTTAAGGTGAGGTTTAGTATAAACGAAGGTTGGAAACCACTGACTTACAAGCAACTCACCACTGTCATTCTTTTCTCCTAAACAGGGTCATTGAAGACACCATCATTTGTGAGGTCATGTTTTAAAAGGTGCAGGGCTGGTGCCACACTATACAGTGTCACAGCCGGAAACTTCCACGTGACAAGCTACTCCAAGTGCTGCAATGCGAATTTGTGCAATATTGGTACCTTGAACTGTAAGTATGTCACTCACACCGAGAACATGTATTGACAAAGCCAATAGTTTTGGCTTTTGTATAAGAACTTGCCAGATATTGCTATCATATTCATGTAGTCACAAAATTTGCCAACTGTAACCTGCTGTATTACAGGACTACCAATCTCCATCAATTAACTGGTGTTTCCCACATCATAGACAGTGATTTAACATTACTATCAATAGCCCAGTTATTCACACAAAATCCATTCCCTGTGCACCAACACCCTATGCAAGGTAATCACACTACATGCCATGCCTTGAAATCATATGCCCTACTACTTACCGTAACACACAACAATGCACCCTCAATTAAGAAACATGGATGATGCGTCATTGGCGTAGCACTAGTGAAGGAGGAACATCGAGTCCCCACACTGATTGCAAACTGTACATTTGGTGTAGTAGTTGGAGGGAAAACAATCAACAATTTTATATGACCCCAATACCCATCTGCAGACCAGAAACTGTAATCATTCACTACCCTCCACACTTGGATACATTATCCTGAAACATGGAACACGTTTTCAACAACCCTAAATCTCAACCCAGAGAACAACAATCCTACCAAAGTACTACCTCTTCTGCCACCAAGAAACTGGAAAACCCCTCCCAGAGGAAAACCTTCCCATGGCAAACAAACCCTTGCTTGAGACAGCAGTCAGCAGCAGGCAGCCATGGAAATTAACAAGGCAAATACTGCTTGTTAACAGGCTGGGCAGCAATTAAATTTGTTCTAGTCTTTCCCTATCATATGCAATTTATATCCCTTCTCCCTAAGCCTTCCTGCTTTGTGTGCATGCATGGTGTTTATGATTTAAGCTGGACAATTAATGTGATGTGAAAGGGTCAGGGGAATGATCCCATCAGAGAACAGGGACCTCTCCCAACCTGGGGTAGGCGCCCTAGCGGGGCGAATGCCAGAGCCAGTCCTACTCCCCTGCCCTGAACACACCATGAATGAGGCAAGTGGTACCACTTTCCATCACACAAAGTCATGCACCATCCATTCTGGCCAGAGTTCTTTTTGTTTCTGTCATGAATCGTCCCCACTGGAAGCTATGGGAGCAATGGAGGAAGGGATGAGCCATCTACGCTTCAGTGAAGCCAGTGCAGCATACTAGTGTTCTGTCTTTGTTTTGATGACGTGTTTAAATACGCGTCGGAAGCTTCACTCGGCGCGTTGCAACCCTGCGCTTCCCTTCGGGTTTACACGCTGCTCGAGTGTTCCGTATGCTACACGCTTTCACTCATTCCTCCGTTCTTACTCTGTTCCTCCCTCTTTGTCTCCTCCTTTTTGTTCTGCTCCTGAGCCACCTCTTCCGCGTTATCCTTTAATGCTTTCCATGGGCTCATGGTTCCGTGGTTCCGTGCCGCCAATTTATTTCGATACTTACTTCCTCATCCTCCTACTCCATTTACCTTCTGGATTCCCTTCCTGTTGGTTAGGACGACTCTGATCCCTCTCGGTTCAATCCAAGTTCCTTGTCAGCCACGCAGGTTCCGGTGCATCTTGGGAATTTTAGTCTTTACAATCGGAAAAGTAACCAACACAGAGAGAAGATCATATTTACCTGGGATTCAAGATACCATCAACAGAAGGTCTACATCAGGGTTTTTCAGCAAGGCTTTTCCCTGAAGTGGGGTGGACTCACTGGAAGCCCCTATTGCCGGCTTATTGCTTTTAGGCAGTGTGGCTTCCAGAAGAGCTTATCCTAAAACCTGCAAAGAAAAGTCTAACAACTCCTGGCGAGAAAGAAGAGACATTTCTTCCGAGAGCTCATCCGACGAAGCGTCCACAGGTGAGGAGGCAGAGGAGGTGGGAGACTTCAAGGGTGAATCTCTAACTGCTGCCAAGTCTGAGAGTTTCCTTTCAGAACTAGCTGGACCAGAAGGCATTTGCAGATCAGACTACCTCAGCGGGCCGCAGGAGAAAACTAACTGTCCCAGCAGCCTCCAATAACCCAGCCCCTGTAGAGACTGACGAGACACAACCCAATTTCCAGCAGGGACCTCATAGAGACTGTTCAATAGGCCACAGAGCAAAGGGGAATAGGGCTAAAATGGATTTTTATGCCTTGCTAATGGAACTTCTTACACCTAGGGAAAAAGACAGATGCAGACTGGACCCCAGGATCATGTGGAGCACATAGCCAATTGGGCAGTGGAGGGCAGGAAGACAAAGGTATAAACAGCCTGTGAAAACTGTAGTGTGAGTGCCATGTTCATGTGAGGACAGGAAGCATGCAGGTGGACTGAGAGACCAGGAGCACCACAGGTGGAGCAGAGCATTGAACAATCTGGGGAGCATCTGGATAGGAGTACATGCAAAGAATTGTGTGAGAGAGAATGGTAACTAGTGAAAAGAGTATAACTGAGTGGGAGTGTGCATGGTCGAGTGAAATGTAGTGGAAGGAGACCAAGCCTACAGTAGAGGTGTAATGAGAGTAAGGAAGTGTGAGTGGCAGGGATGAGAGACTGGGGAGTGAGTGGTTGAGTGAAAGCTACAGAGTGGGGGATGGGAACGACTGAAAGTAAGAGGGGTAGGAGAGAGTAGGTGCTAGGAGTAGGTGGGAGAGAAGCATGAAAAGAACCGAGGGACAGAATAGGCAAGAGGAGGGAGGAGAGAGTCAGGGTGGGATGAGGTAAAGAGGGAGAGGGTGAAAAGGAGTGGAGGTAGGAAAGAGAACACAACCGTAGGCCGGAGGTAGTAAGAGGTGAGAGCAGAAGGTAGGAGGAAGCTCAGGGAGAGGTGTGAACCAGAGCGGTTGCCAGGGAGAGTGGCTGAGGGAAAACCAGCACCATTCCTTTGTGAAAACCATCACTTGAGTAGGATTACAGTAGAGATCCCATAGGAAGTCCTGGGGGAGTCGGGTAGAGAAGTCCTCAGCCTTTAGGCCATCTCACGGTAGAGAGGTTATTGTAGATGATAGGGGTTACTGATATCTAGTTATCTATCTGACTGTGGGTGTCAGAGAAGACTGGGCTCAGTGGCGGGTAGCCCGGGAAGACTGAAGGACCAGTTAAAAGAGCCCTTTAGACGAATCACCCCACAGCCAACACCATCACCCTGCCACTAGCCAAGACATATGCAAATAAAAACCCTTGAACCATCCATTGAGGTTTTTAAGGCCTTCTGTGACAGTACACTACATGATTGAATATTCAAAGTGAGCAACTGAAGCAGAATAGCTGCCTAAAGCCCCATTCTAACACAAAGTTGGGGTAGGTCAGGATCAGGAGACCAGAATGGAGGCATCATAGATGACTTAGTTATCAATCACAAACCTATGCTGCCACTACTCTAAAAAGAAACTATACAAGGATGCGCGTCAGGCTGTTACAAAACAAGAATTTCCTCTGTTCAGAATCCTATACTAACAGGAGTTCTGTCCCTACTACTACAAAAAGAAACCCATAAATCCAACAAAGGTAGAATTGGGTCCTTGGACCTCACGTAAATTGTGGCTGGTTTCTGACTCAGACCCTGGTTTATCTTTCTCAATAGGGCTCCTCGCCCCTGGTGAACAGTCAAAGCAAGTGAGTTGAATGTCTTCAATCGCTCTCTCATCTGCACAATTCTATCAAGTCTGATAAAGGGCTCTTGTCCTCTTTTCTCCCTTAGGAATGTCTGGTGCATGCACGTTCCCCTTCTAAGGGTGTTCCTGTAATCCTTTATCGGGGAAAGTTCTGGCGTTTCCACCCTCGAGGTAGACCTTGGTTTTACCCCACCTTGAGTGTTGGTTCCTCTCACATGCTTTGGAATCTGGTTTCTCTCACCCTGCCTAGGGATTCCACTTTTCACCTGCGTTGGCATCTTGCTGCTCTTACTCCTATCTTGGGGTTTCACTTCTTTGAGGGGTCAGAAATATGTGGCGGACAACTTTGTTGAGGTTTGCCAAACATGCCATTTTATTAACCTTGAAAAGGTTTTGATAAATGCCATACTAATCCCTACCCGAAGTAAGATTTCCCTGCCTAAAATAAACTAAAGTAAACACTAACAAAAGGATTCTGTCCCTCACACTTATACATACAACTTAATAAGGTAACATATGGCAATTCAGACACAACAAAATCAGCAGTTATATTCAAGATCAAGTAACTGTTTCTCCTTGTAACCTGGCTCAATCTCCCTCCCCCAGATTCAATCGGGGTTTCAATCGGCAATTCAAAAGAATAAGGCAACACGGCCTTGGAGCAAACGTCCTAATAGATCTCTCAACTGAATTTAACCAACAGTTCAAAATGTTCAACAATTCTTTGGTCTCTCGGTTTGGAGCAGAGAGCTCTACACAACTTTTCTTCAAAGTATAAGGACGTTTCCACGGTTCATCAAGAACAAAAAAAAGGCGCGTCCATCAGGATATTTCTGTAATAGTTCACAACATACTTGCATCAGCAATGTTTGTCAGGATGTTTCCACAATTGGTTCACAATGTGCTTTTGTGGATTTGCCACTTAACCACACCACAGTACTAAATACATTTTTGCCTGGTCCACTCACTTGCCAGGCCTATACTACAAGGTCCCTTGTCCTTGTGTACTCCCGACAGGACTAGCAAAACTACTACTACTACTTGTAAAAGTACTCCTGTGGTTTGGTTGTATCTTTATACAACTCAAACAGTCTTATATTTTGATCAAATACAATTTGGACTACTACTTTGGGGAAAACATGACACACTGGTTCTGTTTGTTCAACACTAATGACTGCCACATGCGATGCAGGTTATGCTCCTCTCCTCCTGTAAATCTTTTGTCTGAACGGTAGCCTTCCTGACACTCTTGCCCCCCCCTTGCATTACCCAAGTGCTGACAATGGCCTTTTCTCACTTCTGCTCCTCTTTGGTTTAGGCAATGCTTATTTAGATCAGTTCCCTCTATTGCCTCTCTCTTCTTCTGACAATAGGTTTAGAAACAGCATGTTTCTTAATTGTCCCCTCTCGGCTTTGGCAATTGTTGTTTACACTTGTTTCTAACATTGCCCCCTTTTAGTGTTGGCAATTGTTTTGACCGTTAAGCTCACAATGAAAGTCTGCTGGTCTGCACTCCACTTAACATTTGCTTGGTATGCAAAAGAATTATCTTTTTGCTTAACATCAGTTCGACGTGCTTCACACTTCTGTTTCTGCCACTTTACTTCTTTTCTATTAGTTTGGTATTCAAAACTTCGGGCCAGCGGGCAGTTACACAGCACTCCGGGGTCACAACACACAAGTGAATTTACTGGATTTGCTGTGCACATCCGCTCGCCTCACTGCCTTTGGGTTCGTGGCTTCTTCTGCTACAGGCAATGTGGAAAACAGCCCTGCTTGGTTGTCCGTGGACCGTGCTGAGCAAAACAGGAGCTTTTCTCTGCTTCAAAAGCTCTCTGGTGCCTGCCTGCCACCAGAAAATGCTTTGCTGGGGGGAAGGCTTCCCGCCGCGCTACCTCTGCAACCACGATCTTCAGAAGGGAAGCTTGTAAAAATAACACTTCCAGCTGCACAATCTCTGCACCTCAGGTCTCTGAAGGAAAAGACCCTCTACGAACCGGCATCTGTACTGCAAGCTACAGCAGTTACGTAATGTTACTTTACTTCAGCTGCAACTTCTGTACTGTGGCGTCTCTGCAACCACTCCACCTTCCACTGCTACTCCCCTCTATGGCATGCACCTCAAGGGGGACTTTTTTGCCTCCCAGCTTACCTTAGGTGTGGGTCATTAGCCCTATTAACCTGCAAATGCAATCTAGGGTCTCTGCATCACTCCTTCGTCCCAGTACTTTCAGCATTATGCGACTCATTTTTAAAGGGGTTTCACAAGATTCTACTGAATGGGTTGGTTCTCTAGGGTAAGTAGAACTATCAGACTCCAATAAGTTAACATTTAAAGATTCAACTTTAATATTCCCCTGCTGAACATGGGAGCTTTCCTCGCTACATTTATGCTCAACTTTGGGAAGAAGATTCTTACTACCAATAAAGAATTGGTGAGAACAGATTTCACCATCATCCAGGCAAATAGCGTTGCGAAAGAATAGCTCCCTCTGACAGCAAGCTATTATATATACAGGCATTACTGACTCTTCCACTTCTGGAGGAGGAAAAATACTGTGTCCCTCCCAACCGAGTCCTCTGGCTCCCTTGGGAACCTGCTCCTCCCCAGGTGATGCTCCTGGCTAATACCACCGCTAGGGTTGGGATCAGGTAGCGGCTGCCTTCTGCTGGCCAACTGGGAGACATTTGGTAGGTTTTTTTATGAGGACTCTGCAGGAGTTGTCACACTTCTCTCTCCATTCGTTGGGGATCGGGTCTCTTTCACCCCCCTCAGAATTCCTCCTCTTTCACCCCCTTTTGGGTAGCCTCTCGCCCCACTTTGGGGTTTCACCTCTTTCACACCACCTTGGGGGCCCTCGCTTTCCCCCCGCCCCCCACCTTAGGGTTTCGGTTCTTCCATCCTGCCTTGGGGTTGTCTTTCCCTCACCTTGGGGGTAATTGGATTTACTCTTCCCTCTCTTGGCTCCCCAGAGCAACCACATACCTCTAGTTTTATGGCAGTGCTCCTCGGGAGATTCAGCCCATGCCTCTTCTCTGTACTCTGCTTCGGGCGAAGCTTGACCCCTTCTCCCTCAGACTGCTGCAGGACTCCAGTGCTGGTCGTCAGGTGGCTTCTGCTCCGTGCGGCTCCTCTTGGGCTACACCACTCAACTGTGCTTGTTTTGGAAATTTGGGGTCGGCCCAGCAGAGCCCCTAACTGATTGACATTCCGACATACAGATCCTCACAATAAGACCAAACCACGGGGAGAGCCAACAGGGTTATAGAACTTTGAAGTCCCAGTTTAGAAACACTTGTATACAGACAAGTTAGAAATGCCATTTATCAGTTCGGCAGTGTGGGTGCTTGGAGTAGGAGCTGGCAGTAGGAGTTTGAGCGCAAGGTAGGAGTTTGGTGTGGAGAAAAGAAGGTCTGTGACGAGAGGGGGCACATATGATGTCCCAAACAACCTCTTTCTAGTATTACCAAACTCCTCCTGACATAAGTAGGTGGGAGGGACGAGTCAGAAAGAGGAGCAGGAAGCTAGCAAGGACCCAATATCAGGAAAGAAAAAGAGGGGAAAGTTGGGCCAGGGCATGGGGCTATGGGCGTGACCCCCGACCTGAAGTGGTGATGACCATCATGGGGAGAGGAATGTGCATGTGCCATAATTTAGAGGAGGAGTCAGACGAGATACCTCTAGAGAGGTTGTGACAAGGGAATGAGTAAGTACCCTCAAGCCTTCCTGGGGAAACTAGGAAAGGCAGGCTCAGCTGCCTCGGTCACAAAGTTGAAGAGCAAAATAAGGAGGCCACCGCAAGAAATAGAAGCAGGCTACCAAAACCACTTTAATACCAAGTAGAAGAACACAGGAAGATACTCTGAAGAGAACGGGGATGGTGTCAAAACCCCTGCTAAACGGAAACCTATACTGAATCGTGAATAGCCCTGTTCAGTTTGTTTTGTTTCTTACAGTTTTTTAGACTGTTTTTTTGGCCACCCTGTCAAATTCCCAAAATAAAAGAATGTCGTTATCACTGCAATTCCATTTTGGCCTAGGAATTGATCCCGGTCATCTTTGTGAAAATGCTATATATATTGCGGCAACGAGGAATGAAGAGTCTGACCAAGTGGTGCAATAGTGATTGCTATAGACTCGTATTAAATGAAAACCATACCCATCTATCCCAAACTCTGATGTGGATTTCCAAACCTAAATTAAAGCAACTCGGGTGCTCCTCAGGAAGTCTGTGGGAGACTAAACAAAAAAGCACCGTCCCAGTCACAAAGGCTCCTGTTCTTTCCCTGCAAGGCATAAATTAGATTTCTAAAATGGATTAGCAGCGTTTGCTAATTAAAATGTTGATTAGCAGACACACCCATTTGATTAGCAATATTGTACTAATATTTGTAATGTCACACCTTATTTGGATCCTAAACCTAAAATGAGCATCAATACAGCATTTTTGTGTACCGCTGAAGTAAGATATTACAGACTAATCGGGCCTTGCAAATTCTTAAACATACCACTAGACCTGCAGGTTAATTTAGTTTATCTACTCGACCTAAAAGAAATGCACTCGACCCATAGCAACGGGTGACAAAAAAATGTAAATGTGCTTTCTGTAAAGTTGTGCATGTCACCACAAACCTACTTATGTTTGACACACTGCTGCCATACAGAAGCAAGTTATGCACAGTTAAACCTATTTGACATGGCCTGCAAAAAAATGTATGTTACAATGAAGGAGGGAACCTCCGAGAGACCTGATAAACTTGTGGAGGGTGGGGAAAAGTGAGAAGTTGGGCTTTTACAATAATGCATCTTAATTATTGATAAATGTCGGCACTGTTATTATGCTGCCTTGTTAAAAAATAAACATTTTTTTAAAAAAATGGTATGTTACATTTAAGTTTCAAAACATCCCTTGCAAATGGTACTCGCCCTTCATCAAATCTACTGGACTATGCACATGGGTGAGTGGATTTTGCAAGCGGTGTCTGAATGTCTGTAAAATGTAAAAGGTTAGCTGCATGGATGAACACAAATAAATAAATGCAACCAGCAGGTCACAAAACTAGATTTGCCACAAAGCAGTTGGCGGTGTGATCATGTACATTTTCAAAAGTGTTCACTCATCAATGTGATGCATCTTCCACAACAAAAAAAAAATCTAGATCACACAATGAGATTTAGATACACCAACCTAAACTTTACTGTAAACCATGGAGATCATGCAGTGTTTTACAGAAGCAATACTGTTGTTCTGCATTATGCAACAACTTACATTGTTAGGAATGGAATTGCATGACTGTAATAAAGTTACACATACTGGTTTTTGCCAAAGAGAATATATATTTACCAAAGAGGATACAGTTAGATTAATAAAAGGATCAAGATCGCTTCTGGTTTTCAATTGTTTCAAGGAGAATTTTTTTTACCTTGCACTTTGACGCATGAGTTTGTCACTTTAGAGTGAAGGAGATGATTACTATTGCACGCCATTCATTAGCCCATTTGAACTTGCAGTGAAAAGAGAAGAGGTTGGTGTGATCCAGAGTTGAATTTAGGTTGCTTTTGTTGTAACAGGGTAACTTAAATAGCTAGGTTTGCTACACAAGTGTCAATTTAATTGGCAAACCCACAGCATTGAATAGAAAACTGCTATGCGACACTGCTTATTTTATGCCTTGCCCTGTCACTACAACTAAACACTATGAAGTCCAGCTAGTGTTCTTAATCGAGGAGAATTACTCTTCTCCTCGATATGAAGCGGCCAAACGCCTCTTACGTTGTTCAAAACAAAAGTTCTACAAACGTACTGGGTTCTCTGTAACCCAAAAGAAAGTAAAGCAGTTTCATAAAGTTCTTGTGGGGGTAGGAGAATAACTTCCTTCTCCTAGCTGTTTCACCAATGTCTTTCGCAGTTCTTAATACGATTTGTTTCTCCTTTGTGGAGGTATGTCATGTTATTTGGCATTTATATAGCACTCTATATATTTTTGGTATGACCTCAAAGCGCTGGAAGGTTGAACGCCCTCGGGGAATGTAGTCCAGGTCAGTGAAGAGAGTAGGGGGTCATAGGGTGCACCGATTATGTGCACAGCTGATGAGATTGCCCGATGGTAGCTGCATCCTAGCATTAGGTGTGGTGGTATTTGATATCAGTTGAATGTGTGCAGTGTGGAGGGAGGTCACCAGGACTGGGTTTTGGCTGCGTTAGGCCTGTGTAGAACGCATGTATGCAGCTAAGCTGATTTTCGTGGGTATAGCTACGTTTTATCAGAATGTTGAAGTGTTGATGCAGTATTCTTCGTATATAAGCAGCTAGGCCGAACTGACCGAGTGCTGTAGCTGCGCTCTGATTGTGTGTTGGTGTAGAGTAGAGTGAGGATAGTGATAGGAGATGTGAGTGTCTGTGTGGAGTTATCATCTAAAGAGATCGGTATTCTGGATCTCAACTGCGCGTTTGTGATTGCTGCGTTCAGAGTGAAGTTAGTAGTGACAAAAAAGGTACATTCAGAGGAGTCATTGCTCGGGATTTCATTAAAGATTTGTCGTCGGGTTGCAGGTCTGAGTCGCCATAGATGGTCATAGTCTGTTTTATGGAAAGAGACAGCTTTTTAGAGTTTTGCGGAAGGTCATGTAGTCTTGGGTGTGTTGAATGTGAGGGGGAGTGAGTTCCACAGAGTTGGGGCTAAGGTTAAGAAGGTGGATCCTCACAGAGTTAGAGGTTGGAATCACTAGAAGGAGGGCAGTGCTTGATCTCAGGATGTGAGGTAGGGTTTTAACTTATCTTGTATGTACTTTGGGCTGGTTTTCTACCATCCACAATCTCTTTTCCCCACAATTCGTGAGCTGCCCCACTGGGAAGATGAAGCTGTTCCCCGGAGTCCCTTGACTCTCCCGCACCACACTCCTGTGGAACTAGAGGGGGAACTGTGTCACAAATTGGATTAATAACTTCTTCATAGTTTACAGTCTCAGAGGGATTCGGTTAAAAAAAAAATTCTAGGTGGTTTAAACTCAAAGAAAAAGGTTTAAGTAGCTTACCTGTAACTATGCTCTAGTGCGCCTGGTCCTGACAGCATCCCTCTGTGTCTCATTAAAGCTGATCCGGCAACTTGGGTGAAGATCTTAAAGATCAAATATGACTCAATTCATTTGTTAGGTGTCATTCCTCCTTCTTGGTGTTCGGCGATCATTATACCAATTTATAAGAAAGGCAGGTTAGATGACCCGAACAACTTTAGACCAATTGCCTTGAACGACGCCTCAGCAAGGAACAAGTTACTTACCTGTAACTGTTGTTCGCCAGCATGGGTCTGGCATGGATTCACATGCTCATGAATATTCCCCGTCGTCAGGCTGGGAATCCTCGGTAAAGAAAAAACCAGTATCAGTTTTGTTTCTGATCTGTCTTTCGTAGTAGTAACCAATCACTGATCTCTGCGTCATACTAACCACAGCCAATGACTGCCCTCTCCCTAAGCCCCGCCTCTGGCAGCCATCTTCAGATTTGGTAGCACGTGAAGTGGCAGTATGACCAAGTGAAGAGCCGCAGAGGGGTAGGCGGGAGGGTTCGCATGTGAATCCATGCCAGACCCATGCTGGAGAACAACAGTTACAGGTAAGTAACTTGTTCCTTCTCCAGCATGGGGTCTGGCATGGATTCACATGCTCATGAATAAAGAATACATAGCAGTACACACATGCACAACCACGGGAGGTGGCAAAGGCTCAACATTAAGCATTACATCAAACTCAACATTAAGCAATTCTTACCTCCTCACCAGGCTCACCTTAGGCGAACAGGTTGCGCAGCACTGCTTGGCCAACCATGGACTCCTCCCTGGAATCCCGATCGACGCAGTAGAATCTCGTGAAGGTGTGCGTCTACCTCCACGTAGCAGCCCTGCAGATGTCCAGCAGGGGCACACCAGATAAGAACGCTGTAGTAGCAGCGATCGCTCTGGTCGAATGGGCTCTCGGACGGCCTGGCAGCGGTCGGTTAGCCAACCGGTGACAGTGCATGATGCAGCCGGAGAGCCATCTGGAAATAGAACACTTCGAGAGAGCCTTCCCTTGATTCACATTCCAAAGTTTACGAACAGCTGTGATGTCCTCCGGAAACTCTTCGTGCGGTCCACGTAGAACTTCAGCGCTCTAGCCACATCCAGCGAGTGCAAAGTCCTCTTGGCCGGCGACGAAGGAGACGGGAAGAAAACAGGTAACACCAAGGGCTCGTTAAGATGGAAGTCCGACGGCACCTTGGGCATGAAGGAGGGGTGTGTCCTAAGCACCACCCTCGAGGCATGGAAAGTCAAGTACGGTGCTTTGCAGGATAGGGCCTCGATCTCTCCCACTCGTCGTGCGGAGGTAATGGCCACCAGGAACGCAGTCTTCCACGACACAAACTTCATAGGTGCGGAGTGCATCGGCTCGAATGGGGGCCCCATGAGCCTGGTCAGCACCACGTTAAGTTCCCACGCCGGGGCCTTCACCGGCGGAAACGACCGGAACAGTCCTTTCATAAACTCTTTTACCAGTCGATGGGACCATAGGGACGTCCGTCCTGTGGTTCTGGTATATCTGGAGATCGCCGCCAGATGAATCTTAATGGAGGCATGGGCTAGCCCAGCCTTTGCCAGCGATAGCAGGTACAGCAGCACTTGAGGGGCCGTAATCCATAGGGGGTTGATCTTCTGTGCTCGGCACCAGATAGAGAACCTCTTCCACTTATGACCGTAGCATTTGAGAGTCGAGGACGCCCTGGCCTTTGCAAGAACCTCTCTGCAATCGGCCGGTATATCGTAGCCTCCAAACTCTAGCGCTGCAGGAGCCAGGCCTGCAGGTTCAGCGACGCCGGGTCGTGGTGGAAGATGGCGCCTCCTTCTCTGGAGAGAAGGACCGCGTCCACCGACAGCTTGATGGGAGGGGACGTTGACAAGTCCAGAAGGTCCGGGAACCAGATTTGCCTCGGCCACGCCGGTGCGACGAGGATCATCCTGCACCGGGACCTCTTGAGCTGGCTGATGAGTCGAAGCAGCAACGGCAACGGAGGGAACGCATACAGGTATAGGCCGTCCCAGGGGAACGAGAACGCATCGCCCATGCTTCTCGGCTGGGGAAACCTGCTGGCGAACCTCTTGCACTTCGAGTTTGTCGCTGTTGCGAACGGGTCGATTTGGGGTTTGCCCCATCGTCGGAAGAGTAGATCCACCTGATCCTGGCGCAGTTCCCACTCGTGACACGCGCGCAGCTCCCTGCTGAGCGAGTCAGCGATGGTGTTGCTGTAACGCTCACCTGATTCCCGCAGAGGCGCCGGTCTTGACTGGGTGAATGCCGTGTCTTCAAAGGTGATGTGTAACACACGGTTGGTTCCTCGGGCTGGACCTCTGTGCACTGTGTGTCTGACTCGGAGTGAAAGATGTCTGCAGATAGAAAATATGGGATTAATGAACTGGGGTTATTGGGTGCGCCTCTCCTCTTCCCTTTCTCTTCTCCTGTAGGACCCCAAAGGTTAACGATCTCACCTTAGGTAGGTGAACGCCGAGCTCTCCATCTGCCTCGGGGGCAGGGTGCCGTAACCACTTTCTTCACTGGATAAGGGTGCAGGCCTCTTGACCTCAGAGGACTGCTGTCCGTCGTTTACTGCACGAACGGTAAGTTCTGGGCACTTCAAATGTCTTAAAAGTCTTTAAGTGCGTAAGACGTGGCTGCTGTGGAGCGGTGCTGAGGAGCACGTGAGTATGGCTTTTGACTTATGTAAAGTTCTTTTGTAATGATACCTCTTGTTTTGCAGGGTTCCGGCGATGGCGGATGGCGGGCTGAAGAGAGTCGAGGATCGAACCCGCGTGAGGAATAGAAGCGCTTGGAAGCACGTAAGTGAGCGCTTGTTGCCTGCTTCACAATGCGCACTGTCTCTTTTATCTTGCAGGTACAAGTTCGGAGCTTTAGAGAAGCTGAAGGGTGCTGGGATACCCGCTGGTTTCGGCGTGGGAAGGAGTGATGGCACGTGAGTAGTAAAGTTGCCCAAAGTCTCTAAACGCACCTTCTTTTGTATTTCAGATGCGGGATGCAGCGCTGAAGGCCTCCGGAGCGTGCGAAGAGTCGGTAAGCCTTTGTCTTTCAGATGCCGGAATGCAGCGCGAGGCGTTGGTGACAACCGATGGACCAGGTAAGAGATGCGCTGCCACTGAAGACCGTAGTGCTAACCTGTTCTTTCTTTGTCGTTATAGGTGCTGCTGAAGACTGGATTCCAGGATGGTAAGCCTTTGTTCCCTTAGGCACAGGATCAGAAGACACGGTGAGCGTTCTGCTGCAGAGAATGCAGAATAACGCAAAGCAAGATTCATCCATCGGGTGTGGTTTAAATAGCCTCCTGTAGTGCTTAGATGTCTCCTTCCACGGCCTCGCCTAGGTAAGAAAAGAGTTCCTGCTTTCCAGAAGAGTTCCAGTGTTCTGAACCTAGGGAGTGGCTCCTGCCCCACCAAACAGGAAAAGTAGTCCCAAACAGAAGAGGATCAGGGGCTCAACTGGCAGCTAAGTAAGCAGCATGGTCTGCTGCAGGTAAGTCCACCCAAGCATTATGAGCCCGGCGCTTCCAGCGCTGGGACTGGGCATATTTATGAGCCTGGTGCCACTGGCGCCAGGACAGGGTCCAAAAGGTCCCAATTGGGACTGGCCGGCACCCGGAACCAGGGTTATGGGTCTGCTTCCAAGGGAGTTGGGTAAGTCCTGACCCTTTGGAAGCAGAGATCATGACAGTTGCTTTCTCCTGCCAGGTGGAAGGGAACCAGGAACATCCCCTGGGCGACCGCCCAGTGCCACAGATCCTGTGCCTCCTTGGATAGGGCTGGGGATCTGGTGCCTCCCTGCTTCCGTATGTAAAACATTGTCGTGGTGTTGTCCGTGAAGATCCGCACCACCTTGCCCTTGAGCGACGGGAGGAACGATTTGAGAGCCCAGAACACGGCTCGGAGTTCCAGGACGTTGATGTGCAGGAGCCTCTCCTCCGGGAGCCAGAGGCCTCTTGCGTGGAGATCTCCGGTGTGGGCGCCCCAACCTTCCAGGGAGGCGTCCGTCACCGTCTCCTGGTACGCCGGCATCTGAAAGTCCTTGCCCGCCGTGAGGTGTGCTCAAACGCCCCACCACTGAATCGCCCGCCGGAACGCCTCGTTGAGGGGGCCCCTGTCTTCGAAGGTGCCAGTCGCCTGTATCCAACGGGCGTCGAGAAATTCTTGAAGAGGGCGCATCCGTAGTCTGCAGAGGCGCACCAGGTAGATGCAAGAGGACATCATCCCCAGGAGGGACTTGATGGATCTCACTCTGGCCACATCCGTGGCTAGCAGGCACTGCACTTTGCCTAGAATGGTCTTCGTCCGTTCTTCCGACGGGGCCGCCAGGCGCCTCACTGTATCGAGCTTCGCTCCCAGAAACAGGGCCACCTGCGACGGCACCAGGTGGGACTTCGGGTAGTTTATGGCGAATCCCAGGTTCCCACGTCCTTGAGCGGATGAGCCAGTCGTCCAGGTAGGGGTAGACGTGAATCCCCTGTAGGCGCAGCCGCGCCGCCACTGGAGCTAGGCACTTGGTAAAGACCCTGGGGGCCGACTTCAATCCGAACGGTAGTGCTCTGAATTGGTAGTGGCGTCCCTGGACGACGAACCTGAGGAACTTTCGGTGACTTTTGAGGATGGGAACGTGGAAGTATGCATCCTCCAGGTCCAACGACGATAGAAAGTCGCCTTCCTCCAGCTGTCCCAGTACGTGCTGGAGGGTGACCATCCTGAACTTTTGTGATCTGATGTATTTGTTCAAACGACGAAGGTCCAGGATGGGGCGCCAGCCGCCCTTCTTCCTGACGAGGAAGTACCTCGAGTACATCCCGGAGCCCCGGAGCCTCTTCGGGACAAGCTCGATGGCGCCCTTCCTGAGCATCACCCGTACTTCCAACAGCAGTTGCGGGACGTGATTTTCCTTTCTGGCCACAGGTGTAACGTGACGGCACTTCTTCAGGAATTCGATAGAGTGTCCACTTGCCAGGGTATCCAGCACCCAACGGTCGGTGGAGATGGACTTCCACACACCGACGAAATTCGTCAGCCGGCCTACCACCGGGGTGCTTCGGTGGGGGCCCGAGACCACGGCCGGTTCAGTCCTGCTTGGAGGTGGTGGCCTTGCCGCCCTGGCCACCTTGCCGACGGCGGCGAGGCGCTCCCTGCTTGCCGCGACCCCTGTAGGCCTCCTGAGACGAGGAGCGTGCCGCCTGGCGGTAGGACGACGAGCCACCGCTGGATCCCCTGGAGGCACCCTGTCTGCCTCTGGCGCTCCGAAAGGGCCGTCGTTGCTGAAGGGCTCCTAGGGCGCGGGCCGTCTCCATGTCCGTTTTTGTGGCTTGGAGGGATTTGTCCACCGCCTTCCCGAACAAGGACATGCCGTTCGACGGCAGCAACACCCTGGTCTGGACGTCCTGACGGAAGTCGGTTGCCCGGAGCCAACCCCGTGGTCGTAGGCAAACACTGTTGCCCAGCTGGTGGAACCCGGTATCGGCAATATCGGTTGCCACCGTTATGGCGTGGTCCGACGCCACCTCGCCCTGCAGTATTTCCAGAGCCTCGGACTTCTTGTCGTCCGGCAGGAAGTCCAATATGGGGGCCAGCTTAAACCAGAGCTCCCTGTCATAACATGCCACAATCGCCAGGGCGTTGGCCGTTTTGATCGTCGTCGCCGCCGACGAAATGACCCACCGCCCCATGGCGTCCAACTTCTTTACCTCGCCCTCCAGCGGGGAATTCGACGTCGAGGCTCCTGACCCCGCCGCTTTCTTCTTCGCCGCCGAGACGACAGAGTCTGGTGTTGGCTGGGCCCTGAGGCACAGGGGGGCGGTTTCGGGGACCCGGTACTTCTTCTCGTACCGGTCCCGTTTGGCTGGTGCCGTGTAGGGGTTCTTGAGAACCGACAGGCCCTCCTCCCAGATGTCATCGATTAGGGGCACCGCGATGACTGTCTTCCTCTTGGCCGCCCGGCGCTGATAGAGGAAACTTTCCTTTTTCTGCTCCTCCGGGCATGCTGGAACAATTCGGACGCCCTGGCGATCATGGCGTGGAATGAGCCAATCTCGTCGGGCGGCAAGGCCCGGGAGACCCGTTCCGTTGTCGCCCTCAGAACCCGTCGTCGAGCCCAACGCACCGTCATGTCCCGACTCGTGGGAGGATGAGGAGGGAACTGTAGGCCTTACGTGGGCGAGCGGAGGAGAGGGTTGGGTCCTCCATCGTTTGTTCTGAGGACTTCCCGACGGGCCAAGTTGCGGGTCCTCCGGCCTGGGCCGTGGGAATCTCGTCCTTATCTCAGAGCATAAGGACTGGATGGCAGACAAAATGGCCGCCGAGCCATCCTGAGGCCTAGGATCCGGCTGCGCCGGAAGGGAAGGCCGCTCTTCCTCACCATCGTCGTCTTCCTCGGTTATCTCCCGAGGATCTTCCTGATGGGATCGAACCTTCTCGAATTGGACTTTGAGGTTCCTCACGGCCTCGGTCAGTTCCTCCTCCGAGGCTGACTCCGAGCTCGAGGAGGGCACCGTGCCCCCCCTCGCTTCTTCCATCATGGCGGCCACGACGATGGGCTGAAAAGAGCCTCCTTGGCGGCAGGGAAACTCTAGTCCCGGAGGCGGTCTCCGCTGGCGGTGTCTCTGCCGGCTTGGCCAGAGTCGCCGCGATAGCCTCGATAGAGGCCTTCGCCTGCTGGGTAGGGGCCTTGACCACCTTAGGTGCGTCCCGGGCCCTCTCCTTCGGGGGGAGGGGCGACGCCTCGCTCCCCCTCTTCCGAGATCGGATGGGGCTGCTCCCGAAGCTTACCCGGGGTCTCTGACTTCCTCTTCCCTGAACCGGAGCGTTGGCTCGTGGTTGACGGTGCCGGGGAAGGTGCGCCCTGCCTGGCGACCGAAGAGCCCGACCTTTCGGCGCTCCCGGAGCCAGCGGACTCGCGGCGCTTGGCCTGGTGTTGGGCCGCCGGGGCGCCCGCACAGGACTTAGAAGCCCGCTCGGACCCTTTCTTCTTCTTCTCACCCGTCGAGCCCTTCTCCAACCAGCTTGCGAGACGGGATCGACGGTCCCTCATGGTCCGCTCTGACAAGTTCTTGCAGAACTGGCAGTCCTTCTCTACATGAGTCTTGTCCCCATGAAGACAGTAGAGGCATCGCGAATGTTCGTCTTCCTTAAACACATTCTGCAGCCCGCATCCAGGGCAGCTGCGAAACAGCTTGAGACCGGGTGACGAACTCGCATCCTGGGCCATCTCGAAGTAGGCCGCAAATCTTCTGGAATCCTCCAAGAAGTTGTTTCGACAAAATCTTCACCCTTGAGGGGCGTAGGAAAATCCCGCAACGGGTAGCCGTTAACGGGAGTAGAAACGGTGGAGCTTGAGGCTCGATTAACTTAAAAAATGTGAAAATTCACCTGAAAAAGCGCGAAACACGCAGTAAAAGCTCGAGAGCTAAGCACGAGGACTCCCAACACTTGAACGTGCGGTAAAAATCTGAAGATGGCTGCCAGAGGCGGGGCTTAGGGAGAGGGCAGTCATTGGCTGTGGTCAGTATGACGCAGAGATCAGTGATTGGTTACTACTACGAAAGACTGATCAGAAACGAAACTGATACTGATTTTTTCTTTACCGAGGATTCCCAGCCTGACGACAGGGAATATTCATGAGCATGTGAATCCATGCCAGACCCCATGCTGGAGAACATTGTTTACCTGACTGCTCCTGGAGTCGATTCAGTATTATATTAGGCAACTTAATTTGTTGCCTCGATTCCAGGTAGGGTTTCGTAAAAAATGTAGGGTGCCCCCTAAACGCAACCATTGTGGCTCACTTGGTATGAACAAACTAAACATTCTAACACTGGTCCTACCTATATGGCAGCTTTGGATCTCACAGCTGCCTTTGACACAGTGATTAGAGCCGTGTTATGGGAGAAGATGCTACTGCAGGGCTTTCCAGTACACCCGGTTGTCATTATTGCACTACTTCATCAAAAAATTAATTATAGAATAAGGTTGTTTAAGGACGGGGCCGTTACGAATTCCATACCTACCGAGATTGACTCAAACAGTTTTGCAATCCGTCCGCAATCTTATTCAACTTATACTTAGCGCACCTAGAGTCAGGCTGGTGTTAGGCTGTATTCTACCCGGTTAAATTGGGTAGGTTAATGTTAAATTGGATTGGTTTTGCGGATTATCTGCTATTTATGGATCATACCCGTTTTGGTCTTCAGGCCAAAGTTCATTTGTTTCATAGTTATGCTTTCAATAACAATTTACAAGTAAATCCATCCAAATCTTTCATTATATCATTTGCAGATGGCAAGAGGAAAATATCGAAATTTACCGGGTCTCTTAATGGTGTTGCCATACCACAGACCCTCTCGATTCGGTATTTGGGCTATCGGCTTTCGACTAGCTATTCATTCGCTATATGGAAGGTGGTGCTTAATGAAAAATGGAAATCACTTACTTTTCAGATGAAGATCATTTATCATAGATACTGTAAATTTTCATTGTTGCCCACTGTACAGTTCTATCTCTTAAAAGTGGAACCAATTCTACTCTATGCCCTTGACATCTGCAGTTTTGAGTTGGAGGAATTCTTGGACTTTGTTCAGGGAAGATTGTGGCTTAGCCCCCTCAACTCCCAATATGCTTATCTGTCACAAACTTGGTGTATTACCTTTGTCTGCCAAATGGCACTGGCGCATGCTTAACAGTTACGCAAAAATGCTTTCTCCACCTAAACAGTCTTTATATGAAGATGTGGCTGTTTTGATAATGGAGGGGCGCCCACCTTCCCTCTTGAAATTCAAAAACAAAATGGATGCAATATTAGAGGTAACAGTGATTTTCAAAGAGGATTTAGTTGCTGATCTGCCAGCTTGTAAAAGGAAATTCCAGTGTTATTATTGGTGTGTATTGTTGGAGAAAATAATCAACAGTAAAGCTTATTATGAATATGTGAAATTTAGGAGAAAATGGGGCGAGCAGGCATGATATTTAGAGATCTTGCTGTGTAATAAAGCAAGAAAAGGTTACTTGCGATTTAAACTCAATCAACTTATGACAAATGAAAAAGTGCAATATTGGAAATAAAGTTGTTAACATGACAACTGGAAAATGTCGATTTTGTAGTCTAATGAGCTTGAAACACTGAAGCACTTAACCCTCTGGGGTTCAAAGAATGCACAGTATATGGTTGTGATTTTAGGATCATATCTGTTTTCTTAATCTTGGGTGTGGAGAGAAAGTTTGTGGGAAAGATGTATGTTGGGGAATAGCCAACAGCGCTTGCTCAGACTAACAAAGTTTCTATATATTATTGAGGAGTATCTGTTACAAAAAAGAATCATGCAAAATGAGATGACTGGTCTGCCTAAGGCGAGGATGGTGGAGATCTCTTGCCAAATTCTAAACGCAATTTTGTCTAGGATGAAACTCTTGCTAAGACAAGACATTTGTAATTTGGGGACATTTTTGTTGTATTGTGAGATTTAACTTAACATGTTTTGATTACGTCTTGTGGGGTACTGGGGTTGGGATCTTTTTTCTTTTTGGATTTAATGTAATATGAAATTTTGAATTTAATGATTTTTTCCTCCGAGGGTGAAGCCAGGCAAGCCACTGTGTCGAGGCTAGCGCAGAAGAACAGCATGTTCTGTGATGGCATTAAGCAGGACTTTGGATAGTTCACGGAGCACCCAAGCTCAGTCAGCAGTTGGACGGTCTCCTTTGTGCGCTCGTCGGCCAGCTCACGAGATCGGGCACGTACCAGCCAATCATCCAGGTACGAGTACACGTGAATGCCCTGTAGATGCAGATGGGCGCCACCGGGGCCAGTCATTTTGTGAACACTATTGGGGCTGACTTCAAGCCGAATGAAAGGGCATTGAACTGCTAGTGTTGGCCTTGCACCACAACCTGTAGAAACTTTGATTTTTCCTGTGAATGGGGACAAGGAAGTACGCATCTCCCAAGTTAAACAACCTCAAGAAATCCACTTCTTCCGTGAGTCCAGGATGCGTCTCGAACCCCCTGCCTTCTTTCTTACTAGAAAGTATCTGTAATAGACTCCGGAGCCCAAGAGCTTGTTCTCCAATGGCTCCATCGCCCCTTTCCATAGCATGGCTCACACTTCTTCGAGGAGCTGAGGGATGTGAAGCTCCTGATGGGGAATTGGTGGAATACCTTGGCACCTGCGTTGGAACTCCAAGGTGAGCCCCTGGGCGAGAGCATCCAGCACCCATCTGTCAGTGGTGATCTTCTCCCACTCGCTGATGAACCTCATAAGCCGGCCTCCCACTGGGGTGGGAGCCCGACGTCTTAGCCAGTTTAGGCTTGCTTGGGTGCCCTGCCCTGCAAGCGACTGCAACGTTGAATTCTGCTACAGTAGGCCTGGGAGTGGCCCCTGTAGGCTTCCTGCATTGAGGATCTCCGTATTGGTTTTAATGGCCTGGAGGAACTAGTCAACTGCCTTTCCAAACACATTTTCGCCATCGAAGGTCATGTCCAGCACCTTCGCTTGGACGTCCTGACGGAAGTTAGTGGCCTTCAACCATCCCTGCCGACGAAGGCAGATTCCGTTTCCCCATCTGCCGGAAACCTGCGTCGGCGACATCCACTGCCACCATAAGGGCATGGTCCGACACCACTTCCCCTTCCTGAAAGCGGGCAAGAGCTTCCATCTTCTTGTCAGAGAGTAACCACAGGATAGGGCCAAGCTTGCACCAAAACTCTGTCGTACTTGGCCAAGATAGCCAGGGCATTGGCCGTATTGATTGTGGATGCCGCTGTGTAAATGACTTTCTTCCCCACGGCTTCCATTCTTTTTCCCCCTCGCTGTCCAGGGGAACTGAAAATGCTGAGGCTGGGTTAGCCTAATGTTTCCTTGCGGCAGTCGGCACAACCAAGTCTGGTGACGGTTGCAACCTAAGGCACTTGGGTGTTGAGTCTGGCACTCTGTATTTCTTCTCCAACCTGTCTCGATTGGCTGGAGCCGTGCATGAATTCTAAATGAGAGCAAAACCCTCCTGCCACATATCATCCAGAAAAGGTAACTCCACGATAGTCTTCCTCTTGGACTCTCGCCTCTGATACAGGAAACTATCCTTCCTGGTTTCCTCGGGTACCAGCAGGAACAGCTCGGAGGCTCTGGAGATGGAGTGGAATGATCCCACCTCGCCTGGTGGGTAGACTATGAGGAGCATCCAAATGCAGGGATTCATTGTCCGGCGCAACAAAATCCTTGTCTTAGTAGATGCCCAAGGCGGTATCCATACCAGTACCCGTCTCCAGTCCGCTGGGAGAGTGTCATGCATAGCAGGTAAGTTACCTCGGGACCTGGAACACTGTCTTCACACATAACCGGTTATGCCCATAGAACTGCTAAGCCTTTCTATTCTAAATGGAGGTTGTTTGATATCTTGCATGGAAAACAACGTTTGCATTATTCACGTCGTTGAATTCACATGATTAGGGATGTCACGTGTGTCACTGCATTACGTTCATAAGCAGCGTGGGGACGTTGCTCGCTGCTTCTGATTGAACCAACATGGCGTCTGATAGCTGAAACTTTGATCTGCGTCCTCGCATCTCTTCAGCAACTTCTTTGGCTTTCCTCCTGCGTGTTATTTCCACACGCGAACTCCTGGAGCTGCATTCATGAAGTTCCGGCAGCTGTTCTTGTTCACGTGCATCTTTCTACACGCTAATTTCGCCAGCCGTCTACTAGAAGACCAACGGACAGCTTTTCCTTCACACGCGGGTTCTGGCAGTCCCATCTGCGTGTACTTCTGTTGTGTGTAAAAAAACACACGGGTTCCTGAAATCTTCAAAGTACATGCAGCCAGGACAGCCGCGCTTGATCGTGTGTAAAGCAACACACCGTTTCTAAAGTGCTGTTTCCTGGCTGGGAGTACCATTGCACATGTAATCCCACACGCAAGTTGAGCTATGCTTTTGATTTAATCCCTGGCACCTATGATGAGATAACAGGTGATTTCAACTCATCATTTTTGTTCTACGTGGGAAAGGAAGTACTGCTGACAACTGTTTATTTGAAGGCGATTGTGCACTGTACTTTGGACGCTATCCTGGGGTGCACCAACACGCTATCTAGCTTGAGCCTCGTGCCGTTCGGGATAAGTTTCCCTTACTAACCTTCCCTCCTTTGAAGAAATCCAAATAAGGAAACAATTACAGAGACTTGTTGGCAGAGCCTCCAGTGCGGAATCTACAGGTTAGTGTGGTCCTAGATGCTATTAATGTACTATTAGTTAGGGTTAATGTTGGGACACATCCTCATTATACTTTATTGTATCCTAGGCTGACTTTCAATGATGTTCCCACGCCCTTTCCAGTGATCCCTCTCTCTGCCTGTTTTATTAGTCAGAGAGTTGTATCATTTGGAAGGTCTATTTTGACTTCACTACTGTCAAGCTGTTTGGACATCAAGGATCCGGAAGAGCCCTACCCATTGTATCCTTTATGGTTACACCTGTATCCTTTTACATACAATACTGGGGTGATTTATGACGGAGTGCGGGCCCAACGTGGTGGAGGTTTATGTGGGGGCATCAGAAGACACTTACTCTTTTTACACAGAGGCTGATCAGGAGCCTGTGCTGGGCGCAACCTCTGCTAAATATCTGTCAGTAACGCGTGGTGAGTCGACAGAATGTCCATGGAAGAACAAGTTACTTTCTTACCTGGTAACGTTCTTTCGAAGGGATGGTCCGACGACGTATTCCATATCTATGACAGGTAATGTCCACAGCTGTGCTGCTTCGGAAAATCTTTGGCGTCTGCGTCCTGAGTCGATGACGTTGATGCGCCGTCCCAGAGGACCTCCTCCGACGGCCGACGTCACCCGATGTGATAAGTAGGACGCACGACGCCCATAGCCTCAGTTATAGTTTTTTCCCAGAACGTGTGCCACCAGTTTTCTGCCAGTCAGACACACAAGGCCTTGCGGAACGCAAGCTGCAATCGCAAAAGAAATTCTGCAGCGGGGAAGGCAGGGAGGGAGCGATATGGAATACGTCGTCGGACCATCCCATCGAAAGAACGTTACCAGGTAAGAAAGTAACTTGTTCTTCGAGGGGATTGGGTCCTCCGACGTATTCCATATCTATGACAGACTCCCAAAGCAGTACCAAGCAAGGAGTTGGGAAAGAATTTAGAATACAAATTTAGCATGCCCAATCAAATTGCGGAATAGAGAACTGCTTGCCAAAGGCCAGATCTTGCCCTCTGATGGAATCGAGGGAATAGTGACGTACAAAAGTATGTACTGAAGCCCAGGTGGCTGCATCACAGATGTGACGAACAAGAACTCCCCTCTGCAGGGAAGTAGACGCAGCCACTCCTCTGGTAGAATGGGCCCGCAAGCCAGTCGGAGGGTCCTTACCCGCCAAGCGGTAACACTCGGAGATAGCTAAAATAATCCAACGAGACAGTCTGTTTCGTCACAGCTTGTCCCAAACGCTTTCCAGTGTAACCAATGAAAAGTGTGATCGTACACTCTGACCCGGGACATGCGCGAGATATAAAATCTCAACGCTCTCCTAGGATCAAGCCTATGGAGCCTCTCCTCTTCCTTACCAGGATGCGGAGGAGGATAGAACGCCGGAAAAACAACCTTCTGGCTCAAATAAAATTCCGAAACCACCTTCGGAAGAAAAGAAGGACGAACTCTAAGGACAACCCTGTCCTTGTGAAACACAGTGAAGGGTGGCTTAACTGAAAGTGCCTGTAACTCACTCACTCTGCGAGCGGAAGTAACCGCAACTAAAAACACAGTTTTCAGAGTTAACAGCCTCAAAGGGCAAGAATGTAAAGGCTCAAAACGAGCACCCATAAGAAACTTAAAAACAAGGTTAAAATCCCAACCTGGCACCAAAAAAGGTGACGGAGGGAACACATTAGTGAGCCCTTTCAAAAACTGCGAAATTAAAGGAATCCTAAAATAGGAACACTCTTCAGACAAGCGCTTAAATCTGGACAGCGCCGCCAGGTAACCTTTAATGGTCCCCCCTTGCAAGCCCCTGTGGGCCAAAGAAAGCAAAAAAGACAAAACCATGGGAATGTCGCATTCAAAAGGATCCACATTCTGAACTCTGCACCAGTCGCAGAACTTTCTCCAACAGCAACGGTACAGAGACTTTGTTGCCGGCCGCCTAGCCGAGAGCAACACCTCCATCACGTCTTCAGGGAGGTCCCAATCCTTGTACCTCAACCTTTCAGAAGCCAAGCGTGAAGATTGAGGGATTTGACCTCTGGATGGAGAACCCAACCACCTCCCGTGAGAGCAGATCGTCTCGGTAGGGAAGACGACGTGGAGGGCAGATGGGCAAGTCTAGAAGGTCCGGGTACCACGTCCTCCGGGCCCACGCCAGAGTAATGAGGATCATCCGGGAACCGAACCTCCGCAACACTTGCGGGATGACGGGGACTGGAGGAAACGCGTACAGCAGTGGGAATGACCACTCCACCACGAACGCGTCTCCTAAGGCTCCTTTTGGAGGAAATTCCTGCGAGCAAAACCTTTCGCACTTCCGGTTGACACTGGAGGCAAAGAGATCCACTTGAGCGGTCCCCCAAAGGGCGAAGATCTCCAGGAGAATCTCCTGAGCCAGCTCCCACTCGTGAGAGATCGTGCTCTGCCTGCTCAGAGCGTCCGCCGTCTCGTTGTCGTCTCCGGCCAGATGAACTGCCGAGATCGAAACTTCCTGCTGGATGGCCCAGAACTCGAGCTGCATCGCCTCCCTGCACAGCAGAAGTGACCCTGCCCCCCCCCTTTTTGTTGAGGTAGTGCATGGCCACCGTGTTGTCCGTTAGAATCAGGACACACTTTCCTCGCACAGTCGGCAGAAAAGCCTTCAGGGCAAGCCTGACGGCCCTCAGCTCCAACAGATTGATATGGAGTCTGGACTCCGACGGAGACCAACGACCGCGGATTGTCAGCTCGTTGGCATGAGCTCCCCATTCCCTTGAGGAATGCGTCCGTCACGATCGTCACCTCTGGCCAAGGCAGCCAAAATGGGGCACCCTTCATCAGATTGCCCTCGACGGCCCACCACAGAAGGCCCCGGGCTACCGAGGGCGGCACCTGAACATGGTCCGACAGCCTGCCGGAGGACAGAGACCGCTGGAGCTTGAGTGCCCACTGCAAAGATCATCCGCAGACGAGCCTCTAGAACCAGAAGAATGCAGGATGCCATGAGGCCGAGCAGTCTCAAGAACTCGAACTCTGGGAGAGTCTGGGCAAACTGAAACTTGTGCACCATCTGCTGAATGTGAAGAGCCCTCACCTGAGGAGGAAAACACTGCCCCAGGGACGTTTCGAACACGGCTCCGATGTACTGGAGCCGCTGCGTTGGTGCCAAATGGGACTTCTTTAAATTGAGGTAGAAGCCCAGCCTGTGAAGGGAGTGGCAGGTGACGGACAGATGATCCAGGACTTGCTCGGGAGAGCTCTCCCTGATCAACCAATCGTCCAGGTAGGGGTAGACGTGAATCCCCCCCTTTCCTGAAATGCCCTGCCACCACCACCATGAGCTTGGGGAAAACCCTCGGGGCAGAGGTCAATCCGAACAGCAGGACCCGACACTGAAAGTGCGAGTCGCCAACTGCGAACCTCAGGTACTTCTTGAGCTTGGGATGGATCGGCACATGGAAGTAAGCATCCGTGAGGTCGAGAGACACCAACCAGTCCCGAAGTTGAAGGGCCTGGAGGACTTGAGAAAGAGTCACCATCCTGAACTTGTCCTTCCTGAGGAGTTTGTTCAAACCGAGCAAGTCCATAATGGGTCTCAATCCCCAGTCTTTCTTTGAAATAAAAAAATAAGGAGACTACCATCCCTTGTTCCTCTCCGCTACAGGCACCAGTTCTATGGCGCCTTTCTCCAGCAGGGCTTGAATTTCCTGCGCAAGGAGCGGATCCGGACTCTTCAAAGAGAGGTTCCCTGGTGGATTGTCGTGAGGCCTCTGCCGAAAAAAGGAAGACAGTAGCCGTGGGTTATGATCTCCAGAACCCACACATCCGAAGTAATGGCTTGCCACTCTACAAGATGCTGCGCCAGCCTTCCCCCAACCAGTGAACCATGTGACCTGGCCTCATGACTGCGTGGTAGCGGCTGCGGCGTTGCATGAGGGCAAAGAGGCAACTGCCCGCGCGGCCTTGGCACCTCGAGTACCTTTGTTTCCACCTCTGGCCCTCTTACGATGGCCTCTTTGACTGCTAGCTCCTCTCGCTTTACTGAAGGACGAGCAATAGCGAAAGGAACCTCCCCTCCATTGCTGTCCCCTAGGACGAAAAGGCGGAGGTTGGCGAACTGCAGCGCCCAACGACTTTGCTGCAGCTTTGGAGGTCTGCAACCTCTCAAGGCTCTCGTCAGCCTTGCTGCCAAAAAGGTGTTCACCGTCAAAGGGCATGTTGAGGAGCCGGGACTGCACATCAGGAGCGAACCCAGACTTCCTCAACCACGCAAACCTGTGCATTACGGTGCTCGCTGCCATGGACTGGCTGACACAATCTGCCAAGTCCAAACCCGACTGAACGGCCTCACACATGGCATCCTTGCCATCCTGAACCATAGCAAGGAAACCATCCCGTTCGTCCCCTTCGAGAATATGATCAGCCGCTAATGCAACACAGTTCCACAGAGTGTGTGTGAAACGAGACAAGGCACATATGGAGTTGGCCGCCTGAAGCGCCATACCCCCAGCAGAAAACACTTTCTTCGCCCAGCCGTCAAAACGTTTGTCGTCCCTATCCGGAGGGATGGTAGGATACAACGCCTGCTTTGCCGGGGCCGTAGCCGCCTGCACCACCAAACTCTCCGGGGTGCGGTGCCTAGACAAGTAGCAGGGGTCGCTACTGGCTGGATGGTATTTTCGCGACAAAGACTTGCCCACTGCCGGGAGACTCTCCAGAGCAGTTCAAGCCGCCGCCACCCTTCTCTGCAAAGCCATATGAAAAGGCAAAACCGGGTGAGTGGGTGGACCGAGATCAAGGATGTCCGCATGATCATCCTGAATGAACTCCCCTGGGGGAGCTGACCAACCCAACTACTCGGTAACCCGAGACATAAGGCGCCGATATGACGAATCGGCATGAGTGCCAGGCTCCGGCCGACAAAACTCCACCTCCGAAGAGGTGTCCAGTCCACTGGCATCATGCAGTGACTGCCTCAGGTCATCAAACTGACTATGGTCCGAGATAAGGTCATCCGGAACCGCAACCGGAACCAGGCCGCCATCAGATCCTTCATCACCCTCTGAAATGTACTCCAGGCGGGGAGAGGAAGACCTCTGCGGACCAAAGCAGTGCCGGGCCATAGCCTTTTTAGGGGCAAACCCCATGCCACGTGGCCCCTCCGACACCACCGTCTCGAAAGGCGTTGAGGGCGCTGAGCGAGTCAGCGTCGACAGAAAAGGCGTTGAGGGCACCGACCGAGTCGGCGCTGGCGTCGAGCGAATCGGCGTCGACGTCAGCTGCAATGCCTCCAGCATCTGCGGCGTCGACACAGTCCTCGAAGCTGGAGCTCCGAGCGTGTCTCTCGACAACCTGGGCGCCGACGGCCCCCTCGAAGACGGAACCTCGAGAGAAATCGTCGACGACCTCGGCGCCACAGGCGTCGACGTCTTCTTCGAAGACGGCACAGGATCACGCGGTCTCGAGCGCATCGAGGTCTGGGACCTGGAACGGGCATGGGGAGAACGGCTACCCTTGCCCAAGCGGGACCTCTCCCGCGAGCCGTGCCGACCACCCGAGCCCAAAGGCGTACGGGAGGTGTCTCTCGACCAGTGCCGACCGAACCCACTCGGAGGCGCAGACGGACCGGTGCCCTGCGATTCCAGAATTGCTAGCATCTGCTTCCCGAAGGAAGCCCATTCCTCCGGTGTCGCTTGCATGGAGGGATAAGCGACCCGCCGACGGGCGGAGTCCTCGGAAGAGGACTGGGAAGGCGACCTATGCTGGTGCTTCTTGGAATGCCTAGAAGAGGCGGAGGAGTGGCGAGACCGACTGCTGGAAGGAGACCCGCTGGACTTCCTACGATGACACAGAGAGTCACCCCTCGAGTCATCGGTCGAAAGCCCCGCAGACCTCGACTTCCGGGGCTTAGACACCCGACCTACCGACAGTTTCTTCTTGCGTTTTCGCAAGGCCTTCGCAGTGAGCGACTGGCAGTCGACACAGTCGTCCGTATCGTGCGCCTCCCCGAGGCACCAGAGGCAGGCGTTGTGTGAGTCTGTGACCGACATCTTGGACCCACAGTCCCCGCAGTTCTTGAAGCCCGGACGCGGGGTCGAAGATGAGAAAGACATCGCCACAAACAGGTCTTCACACCAACCGAGCAGGTTCAACGAACCGAGAAAAACAGCAACTCCAACGAGTCGAGGCGTACCGAGATTCACGAAGCGAAAAAGTTTGCGGAAAAAACGGAACTGAGGCTATGGGCGTCGTGCGTCCTACTTATCACATCGGGTGACGTCGGCCGTTGGAGGAGGAGGTCCTCGGGGATGGTGCATCGACGTCATCGACGCAGGATGCAGACGCCAAAGATTTTCCGAAGCAGCACAGCTGTGGACATTACCGGTCATAGATATGGAATACGTCAGAGGACCCAATCCCCTCGAAATTTCCCTTGGTGGAGGATGTTGCGAAGGAGCGCAAGGTCCTGTGCCGTCATCCTCGGGGACTGTATGAACCGACTATTGGTCGTCATCTATGGATGAGAGTTCCATTGGTTGAACGCCAACCTCTGAAGGCTGTTTCGGGGCCTTCTCACCCCGCACTTTTTCCTCTCTGAGGGCTTTGGACTGGCACCTGGACCGGTGTGTTTAACCCTCCAGGGGTGCTTGCAGCCTTCCCTGATGCCTCAGTGGCATGTCGCACCACGGGGGTAGGGATACTCTCTGCACCGTGGAAGCCAACCTCGTAGGATCGGCACCCACAGCCACTGTGGCTGTCACAGTAGATGCCGACGAAGTGGTCGATGGAGACTTTGGCTGCACTGTTTAAGTCTGCGAGGCGTACTCCTCATCCTCCGCCCTGGACTTATCCGATTTCTCCCATAACTTGGCCGGGGTGGATGACTTCCGCTTTGAAGACTAGCTCCATGTTAGGCTGGCTCAGGAGGCAGAAAGTGATGATGATCGTGGCCTATTCAACCTGGGACCGGCATCAGCGGCGAACTCAGACTCGTAATTGCAGCTCTTAGCCTCATCTTGGACCCCCACGGGTGGGGCGACCTCAAAGGACTTCAACCTCTTTCCAGAGGGAGACCGCTTTTTGGACCAGCCAGTCCTGGAGGAGGCATGACCCTGCTCAGAGACCGGGAAGAGGCATTGTTCGGATTGAGCCATGCGGCCAGGCTGCTATACCGTTCTTTTGTCATTTTCTTAGAGAAGCCCAGGCATATCTCACACAGCACCTCCTTGTGGTAAGGGCGCAGGCAGTAGAGACACTGTAGATGTTTGTCCTCCACATTCTGTAGCCAGTGTAATAGCGTATCCGTTTACAGGACTGAGGTGCCTACTGGACAGAGGGGTCTTATAAATGATGAGGTCGGCAGAACGGACCTCACTGCAGGGAGAGTGGAGCAAATATGCGAGGAAGGCAGCCGGCTGCGGGTTGGGGTGACAGTGTTTACAATCCAGAAATGGCTGCACTCACTGAGCCCCAACAGGACAGGCACGCACATGAACTCTGGGGTCAACAACACAATTTACCAATAATATTAGATGTGATGGTTGATTTTTCAAGATTATCTGGAATTTGTTTCAACAGGTGGAAGTCCTGCCTCTTTCCTCTGATGGGGTTACACAGTATAAATAAATCATCCTTACCTGATTTGTGAATACAATTAAAGACATGTATTTAAGTACTTAGGGATCCGAATTACACATTCACCTAGTGACATGCACACATACAATACTCTCAGAGCAGTTGGTGTTAAGAAATCTATAACCTTTTGGTCTCGGCTATCACTTTCTCTTATAGGCAGAGTTGCTATCATTAAGATGATTGCCCTCCCCAAGCTCATGTATGGTTTCACAAATGTCCACTATTATATTGGGGCTGCTTTTTTCCACTCTCAATGTCACCTTGCAAGACTTCCTATGGGGCCCGAAGCGGCGTAGGCTGGCATTGAATGTTCTATCCTTGGCCTACGGGGATGGCGGGGGTCAGCTGCCCAGGCTGGAGCTTTATTAATTGGCTGCCCAATTGGGTTTCATAACTGTAAAGGACTGCACCGGTAGGGGGAATTAGTACTCCTGCCCTCTATATGGCAGAGAAGAGGCACAGAGGACCCCAGCTAAGATTCTCTATTGTTGGTAGCAAGGGATGAGCAATCAAGGCCCAGCTTCTCAGGAGGTTATGCGGGATGGTTCTTAAGTACAATGTAGTCCCCAAGCACCCACCAAGGAATGTCCACACAATGTATTAGTTAAAACACAGTCTTTATACAAATAAGGTTCAAGGTTATATACACAATCACGATAATGCACTTTGTACTCCGACAATTCTAAAATGGTGAATATATACAGTTCTAGGTGGTACCACGATTACTCTGATTCCATTAGAATGCATCAACTGTACTCAGTTCAAATAGCATACGAATCAACACAGCAAAACGATATCAACCATAGGCTTAGGAGGAAGACAAGTTGGTTAGACAATTGGCTGAATACCAGGCCCGTACCACTTGGCACAGTTCTGTATGAGGGACCCTCCCTGCCCCCAACTGGGCAACCTGTAAATGAAGATGCACTACAAGCCCAGTCCGTATATGGTCTATAAAAGTCTCATCATCTTCTATAGTTCTGCAACCCAAATGTACCTTGCGTTGTAGAGTTCGACTGGGAATCTACGGGCCCTTCCTGAGTGTGCTCCCTTTCAATCAGGAGCCACGGGTTGTCGAACTTCCGAGATGAAGAAAAAGGTGAACAGAGGTCGTCGAGGGAGCAGCTTCGATCTTCACGGTGTTAGTTAATGAAAATTCTTGAACGTCCTGTGAACAAGAAGCGTGCGGTGCACCTCAGCAACAAGTGTTCGTTGCCGCAAAGAGTGGATGAAGAACTTTGGCCCAGCAAGGGTGTCGAGTCGTTGCCGTCAATGGATAGGATGTGACCACGGCTGGGTTCAGCAGCTTCGTCAGCGTCTGAGGTCTGCGGGTGGCAGGAAACCCACCGGCGGATTCACCTCGGTCGTCAACGACCTTGACTTTCTCCGGCAGGACGAAAGCGGTCGACGGTGATGAAGAAGGGAGTCTTTGGATCAAATGTTCTTAGGCAAAGAGAGCACGGTGGCTCGCCCCCAGATATACTGTTGATCTCCCATTCACTCTGCTGCGTCACACTCGGGCAACCAATCACTCAGAAGGGCATTCAGGCAGCCAATCAGGCGCACATTGCATTCAGGCCATTCTTCTCCATCCAGACACTCAACACAGAATGTGGATTCGGACAAGCACTCCATTCACCCAGGTCCCACCCCACGGGCGTACCCACAACATACAGCTGTTCGGAAGGCTCCAGCCAGTCTAGTCAGCACTTCCCCACACTACCATATATGGAACTTCCACCCAACAGCCAGTCAGGGGGAAGGGACAGAGTCAGGGCTTCCCGGGACTTCGGGAAAACCAAGGTAACAGGCGATGGAAGGCAAGAGGCCACAGGGGCCATCTTGTCTCCATCAGGAATCTACTGATCCCAATGACAGGGCATGGGCATCCCAAAATGGAGGATGCACAGGTCACCTGTCAATTCCGCACAGAGCTGCCACCAGTCCATACCCTGCTCTGTGGGCCACCCACAGGTACCCAAAAATATACACTAGGAGTACAGGGTTGTACTCCCGCCCAGGGGGCCATAAGGGTATCCCAAGGGTCTGTTCACCAAACCAAAAGAGAGCTGCACCGCCAGGAGTCCCACATGAACTCGGGTGCGGAAAACACGACAGAACACACATTAAAAAGCAATAAAGGACAAGGATACAGAGGCCATGTCCCTCCGATGCATTTCCAGCATCACAGCCCCCTCCGCCTCAGACTGAGCTTAGGGCGTCTAATCTCCCGCGAGAATGACACCCTCATCCAGGCGGTCAATATACCTTCTGGAAAGGCCATCTGCATTATCGTGACTCTTCCCTGGTCTGTGCTCAATGGTGCAGTCTAGCCCTTGCAGGCTAATGGACCATCTGGCAGTTTCAGGTTCTCACCCTTCATCTGCATAAGCCACTTCAGTGGCTTATGGTCTGTTTGGACCGTGACGGGAGACCTGGTAAGGTAGGGCCTAAAACGCCTAAGGCTCCAAACTATACGAGAACATTCCTTTGCAACAGTAGCCCAATTAAGTTCACTACCTTTGAGTTGTCTACTGATTAATATGATCGGATGTTCTCTTTTGTCATCTAACTGGCTCCAATTCCGGTGTCGTAGGCATCAGTTTGAACAATAAAGGGTTTGCTGTTGTCAGGTGCACACAATACAGGTGCCCTACACAGACTTTCCTTCTAGCCATTGAAGGCCCTCTGACAGTCTTCAGTCCAATTAACCTTCCTCGGTTGTTTGGGTGAAGTCAGAGCTGTCAGGGGTGCAGCTATAGTTCCATAGTCTGCCACGAAGTTGCGATAATACCCAATGAGCCCCAAAAAGGCTCTCGCCTAGGTTTGAGTAGTGGGAGTCTCCCAGTCATGGACATCCTGTACCATGCTGGGGAGAGTTTGGATTTGACCCCCTCTTACCTAATGACCAAGATATGTGACTTTACCCTGAGCCATCTAGCACTTGGTGGCCTCGATAGGGAGGTTAGCCCTTTTCAAGGCCCACAACACTTTATCCAAGTGAGTCAAATGCTCCTCCCAAGTGGAACTGTAGACGACGATGTCTAAGTAGGCCACACAAAAGGCCTCTAGCCCACAGAGTGCATGATTGACTAAACGTTGGAAAGTGGCAGGTGCATTCTTCAACCCAAAAAGCATGACTCTAAACTGGTAGAGCCCTTCAGGTGTTGAAAATGCAGTATTTTCCTTGGCATGGTGCGTCAGAGCTATTTGCTAATAGCCTGAGGTAAGGTCAAAAGGTGCTCACAAATTTGGCCGCACCTATGGTGTCCACGAGCTCATCAGCCCTGGGCAATGGGTGCGCGTCCATTTTGGTGACGGCATGGACTCCTCTGTAGTCCACACAGAACCTCCAATCCTTGGTATCTGCCTGGGAACTTGCCTTGGTGACAAGGACCACTGGACTGGACATACGGTAGCACCTGCTTTTGACAGGCACAATGTCACCAGTGTCAATTTCGTGCCTACACCATGTGTAAGGCCTGGTGTCAGTGAGAAATTATAAGTTACTCACTGTAGTGACTAACGTGTCCATAGTCCCCTTTCCTCCATACTGTATGGGCGTCCCTTCCAAGGGATGGGATACGGAACCTTTTTCACCAGAAAAAACCTTCTTCCCTTTCAATTTAGGAGGTGCGTGGGGGCGCGGCCCAGGGAGCATGCGCTGCCCTGACTCCGCCTGTTAGGGAGAATTCTCTGTTAAGGCTAATTTCCCAAACCTAGTGAGTCCCCCAGCAGCTTTGCTGGACCTTTGGGGTTTATTTTTTTCTCCTGCTATGAGTGAGACTCTTTTTCGCCCACTCTTAGGCATGATTTGAGAATGTCCTTTGACTATGTAATGTGTTTTATGTGCTATGGGGTCTTATACCAAAAACACATGAAGCCCTATGGAGTAAGTGTGTTACACAGCACCCTCAGTGCAGTAACACAGGGGTGTCATAGTGACCCCCAGACAGAGTCCATACCCTGGGACTGACTGCTGTCTCCCAGGGCATGTAAAGTCACCATTGGCTTTACTAGTCTCAAATGTGAACAGAACCAGTACAAACCATCATATTGTGGAAGTACTGGTAGGGGTAATTCGATTGCCCCTGGGTCTGTTTTCCAAGGGGGCACTGTCCAGTCCCCCCCCTTGTCGAGTTTCTGGCTGGTGGCAGTGGATACCACACGAAATATTCCACCCGAATATTTCCTATGGGATTTTCCCATTCATTTTAAACGCACCAATTTTTGGTGCAATGTTAAAGATACCGCTGGGTTATTTATTTAATATTTATTCCCCGTTGGGTCTTTTTGCCAAGACTCGGTTTTAAAATGGCGTTTGTGTTCACCTCTGAAACTCTAACCCAAGTCGAGCCCTTTGTTCCACTTTTTGGCAGGCTTCTCCACAGAAGCCCTCCAAATGGTGCCACTCTGTCTGCGGTCAACAGGATTTATGGGAGGGGGATTAGGCACCCTGGACTGAGTTGCCTTGGCAACTCAAGTCACACTCGTGTGTTTTTGGCCCAGTGGTGAGCCGCCCGGCTCACCACTTAGCATGTTTGAGTGACAGCTAGGCTGATGAATGGGGGTTTTGCTGCATAAAAGCAGGGCTTTGGGGACTGGAACTTCAGAAGTCGCCACAGGACCTAAAGAATCCGAAGAGGGGAGAAGCTGAGCCATCTACAACGACACCACCACCGGTGGAGCCCTGCTGTACGAAACTCACCACTTCCCCGACGACAGAGGAGATCTTCTGCCAGGAGAATCTTCTTCCCTTTGAGCTGGTGGGACCAACCAGTTCGCCTTTTTCGCCTTCCTGGATCGTCTCGTGGTCGAATCGCCCGTGCCAAGCACCCCGGCGGCCAAATGGCCACGCTTCACCACTACCGCGAATAAAAGGGTCGTACCTTTTAATCGGGAAACTCCGCGGCTGGTTTCTTCCCTGGCAGTGCAACGACCTCCAGCTTTCTTCCTCGTCGAGACCATCTCTTCCTCTGGTTGAAGCCACGACTTGCACCCACTGCCAGGAACAACTGCCAACGCTGCAGCTTTCTCACCATTTCAGGTACTGTGTCCTGCCTGGTCTCCCTTGCAACAGATTGTCCAAGGTGTCCCGTAAATCTTTGACTTTCTAACTGGGTTGACCTCAGACCTGCTAACTTTGCCTTCTGAACTGATCCAACCTCTTTTTGACTTTTCTGCAAAGACTGAGTGCATTTCCACTGTGTGACTTGGGCACATTCTGCCTTGCTCTCTCCAAGAGTGGGCCTGGCCCATGAACCTTTTGCTCTACTGTAGACCCTGTCTTTCCTGACTTGCTGTGGTTTCTTTAACACGGTGCCAACACTTTTTTTTCCTACTCTGCCTTTTCTCTCCCTTTTTAAACAAATTATTGGAGTGCCATCTACGGTTACGCGCTCACCTCTGTTTTGCTAAATAAGTGGTGTCTTAACCTAGACTTGTCGAATAATTAACTAGGGAGGTGTATATACTTATAGTGACTGTGTTTGAACTTGCTTGATATATTAGTGCCAGTGTATTTTCACAAGTGTGTTTTTAAATAAATAATTATATACTTTAGAACAAGCAAACACTGACCAGAGCTTTGGTAGAACTGTATTTTTAACCCTATTGTGTATACTCTATATACTGCCTAACTCTTCTTGAGAGAAGTCTGACTGCTCAGCCACAGCTACCAGGTAAATCTGGGTGGTGCAGACTGCTACCAATTGGGTTTACTGCTTACTCCTGTAGTCTTAATCTTTTTGCAGTGGCCCCTAAGGGAACTGCACAGGTTTCTGCCTAACACCACTCTCCGGCGCCACACCTCAGTCCCCATTGACGCGTCGACAATAGATTTAACATTGCCTAATATACTAGTATTATTAGGGGGGAGGTTGGTGGGAAGTATGGAAGAAAGGGGACTATGGCCTAAGAGTATGTTAGTCACTACGGTGAATAACTTATAATTACTCTTACGTCCCATCCCCTTTCCTCCATACTGTATGGGCGATTACAACTGATTGTAGCCCCAGGGTGGAGAGGAGACCCCCCTTAAGCAAACAGGTTCCCGAGAGCCACCTGTCCGAAAGCTGCATCAGATCTAGAGCCGGCATCCAAACAGTAACGCTTGCAGAAAGCCGAGGGAGAGTCCCAAGTGGCCGCCCTACTTATGACTTGCCAAGGGACATGGCGTTGGAATGCGATGGCCATTGCCTTGGCCCTGACTGCGTGGGCATGCATGTTGGCCGGGAGCGGCTTGTGCTGACCCTCATATGCTTCTTTGATGGCAAAGACCATCCAGCGAGATATGGAAGCCTTAGAGACCCGATAGCCTGGCCTCGAGCCGCTGAACGTGACGAACAGGGCGTCTGACTTGCAGATGCCCTTGGTCCTGTCCAAGTTGAATTTTAGGACACGCCGGACATCCAGGCAGTGCAGCACTCTGTTCTTTGTCCTTGGGATCGGGAAAGAACGTAGGGAGGACTTTTTCCTTGTTCAAGTGAAATGCAGATGGAACCTTGGGCAGAAATGCCAGATGCGTAGCATGACTACCTTGTCCTTGTGAAAGGTGGTATATGGTTCCGAGGCGACCAGCGCCTGAATCTTGCTGACTCTGCGAGCTGAGGTAAGCCCGACTAGTAAGGCTGTCTTGATGGTGACCAGCCTAATGTCCATGGAAGCCATTGGCTCAAATGGTTTGGGCGACCGAGCGCCCAATACTATATTAATGTCCCACACAGGGTGCAGTCTCTTGACGGGCGGGTAGAGCCTAGCGAGACCCGTCAGTCGTTTGACGATAGGGTTGGAGGAGGAAAAAATGCCTTTCTCCGAGTTCCTGTAAGCCCCAATGGCTGCAAGGTAAGTACGGCAGGTGTCGACCTGTACTCCCGAATGAGCAATGAGCGCCGAAAAGGAGAGCACGTCGTCCAAATTACAGGCCAAGGGTTCAATTCCCTTGGAATCTGCCCAGTGGCAGAACCTGGTCCATTTGCTCTTGTACTGGGCACTGGTGGCTTTGTTCCTGGCGCCCTGTATTATCTCCAGATTGGACTGTGAGAGGCTGAGGTGCGGAAGCGTTACCTGCTCAGGTACCACGCTGTGAGGGCTAGTTTCCCTGGAGCGGGGTGAATGATTCTGCCCCCCCCCCCAGCTGTGCCAGAAGATGTGCTGGGCCAGTCAGAAGGTGTATGGGTGGCACCTCCGAGAGGCTGAGGAGCTCCGAAAATCATGGCCTGGCCGGCCACGATGGAGCTATCAGAATGATGAGGAGTTGGTGAGACTCCTCGATCTTGCAAATTACCCTGTGGATCAATGCGTCGCCCAGTGAGCCGGGACCCTGCCCTTGCAAGGATGCGAACTGGGGACACTTCTGTTACTCACTGAGCCGGAAGGTGTGCGTGACCCCCAACCTGGATCGAGATGTAGGATGAGCCGTAGACATCTCCAGAAAACCCAGGTCCCCTGATTTCAAAGAATCAGGCTTCCTCTTAGAGAGGGGCTCTTTTTCACGATGTACCACTCTGCTATTTATGTAAGAACAGACAGAGCAGTCTATAATGCCAAAGAGCGGGATTGAGCGCACTGCCAGATCAATGCAGAATACAGAATGAGATACAGAAAGGTTTGAGTATTATGCCTAACTTGCGTTTTAAATTATTTCTATTTAACACAATAGAACTGCTGGTACCTGAGGTAGTGTATGTGAGTAGATCTGAGAGGGAATCCTGTACCAGTTTCAATAAGTAACACAAAATCCAAATGGTGGATGACAACGACAGGCTAAAATAATAAAGTGGGAGGGTTAGTATAGGGAGGACAGCCCGAACGGCACGAGGGACGCACTAGGGCCGGGTTGGTGCATGTCCTGGAAAGCGTTCGTAAATGCACTTCAGTAGAAAAGACAAACAGTCTCCCAGGATGCGAACACAATTAATCAGGTAGTTGGAGCAAAGGCAATCCTTGATATGCAGAACTGGTAGGATGGGACTTATACTTCCAAATAGATGATTCAGATAGAACAGGAAGAAAAGGACCAACCAGGATAACACTTACGCTATTAGCGAGATTACCAAGCGTCGCGCTGAAGCAGATCTCAGCAGGTCTTAATCGTAGAGCCAGAACTCAGATGGAAAGCAGAGGCGCTCGTGCAAGTGTAAGTTGTATGAGAGCTGGAGTCCAGTTTTGAGCGGAAGTGAAGCGCCGCAGAACCAGTAGAGCTAACGGTTGAGCGGGGAGGCTCCGTAGGGCAATCCAGATAAGCAGAAACAGAGTACAAAGCCAAGGTCTGGTAACGAGAGTTCAAAGTGAATAAGGTTCACGGAGGGTAATCCGAGGAAGGCAAACAGTGCCATAGGCGGGCTACGAAAAGGCACGTAGTAACGTACAATTAGCAGCAACGAAGTTCCCGTGGCTGAAGGCTTTAAGGAACAAGGGGGCGTGGCTTCCGTGTAAGCGAAGCACGTCCTATCAGCTGACTAGCACGTTTACGTGACCTGAACAGTTTCCAAGGCAACTTGTAATGATGACAAAGCGGATTCCATGGTCAGGAAGTTCTTCCTAAGAAAGCCCTTTGCTGCCGTAGTGTAACAGCTTCTTGTTGTGCCAGGTGGCAAAGAGATCCACCTGGGGGTGACCTCACCTGTTGAAGATCTCCTGAGTAACGAGGCTGTTTAGCTGCCACTCATAATTGTCTGCTCCAAGCCTGCTGAGCCTGTCCGCCTCCAGGTTGAATTCCCCCGGGAGGTGGACTGCCGAGAGGTCAATTTCATTTTCCAAGACCCATTCCCACATGCTGATCGCCAGTCTGCACAGAGGAGGGTATCTGGTGCCTCCCTGCTTGCTGACGTAGTACATGCTTGTCGAGTTGTCCTTCTGGATGAGGACAACCTTGCCCCTGAGAAGTGGGAGGAATGGTCGGAGTGTTAGCCAGATGGCGTTCAGCTCCAACAAGTTTATGTGGTATACCTGCTCCTGCCGAGTCCAGGTGCGGTAGATCGAGAGATCGTCCAGGGTGGCTCCCCAGCCCTCGAGTGATGGTGGTCTGCAGAGGGGTGGCCGGAAGGGCTTGCCCGTCCGTAGGTTGCAGTCCATGGACCACCAAGTTAGGTCCGGGTGGAGAGATAGAGGAATGTTGATCATCTCGGATTGCGAGGCCCGCTCCTGATTCTATGAGGCCGCACGGCTAACAAAACCGCCGCTAATAGACCCAGGAGATGTTGGTACCACCATGCCGAGGTCCCTTCTCTGCTGAGGAAGTGGGCGGTGGCCCTGTTGATGGCTGAGATCTTGTCTTCCGAAAGGAAAACCCTGTCAAAGCCTGTGTCCCAAATGAGTCCCAGGAATGTCAGTCTGCGTAGGGAGCAGCTGTGACTTCTTGAGGTTGAGCGAGAAGCCCAGGTCGTGCAGTGTGTCCATAAGGGCATGGGACGAGTGGAGAACCGGCTCTGGAGATGTAGCCCTGACGAGCCAGTCGTTGAGGTATCGGTAGACGTGGATGTCCTGCTCTCAGGAGGGCCGCTACAGCGTTCATGAGCCTGGTAAAGACCCTGGGGCAAAGTTGAGGCAAAACGGAAGGACCTTGTATTGTAAATGGTAGCCCATGATTCTGAACCGTAGGAAAGAAAGATGGGGCTGCCAAATTGGGACGTGTAAGTACGCGTCTTTCAAGTCTAGGGAGCACATCCCGTCTCCCTTGTCCAATGTCTGTGCTATAAAAGCTGGCGTAATCATCTTGAATTTTTGCAAGGGTAAGGAGAGGTTGAGGGTGGAAAGGTCCAGCACAACTCTCAGGCCTGCCTGGTTCTTCTTCTGAATGGCGAAAATCCTGTAGTAGAAGCCAAAGCCTTGCTGGGAGGCTGGAACTTCCTCCACTGCCTGGCTCTCTACGAGCGACCGGATCTCCGTCAAGAGTTGCGGTCCCAACCTGTGGAGGAGAGGTTGGGATGGGTAGGTGGTATCCCGTGGATATTACGTAGAGGATCCAGGGGTCCGCAAAATTCTGACACCAGAAAAGTACGTGGCGAGCAAGCCTGCCCCCACTGGAGACACGTGGAGCCGAAGGGGCGTGTCATGCCTCCTTTCCCTCAGAGGCTGAGGCTGAGGAGGGGGACTGGAAAAAGCCCTTACTCCCTCCCCCTTTTTGTTGTTTGCGCCAGCTCTGGGACGGCAAGCGGTCCGGCTGCCTGGAACTGCGTTCCTGGAAGCCACGGAACCCTCCATATGTACAACCCTTCTCTTAGCGCTGCTGAGATTGGGTGTAAGATTTGGGCGTGGTCTTTATAAAGGAAAAGGACTTTGCCGTTTGTGAGCTGCTGTTCTTCTTGTCCAGCTCTTCGTCCGTAGGGGACTGGAAGAGGTCCCCGAGCGACCGGATCTGCGTCAAAAGAGTTGCGGTCCCAACCTGTGGGAGTGGAGGAGAGGTTGGGATGGGTAGGTGGTATCCCGTGGATATTACGTAGAGGATCCAGGGGTCCGCAAAATTCTGGCACCAGAAATGTACGTAGCGAGCAAGCCTGCCCCCACTGGAGACACGTGGAGCCGAAGGGGCGTGTCATGCCTTCTTTCCCTCAGAGGCTGAGGAGGGGGACTGGAAAAAGCCCTTACTCCCTCCCCCTTTTTGTTGTTTGCGCCAGCTCTGGGACGGCGAGCCGTCCGGCTGCCTGGATCTGCGTTCCTGGAAGCCGCGGAACCCTCCATATGTACGACCCTTCTCTTAGCGCTGCTGAGATTGGGTGTAAGATTTGGGCGTGGTCTTTGTAATGGAAAAGGACTTTGCTGTTTGTGAACTGCTGTTCTTCTCGTCCAGCTCTTCGTCCGTAGGGGAGTGGAAGAGGTCCCCCCACACCCCCTCGAACGGCAGATCTAGGATGCACTCCTGGACGTCCGGGTTGAATTTCCTCACCCGGAGCCAGGCCGTGCGCCTCATGTCCGTGGCAATGCAGATGGCACAGCCCGAGGTATCAATATGCGCTACTGTGGATTCCATGAAGTCGTCCGCCATGAGCTTGGCCTCCACTAGCCCCGCCTTAAAGTGAGATTGGCATTGGGAGGGGAGTTCCGGGAGGAAGTCTGCAATTTCCCGCCATAACCGTTGGTTGGTGGCATCCAGCATGGCATCTGCATTGGCCTGACGCAGGTGCAAGGAGGCGTTGGAGTAGATCTTCTTGTCGTAAGCCTCCAAGATCTTCTCCTCCTTGCCTAGCAGCGCTGCAGAGGAGGAGGCTGAGGACGAGTGAGGCTTGGAGTATAGTGATGCCGTAGTGTGATCACCGAGGAGTGTGGCTGAGGATGGGTCGAGAGCAAGAGTGTATCCCCCTCCATCTGCCTGTACTTGGCCTCCAGGCGTCGGTTGACCGCTTGGATTGAGTGGGGCTTGAGCCAACCCTTCTTGGCCAGGGAGGCTACATCGGTTTGCAGTGGAATCCCTGTGTTGGCAGAGGGGCGTCTTGTGAGGACTTCATGGAAGGCCCTAGCTGAGGATGGTGTGTCCGGATCCTCCTCTTCGTCCGTATCCTGTGGATCTGAAGGATCTTGCAGAGGAGGAGGGGTACATGGAGCTGGTGGCAGAGGTTGTGGAGTTGGCTGTGGAGCCAGAGAAGGCGGCTGCACCGGGGTCAGCAAGCACGATGGAGGAGTCTGTGGTGCCGCTAGCATGGCAGGGAGGACTTCCCTGACTGCGTCTTTGATGATAGCCCCCATCTGCAGAGACCTCATGAGGCTGAGGAATTTGTCGAAGAGCACCTCCTCACTGACCAAAGAGGTGGTAGGAGGTACAGACAGGGTAGCGGGGGACTGCTGGAGCCGCTGCGTACCCAGTCCGTATGGACGCATGAGAAAGTTGCCCTGCGCAAATGAAGGGTAGACTGTAGGCCACTCTCAGGTTTGACAGGTTCCTCAAGTACAATGTCTATACAACTAGCCCACTCCTCACCTGATGAATCTGTTGGAGATGCAGTAGATTTGTCTGTAGAACTTTCCTTCTTTTCTCTCCAGGTGGTTCTTGTTGATTTGGTTCCAATCTTGCTCTTGGATTTGAAGAGAGAAGGACGGGCTCGCCTAGAGTCCACTTTGCCAAAGAGGCTATGTGCCCGGCAGCGGGGACTCCAGGGAGCCCACCCCAAACCAGGGAAAAACTGGATGAACAAACCCTGGTAGATCTTGCTATGGATGGTAGCTGATGCAGTCCGTAGAGAAATCCAATAAGAGTGAAGGCAAGAGTAGTATTACCTACAAGTACCAGAATGCACTGGTTGTTGTCGTAGTAGGCGGTTGCTTTTTGTCCAGGTAGAGGTCCAGATGGCGTGCGGTAACACGCGGAGAAAATGGAACACAAGGAAAGGACCGTGTGTCAGGAACACATGGCTCCGACGGTAGACGCCGCTCACAGAAAACAATGAAAGCTGGGGAACCGCCCAGCGCGGGAGAGAGTACAGCAGTATCAGGAAGGGCTGAGAGAGAGGCAAACAGGTTACGGGGACAGACGCCGCGCAAGAAGAGAGGTAAATAGTCCAGAACGGAAGGAGGCAAGGAGCCGTTCGAGTGGGAAACAAAACCCACTAGCAAACGACAAACAAGGTAAGCAGAAAACGGGGAGGGAACACAAGAGGGAGCATAAGCAAACTTACTCGCGGGTACAAAGTCACACAAAACAATGCTCTAAGAGCAGCCCTAAGCATCCCTAAAATGGAGCACATCTCCCAAGCCAGGAAAGAAGCCCACTGGCTACCAATAAAAGAACGGATACTATTTAAATCCATGGCCATCACCCACAGATGCCTCTCAGCCAAGGCTCCGCCCTATCTTTCTGAAAGAATTACCCTTAACACATCCACTAGACCCACAAGGTCACACATGACCAACCAGACCTACGTACCCACATTCAAAAGAAGCAAAGCCGGGGGGTCTAGCTTCCAACACTTACCACCCAAAAACTGGAACGCTCTTCCCACAGCACTTAGGAACGAAAAATCTTACCATGTCTTCCGCAGACTACTCAAAACCACACTTTAACTAACTCCACCCCACCGTCCTAACTTTTTTCACAACTGTATATAAATAAGCACAACTGTATATAAACATGCATATATGTTCAGCAATGTATCTATATCCATACCATGTTTGCCTGTAACAAGTAAGAATGCTTTCAGCGCCACGATGCCCCTGGGCAGATGTACGCTATACAAATCCAAATAAATAAATAAATAAATAAAATAAAAGTAAGGAAGTTGCAAAGCACAAGTGCTTCTCATCTGCTGGTCTTTAATGCGGCTAATACTGGAAGACTAGAACGCACTGTGTGTTGCATGGAATAAATCAGTCCTTCCATATCGACCATCTCCTCCATACTTTCCATGGGCGATATGTGACAGTATGACCCCTTCTCAGTAGACACCCTCCTGGTTTTCCCGGGTGCAGTCGATGGAACTTCTGAATGAGACGAGGTGCTGATATATGTCTAATAGGTTCCCAAGAGCTCTCCGACATTGGGTACCCCTTCCATAGTACCAGATACTGCAAGGTGCCATTCTTGTACCTGGAATCAAGGTGTCTGGAGACTGTGTATTCCTTGGTTCCTTCTTTCTGCTGGAATCCGATGGTCTTTTTTATTTTTATTTTGTGCAAGTCCTCTGTGTATTCTTTCAGTAAGGAGGTGTGAAACACTGGATGGATTCTTCGTAGTTTGGCTGGCAGAGCCAAGCGAAAGGCCACCGGATTAATTTTAGCCGTGATCCGGAAGGGTCCAATATAACGGGGAGAGAACTTACCCAGGTGGGTACACCGAGGCAGGTATTTGGTTGACAACCATACTTTGGTACCAATTTCCCCATTCAGGGTTGGGTTGTCTCTTGAGATCCGCCCACCTTTTGCTCTTATGAAGTGCCATCTCAAGGTTGGCTCGTGTCTTCCTGTGAAGGTCTTGCAGAGTATTCATGAGCAGATCAACGGAGGGTACATTAGAAGAATTCTGACCAAACAGAGGCGTGTGTTTGGGATGGAATCCATAGGTGCATGAGAAGGGACTCATGCCTGTAGAGGAATGCCTGGTGGTGGTGTAGGAAAATTCTGCCATGGGCAGAAGCTGATACCAATCTCTCTGTTCTTGATTGCAAAACACCTGATGTACTGTTCTAAAGTTGTATTGAGACGTTCAGTTTGTCCATTGCTTTCTGGATGAAACCCAGACGAAAGGGATCTTTTTATTCCTAGGGATTTGCATAGAACAGTCCAAAATTTTGATGTGAATTGTGAGCCGTGATCTGATACTATGGTCTAGGGTTGTCCGTGTAATCTGACCAGGTCTCACAAAAACACCTCTGCAGTAATGCATGCTGTGGGTAATCCTCTTAAGGGTGAGAAATTAGCCAATTTGCTGAATGAATCGACCGTGACCATGATGGCTGAGTACCCGTTAGAAACGGGTAAGTCTACAATGAAATCAGTGGAGATGTGTTGCCACGGACCTTCACGAGGGGTTTCCTGCTGTAGAAGACCCAGGGGTTTGCAATATGCGTACTTATTCTGGGCACATACATGACATGGGGCGACATAGTTCCTGACATCTTTTGCCATCGTGGGCCACCAGAATTGCCTAGAAACCAATTCTAAAGTGGCATTTTGTCCCTTGTGTCCTGCTAATGGTACGTCATGACACCAGGCCATTGCTTGTTCTTGTAAGTCGGTCGTAGGCAGAAACAACAAACCTTCTTTGAATAACAGTTCTCCCCTTTGAGTCATACCCTTGTTTAGGAGGGTCCTTTTCCTTGCTCTGGGCGGATTGTACTTGTTGCAGAAAAGTGTTAAGGGTATTAACAAACCGCTTCGCTGCTAAAAGGATCTCCTGACCCGGATAACCTCCAAAGTCTCCTTGACTGCGTGAGAGAGCATCAGCAAGAGGATTGTCCTTTCCTGGTAAGTATGTCAGAACAAAGTCAAACAGAGAAAAAATAGGCCCATCTGGCATGTATGGAATTCCGGCATTCCATCTTCTGGAGTACCTTCAGATTTTGGTGGTCAGTACGAACCTGAAAAGGATGAATGGTTCCTTGTAATAGATGTCTCCATTCTTCGCATGCTTGCCTAATAGTCAGGAGTTCTCTTTCCAATACAGAGTAATTTTGTTCACTTGGGCTAAGCGTACGAGAGTAGTAGGCGATGGGGTGTTCCAATCCATCCTCCTTCCTTTGCAGTAGTGCTGCCCCAATTGCACCACCTGAAGCATCGGTTTCCACAATGAAAGGTAAGGTCTGGTCTGGTTGTCTCAATATGGGAGCAGTCACAAAAGCTGTCTTGAGTCTTTGGGACCTAACGACAGAACAAGCTTTCCAAACAAATTTAACACCCTTCTTTAAGAGATTAGTAATGGGCAAGATGATTTCTGAAAAGTTGGGTATAAATTTACAGTAAAAGTTGCCAAGACCTAAAAATCGCCATGTCCTTCACTGATGTGGGTACCAGTTATTGAGTTATTGCTTGCGTTTTGGAGGGATCCATTTGCACGCTGTCTGCTGAGAGTATAAACCCTAAGTAGGGTACGGTTGTAGCTTCAAAGACACACTTCTCGGGTTTTGCCAACAGACTGTTCATTCTCAACCTGTGTAGTACCTCCTGAACATGTTGGCGGTGTTCTTCCAGAGTGTTGGGAAAATACAAGTATGTCATCCAAATATACTACAACCGAAGAATATAGTACATACGCAAATATTTTGTCCATAAACCGTTGGAACTGGGACGGTGCGTTCACTAAACCAAAGGGCATGACTGTGTACTCGTAATGTCCAAGAGGTGTTCTAAAAGCCGTCTTTCACTCGTCTCTTTCACGGATTCTCAGAAGATGATACGCTCCCCTAAGATCTAATTTGGTGAAAACCCGGGCTCCTTGGACAGCCTCTATAATGTCTTTCATCAATGGCATGGGATACCGGTCTTTTATGGTTAGACTGTTAAGTCCTCAGGACTCGATGCATGGTCTTAGTTCGGTCGTCCCTTTCTTTGAAATAAAGAAAAGGGATGCCCCTGCCGATGAGGAGGATTCACGGATGAGTCCGTTTTTTAGATTTGTGGCTAAGTATCCGTGGCTCAGTGTCCAAAAACACATCAGTATACTCTTGGTATTGGACAGGTATCAAGCTGACACTGTTTATGGTTCTGTGTACCATTGGTTGTACTTTCAGCTTAGCAGGTTCTGGAATCAATGTTGACAGCAGTAATGGGATTGAAATTCAACTGAGTTCCAACAGCAGTCTATGCTTGGGTTGTCTCTTCGAAGCCATGGTATGCCCAAGATAATAGGAAAATGTGCTGCTCTTATCAGATCAAAGGATAGGTATTCATGGTGATTGGAAATCTGGACCTTAATTCCTGTGTCTCTTGACTGATGGGTCCGGAGGTTAACGGGGTACCATCAACCCCTTCAACTGGGATAGGTCGTATCTTGGAGCATATTGCTATCCGATGCTCCATGGCCCACTTATCGTCCACAAAGTCACCAGCTGCCCCACAATCCAGCATGGCTAGACATTCAACAGGGTTTCCTATGTTCCAGTCAATAAGAATCTTGATCACCATTAGACTGTTGCTGTCAATTACAGCGGGTTGAGCCAATGCACAGGGATTAACTGTACTTTCCCCTTCCTTTTCCCTGTTCAAGGTCGGGGTCTTTCGTTTCCCTGTCTGCTGGGAGGTACCTCGGGACAGTCCCATAACAAATGAGCATTGGAGCCGCAGTACATACACAGCCCATGATCTTTGCGTCTCTTTCGTTCGCATGCAGCAAGCGGTCCTCTTGCTGTTCCTATCTGCATAGGTTCTTCGGTTGGTGTCTTTTCAGGTGTTGGGGGTAGGCTAGGTAGGGCAGAAAAAGAAAGGGGTCTCTTTCTCTGCTCTTCTTTCGGTCATACGGTAGTCTATCTGCAAAACCAGGGCCACTAGTTCCTGGAAAGACGCAGGCCTGGTCACTCTAGCCAATTTGTCTTTTAAGTCTTCGTGCAGACCACAATGAAAAATGGCCTGTTGAGCCATCTCCGGCCATCCGGCTTCGGTTGCTACTTTCTGAAAGCTGGCGACATATGTTTGTAGGTCCAAGTTTCCTTGACGTATGTCTAACAGATTCTCAAAAGTTGAATAGACGACTTCGGGTCTTTCGAATCTTGTTTTCAACTGTGCTACAAAGGTGCCATAGTTGTTTAAGGCTGGATCTGTAGCGGTCACCAAGGGAGTTGCCCAGGCAAGGGCGTTACCTACCATATTGGAAATCAGAAATCCCACTTTAGCCCTGTCCAGCACATATGTTTTAGGGCGAAAAGGTAAAATGTATTGTACAAGCAACGAGGAATTCCTTCACCTTTTTTGGGTTGCCATCAAATTTTCCGCAGGGAAGGGAAATTGGAGATAAGTCTCCCTTGGTGTCTTCTCTCTGTTGAACTTGCTGTCTCAAAGCGGCGTTATCGGCTTGGAGGTTTTGCATTTCCACCGTTCAAGCCTGTATGGCATTGGCCATTTCCTGATATTGCTCGAGGCTAGCCATTCTTTTCGGGCGTTGCAATCTCTCAGGTTTGACAGGTTGGTCAAGTACAGTGTCTATACAACTAGCCCCACTAGCCCACTCCTCACCTCATGAATCTGTTGGAGATGCAGTAGATTTGTCTGTAGAACTTTCCTTCTTTTCTCTCCAGGTGGTTCTTGTGGAGTTGGTTCCGATCTTGCTCTTGGGTTTGAAGAGAGAAGGACGGGCTCGCCTAGAGTCCACTTTGCCAAAGAGGCTATGTGCCCGTCAGCGGGGACTCCAGGGAGCCCACCCCAAACCAGGGAAAAACTGGATGACAAAACCCTGGTAGAACTTGCTATGGATGGTAGCTAATGCAGTCCGTAGAGAAATCCAATAAGAGTGAAGGCGAGAGTAGTATTGCCTACAAGTACCAGAATGCACTGGTTGTTGTAGTAGGCGGTTGCTTGTTGTCCGGGTAGAGGTCCAGATGGCGTGCGGTTAACACAGAGAAAATGGAACACAAGGAAAGAACAGTGTGTCAGGAGCACACGGCTCCGACGGTAGACGCCGCTCACAGAAAACAATGAAAGCTGGGGAACCGCCCAGTGCGGGAGAGAGTACAGCAGTATCAGGAAGGGCTGAGAGAGAGGCAAACAGGTTACGGCGACAAACGCCGTGCAAGCGGAGAGGTAAGTAGTCCAAAACGGAAGGAGGCAAGGAGCCGTTCGAGTGGAAAGCAAAACCCACTAGCAAACGACAAACAAGGTAAGCAGAAAACAGGGAGGGAACACAAGAGGGAGCATAAGCAAACTTACTCGCGGGTACAAAGTAAGGAAGTTGCAACGCACAGGTGCTTCTCATCTGCTGGTCTTTAAGGCGGCTAATACTGGAAGACTAGAACACACTGTGCGTTTCATGGAATAAATCACTCCTCCTTCCATATCGACAATCTCCTCCATACTTTCCCTGGGCGATATGGGACAGCCACACACCTGGTTGCGACCAGTCCTACCTTAACACTCGTTCTTTGCCGAATTCATGGAATGTCGGATGGGTGTTCCCAATTGGCACGGTGGCCATTATGTCGAGCTGCCTGCCACGCGCCTGCGATGTGATGTGATGCCCAGCCCGCTGGGTCCAGCCTCGTCCAAGATTCTCGCGTGTGGATCACAGGTTCTACCCTGCTCCTCAGGTCTTGGCCCGGTAGGTGCGACACCCTCGACCCGGGGTCGGTAGAGCTGCGAATAGGCACCCCCTCGGATGTACGGCCGATTGTGATCCTTCCCCTGCTGGCCTCACAAGGGGACGCCGTTATCAGGAGAGCAAAGGGGAGGAGGCGGAGGATGTCGAGGACATTGGCTGGGGCCGCCTGGGGTCGAAGCCACAGCTGACCAGCGGACCCGAGTAAGTTGGCTGGGGCCGCCTGGGGTCAGAGCCATGGCCGACAAGCGGACCTGCAACGGTGGAGCGGTCCTCAGAAAGCAACAGGTGCGGCGGCCGTGAATAGGCTACCGACAGCATGGAAAACGCGGACCTCGTGTCTGGAGTTGGGACTTCAGCAAGAGGTGTCAGTAGTTACCTAACAGCCACAAACGCAGCCGAGGCCGGCTCAAATGGAAAAAACTCGGGAACGCCGGGGAACTCTACAGGAGGGGTCCGGAGTTCATTGACAGCTGCAAACGCAGCCGCAGGCGGTTCAAAAGAAGAAAACATGGGAACGCTGTGGGAAGGACAGGGAGCTGCGCCTGAAAGGGCCGACTGGGGTCCAGTCACTGACCTCTGGGGAAAGGTGGGAGGGCTGGACTTCAGGGAAGGGGGCCCAGAAAACATGCCAGCAACAACTCTAAATAATGTTATAAAACCTGCAGTACACTTACCCGATTCCCCAAACACTGTCAGCATGCTTCTTCCATTATTGCAGCCTTCAGGTTGGAAAGAAGGGGGCGGGGCCTGCAGGGGCTTTTATGCACTTTGCAGTGATCCGACTCCTGATTGGGTTAGAGGGACACAACCCCTATACAAGTCCAACATCAACAAGGGACTAGTGTGTTCTTTTCCTCTCTGTTTCAGAACAGAGATGTTGGAGAAGGGAGAGCACCTGATCTGTGCTGGGCCTACGAGGACTAAACACCGCTTCAGGCCATACCAGAGGAAGAAGATACTTCACCATGAAATCCACGTGAGAGATACATCCTGAACTTTGATTTATTTTTCTCCTAAAACTTCTGAGTTTTTTTATCTGAAATAAAAGTCACTGTTTAAAAGCACCACCACTCTAGAGTGTTCTTACGATATTAGGGCGTAGCCCCTCAGACATATTGCAGGTATTAGGGTGTAGCCCCTCGGCCATCGCACTGGTAAAAGGGTAGAGCCCCTCAGGTGGAAGCCTGGTTCAAGAACCTTCCAGTCCCTCAACACTGCGTCCGGGAGGATCCGAGGACCCCTCGACCCGAGGGCCGGTAGCTGTAGCAGCCTCGGTGCACATGCTGGTAGAAGGACCTGGCCGGGCCCTCCCGTGCGGGAAAGTCCCTGGGAACCAGTCTCCCTTGCGGGGTGCGCTGAAAAATATCAGCCCTACCTTGGACCTGGGACGATGATTCACAACGTTCTTGAGATCCTCTGGAGGCGACGTCTGGAAGAGCTCCCTCCACCTGGCTATTCTGTTCTTCAGAGCCTTCGAAGACTGTGAGTCACACGCCGAACATGATTGCCAACTGTGGTCAGGGCCAAGGCAACGTAGGCAGAGGGCTTGGGGGTCTGAATTTGGGAAGAGCCCGTTTCAGGATGGACACCTGCTGAACCCTGTAGAAGTCGACATGCGCCGGGGAGGAGTGGGACGCCTGAGTACCGAGTACCTGATAGAAAAGACAAAAAAGACAGAAGTATCTGCACGTGGAATTACATCGCCGAAGCCAAACCCAGGAGCGCTGGTGAATTGGACCCATTCCTGTCGATGAGGAAAAGGGGACCGAGGTGTGGCGCCGGAGGGCGGAGTCGGGGCAGTGCATGCTCCCTTGGCCACGCCCCTGCCTACCTCTACATTTAAAAGGGGAAGAGGGTTTTTTCTGGTGAAAATGTTCCGTCTCCCTTCCCTTGGAAGGGACGCCCATACAGTATGGAGGAAAGGGGACGGGACGTATACCGCCGGAGCAAAGCCCTGCAGGCCCTCTGCTGCTCTGTCGTCAGATCTGGAGAGAGATGCACTCCCTCCACTGAGCCATCCTGAGGGTTGCTATGCAGCAAATCAGGAAGAGGCTCACTCTCTTCTTGCTCTGAAGCAAGTAAGAGACACAAGACTTCTGCTCACCTATGGAAAGGCTTGAGCCAGTTAACATGGGATACCTGAGGGGCTACCCCAAGGACTCCGTCATGCCTGTGTCTGGCTGTCCATCAGCAGCTGGCACAACTACTGTCACTCCTATTTCTACATCAAGAACTCCCAAATGTTCCATGCTACCAAGCCACACGGCCTTCAGAACTGCCAGGCCATTGTACAAGCACTGGAGATGGCTTGGAAGGCTGCCTGGGAAGCGCCACTATTAAAGAGTGTATCACGTCCAAACAATGCATGCTGACAAGTTCTTAGAACCTGTGAGTGTACCGAACATAAACAAAGCAGATACACATGTATTCTATCACGTGATGTGTACCTGCTGTGTTCTTGTTACATTTTATGCGCTTGTCACGTGACACGTATATAAGACGGCAGTTCCAGGCATTCGGTGGTTCTGATCGTTCTACGTTGGCGTTACGGAGTTAAAGTTGCCTTTTCTGCGGCTTCAGTTTTCCAGTTTCCTACAGCGTTATTTCTCCCGCTCCAGTTCCTCTAAGCAGCTTAACTTCCGCGGTCCATCGCGGTGCATTCAATTACCTGCTGCGACTTTGTCCGGAGCCACTTGTTATTAATTCGGCTCCCTCTTGCCTTCGCGTTCCTTCGCAGTAGGAGATATCAGACGGCGTCCAACTGCCTTCTCCAGCTTCTTTCGGAGTCGTCAACTGTTCCCTAAGGTGGCATCCGACTTCAGCTTCAGCTTTCCTCGGAGCCATAAGCTTTTTCTCAAGACGGAGCTTGACTGCCTGCTACAGCTTTTTCGGAGCCGTCATCTGTTTCGCAAGGCGGCGTCCGACTTCCCGCTTCAGCTTCCCTGCTGTTCAGGCAGCGAACTACATACTTCAGTTCCAGTTCAGGTTGGGACAACTGTTGTGATATTCTACCTATTTTTCCTGATACCTGCTAACCAAATATAAGTAGTAGCAGGATCCCACCTCCTGGTTATTAAGATTACTGCGAGGGCAGTTTCCTCTCACAAACTGAGTATTTCTTATAAGGACACTCTATTCATTTACCTGGAACATTATCCACCTCATTCCACCTTCTGGGATTTCCATGGAGTGTTGTGCATTGGACTAATGGACGCTATACTGTACACCAACCCGAATCTAGTGTGGCCCTCGTTCCGCTCGTGTTAAATTCCTCTACTAACCTCCTTCCTTGTCGTTGTGCCTTTGGATTACCTGCTAGCTTCCTGGAATCTATTAGTGGCTGTCCTGATCAACAGGTTAGTGTAAACTAGATGGACGCTTACTGCCATTAATATCAGTTCAGGTCCTCATGTAGTTTCTTTGTATCAACAGCCTGGTGTTTATTGTTCCATACGCGCCCCTTCGACTAATAGCTCTCTTCGACTGTCGATTTTAATAGAGAGTGACATTAGTTGGAAGGCATCACTTGACTACTTCGTGCCACTTCAGATCAAGGGACCTCGGGACGTCTTCAAGTGTATCCTTTTTTGGTTACCTACCTGTATCCTTTTATTGGCGTTTACTGGTATCCAATTCATAACAGACTCGCACGTCAACCAGATAATTGACTTTGCCCATCTTGGAGAATATCCTGAAGGGTCCAGTCCACTAATCTACCAAAGCCCTAGGCCTGGTAGGCTCCTTCACAAGGATCTCCGGTACTGGTGTCCAATCCACTTGTGATGCTTTAAGGTCATGCCAGTATTTGTTCAATTCTTGGCTTGCCTTAAATTTCACTGTCGACTGACCCATCATCTGTGTCATCCTCCGTCTGAAGCCAAACACATAGTCCCCCCCCACTTGCTTGGCAGGACTTGGAGGGGTGGCTTCCAAACCTTCTCTGATCAAGCCAAGGGGGCCCATCACTGAATGGCCAAAGAGTAACTCAAAGGGGCTGAAACAAACACCCTCTTGAGGTACCTCTCTGTAAGCAAACAGCAGGCATGGTAGGAGGAGATCCCATTTCCTCCTTAGGGGCTCTTCCAAAGCACCTAGCATGTCCTTGAGAGTTTTATTAAATCTCTCCACCAGACCATTGGTCCCAGGGGGGTAAGAGGTGGAGAACTTGTATGTTACCCCACACTCTTTCCACGTGGTTTTCATGTAACTCAACATGTAGTTGGATCCTCTGTCAGCAACAACCTCCTAAGGGAATCGAACACGGGTGAAAATGCCCAGGAGAGCCCTGGCAACCACCTTGGCGGTAACCGTCGGAAGGGGTATAGCCTCAGGGTACCTAGTGGCATGATCAACCAAGACCAGGATGAACCGATGTCCACCTAAAGTGGGAGGGTCAAGGGGACCGACAATGTCGATGCCCACACTCTCATGGTGTGCCAACCAAAGGCACCAGCTGCAGTGGGGCAATAACACTGTCTCCAGTCTTGCCAGACAACTGACAAGTTGGGCAGGTCTTGCAGTGGGACTCCACTTCTACTCCCATCCGGGGCCAGTAGAAATGGGCAGAGAGCCTTTGCTTTATCTTATTGGTACCAAGATGACCAGCTAAGGGCACCTCATGCGCCAACTGCAGTAGGAAGGGCCTGTAAACCTGGGGTACCACCAACCGCTTGAGGGCACCAGGTTCAGGCTTAGTGGGCTCACTAACAAGGAGCTCCCCCTCCCAATAAATCCGGAATGTCCTAGGCACTTCTCCTTGTGCCTGGGACAGGGCCTGTTTCCTCAGACCGTCGAGAGAGTGGCATTCTCTCTGACCTTACAGAAGTCCACCCGCGAGGGTCCCCCCTTCAGCTAACAAGCATTGAAGGTCTGGGTGGTCCTCCGGGTTGAGTACCTCTCCCACAGTAGAGTCTTCTGGCACTTCTCCCACAGGAGTTGAGCCTTGGGTCCCCACAGGATCCATCCCAGCCGGAGCATGAATCCCAATGGGTGCTGCCAGAGCAGCAGGAAGAGAAGGGGTCCCTTTCGCAGAGGTGGCCTTCTTGCTCTTCCTTCTTCATGGTGCCTTGGGTTTCCGCTGTCGGCGAGGGTACCGGACCCGGTGTGACCTGTAATCGGGTAACTGCCGCAGCAGTCATGGGTAGACCATCTGCGATCATCCCCAATTATACCAAATAACTTCCTAACAAAATGTTAGCAGGTACATTGTCCTGAACCGGGACAGGAAGCTTTGCTGTCTTGTCTCCAATCATAATATTGACTAAGGTTACAGGCGATATTTGGGAGGGCCACCAGCTAACCTGGTGGTTCTCAGAGGAGCTGCTACATAGTCCTCTGGCTTGACCAGGGTCCTGTCATGCTTGCCCCAGCGGCTCTCAAGCCCGTAGAAGTCTGGCCATTCAAGAGGATACTTCTCAAAAACCTAGGGGTGTTTTGTGGGATTGTCGCCAGTACTTCTGCGTACTAGTCTCAGGCTCCAAGGGACACTAGGGAAATCTTTACAGGAGCACCGAATGTGATTCCAGTATAGGAGGGGAGGACAGTGGCCTACACCTCAGGTATGGAGTAGGGGTAGGTCAGGCTGACAGCCTGGACTCCAAGTGCCTTAACCTTACACTTAGGGTCACGCCTCTTGTGGTCCAGAGCCCCACAGTTCCAACAAGTGCCAGTAGTGCAGGGTACGGTACTGGAACCACTGGGACCCTGCTTTGCAGCAGGCGGACCACTACTCTTACTCCCACCCACAAAGGACTTATCCCCACTAGATCTTTGGGGCTTAGGAGAGGAAGGTTTTGGTTTACCCGACCGATTGCCTTTGGGACTCCTCAGCCTTCTCAGAGGTCCCCTGTTCTTTGTCCTTTTCCTTCCCACTGGAGTCCTTTGGGGACTCCCGCTTGTCAGCCAGCCTGGCCAGCTTAAAGGGATCTAAAATGTTCTGTCAGCAACATACTGATGCAGCTCCGGTGAACAGGCTTCTGAAAAATGCTCTAAAAACACAAGGTGTGATAATTCAACAAACATTTCGCTTTGTAACCATCAATCCACCCCATCATGTTAATGTGCGCAGCACTCACCCAGTCAATCCAAGACACATTCTCTCTCTTCTTAAATTCCCTGAACCTTTTAAGGTATTGGGTCGGTGTCTTGCCAAACTTAGCAATCAAAGCAGACTTCATGCACTGATACCGACTCGGTTTTTTCACACTCAGTTTCAGAATACAGTCATAGCCCGTCTGAGGCACTCTGCTTAACAAACACTTAGCCCATTCTCTTATCAACATCATGAATTGCACAAACCATTTAAAACGCTTCAATTCACTGGAGGATATCTGAACCCTCAACATACACATACACCGAATCTTTCATAAACTTGGTGGCTTGGGACCTGACACGCAACTGGTTTCGCTGAAATCTCCACTAACTTTCTCGAGCTGGATTTTCTGACATTCAGTGTCCTTGTTTTTTTAGTTCCAAGGTCCTTAATCCTTTTCCAGATCCCTGGCTTTAAGGTTCACTTGTTGTGCCAACTCCTATTTCTTATGCTCAGCTTCGGTTTCCAAACTTTTGTATTCAAAGGCTAACTGCATCCTTAACTCAAGTTCCAATGCATTCCCTCAAGAAACATGGCTGGAGGTCGGCAGGAATGGTGGCATTCCCAGATTCAGATTCAGTGACAACCCCAGGAGCAGAGTCCTCATTGGTTGCATTCCCCCTTCAAGAGCTTCACAATCAGTCTGGTAGTCGACCAGGGCAACAATCAGCTCAGCCCTAGACTTCTCTACAAAGTCTAAATCCCTGGCTTCACAAGCACGCTGGAGAGCCTCATCCTAGTCAATTTACCATTTGCAACATATTCCATTGCTTGCAATGGAGTTATCTTGTACACAACTAAACCTCAATTTAACAAAGTGGAGATATTTTTTAAGTGGCACGGTTACACACTGATTCCTAAAACCATCGGCTGAGTAGTCTCCCCCCCCCCTTCGCTCTTGTTCCTTGTACCCAGACTATGGAATAATATGACAAGCAGACTTGGGTGTGGAAAACTTATAGGCCGTAGGCTTATTTTCTACAGAAAACAACACCAAAACATAACATAACAGAATACATCACACCAGATGCTTTTGTGCACTTCGTGTCCAGGCTAGGAGGAGATGCCCAGCCTTCTCCTCAGCAAGTCTTTGTTACCCTTGGGCATCCGACCCCGGACACGTGCCGCCGCCTACGACTTTCTTCTACCGTGTACCGAAGAAAGTACTCAGCGTTCCGGTTCCTCCTCCTTTCTCCTTTCCTTCCTTTTTGCAGGGTGGGTTGGGTGGCAAAATGTTTCCTTCTCCCCCTTTTCCAGGCCCTAGGAGCTTACCCGAATGAGGTGAGCTCCTTACCTGGTGTGTCCTTCTCTTGGTTTCTGTGGGGTTACTTATACTCCCCTGCTCCTTTGCTGTCCCTTTGGGGGCCTGGCTTCCCTGGCCCCCCCTGTTGCTTTTCCTTCGCACCTTTCCCTGTTGTGTTGCTTGTTTCCTGGCAGCACCAGGGGTGGGGGTGCCGCCTGGCTGCCCCTCCCCTTGCTTTTCGCGCCGTTTCGTCCCCCACCCTGCGCCTAACCCCCCAGGCCCTCCATCGTGCCGTACTTTGTACGGTACGGGGCCTGGGGCATAGGCTGAGTAGTGTGGGCCCCTCCCTTCGCTCTTCTTCCTTGTACCCAGACTATGGAATAATATGACAAGCAGACTTGGGTGTGGAAAACGTATAGGCCTTAGGCTTATTTATTTTCTACAGAAAATAATACCAAAACATAACAGAATACATCACACCAGAGGCTTTTTGGCACTTCGTGACCAGGGTTGGAGGTGATGCCCAGCCTTCTCCTCAGCAAGTCTTTGTTACCCTTGGGCATCCGACCCCGGACACGTGCCGCCACACCGGAGTTGATGTTGCCTCAGCCGCTCAGGTCCCCCCAAAAGCGCCCCTATCTGCCCAGAGAATGCTGCTAACACAAAAAACCCCCTTCCCTTAGTCGACAGGTGCACCCCAGGTTCTCCGTGCTATAAATTCTGACATGAAACTTTCTGTTTTTCCGCCCATTGCGTGCCATGCTACGCAGTATACCTGCTGCCTCTATGGTAGTGGTCCTTCTCTCCGATGCAGTTCAGGTATATTGCTCTCCCTCTACCCGACTGGTATACTAACCTCGCTTTTTGCCTGGCCCTCCCCATCTATCGTGTTACGGGCCATTAGTTCCCCTGCCCTGAAAGCCCCATGGTATGCCACGGCCCAGCTTTTCTTATTCCCTTTGGCCAATGCATCTTCCCAACATTCACCCCTTTTTGCCGAAATTACACCCACGTCCTGCGCTCCTGTTTCCGCCACTGCATTTATTACCTGCTTTTCGTACTGCTTACCCGTTTTGTACGTTAGGGCGTTCCTTGCTTGCTTATGACCCGCCCTGTATCCTTTTTCCCTTTTGAGTTAACCTTGTAGTCAACCGTACTTTCCTTTCCAGGTTTTTAATGGACTTTTCTTTTTCCTTTTGGCCAATGCCTCTTCCAAACCTTCACACACTTTCTCTGCCGCAATTTTTTCTTCTTTTTTTTTTTTTACATTGCACTCCCCTGCGGTTTTCCTTTTCATTTTTGCGTTAACCTTGTAGTTAACCGTTCTTATCATTCCGGAGCTTTTCCTGGACATTTCCACTTTTCTTTTTCCCTTTGGCCAATGCCCTTACCAAGCATGCACACCTTTTCTCCGCCGAAAAGAACAAGTTACTTTCTTACCTGGTAACGTTCTTTCGATGGGATGGTCCGACGACGTATTCCATATCTATGACAGGTAATGTCCACAGCTGTGCTGCTTCCGAAAATCTTTGGCGTCTGCGTCGATGCGCCGTCCCAGAGGACCTCCTCCAATGGCCGACGTCACCCGATGTGATAAGTAGGACGCACAACGCCCATAGCCTCAGTTATAGTTTTTTCCCAGAACGTGTGCCACCAGTTTTCTGCCAGTCAGACACACAAGGCCTTGCGGAACGCAAGCTGCAATCGCAAAAGAAATTCTGCAGCGGGGAAGCGATATGGAATACGTCGTCGGACCATCCCATCGAAAGAACGTTACCAGGTAAGAAAGTAACTTGTTCTTCGAGGGGATTGGGTCCTCCGACGTATTCCATATCTATGACAGACTCCCAAAGCAGTACCAAGCAAGGAGGTGGGAAAGAATTTAGAATACAAATTTAGCATGCCCAATCAAATTGCGGAATAGAGAACTGCCTTGCCAAAGGCCAGATTTTGCCCTCTGATGGAATCGAGGGAGTAGTGACGTACAAAAGTATGTACTGAAGCCCAGGTGGCTGCATCACAGATGTGACCAATAGGAACTCCCCTCTGCAGAGCAGTAGATGCAGCCACTCCCATGGTAGAATGGGCCCGCAAGCCAGCCGGAGGATCCTTACCCGCCAAGCGGTGACACTCGGAGATAGCTAAAATAATCCAACGAGACAAAGTCTGTTTCGTCATAGCTTGTCCCAAACGCTTTCCAGCGTAACCAATGAAAAGTTGATAGTCCACTCTGACCCGGGACATGCGTGAAATATAAAAGATCAAAGCTCTCCTAGGATCAAGCCTATGGAGCCTCTCCTCTTCCTTACCAGGATGTGGAGGAGGATAGAACGCCGGAAGAACAACCTTCTGGCTCAAATGAAATTCCGAAACCACCTTCGGAAGAAAAGAAGGACGAACTCTAAGGACAACCCTGTCCTTATGAAACACAGTGAAGGGTGGCTTAACTGAAAGTGCCTGTAACTCACTCACTCTGCGAGTGGAAGTAACCACAACCAAAAACACAGTTTTCAGAGATAACAGCCTCAAAGGGCAAGAATGTAAAGGCTCAAATGGAGCACCCATAAGAAACTTAAGGACAAGGTTCAAATCCCAACCTGGCACCAGAAAAGGTGACGGAGGGAACACATTAGTGAGACTTTCAAAAACTGCGAAATTAAAGGAATTTTAAAATAGGAACACTCTTCAGACGAGCGCTTAAATATGGACAGCGCCGCCAGTTAACCTTTAATGGTCCCCACTTGCAAGCCCCTGTGGGCCAAAGAAAGCAGAAAAGACAGAACCATGAGAATGTCACATTCAAAAGGATCCACATTCTGAACTCTGCACCAGTCGCATAACTTTCTCCAACGGCAAAGGTACACAGACTAAGTTCCCGGCTGCCTGGCCGAGAGCAACACCTCCATCACGTCTTCAGGGAGGTCCCAATCCTTATACCTCAACCTTTCAGAAGCCAAGCGTGAAGATTGAGGGATCTGACCTCTGGATGGAGAACCTGACCCCCCTCCCGTGAGAGCAGATCGTCTCGGTAGGGAAGACGACGTGGAGGGCAGATGGACAAGTCTAGAAGGTCCGGGTACCACGTCCTCAAGGCCCACGCCGGAGCAATGAGGATCATCCGGGAACCGAACCTCCGCAGCACTTGCGGGATGATGGGGACTGGAGGAAACGCGTACAGCAGTGGGAATGACCACTCCACCACAAACGCGTCACCTAAGGCTCCTTTTGGAGGAAATTCCCGCGAGCAAAACCTTTCGCACTTCCGGTTGACACTGGAGGCAAAGAGCTCCACTTGAGGGGTTCCCCCAAAGGGCGAAGATCTCCAGGAGAATCTCCTAAGCCAGCTCCCACTCGTGAGAGATCGAGCTCTGCCTGCTCAGAGCGTCCGCCGTCTCGTTGTCGTCTCCGGCCAGATGAACAGCCGAGATCGAAACTTCCTGCTGGATGGCCCACAATTCGAGCTGCATCGCCTCCCTGCACATCGGAAGTGACCCTGCCCCCCCCCTTTTTGTTGAGGTAGTGCATGGCCACCGTGTTGTCCGTTAGAATCAGGACACTCTTTCTGCGCACAGTCGGCAAAAAAGCCTTCAGGGCTAGCCTGACAGCCCTCAGCTCCAACAGATTGATAGAGTCTGGACTCCGACGGAGACCAACGACCGCTGACTGTCAAATCGTTGGCATGAGCTCCCCATCCCGTGAGCGATGCGTCCGTCATGATCGTCACCTCCGGCCAGGGCAGCCAAAATGGGGCCCCCTTCATCAGATTGCCCTCGACGGCCCATCACAGAAGGTCCCGGCCCACCGAGGGCGGCACCTGAACAGGGTCCGACAGCCTGCCGGAGGATTGAGACCACTGGAGCTTGAGTGCCCACTGCAAAGATCTCATCCGCAGACGAGCCTCTGGCACCAGAAGAACGCAGGATGCCATGAGGCTGAGCAGTCTCAAGAACTCGGAAGCTGGGAGATCCTGGGCAAAATGAAACTTGTGCACCATCTGCTGAATGTGAAGAGCCCTCACCTGAGGAGGAAAACACTGCCCAAGGGACGTGTCGAGCACTGCTCCGATGTACTGGAGCCGCTGCGTTGGTGTCAAATGGGACTTCTTTAAATTGAGGGAGAAGCCCAGCCTGTGAAGGGAGTGGCAGGTGACGGACACATGATCCAGGACTTGCTCGGAAGAGCTCCCCCTGATCAACCAATCGTCCAGGTAGGGGTAGACGTGAATCCCCCCTTTCCTAAGATGCGCTGCCAACACCACCATGAGCTTGGTGAAAACCCTTGGGGCGGAGGTCAATCCGAACGGCAGGACCCGAAACTGAAAGTGCGAGTCGCCAACCGCGAACCTCAGGTACTTCTTGTGCTTGGGATGGATCGGCACATGGAAGTAAGCATCCTTGAGGTCGAGAGACACCAACCAGTCCTGAAGTTGAAGGGCCTGGAGGACTTGAGAAAGTCACCATCTTGAACTTGTCCTTCCTGAGGAGTTTGTTCAAACCACGCAAGTCAATGATGGGTCTCAATCCCCCATCTTTCTTCGATATCAAAAAATAAGGGGAATACCATCCCTTGTTCCTCTCCACTACAGGCACCAGTTCTATGGCGTCTTTCTCCAGCAGGGCTTGAATTTCCTGCGCAAGGAGCGGATCCGGACTCTTCAAAGAGAGGCACCCTGGTGGATTGTCGTGGGGCCTCTGCCGAAAAGGAAGACAGTAGCCGTGGGTTATGATCTCCAAAACCCACACATCCGAAGTAATGGCTTGCCACTCTACAAGATGCTGCGCCAGCCTTCCCCCAACCGGCGAACCATGGGACCTGGCCTAATGACTGAGTGGTAGCGGCTGCGGCGTTGCCCGAGGGCAAAGAGGCAACTGCCCGAGCAGCCTTGTCACCTCGAGTACCTTTATTTCCACCTCTGGCACTCTTACGATGACCTCTTTGACTGCTAGCTCCCCTCGCTTTACTGAATGACGAATAATAGCGAAAGAAACCTCCCCTCCATTGCTGTCCCCTAGGACGAAAAGGCAGAGGTTGCCAAACTGCAGCGCCCAACGACTTAGCTGCAGCTTTGGAGGTCTGCAACCTCTCAAGGCTCTCGTCAGCCTTGCTGCCAAAAAGGTGTTCACCATCAAAGGGCATGTTGAGGAGCCGGGACTGCACATCAGGAGCGAACCCGGACCTCCGCAACCACGCAAACCTGCGCATTACGGTGCTCGCCGCCATGGACCGGCTGACACAATCCGCCAAGTCCAAACCTGACTGAACAGCCTCACACATGGCATCCTTGCCATCCTGAACCATAGCAAGGAAACCATCCCGTTCGTCCCCTTCGGAAATATGTTCAGCCGCTAATGCAACAGAGTTCCACAGAAAGTGTGTGAAACGAGACAAGGCACATATGGAGTTGGCCGCCTGAAGCGCCATACCTCCCGAAGAAAACACTTTCTTCGTCCAGCCGTCAAAACGTTTGTCGTCCTTATCAGGAGGGATGGTAGGATACGACGCCTGCTTTTCCGGGGCCGTAGCCGCCTGCACCACCAAACTCTCCGGAGTGGGGTGCCTAGACAAGTAGCAGGGGTCGCTACTGGCTGGACGGTATTTTTGCAACAAAGACTTGCCCACTGCCGGGAGACTCTCCGGAGCAGTCCAAGCCACCGCCACCCTTCTCTGCAGAGCCATATGAAAAGGCAAAACCGGGTCAGTGGGGGGACCGAGATCAAGGATGTCCGTGAGATCATCCTGAACGAACTCCCCTGGGGGAGCTGACCAACCCAAATACTCGGTGACCCGAGACATAAGGCTCCGATATGAAGAATCGGCATGAGTGCCAGGCTCCGGCCTACTAAACTCCACCTCCAGAGAGGTGTCCAGTCCACTGGCATCATGCAGCGACTGCCGCAGGTCATCAAACTGGCTATGGCCCGAGATAAGTTCATCTGGAACCGTAACCGGAACCAGGCCGCCATCAGAGCCTTCATCCCCCTCTGAAATGTACTCCAGGCGGGGAGAAGAAGACCTCTGGGGACCAAAGCAGTGCCTGACCTTAGCCAGAGCCTTTCTAGGGGCAAACCCCGTGCCACGGGGCCCCTCCGACACCACCGCCTCGAAAGGCGTCGAGGGCGCCGATTCGTTCGGCGCAGACAGAAAAGGCGTCGACGTCGAGCGAATCCGCGTCGACGTCAGCTGTAGCGCCAGCATCGGCGGCGTCGACACAGGCCTCGAAGCCGGAGCTCCGAGCGCGTCTCTCGACGACCTTGGCGCCAATGACCCCCTCGGAGGCGGAGCCTCGAGAGAAATCGTCGACGACCTCGGCACCACAGGCGTCGACGTCTTCTTCAAAGATGGCACAGGATCACGCAGTCTCGAGCGAGTCGAGGACCGGGACCTGGAACGGGCATGGCGAGAACGGCTACCCTTGTCCGAGGGGGACCTCTCCCGCGAGTCGTGCCGACCACCGAAGCCCGAAGGCGTACGAGCGGTGCCGACCGACCCCACTCGGAGGCGCGGACGGACCGGTGCCCTGCGATTCAAGAATCGCTAGCATCTGCTTCCTGAAGGAAGCCCATTCCTCTGGTGTCGCTTGAATGCAGGGATAAGCGACCCGCCGACGGGCGGAGTCCTCGGAAGAGGACGGAGAAGGCGACCTATGCCGGCGCTTCCGGGAATACCTTGAAGAGGCGGAGGAGTGGCGAGACCGACTCCTGGAAGGAGACCCACTGGACTTCCGACGATGACGCGGAGAGTCGCCCCTCGAGACAGCTTCTTCTTGCGTTACCGCAAGGCCTTTGCCGTGAGCGACTGGCAGTCGATACAGTCGTCCGTATCGTGGGCCTCCCGAGGCACCAGAGGCAGGTGTCGTGCGAGTCTGTGACCGACATCTTGGACAGACAGTCCCTGCATTTCTTGAAGCCCGGACGCGGGGTTGAAGACGAAGAAGACATCGCCACAAACAGGTCTTCACAACAAACCGAACAGGTTCAACGAACCGAGAATTGAAAACAACAAACTCCAACGAGTCGAGGTGTACCGAGGTTCACGAAGCGAACACGTTCGCGGAAAAAACGGAACTGAGGATATGGGTGTCGTGCGTCCTACTTATCACATCGGGTGACGTCAGCCGTCGGAGGAGGTCCTCGACGCAGGACGCAGACGCCAAAGATTTTCCGAAGCAGCACAGCTGTGGACATTACCTGTCATAGATATGTAATACGTCGGAGGTCCCAACCCCCTCGAAATTATTATTATTATTATTTTTTTTTTACTTTTTGAGTTAACCTTATAGTCAACCGTTCTTCCCTTTCCAGAGTTTTTGATGGGACCCATGCCTTCTTTGGCGTGGGCGTTTTCTCCTTTCTGGTGCCCGGCCTTGGATCCCTGAACCTCTCGCCACTGAAAATGCGCCAAGGTGACAGCTACACTTTTAATACAACTGGGCATGATGCACCCCCTGCACCACTGCCATGTTAACTGACTGCACCACTATTTCTTTATTATTCAGCTCCTCTCCCGCTGCACATAATGCTATCCAGCTAGGAAACAATTCCCGCCTGCGTGTTATTCCTAGCTCACGCAGCCTCCGCCAAGTCCCCTTGCCGCACCCGTGAGCAACACTCTTTTCCCCTTCCTTGGCTCAATGCTTCTTTAAAAAACAACTTTCACTTGTTCTATGACCCTTCCCGCCGTATTTAGCTTTTCAGCTAATGCTTGCAGTTCTGTTACAGTGGCCTTGTTCCTCCCTTTTAGCTGACTGCCTCTTGCCGGACTGAGCCTCCCCTCTATCAATATGCCATGAGCTGGCACGCCCCATATGTAGACATTTGCCTCTGCAATATTCCTCCTCCCCTTGCATACCTAGCCATTTCTGTGATTCCTTTTTCTTGATCAACTCTTCTTTTCGTGGTCCTCTTCATTCCATGCATCCCCCCCGCATGCCTTGTATACTTTTAACGCCCTCTGCTGATATGCTACCAATGCTATCCTGTCCTCTGGGAATTTCTGTAATATAATGGTGGGCATTTGTCTGGAAGGCAGTCATCCAGCTGTCGAAGCTCTTTACTACTGTTGCCCTCCTCAGTACACCTTTCTCGTCCTCTTTTATATCTTCTATTGACCCATTCATCACTCTTTTTTGAGAACTTAGCAGAGAATAAATGTCAACCAACTCTTTTCACCATATTTTTTCCCCTTTACCTTGTAGTTTATATACCATCCCCTTGCCTTCGTGGACCTGCCCTGTGGGTCCTTTCTCATTGTTGGTCTGCCGTATTTAGTCATGAGTGGTCCCCTTTCTTTGTCTGCTTTAACTGCAGCTGCTACCACTGGTGGTGCCACCCCCTGCGGTGGGTTCCCTGCCACTGGTACTGCTATTGCTCCTATAGGTCCTATTGGCTGTGGATTGGTACCTTGCGGTACCCCTCCCGAGTTTGGCACTATTGGTGCCCCCTGAAGTGTTGGGGCCGGAGTCCCTCTGAGTTCCGACCCTGCCTCCCCCTCCTTGTTTACGACACCTTTCCATTTATCCCATGCCTTCCAATGATCCCCTTTCTCATTATCGCTGCTCTCTGTTTCGGATGATGAAACCCCTTGCCCACTAACTCTTTGTTCTCTAAGGTGGATTTCAGATTTTTGGGGTGTTCTGAGACCCATGTTATTCTATTTGTAATCACTTCTGTAATCGTTTTGCCAGTATTGCTTTCTATGATATCCTCCCGCACTTTGCTCCCTGTTGTCCCATTTCTCCTTTAAAACCTTTAATATGTACAGGTTGAAGTTTTCCTCATCCCAACCTATATCTGGGAAGCAAACCATTTCCTTCCTAACTTCGTGGTCATACTCTTTCCATATCCCCCCCACCCCCCTAAATGCTTTGTACCTTCAAGACTCCCTGCTGGTATGTTACCAACGGTACCCCGTCCTCTGGGTATTTTTGCAGTATAATAGTGGACATTATTTGAAAAGCCGCCATCCATTTATCAAAAACTCTTTGGTACCTTAATAAGCCTCTCATCCTCCTTTATGTCCTCTATTGATACATTCTGTCCTTTATTTTGGCATTCTACCAGGGCAAGTCTGATGCTCTACCGACTAAGCTATCCGGGCCCTTCAAAAAATATCTATGAACTCTTTTCTCCCTATTTTCTCCTTTACCTTCTCCTTAATGTGCCATGCCTGTGCCTTCATGGACCGGCCTTGGGTGTCCTTACCAACCGTGGGCCTACCATACTGGGTCACCCTCCTTCCCTGCTGCACCAGTGAGTGGCCCTGCTGGGACTATGACTGTCCCTTGTATTGGTACATGGGTGAACCCTGCAGGTGTCATCGGTAAGCTGGGGTTCATCCCCTGGGGAATAGACCCTGGCGGAATCCCTTGTGCCACCCCTGTGGTATGGGGACCCCGTTGTCTGCTGGCCCTGGCCCTCCTGCCCCTTGACCGTCACCTGCACTTTCTACCCTTGCCCTTTTCTGTTTATCCTTACTCATTACCCCCTTCCATTTTACCCATGCCTGCAAGTGGTCCCTTTCTTCGTCCTCGTTACTTTCAGTTTCAGATGACACCACCCTTTGTTCAACCCCGTGCTTTCTGTGCCCCACGGGCTCTGGGCGACTTACCCTGAGCCGTGATGCATGTTTTCAACATTTTTACAATTTTTGTTGTTGGAGGATTGTCTCAAACCCCCCCCCCCCCAACCTTTCGGGTACAAGTCACAGCGTGTACTGACTGCACCACAGGGATTGGCTTATAGCTTCTGTGTAGCTGACCCTTTAAGCCGTTTTGGCTCTGATGTCAGTAAAGCTCCCCTTTTCGCCCGTTGGCGCTCCTCTTCGTGAAAAAATTGAGTCTTACTTGACCCCAGCGTGATCTGAACACGCAACCTTCTGATCTGGAGTCAGGGGTGCTACCTTTGTGCCACGGGGTCCTTGTGCCCATTTTCCCCTGTATTGATCCCTTTTAGGCCTGCTGCTGCTGTGTTTCTCTTTCCAAATTACTTCTGTTGAACCTGGTTGCCAGGCAACGCCTCCCGGGCAAAGGTTGCAGTCCTCCTTCGTTCGTGTGGGCGGTGCGGCCCCTCTTCCCTGGCTCGCTCGCTGTGGCTGAGTGTTGTCTCCGCCTCCCTGCTCTGCTTCCACGGTCCTCCAGCTGCCTCTCCCCGCGGTGCTCCGTCTCCCTGCTGCTGGACGGTGCCGCGCTCCTCACGCTGGCCCCTCCGACCGCTGTCGACATCCTGGTTCGCCAGCTGTTTCTTCTTCCGACGTGGATCTTCCCTCGCAGTCGGTCTGGACGGTTCCTTCTTCTCCGGCGAATACCTTCTCTGGTCCCTGGCACGACAAGCTCCTTCTGCTTACCCGCAGAGGTGAGCGACCGCTTCTCCTCCTTTTTTTCGGATGACTCCTTTCTGCTTACCCGCAGAGGTGAGCGATCGCTTCTCCTTTTTCGGATGACTCCTTTCCGCTTACCCGCAGAGGTGAGCGACCACTTCTCCTTTTTCGGATGACTGCTTTCCGCTTAGCCGCTGAGGTGAGTGAAAACTGCACGATCCTGGGGAATAGAAAACACGCAAAATGTTTCCTTCTCCCCCTTTTCCAGGCCTTAGGAGCTTACCCGAATGAGGTGAGCTCCTTACCTGGTTTGTCCTTCTCTTGGCTACTTATACTCCCCTGCTCCTTTGTTGTCCCTTTGGGGGCCGGGCTTCCCCTGCCCCCCCTGTTGCTTTTCCTTTGCACCTTTCCCTGTTGTGTTGCTTGTTTCCTGGCAGCACCAGGGGTGGGGGCGCCGCCTGGATGCCCCTCCCCTTGCTTTTCGCTCCATTTCGTCCCACACCCTGCACCTAACCCCCCAGGCCCTCCATCGTGGCGTACGGTACTTTGTACGGTACGGGGCCTGGGGCATAAGCATCCCACCGCTGCCACCAGTGTAAAGGACCGCAGCGGTGGGAGGCGTCTGTACTCCTGCTCTCTATAAGGCAGAGGAGAGGCACAGCGGACCCCAGGCAAGATTCTCTATTGTTGGTAGCAATGGACGGCAATCCAGGCCTAGCTTCTCAGGACGTGTTGTGGGCTGGTTCTTAAGTACAGTGTAGCTCCCAAGCACCCACAAAGGAATGTCCACACTATTAGTTAAAACAGTAAATAAGGTTCAAGGTTATTACAATCACGATAATACACTATGTGCTCCCACAATTCTTAAATGGTAAATCTATACAGTTCTAGGTGGTACCACGATTACTCTGATTCCATTAAAATGCATCAACTGTACTCAGTTCAAATAGCATACGAATCAACACAGCAAAACAATATCAACCATAGACTTAAGAGGAAAACAAGTTGGTTAGACAATTACCAGAATACCAGGCCCCTACCACTAGGCACAGTTCTGTATGAGGATTCCCTCCACCTGGGCAACCTTTAAATGAAGATGCACTACAAGCCCAGTCTGTATATTGTCTATTAAAGTCTCATCTTGTATAGTTCTGCAACCCAAATATACCTTGCATTGTAGAGTTCGTCTGGGAATCGATGGGCCATACTTGAGTGCGCTCCCTTTCAGGCAGAAGCCACGGATCGGTGAACTTACAAGATGAAGAAAAAGGTGAACAGCGGTCGTCGAGGGGGTAGATTCGATCTTCGCAGTGCTCGTTGCCGAAAGCTCGTGAACGTCCTGTGAAGGAGAGGCATGCGGTGCACCTCGGCGATGATTGTTCGTTGCCGCAAAGAGTGGATGAAGAACTTTGGCCCAGCAAGGGCATTGAGTTGTTGGCGTTTGGCATCGACGGACCGTTCCACGGCTGGCTTCAGTAGCTTCGTCTGCCTCTCTAAGGTCTTCGGGTGGCGGGAAACCCACCGGCGGATTCTCCTCGGTCGTCGACGACCTTGACTTTCTCCGGCAGCATGAAAGCGGTCGACGGTGATGAACAAGGGGGTGCTTGGATCAAATGTTCTTAGGCAAAGGGATCATGCCGGCTGCAGTCGGCGACAGCAGATGGCTGCCTGGTGCTTCTTTTAGTCCCCCTCAGCGCTCCCCTTCTCCAATCAGCAGCCTTTCGAGGGTCTGACTTTAAGGGAGCTTTGGCGAAGGTTAGCGGTGCACGATGGTCCCGTGTAGCTCGGGAAGAGGTCTCCTTACCAGGTCCTCTCTTGGATCAGTTCTTGAAGGCACAGCAGTTTTCACATTACACGGAAGGGAACAGCGGTTCACCTTATTCCCGCTCGGCTTTGAGTGTAAGCATCAAGTATCAACTTCAGCTTCTGAACAATTTCTAGCAGTGAAAGGCCCCCAGATATACTGTTGATCTCCCATTCACTCCGCTGAGTCACACTCAGGCAACCAATCACTCAGAAGGGCAGTCAGTCAGGCAGCCAATCAGGCACACGTTGCATTCAGGCCATTCTTCTCCATCCAGACACTCACAACACAGAATGTGAATTCGGACAAGCACTCTGCCATTCAACACTACACACTGCATTCATATCAGTTTCGGGCAGGGCTGTTTCAGTCATTGTGTCAAACACCAGATACTAGGACAACCACAACACAAAATGCATATTCATCACACACTACATTCAACCAGGTCCCACCCCACGGGCGTACCCACAATATACAGTCGTTGGGAAGGCTCCAGCCAGTCTGGTCGGCACTTCCCCACACTAACATATATGGAACTTCCACCCAACAGCTAGTCAGGGGCAAGGGACAGAGTCAGGGCTTCCCGGGACTTCGGGAAAACCAAGGTAACGGGCGATGGAAGGCAAGAGGCCACAGGGGCCATCTCATCTCCATCAGGAATCTAGTGATCCCAATGACAGGGGCTGAGCATCTCAAAATGGAGGATGCGCAGGGCACTTATCAATGCAGCACAGAGCTGCCACCAGCCCATACCCTGCTCTGTGGGCAACCGACAGGTGCCCAAAAACATACACTAGGAGTACAGGGTTCTACTCTCAGCCAGGGGTGCCATAAGGGTATCCCAAGAGTCTGTTCACCAAACCAAAAGAGCTGCACTGCCAGGATTCTCACATGAACTCCTGCGTGAAAAACACGACAGAACACACGATAAAAAGCAATAAAGGACAAGGATACAGATGCTCTGTACCTCCAATGCATTTCCAGCATCACAGTAACGAAATGGCTATCAGACGAATATAGATCTGGAACTGCACTACTACATTCGTTGGCAAGGCCTGTCTGGCTCAAATAAATATTGTGGCACCCTGCAGATAATACTTGTTCTCAGCCCCTGTTGGTGAAATTGGGCAGGCGAATATGGTCAAGAGTGCTTTGGTTACTCTGCTTATGACACCCGTACTCACCTAATATCCCGATCGCGGCGTCCATATGTACAAGTATATGGGAATTTGCTGTCGCTAGAAAGTGGGAGAGGAGGTATAGTCACATGGGGTGATATGTATGAATATGGGACGTTTAGCGATATCTAGATAGCTTGATATATCGAGAAGGCCTTCCTAAGGGACAATTCATGTGGTACATGAGGGTGGCTAGCATAGCTAAGGGCAGATGGATTGAATCGAGAGAACCACCTCTGGAAGACACGCTGCTGGAGTTAATGTATGCACTGGAAGGTGGTTGGAGACCTGGGTCTAGACTGTACAAACACCTATGAGAAAGAGCTAGTGTGAAATGCATTCATTTGAAAACAAGATGGGAGTCTGATGTCTGTTCGGAAATCTCAGAAAAGCATTGGGAAATGGCACTAAGATTTACAAACAATGTGTCACGGAACGCTAGATTTAGGCTGATTCACATTAATGTGCTCCATCGCACATAAACTTAGCCACCCTGCTCAGGGTCATATATGTGCGATGTGTCTTCGGCATGCCCCTGGTGTGGCCTTCAGGATGTGGACTTCATACACATGATGTGGAATTGTGTAAAGGTACATGGTTTTTGGTCCCGAATCAGGCAGGCATGTGTTGCGGCATTAACTAATAGATATCACTGGGACCCATTGGAGTGCCTATTGGGCATTTATCCTAGACCGAGTAAACACATCCATGCTGTCAAATTCATGGACATGGCATGCATATTAGCTAAAAGATGCATAGCTATGTCATGGGAACTCAAAAAAGGCCTGTAATATGAAAAGTGGCGTATGGAATTTGGGATATGGTGTGATGCTAAAACAAAAGTGTGGCTCGGGGCGATAGTCACACTGATGATCTATCTCCCAATTTTGAGGCCTGGAGGGCCTTTATTGCATCAATGTTCCATCCCTCTGATGACAATACACTGAGTGCATCCTTGCCCTCATCTACTTGCACTATTGGTAGGCACTGAACTCTCTGATCTTGGATGCCCGCAAATACGGTTATTGCAACTTAAATGGTTGGTTCACAGCACGCCACTAGTATCCTAATTTATAATGTACAACATTATGTTTTTAGTGTATGCAGGCCTTGGTTGTACTGTGAATGTATATGTTTTATTAACCTGTTTGTGTTCTTTTTGCTTAAGTTGTCAACAAATACTTTGGGGTTGCTTTTCTTTGACTGGTAAGATGTAATTTGTACACTGCTGTTGCAACAACTCACCATTAAAAAATGTTCAAATAACCATGATCTCGGGGGACACTCCGGGAACGAAATGGTCGAAGTCTGCACTTACCAGGAGTTCTGACCTTTGGTAGTACCAAGGTCCATGCTCCTTGCTTAAGGCATGGACGACGCACCACCGAGCCGCCGGGCGGCTGTTGCAACGGGGGACAAGGTTGCTAAACATCGCGGTGGCGGCAGTAATGGGCTACGGCGGCCATGGGAATCTTTGGGTTGGAAAGGGGGCGGGGATACCGTATTTCAATTCGCCAGCAACAAGGAACATGATTGGTCAGAGGCACATGCCTTTCCCATAAAGACCAGCAGAAACCTTACTAAGTGGCATTCTGTCTCCGATTCTTCAGAGGAGATAAGTTTTGAACGAGGAAAGAAAATACCCCAGGGCCTATTAGGAGCCTCAGTCTCTGCAATCCAGAAGACGACGCTGTGAGAAACCTGAAGGTGTCTGACCCGCTAGTCCCCTGGGATCAGTCATCCAGGTGGCCAGGACACGGCCATCGCTATTGGATCCGGTTCTTGCTGGGTGGGCCAGTGCAGGAGGATAACTTGGATGGGGGGTGGTCCTCGGGAAGTGGAAGTGGGACACCGACTGGTGAAGCATGGTACCCCTTCCTTGTATCACCTTTTCCCCATCGAACCCCGTAAGATATTTTTCCAACATGAACACTCTTACACCATGAAAGACAACAGACTAACACCAGGGCCGTTAACTTGACATGTCCCAACACAAGGGTCAGGCAGGGTCAAGCAATTGACACACCCGACAGCCCTTTCCCTTCCCCACAGGGATAAAAGGTAGAGATTACGAGAGCAAATTTTGAGCAGGGCAGACTGAACGACGAGGCAGCTATTCCAGAACAGCAGTTCAAGAGGAGGAGAAAGGTGGTGAGAACTGAAAGGACACGGAGAGTCCATTTTGACCCACACCTGCAAAGCCTCAGTGAAAGGAATCATAAGGCCAGGAATAAAAGCTAGCATGTGGTCAAACAGATGGCAATGGTGCACAGAGCTATCCTTCGCTGATAACCAAGACAGGGAGAGTCTCTTACTACCGTCCTTGACTCCAGAGACAAGAAATGTCAAGCGGTTGATCACAGCCGGTGAGTCGGAGGGAGAACCAATAACAAACCGAACTGTGTTGAGCGAAGGTTGAAAATGGCAACCTAATGGGAATCAAAGAAGACGTGTTGCAGAACTGTTGAAACCCCAGGAAGAGAACAGCTGCAGAGTGGTCCGGCGCCATGTGGGCGCTCATTCGAAAGACTCTGGCTGGTCCCCTTTTGTTGAAACAAGAGATACCAGAAGGCCCAAGGAGAACAGGCGCAAGCGGTCAAAGTAGTCATACAAGGGTTGAGTAAAACCTCTTGTACAAACAAAAGTCTTTGACCCATAATCAAGAAGAAAGAGGGAAGAAAATCCTGCATTGTGCAAAGCAAAGGAATCTGTGTAACTGGCAAATGTGAACCCGGCTGAGGGATGCCTGCAAAGGCGGATGAAGCATGTTAACCGAGAGGAAATTGTGTTGACAAGAGTGAACCCGGGGGAGGGATGTCCACAGTGAAAGATTGTTTAAAAAGACATCGAGACTCATGAGCGCAACAGGTGAAATATCCTGAGTAAAAGCCTGTATTGAATCCAGAAGAGGGAGGCTAACATTCGAGAAGGGTCTGAGCCCGTTAGAGGGGATCCAGGGGTGAAGAGAAATCACCCAACATAAAGGAATATGGAAAGGAACATTTGTTTTGTTATTTTGACACATCAGGCCCTCAGAAACGAGAGACTTTGTAGAAAAGAGACTTGACCACCGAAGGTCCTGATATCGCTGAAGGAAACTGTAGCCTCGTGTCAGAGAAGCTCAGGAGTGTGCTGTGCTCAAGAGTCACGCCTTGTCCCTTGCTAAAACATGGAGAAGGGAGACCCCGGCTATAACATCCTTACTTATCATTTGTGAACACCTATTTCTTGTCTTGTGAACACTATTCCACACTCTTTTGTAACTAAGTGGTAAGGATTGGCAATATTTTTTTTAGTATGGACCCTTTTATTTCATAAAACGCCACTAGGACTGCCTTATTATTTGATGGTTGTAGCTTGCTCCCATCTTAGATTTAGATTAGGCAATTTTCTCACCCATTTATACAGTTTAATAACCACCCTTGAGCTGTGATCACTTGTGTCTGTCTTTACTGTTGCCACCATGAGTTCCTTACATATGGTGTCAGGGGTGTGATGTGCCTCAATTGCAACTAATTGGAGAAAACAAATTTCAAAAATGTAGTCAGAGCTTCTAACCCTTCCATTGCCACCAAAGAATCGATAGGTTTTGATATCTGTAGCAGTAGAGAAGCTATTATCGCCCCTGGTAGAGGAATGATCGCTACAGATTTGGTCTTCATACCCCCTCTGGGGTGCTATATAAGATTGGCCCCAAAATCTGGCCTAGCGTGGAAGTTTGGGATAGATGTCTTAGCAGGCGTAATCGATCCTGACTTCCAGGGAGATGTAAAGGTTCTCTTACAGAATCATGGTGAGATCCCTTTTGAAGTAGGTCATGGAAATCAAATCGCTCAAGGAATTTTGGAAAGGGCTACATTTCCTCAATTTAAAGAAAGTGAACCAGATAAAACAGAAAGAGATGGCTTTGGGGAAGCTGATAAATCTTAACATAGAAGGAAGGGAGAAGAGCCTACCATTTATCCCGACCTAGCCTGCCCCCCAGTGAAATGAACGAGCTCTCGCTGAAGATTTTCTAGAATGAAAAGGCTTAGAGACGGAAGGCCCTTTTTCTTCTTAAAAAAGGATTACTTTATAGAAGAGCGACATCTACGGAAGGCTTAGTAAAAACACAGCAATACCCAAGAGCCACCGAAAGGTTATGCTGGAGATTGCACATTCCCATCTTACCGGGGGCACTTAGGACAATCGAAAACCCAGGCACAAGTTAGTGGGAAGTTTTACTGGCCAGGTATCCATGCAGATATAAAGACCTTTATCCAGACATGCGAAATATATAAAAAAAACAAGCATGCACATCCCATTACCTGCCCTTCTGAACCCGTTGCCAATCATAGAAGGCCCTATCACAAGAATTGGGATGAACATAATTGGACCTCTAGAAAGATCCAGGCTAGGCAACAAATGTCCTTATGATTTGGGGGTAGATTTTTATCCTCTGCAGGTGCCTCCCTCTGGAACAGCCTCCCTGCCTCTATCAGTCTTGAGCTGGAGCACCTTAAGTTACGGAAGATCTTCCTCTTTTCTTCCTCTCTCCCTCCCCCCTGCTAACCTCAGTTTATTTTTCTCTCCACCCTCATTCCTCCTCCTCCTCCTCCCAAACTCTTCAGTTATTGCTGACTGGCTGCCTGGTTCACCTCCAGAGCCTTACAGGTCCCAGGCTCCCCCGCCAATCTATTGCACTTGCCTACAGGCTGCTTCACTATGTTCAGCACTACTGCACCTTCAGCTTAAGCTCCACGAGCGGGGCAACCTCTCTGGACTTCATGCAGGAACCCTTTTTGACTGGACGTGCTTGTTCTCCCCTCCCCCTTACTCGCACCTCCGTCTGTACGTAAGCATGACTTGAATGTACTAAGACTATTAAAGGCATGGTCCAGTAAAATATTTTATTGTCCCTACGGGTCGGCCATGTTTTTTTAAGCCCAAGTGGCTCGATTTTAGAAAACTTTCCTATGGACCTTACCCGAGTTTTCGTCCATTAAACGCAAGCGAAAACAGGCACCAGGGAGCCGCCATTTTGTGATAATCCTATCACTTGCCGCATCACCCTGGCTGACCTGCTTCTGCGGCACTAAATCAAATCCCCCGCCCCGGAGCCTGTCATCAGCAGACTCGTACCGGCCATTTCCCAAAGCCAAAGCACGTCTCGTGTCAACAATCGCTGCGCCTCAGCTAATGACATGTCGCCATGGAAATGGCAGGACGCCTCTTTCCTCAATAAGTATAAACAGACCGTTTCCCCACACACAGCAGCAGATTTTCGATTCCATTCGTCTCTCTGTGTTACTTTGAGTATTCTGTGACTCGTTTCTGTGCTCTGGTCAGCTACCTTCGCCGCCTGTAGCCCGTGTGAACACCTGTACCATCTCTGTAAATTATTTTACTTTGTTTACCACACAATGGCTACAATAATGCCCTACATGTACGAGCCCGAGTATACCGAGGAGGACCTACTGGAAAGGGAAGCACGTGAAAACGATGGAGATTCGGATGGCAGTTGGGAGGACGATTCAACAGATGAAGAGCCTGGGCCTAGTCGCATGGACGGCGTCTCCACCTGGTGCACATGCAATCGGTGCAAGCTAATGCCAACCGAGGACGAGAACTGCTAATGCCGAGAAAACTCGGGATGCCTGGCCTACATTTCGGAAGGCGAGCCACGACCGCAATGCATCACCGAGCTGCCAGACTTCAGGGCAGCCTGCCTCACACGGGCCGTGTAGAGAATAATGATGGTGCTTATGCACGAACTTCACGCAACTGTTCGTCCTCGTAATCCGAGTAACGAGTAAGTATACTCTGCTTGTCATGCCACTCCTATTTCATGTTCTTCTACTATATCCAAAATTATATATTCATATCATAGCAACGCATGAAAGTCGTTCAATAGTGTGCATTGTCTAGCTAGCATTTGTCCGTGCAGAATGCCATTCGTTACAAGAATTTTCATCGACAACAAACGTTTATTAAACTTATCTTGGTGATTTAAAAACAGTTTGTTTCATTCCTTTTCACAGGTGGTACAGGCTGGTGGCCTATCGCTCTTTACATGGTGGCTCCACGGGCGGCTTGGACACCGCGTTCGAAGAGTGATAGCCGCCTGTGCCGTTCGTGCCATAAGAGAAACATTCCCAAGTGACAGCGGTCAGTACAGGGGATTTTCTCTCGCTGTGCTGCAACCTGACCTGTATAATCTTTAAAGTCTTGTATTTTTGTGTCATGAAAATAAGATACAAAATAAAATACCACATCTATTTTAACAACGGTTGTTTCGATTTTTTAAATGAATCAAGTGTGTCTCCATTCAAGGATGGACGTCAGACATCTGTGCCCCGAATGGGTGAAGGTCTGTTCGCTGTGAAGCAGGGTGGTCACTATCTATCTAAGCTAACATAACATTCTCGATAATACATGCACTAAATAACACTTGTTCAAGGTCTTTCAGTAGGTTATGTCTCTATAAAAGTCACACATATCTATATTAACAATTACCATTGGATTATACAGGCCTTAGGGTCTTGACCACTATAATACACCGGTTGAAGTGTGGGTCTGTGCTCACAAGAATCTCCGGTATGTGGCATTTGTTATTGATATGCAACGATATACTATCAAAGGCAGTTTGCACCCGTGGATGAGCGCTGGCATGTGGGGCTGTCTGGGGCGCGAACGGCCAAGGTGTACACTTCAAAAGGTATCCCACGCCAAGGGGCCATCGGTCACATGGCCTCCTCAGACCCCGTGTCTCCAGCCAGGCCTCCCCTTCAAGCAGGCCACCCCCCTAAAACCACGACATACATACGTCATTCATTCACAAACACACCCCTGTTTCTAATACTTTATAAAGCACTTGATATGTCTCATGAGAACATCTTTGTGCTTTGCAAGTCAACTCCTGAACGTGCTACCTGGCAACCACTGAGATCTACGCTAATCTGCTCGTCGTCGTGCTATCCGTGAACTTCTGTGACCGCTTAGAGCAAACCCATCAGTGTGCTACCTGTGGCCACCCACCTATTCTCCTGCAACATACTGCTCTGCTTGCTGAATCCAACTGTTTGTTGGTCAAGGTAACGCCATGTATCCTAGTCATATTTCGCAGATTTTTAAATTTCTATCTATTTGCGAGTAGAGTACACAATAGTGCTATGTTCATTGGTCCCATTGCTATTGACTTGAGTTTCCATTGCTATGCTATCAATAGATCTATTTATTTTCATCTTTGTCTATTGTCATCGAATTGCATCCTTCGGGGGTCCAGTCTATAATGTAAGCATGTTTCCTTCTCGTGCAAGACAGAACATCCAAGGGACGAGTCACATGTTCAGATTTTAGTCACATCATTTATACATTTCTGCAACTTATGCAAATACTAAGCCGCACATAATGAACTGGTATAGTTCCGGCGACCAAAACAAACCTTGCATTGATCATTGTATGATTCATTTACTTTTGTATCAAATCTTTATTCATGAAGATTGTATAATAATGTTGATATTTACTTTTCAGATTTATCAACAATGCCTGCCTGTTCGATTAGCGGTTGCCCTACGAAGACCCATGTGAAATCTGAAGGCACTACAATGCATGTATTCCCGAAAACTGTTGATCGAATAAGAGAATGGGTCAGACATTGCGGATATCCACTGGATGAGCTGGAAAGTAGAGTCTTACAGGACACGAGGGGTGATCGATACCGCATCTGCAGCCAGCACTTTTCCTTGGACATGTACACAAAATCTTGGGTAACAAAGAAGAATAAACGGCGAACGACACGGAAATTGCTCGAAAACGCTATTCCCACTCTATTCGTCCACATTCTGCCACCGGTGAGTCAAGTGTCCGGATTTAGCTTTAGGCCTTGCGGTAGTGTGTAGGTATCAGAACGGATTAATTGATATTGTAGGTGTTATATCCCTTGTAATAATTTCGATATTGATATGAGTGTATAGCTTTTTGAATAATGACATTTATCAATATATTCTTTTTCGATTTCATAACCCACAAACGAAATGTATATATATGGGAACAGGGAACTGTGCTGTATTGAGCATTTTTCAAGTATTCTGTCGCCTTACATGGCTATTTTTAATATTGGCATTTCATTATCAATCATTAATTTACCTTTACAACTTCTTGACTATCCCTTGAATCTGAAGCAAGAACATTCTACATCCTCGACGTGGTCGCAGTTATCAACCACTTCTAGCGCGTATCAGGTAATCTTACTAGGCTAATCCGCTACAGACTTGTTTTATGCATGTCAAGTAATAGTTTTATTCTATCGTGTAATTATTTTACCAAATGTTTGGTTAGTGCTTTCCAATTGATATACACCTTAGTTATCATCCACTGGTGTTTGTTTTCAGATATAATTAGTGTTATCCATACTAATGCAAGTACTCTCTTTCAGGGAGATGCTGAAGCATCCGCCACATCTACAACATTTCTAGATGTTCTTTACCAGCAGGAGGTATGGATACTGACAGCTCCATCGTTTGATTGTTCTACACATTGTTTCATTCGGGGTTAGCGGTTGATATGTACCTGTGCTGTCGACCCCAGGTGTGGGTTATGTTTTCACTATTGTAATCCTCACTAATGCAAGTACTATGTTTCAGGCAGTTGATGGAGCGTCAACCCCTGCACTTGATGCGGAGCCTGACATTCAAGTAATTCCAGGGGAAGTGGAAGCGGGACCATGCATATACGAATCGGCGCAACAGCTTTCGGAAGTGCGCACTACATTTGCAACATCCATAGATATTCTTCAGCAGCACGAGGTATGGATACTGACAGCTCCATCATGCGTGATCATATAACGTGATTCAATTTGCTATACTTTCTTCCCTATTAACGCAAGTGCTGTGTTTCAGGGAGACGACGAAGCTTCCACTACAATCACAACATCCCATTTAGATGATGCAGATGTAAATAAATCGGAGAAATAACTCGATGAATTGTGATCATATTTAGATTTTCCTTGATTCTTATCTCTTTATATGTACCTGTGCGTTCGACCCCAAGTGTGTGTTATGTTTCCAATATTGAAAACCATACTAATGCAAGTACTGTGTTTCAGGGAGATGCTGATGCCTCCTCTCCAATACAGCCATTCATGGCAGTCCATGCAGAGCCAGAGGTATGGATACTGAAGAGCTCCATCGAAATAGATCATCACTGGTCGAATACTTGTCGTTTGATTGTTGCACACAATGTTTAAATCTTGTTTGGCTATTGAGATGTACCTGTGTGTTCGTCCTCACGTGTGTTTTATGCTAACAATATTTTGATACATAGTAAGGAAAGTACTATGTTCCAGGGAGACGATGGAGCCTCATTCCGTGCTGTCTATGCGGATACAGAAAATATAGTCGTTGCAGCGCAAGAGGAAGGGAGGACATGCGGAAACTAATCGGAGCTACAGCGTGCAGATGTTGAAGGTCGAGTCAAAAAAGTTACAAAGAATAAAAAAACAAAAAAGGTTGGTTACAAACAGTTAATAACTTTAAAAAAATGTTTGTGCTGGGGACTATTGTATGTTTTTTTTCCAGTCAATTGGACTACACTTTATCTTGTGTTTAAACTGAACATCCCTTTTCCAATCTCTCCTCTAGTTACCCGTGGGTGTCAGAACTATACATACACAGACAGTGAAGCGAATGAGAGATGTTGCTTGCCAGACCATGTACACTATGGAGGAACTATTAATTGAGGCGAGGCGTGTTCAGGCTCGAGATGCTCATGACCAATGGCCAGAACATGAATTAACTGTGTTTGGAGAATACAGCAAAGTTGCATTGGACCATTGCTACAGTGCGACCGCACCACTACAAGAAGATGATATTGAATTTATTGAAGATAGCTCCGAAGTAGTTGCAGATCACTTCACACAATCTACACCCGCCAAAAAATTGCCACCCAAAAACATGTTGACATTGTTGTGTTCTCCCATCAATGTTGAAGTAGCAGATGTCGAAATGACAGAGAATGAACCAGTCGCAGCATCCATAGACGCATCAGAACTTGATAACAGCAATATTACTTTCCAATGTGTTGAAATCTCGACAACCTCACAGGCCGAAACAACGTTGACGCAGGATGACAGTCTAATGAAAGAGAGCAAATACTTTGTATTCGACAGTTGTTTGATGGAAATTATAAGTATGCTGAAATGTGGGCAGTTAGAGGGAAAGTATGTGGGAAGCCATTGATTAATGTGACTCGTCAAATGAAAGGCAGCAACGTCAAAATAAATGCCACCTGTCGATTAAATCATAGGTTCTCAGGGTCTGCACAAACGATGCTGGGGAAAATGCCAGCAGGCAATCTACTGTGTGCAGCTGCATCACTTTTTAGTGGCTCCAGTTTTAGAAAGTTAGAGGCTTTCTTTCAGTTTGTGGGACTCCATTTCATTTCTAAATCGCTGTACTACATATACCAACGTGATTATCTGTTTCCGGCCATTAGTGATGCTTGGAAAATTGAACAATTGTCTCTAGCAAGTACATTCGAAGGGAAACATTTCAGGCTAGCCGGCGATGGACAGTGCGACAGCCCTGGATTTTCAGCCAAGTACTGCACCCAACACTTTCAGGACATGGATAGTAAGAAAATTGTGAGTTTGGTGGTCGTGCAGGTAACACAATGTACATCCTCAGTGGTCATGGAGAAACTAGGATTTATAAAATCAGTGGAATATCTACAATCAAGGGGAATGCACATCGACCTCATAGCCACGGACAGACACGTTTCAATTGCCAAGACAATGAGAGAGCAGTTCCCGCTTATTAATCATCAATTTGATGTATGGCATCTTGCTAAATCAATCAGTAAGAAAATCTCGGCTGCAGGAAAAAAAAGGTTTTGAAAGTATTTTGCAGTGGTCCCAGTCTATCACCAACCATCTTTGGTGGAGCTCAAAAACTTGTGAAGGGTCAGTGGAAATACTACTTGAAAAATGGAAGTCACTGATGCACCACTACCAACGTTCACCGCTGGTCAGAAAACCTACATTTCCACCAATGGCCCTTTGTCCCCAGAGGAGGCAAGGAAGAAGTGGTTGATTCCATCTTCACCGACACACAGCCATTGAGAAGATTGTTTACGACAAAACTATCAAGAGATTTGAGAGGACTGACAGAATTCTGTCACACTGGAGATTTGGAGGTGTTCCACAATATGTGCCTAAAGTACAGGCCAAAGCGCTTGCATTTTAGCTTTCGGGGCATGAAACATCGCACTCTACTAGCGGTCTTGGCCCATAACAGCAATGTCAGACGTGAACAATCTAGAACTAGGGGTAAAGTAAGGATGCCTCGCTACACTAAGGTGTTTTCAAAACGAAGTAAGCAATGGGTGAACAAACCAGTATATGATGAAATGCAGTTCGACTTTGTGAAAGGCCTTATTGTTGCTGTGTTAGAGAAGCACAGATATGGAATTGGACGTTTCTGTGCAGAGCAGTGATCCATTGCCACCGAACATTGCAACTGTGCCATGTCCACCAGAAGCACAGATGGTTGTGAAGTACAAATCCCGGTTTAAATAATTGCAATACGATTGTCTTTTTGTAAATAAATGTTATTGTACAGTGTACCTGTAACCCTAACCCCTACCTTCACCATCATGGGTGGCGAACAAGCTGGGTGTCATCTTTGAATTCTCTCTATTCACCCCATATATGTGTATGTATATATTTTTCTCATGTCTCATCTCATGTAAATGTAAATGCTGCGCACTGTTAACGGAGGGGAGGCTTGCGTATTGCAAATAATAAAACAAACAATAAATCTCACTTTTAACTCAACTCCTGTGGTACTTTATACTTTCCCTGACCTTCCTCCAAAACTTAAATGTCTCCATTTGGGCTGCATAGCTCGCAGACAACGGGGACAAAATTGGGGGCTTTAGAACGCGCCAAGCGGGCCCTGGCATTTGGGAGAGAAGCCAGTTCATTGTGGCACACTACATAGAGGGATTCTAAACTTCAAGTTCTCACAGATGCCTTTACTACGGGATGTTGCAAATAAAGAATGCGAAGGACAGCGGCTTTGATTTTCAGCTTGCGCCCAGAAGAGGCCCACAAGTCGCACTGGAAGTATAAGGGTCTATTGTTTTTTGACCTTGAGACAGGGACCATGCCGAAAGAACTTCATTTGAAAGGGGTGCGCAATAACGTAAGAGACGATAAGGCAGAAAATTCAGGAACTAGACAGTTTCATTTTAGTTCAGTATACGAAAAATCGTTGTCAAGAGCACGGTCCGTTTTACAGACTGCATTACGCAGAGACACAATGGAAATTTCAAATATAATGCGAGTAAATCTTTAGACGCTTTTATACCGGAATGAAGAATTAATGAATGGATGCATGAATAAATGAATGAATGAAGAGCTAGGAAAAGCAAGGAAAACTTATTCGTAGTGGGCACATGGGCATGCAGGTCCACTGGTCTCACCGATCTTGGTCCTTGGCCCAGCCACTTTTCCCTGCACTGCCTACCTGCACTACGGGACTGTCTCTGTATCCTTCAGCCCCTTCTCCCGGCATTTACCTTGCACTTGCCACCAGCTGGCCCTATTATTTATCTTGTATTCTACTAACCATGTACAACACTTTTACCCCCCTCTCCCCTTCCCCATGTGCGATCTGAAAGACACCTGGCCTAGTAGGATCGTTGTCTGTCTGCCCTTGTCCCCCCCCTGCCTCGTCGTGCCTTGAAACACTTGTGTATAGGCGCGTTACAAATGCCAAATCATACATCATATCATTCCACACGCATGTAGACTAACTGTCGTTTCTCATTGTGTGTTGGCCTCGATTTATTTCGTTAATTTTCGCATTGATTTTACAGCCGAACATACTCCATTGAACTATCCTTGCAAGCAAATAGTTTCTGATCGGCCGTAATAAATAAAATGAGTAATATTAATGAAGATCGGCTGGCGAGACCAATTATATTTTTTTTGTTTTCATAACAGGTATTTGCTCCACTTCTGCTACTGTCATCGGTTTGAGACACCGGCAGACAGATTCTTCAATAGACACCTGCAGCTTCGTGTGAACAACTGGAGCACGTTAACCATATTTTGGGACTATCGCCAAGGGCCCACATGCCCTTACGCTGTACTAGTGGCTAGAAGCAACATATCAACCTTTACGGTGGACTAGTGCCTAGTTGATAGAACAGCCTTGCGGTTCACCGTGCTTCCAAAGTGATTCTTTTTACGAAAAGCAACACCCTGTGTACCATAAAGGAACAGCGCATGACTCACAATAACATTTTAAGGATTTGCGGATACAGATAAAAGAAAATAAATGGGTTTCGGAGTTCATATGGCAATTGCTGAATATTCTCTAAATATTTAATGTCAAATAAATGTACTTTACCTAATGTACCGTGTTGCTGTTTGATTTTAAAGTACAGTTTCATATTCCGAATTGTGGCGCGCTGTGTTGTGAGATGGTCTGTGTTGGTTTCCGGGTTCTGTGTGGAGTCGCGTAGAAGACGACTGGGCGCGTTTGCCTACGCAGCACAGAAACGTCACGGGGAGAGGCGGGGAATATGAATGTTTTGTTAATGTCAGGCTCAGGGGCGGGGGATTTGATTTAGTGCCGCAGAAGCAGGTCAGCCAGGGCGATGCGGCAAGTGATAGGATTATCACAAAATGGCGGCTCCCTGGTGCCTGTTTTCGCTTGCGTTTAATGGACGAAAACTTGGGTAAGGTCCATAGGAAAGTTTTCTAAAATCGAGCCACTTAGGCTTAAAAAAACATGGCCGACCCGTAGGGACAATAAACATTTTTACTGGACCATGCCTTTAAGTTTGTTGTCCTGCTGTTAGGCAGAATCCTGTGCAGTACCCTTAGGGACCACTACACACAATTAAGAGTACAAGTGGCAATACAAGTTCAACTTTGGTACAAGCCCGTACTACACTGTAAGAGTGGTAGCAGTAGCGGAGCAGCCAGATTTATCTCAAGAGCAAATGGGCAGTAGTAGAGATTACTCGCAGGACCACAATTACTATGACTCAAGCAAACACGGACTCAAGGTTTTTGGTTGAAAAGTAAATACATTTATTTCTCTATCCTAGGGAGGTTGGAACAGCTGAGGGTATCGGTGGCGATCCTACAGGAGACATCTCCTTCCGGCAGACCAAAGGATGAGGTCCCACAGACTGTTCTCAACAATTTTTCGCTTCAGCGGGAAAAAGGTCAAAGGGAGTGGCGATTCTACTGAACAGGGAAATGAGGTTCCGGAAAGATCACATGCTTGCAGACCCTGAAGGCAGGTTCATTGCGGTTAAGGGGCGGATCAAAGAACGGAAATATACAATCATAGCATTATATCTGCCTAATGACAATCAGGATAAATACATCCAAGGGGGTGCTGGAAAAGTATGGTGGTTGGTGTGAAGGGCAAACAATAATTGGAGGGGATTTCAACTGTGTGATGGACCCCTTGTTAGATAAAACTCTACCGCCAACATTGGCAGATGGGAAGAATAGGCAGGCATTAGGCAAACCTTTCCGAGAATTAGATGCGATTGAGACCTGGAGATTCTTCCACGAAAAGGACAGGGAGTAGACCGACTTCTCAGCAGTGCATCGGGGATACTCTAGGACCGATATGATTCTAGTGTCTTCCACGCTGATCCCGCAAATAATGAAAGTTGAGATAGGAGTACAGTATTTGACAGATCACACGCCAGTAATACTACACATGGATATGGGGGAGGTAAAACACAGAAGAGACAGCGCTGGACCCTAAATGAACTCATTTTGAAAGACATTGCCCTTAGAGCCCATATTGAGGCGACGATCCTCAATTATTTCTGGGAGAATGACAGGGAGGAGACAGATTTTGGAACGGTATGGGGTGCGGGAAAGGCGGTTATAAGGGGGGAATTCATATCACAGGCAGCACTATATAAGAGGGAACAGGCACTAATAACACAAAGGTTAGAAAATGAACTCCAAGAAGTGGAAACCCAACATAAACAAACAATCACTGAGAGTGCTTAAAAAATGAGAGCACAACTAGAGGCCCATACAGCAGATCGAGTGGCACAGTCCCTCCTACGTATCAGACAGTCCCATTACGTCCATGGGGGGAAAAGCAAATAAATTCTTAGCGGCCAAGCTCCAAAAACAAAAGGCCCGTAACTATATACCACAACTGCCGGGAGAACGGGGAGAACAGTTCGGGGGAAAAGGGGAAAATGCAGATAATGGCAAACTACCACCATAAGCTATTAAAACAAGAAGAACTTATTCCTCAGGCTCAGGAACAATATATGGCCAAGATGGCCCTCCCCCAAATCACAATAGAAGAAAATCAGTTATTGGAGGCTGAGATAACGGCACAGGAGAGAAGTGATGCGATCTCGACCCTACATTCAAATAAAACCCCAGGCCCAGATGGGCTAGGAGGATGATTCTATAAGACGTTCTGTGCACAACTTCTGGCCCCACTGGTAAAACTCTTTAATCTAATTAGGGTAAAAGGTACAGTCACCCCAGATATGGGTAGATCCTTAACCTTACTAATCTCGAAACCAGGGGAGGACCCATTAGAATGCTCCAATTATCGCCCCATAGCATTACGGAACTCAGATGCTAAAGCTTTATGCCAAAATTGTAGCAACTAGACCAGGGAAGGTCCTTCCATGAATTATACATCCGGATCAGACTGGTTTTATAATAGGCAGAAGCACCCAAGATAATGTACGTCGTGCCATAGACATCGAGCTAGGCACCCGAACAGCCCAGCGTTTCCCATTGGCAGCTTTAGATGCCAGGAGAGCGTTTGACAGACTAGACTGGAACTACCCGAGATTGGTATTGGAGAGGTTCAATGTGGGCCCCAGTTTATTACCATGATACTGGCAAATGTTCAGGTTCCCTCGACGAATTCATTGGTCAATGGACAAACATCTGAGCAAATTAGGATAGAAAGAGGCACTCAGCAGGGCTGCCCCCTCTCCCCACTAATATTTGCCATGGCAATGGAACCATTTGCAGCACAAATTAGGCAAGATAGCGTTATTGGGGGGGTTAGATGTGGCGACATACACCATAAAATTGCGCAGACGATTTATGCTGTTCATTTCTAATACCAGAGACACCTTGCCAAAGATAATGCAAAAGCTATAGGAATTTGCGAGGGTATCTGGGTTCCACATAAATTATGAGAAATCCAAAGCCCTGAACATTACTGAATCCCAGGGAGATATGGTAGAGGTGGAGAGATCATTCCCATTATCCTGGGAAAAAGATTCCCTGGAATATTTGGGGGTCCGCTTAACCCGAAAGGTTAATGACCTATATGAAACAAATATAAAGCTGTTGTGGAAGCAGCTGCAGGATGACCTCCGGTGCTGGGACAGACAGGAATTGTCTTGGTTTGCCCGAATAACAGCTGTGAAAATGACCCTCCTACCCCGTTTGCTATATACTGTTAGTTCCCTTCCAATAAAGATCCCTCCGCGGATCCTGCAAGACTTGCAAATAGCCATTTCGGCCTTTGTATGGAAAGGTAAAAAGCCCAGGGTACAACGTAAGCTCATGAGGCGTCCCCCACTACTTGGGGGTTTGGGATTGCCGGATATCCAGAGATGTGTCCGGGCAGCACACATAGCAACCATGCTGCACTGGGAGGACCCAAATCCACACCTGGGTTGGACACAGATAGAACAGGAGACTACTAGACTCCACTAAAAGTTTTGTGCACCCTTCCAGTGCACCATCGATGCGTAGGAGGCAAACTGTTAGAAACCACTAAAGTGGCGCTCAATAGTTGGGACGAGGAGCTAAGGAGGAGAAAAATCCTTCGAGGTCTGAGCCCACACTCCACTTTGGCTTTTAATCCGGAGTTTACACCAGGTCTCCAAACCAAGTTTTGGGAAGGCTGGCCAGCACCTGGATCTCTGGTTCTGTCGGACATGTTTCGGGACGGGGGAACCACTCTCCTTCGAAGAGTGTAAGCTAAAATGTCATGTGGGAGAGGGCCAGAGATACAGATATACCCAAATAAGACATTGGATCACTCACCAAACTATCAGAAGGGTGGCCAATAGACCCCTAACAAGCCTTCAAATATTCATACAAGAGGGTGAAATAAAAAAGGGAATCTCTAGGCTGTATAAAGTACTGGATAGGGCCCTCCCAGAAGACACATTGCAATATAAGACTAGTTGGGAAAAAGACATCGGGGCCACCATCCCGGTGGAAGATTGGGTAAGGATATGGGAGAGAGCCCATAAAAGCTCCAGATGTATGGTCAACAAAGAATCGGCATATACGATTGTCCATCGCTGGTATTTTCCCCCCGTCAGGCTGAATAAAATGAACCCTAGATACTCACCGCTCTGCTGGAGGAAATTTATTTTGTTTTTATTTAATTCGTATTTATATAGCGCCCAACAGCCCGAGGACATTGTGGCACTTGTTACAGTACAAAGCTTAGTTACATGGTCATTAGCAGTACATATACAGGTTACAATAAAGTTATATTACATTTGTGTTACATTACAATATACATGGCAGAAGTGGAGGAGGCAGTCCTCCACTTGCTAGTTAAGGAGAGTGGCCTTGAGGTTGTTGCGGAAGACAGAGATGGAACTTTCAGCTCTAAGGGTGGCAGGGAGTGAGTTCCAGTGCAATATAGGAGAAGCCTAGACCTCCCGCTGTGGCTCTCTTTACGCGTGGTATGTGTAGCTGGTTGGTGTACTGAGCTGGTGGGGTGAGTGGATGTGGTCCTTGATATTGCTTCAGATAGGTATGCTGGAGCGGTTTTGTTGATGCACCTGTGAGTGATGGTGAGGATTTTCAGAGTAATACAGTCTTTGACCTGGAGCCACCAGGCTTCACGTCTGGCGTGGGATATGTGGTCTCTTCTAGGGATTCTCTTGGCAGCTCGGAGGGCATTGTTTTGTGTGGTTTGCAGTCTGTGAATGTTTTTGGCGGAGGTGCCAGCAAGAAGGGCGTTGCAATAATCGAGTTTGGTGCCTATAGTTGCTCTAGCTATGGCCAAGCGGTTGGGGGTGGATTAATAGGGTTTAATGGCATTGATGAATTTGGTGCTGAATGCTGATGCAGAGGCTATGGCGCTGACTTGTTTGTTCATCGATAGATTTGCATCAATGTGAACACCTAGAGTCTTGACAGAGGATGATACAGAGATGGTTGATTTGTCCATGTTGAAGAAGTTGTATTGGGGGCTTAGTTTCGATAATGTGTTTGTCTGGCCCAGGATGAGAATTTCAGTCTTCTCCCCTTTAAGACAGAGGCCATTGATTGCTATCCAAGCTTGGATAGTGGCATAGATGTTGTGAAGGGCCATGGTGTCTTGGTCATAGAGTCCAGATAGGGGTAAAAGTACTTGAAATGTGGGAAGATAGGAGACTACTTCCACATGTGGTGGGCCTGTCCAAAGGCGTAGGTATTTTGGAATTAAGTCCTGGGGCATATTAAAGAAATGATGGGAATTGCTCTCCCAGAAGATCCGAAAGTCGTCTTATTGGGGGCGACAACAGAAAGTCGATACGCAGCAAAGGGACACAAAGCTACATTAATTATACATCTGTTTGCGGCTGCAAGACGGACCCTAGCACAAGGGTGGAAAACTGAGCAAGGTCCAATAATAGCGTGGTGGTGGATTAAAATATGGGGGGTTCTGGCAATGGAGAAGATTTGCGCATTACAAACGGGTACTTACCTCAAATTTTTGTCAATCTGGGAACCATTTCGTGAAATGGTAAAGGACAAAAATAAAAAGCACTATTTTAGACCCGGGATACTTAGAAATCCGGACTCTTACTAAAAAAGGAATAAGAAGGAAGAACTCAGAATGAAACACCAGACTCCTCAATAACAAGCAAGATGGGAGCTGAATGAGTTGGGGATGGGGAGGGTAGGGGGGAGGGAGCTGTGGGGGGTGGGTTGGAAGGTTATGGGCAGGTTGTTTGAAAAGTTAAAACCCGTGGACCTTGCAGAGTTAATTAACGGGAATATAAAGATGTAATGTTTGTAATGGTAAGAATGATTTATGCATTAGTTGAAACTTTGTTCTCTGTATGAGTCTGCGGAATAAATAAACCTTGGTAAAAAAAAAAAACATTTATTTCTAAATCATCTGTTTGCAAAAGACTTCACTTCTATTAAATTAAAACCATACGTAAAAAACACTACACACAACAATTCTCTTTGTGCAAAACAACTCAAGATTGATTTGATGGACCGGTGTTGTGAAACAAGAGACGTTACCGGGAATACGTATGCGATCACTTTTTGACAGTAATGACGGTTCAGTCTTACTAAAGATATGCGTATCCGCGGAAAGAAATGTTACCGGGGTAAAAACACACTAGGCAACTGAGTTAACAAAAGAGTTTGGGGTAAAAATCATAGGCAATACTTTTGTCAAGGCAGACAGAATCAGAGAACACTTGCTGACAGGAAGATAAAAGTCAATAGGCCTGCGCCAATGTCAAGTGGAACCGGGTTCCTGTTGTCGAGGATCACACAGTCAGATAGTTCAAGATTCAACGTTGCCAGGAGTACTTGGATATTGTCAACAGAGGAAGAAAAAGTTATAAGAGGGGAGGAAGACGAGAGCAAGCCTTGGATGAGGAGAAAAGGATTCACCCTAGTTCCTCGAAGTTGGACACAGTACCTTATTCTTTGAAGAAGCTGGTGCCACAGCAGTTGTTCCTGGTAGTTTCCTGCAGACTCTCAGTTCCTAGAGCTTCAGTCGTGGGGGCAAGGACGTCTGGAGTGAGCTGCCCTACCCAGGGATGAGGCCAGCAGTAGCGACGGTGAATAAAAGGTGCGCTCCTTTAACACAGGAGAGGCTCTTCAGAAGGCTATCCGGACCACTACACTAGTGTGCAGCGATTTCGACCAAGAGGATCCTCTGCCTGTGAAAGATGAGCTGGTTGATCCCACCAGGCTCAAGGGAAGAAGATTCCGGACTGGATCTTCTCTTGTCGTTGAAGGGTAGATAGCTCAGGACTGCAGCAGGGCTCCACCGGGACTCGGTAGTTGCAGCAGCCGTCTTCTTCTCCGCTCCTCTTCGGTTCCTTGCAGTTCCAGTGGCGACTCTGACTTCCAGCCCAAGAGTCCTGCCTTTTATGCGAAAATCCCCCATTCACACAGCCTGGCTGTCAATCACGCAGCAGGGGGGTTGTCCGGCCCGGACAACCACCTCAGCCAATCATGGAAAAGCGTGACTTGTGTTTCCTAGGATACCCTGTGCAGGGGGTGACTACACCCCTCCCTCACATTCAGCCCACCTAGACACCCAGGCACCTAGAGGAGAGCTTCTTGGCAGAAGCCCGCCAAAAGACAGTGAACAAAGAAGGCGAACCTGGTTTGCCGCGCAAAGTAAAACACAAGTACTTTAACAAAAAGAAATGGCGAATAAACCCGACTGGAGCCAAAAGAGTATTTGGTCAAGCGGGTTTATGTTCGAGGCTACTATAATAGCCTGGAACATTACCACGTTTATCTAATATAATCGCGGTAGAAAAGTTAGGGTAGATACCACTGCCACCAGCCAAGTCTAAATGTTAAAAGAGCAAAACAAATCTTGGAGAGGCACAGACAAAAAGGGATAAGAATTAACCCTTTCCAGTACTCCATGTAAGATGGGGTGTACTGTGTCTGTAGTTTTAAATGACTACTTAAAGTAAATGGCAACTTTACCTGTTTCTGGGGGACAGTAGTCAGCCCTAGAAAAATTGAGTCAGTGCGAAGTCTAAAAGACAACCCGGTGTCACTGCACTGAAGGTGCTGGGTAACGCACATAAAAGTGGGTCTCGTGGAGTAGTGTGCTCCAGAGCCGAAGATCACACAAACAGTAAAGATACACCTGGCAAAACACATGTAAGAGTGGGAAAAATAAACTCCAGAAATCTAGCAAAGCTGCTGGGGGACTTACTAGGTGAGGCAAATTAGCCATAGAATGAGAATTCTCCCTAACACCTGCCACCCCCCTTTTTGTCCCGATTCCCATTCCATAGTGTAGTCGTGACTAACACTTATGCAGTTGCACTAGGAGAAATGCAGTCAAGCCAGCCTAGTATGCTTTTTACTGTTAGATAATTCGGAAACTTCAAGGCCTAAGAAGTACTACTATAGTCCCTTGCTCCCTTCTTGACATGAAGCGTTTTGAAGCACACCACCTGTGAATAAGCATTGTATAAATAAACAGTTAAAATTACAACTCTGGACTATGCAACACGATATCCCGAAGCACACCACACAGCAAATCCTTAAACGCCTTCTACTGCATTTCTGCAGGGTCGGCTTTCCCAAGGAAATACTAAAAGACCAGGGTTGACATTTTGTGAGTACGTTTATGGCAGAAGTCAAAGAGCTTCTTCACATTACCACCCTGCAAACGTCAGTGTACCATTTCCAAACCCATGGCTTGGTAGAAAGATTCAATGGGTAAATAAGGACGGGAAAGACTGGGACTGAATGATCCCCTAGGCACTATTTGCAGTAAGGAAAGCCGCTCAGGCCTCCACAGGTTTCTCCGTTTGGACTGCTCTATTGTAGCGAAGCTAGAAATGTCCTGGACATGCTGCGGGAAACCTGGGAAGAATGAGAAGAGGCACCCATCCCCATCTCGCAAACCGCCACCAGGATGCGAGAACAAATGAAATTGGTTTGAGATCTAGTTTGTACTCATATGGAAAAAGCCCAGAACCAACAAAAATCCACTTGCGACAAAAGTGAGCTTAAGATCATTATCCATAAGACAGAAAGTACTGGTCCTCTTACCCACCTCAGAAAAACTTTTCTCCAAGAGGCACGGACCCTATGGAACAAACAGGAACCTGTACTTACAAATGAACCTTCCGTTTTCTGTCTGGTTGGGCTACTTTATATCACGTAAATCTCTTAAAAGAGCGGAAAGAGAACCAGTCAGCCACCCACGCCAAAGTGCTAGCGTGCCTGGTTCCCAAAGAGATAGATAACTGACTTAATTCCTCCCGAGCTATCTGTCCAACAACAAAATCTATAAGATTTAGTTACCTCATTTCCAGATGTGTTCTCAGAAAAACCAGGAAGAATAAAAGGCACATACCACTATATTTAAACACCTAAGGATAAAGTGGTTCATTTAAAACCGTATAGACTCCCAGAAGTCCATAAGCAGATGGTGATTGAGGAAGTCAAACAAATGTTGAAAGCCAATATTATCGAGTTTTCTTCAAGCCCATGCTTCTCTACTATCGTGTTTGTCACTAAACCGGACCGTTCTTGGAGATTCTGCATAGATTTCCATCAAATTAATGCCATTTTGGACTTCGATGCCTATCCCATGCCACGCATTAATGACCCAATTGATAAACTCAAAGCAGCCACCTTTCTGTCTACCCTAGACTTAAACAAATGGTATTGGTAAGTTCCTGTATATGGGCCAGATAAGAAAAAAGACATTGAATTGAAACAGTCCTAGAGGCGTTGAAAACAAAGTCCTCCCTTTTCGCTTACACAGCATGCCAGCCACTTTCCAACGCCTTATGGATAAAATCCTGAAACCCTTTTCCAATTTCTGTGGAGCTTATATTGACAATATCGTCATTTATAGTAGGACTCAGCTTCTTTGTAGGGAATGGGAATGTACAGCCTCAACATGAGAAGGTGAATGCCGTCTTAGATACACCAACGCACAAGACCAAAAGAGATCTTAGATCTTTTCTCGGGTTAATAGGATATTACCATAGGTTTATCCCAAACGTTCAGGCAAAACAGCCATGCGGACAGATAAACTCAAGAATGCCGAACCCCAGAAACTACATTGGAATGACGAGGATGATCCGTTATAACACCTTAAAAAAGACTTTGTGCCAGAAACCAATCCTGAAGGTAGTCGACTTGTCGAAAGAGTCTGTATTACAGATGGATGCCTCCCTCACAGGGTTAGGCGCTGTCCTGTGCCAGGTTGAACATCCCATCTAATTTGCTAGCCGCAAGCTATTCCCCACATGAAGGAAGAATACTCTGTGTTGTAACTAGGGGCCCGTGCCACCAAGTGGGCCATTTTACATCTCAGATACTACCTATTAGGACGAAGGTTCACACTTGTTACAGATCACTCACTGCAAGTTTGATTTAGCCAACGCAAAGACTCCAACCCTCGGGTCATGCAATGGTTTCCAGACCTACAACCCTATTGTTTCACTGTGGAACACCGAAAAGGAAAAACCAAGGAAATGTAGATTTGTGAAACAAATGTGGCTACATCGCATGGAGGAAGGGTATGTGACAAACCTGAAGGTGTCACATTCGCTAGTCCCCTGGGATCTGTCATCCAGGTAGACAGGACACGGCCATCACTATTGGATCCAGTTCCTGGGGGTAGACCAGTGCGGGATGATCACCTGGATGTGGTGTCCTCGGGAGTGGAAGTGGGACACTGATGAGTAAGAAGCACTACCCCCCCTTCATATATAACACCTTTTTCCCCATCCTACCCTGTAGGATAGGATATACAGAAGTTCTGCACCCATTTTCCGACATGAACACTTTCTTACACAACGAACGATAACAGACTAACAAGACATGTCCCAACACAAGGGTCAGGCAACTGACAACCAAACACACCTGACGGCCCTTACCATTCCCCACGGGGATAGAAGGTGGAACACGAGAGCACACTTTGAGCAAGGCAGACTGCACGACGAGGCAGCTATTCTGGTACGGCAGTTCAAGAGGAGGAGAAAGGCGGCGAGAACCGAAAGGACAACAAGGAGGGAAATGCCTTCACTCTTTGAGCCAGACCTGCGAAGCCTCAGTGAAAGGAATCATAAAGCTGGGAATAACAGCTAGCGTGTGGTGTAACAGATGTCAACGGTGCACAGAGTCCTCCTACGCTGATAACCAAGACAGGGAGAGACGCTTGCTACTGTGGTACCGTGCTTGACTCCAGAGACAAGAAATGCCAAGCGGTTCATCAAAGCCGGTGAGTCGGAGGGAGAACCAATAAAGAACCGAACTGTGTTGAGCAAAGGTTCCAAATGGCAACCTAATGTGAATCAAAGAACAAAGACGTTGTGTTGCAGAACTGTTGAAAACCTATGGATAAACCAGATTCAGAGTGGTCTGACGCCACATGGGCTCTCAATCGAAAGACTCTCGCCGGCCCCCTTTTGTTGAAACTACCGATACCAGAGGGCCCTCGGAGAGCCGATTTGAGAGGTCAAAGTGGTCATACAAGGGTCAAGTAAAACCCCTAGTACAATCGAAATTCTTTGGCCCGTAACCAAGAGGAAAGGGGGAAGTAAATCCTGCATTGTGTAAAGCAAACGAATCTGTTTAACAGGCAAATCTGAACCGGCTGAGGGATGCCTGCAAAGCAGGGTGAAGCAAGATAGGCTGAGGGATGTCCACAGTGAAAGATTATTTAAAAAGACATTGAGACTCGTGAAAGCAACAGGTCAAATATTCTGAGTAAAAGCCTGTAGTGAACCCAGAAGAGGGAGGCTAACAATCGACAAGTGTCTGGGCCCAAAAGAGGGGGATCCAGGGGTTAAGAGTAATCACCCAAAGTAAAGGAATACGGAAAGAAGCTTTTGTTTTGTTATTTTGACACATCAGGCCCTCAGAGACAAGAGACTTGGCCACCAAAGGTCCTGATACCGCTGAAGGAAACTGTAGGCTTGTGTTGGAGAAGTCCGGGAGTGTGCTGTGCTCAAGAGTCCTGCCTTGACCCGTGCTAAAAACGTGGGGCAGGGAGACCCTGGCTATAACACCCTGACTTATCATTTGTGAACACTTCTTTCTTTTCTTGTGGACACTATCCCACACTCTATTTTAACTTAGTGGTAAGGATTGGCAATAGTTTTTAGTTTTTTTTAGTATAGGCCCTTTTATTTGACAAGATGCCACTGGGACTGCCTTATTATTTGATGGTCGTAGCTAGCCCCCATCTTTGATTTAGGTTTAGATTAGGTGTTTTTCCCACCCATTTATACATTTTAATAAAACACCCTTGAACTGTGGTCACTTGTGTGTCTTTACTGTTGCCACCCTGAGTGCCTTATAGCACCCATACTTTAACAGCCTCCTTGACCTAAGGACTTTTTGAGCTACTTTACTGAAGTTATATCCATCAAGCTGTTGTATGAATTAAGGTTATTTTATTTATTTTAACGCATTCCTGTCTCTGGCATTGTCGGACACAAATTTTGGTGGCAGCAGAGGGATAGAAAAAGCATCATGGTAGGCACTGTAAAGACCCTCGCAGAGGGACAACAACAGCTGCAGCAGATGCTGCAGGTGCAGAGCCATCAGGCCCAGACCCACCGCCAGGCATTCCAACAGGCCATCCACATAAAAAGCACCACGCATGAGAATAACCAGCAAGTGCTCAAACAGATCACTGATTTTATGGTCTCCTCCAGAGGGTCATCCTGTTGTCCCTACGAGTGTGCTCCAAAAGTACCAACCTGGGGAAGACCCCAGGTTCTTCTTCACTAACTTTGAACGAGTAGCCTGAACTGGCCAAAAAGCCCCGGAGATGTGGGGCCATTATATAGCACCGCTCCTCACTGTTGTCATGCAAGACGACTACAAGTAGTAAACCCATCTGGCGACACCCCTTATGGAAATCTAAAAAGAGCCATCCTCGAAAGGCTCGGGATAGATGACAAGGCATAATGCATTTAACTCCGGGAAGTCAAGGTCAAAAAGGGTAGGACCACCCCGTCAATTGTACTATAGAATCCAGGACTTGACAAAGAAGTGGTTAAAACCCACCTCAACAACAATGGTCGACGTTGTGGAGAAAATACAACTGGAACAGTTTGTGCATGCCCTACCTGTGCCTTTGTAGTGATGGGTGAGACAACATCATCGCCCAAACTTATCTGGGGCTATCAATATAGCCACCGCATTTCAGAAGGCAGGATTTAGCCGACACCAAACCACGATAACAGCAGAGGCCCAGAAGCCCAGCACGAGTCGGTGGCCTGCTATTGTGCAAAGAACCACGAGTACTTCCCGGACGTTCCCCCTCAAGACAACCACAGTGTTTTGATTGTGGAGAGCAGGGCCACATTGCAAGGTTCTGCCCACGACGGACCAAGCCTGAACCGATGGAAGTAGGAGTATGTGAGAAGCCTGAAGGTTTCTCACCCGCTAGTCCCCAGGGATCTATCATCCAGGTGGCCAGGACATAGCCATCGCTTTTGGATCAAGTTCCTGGGGTGTATCAGTGTGGGAGGATAACCTGGGTGAGGGGTCTTCAGGGAGTAGGAGTGGAACACTGGATGGCAAGATGCAGTATCCCCTTTGCTTTAACACCTTTATCCCATCCAACCAGGTAGGATACTTAGGAACTCAAACCACCCCCAGACCCCTTCACAACACAAAACACTTTCTCACGGACAGCTCGCTATGAGAGAAAACGGACTAGCACCCGAGCCGTATACCCAACATGTCCCAATATGAAAGTCATGCAGGATCAGGCAATTACGCTGTTGCGGCACCCTTCGTCAGGACAGACTATGAGCCTGCATGCTTCGTTGAACCATCTGATCTCGCCATCCTGCCAAAGACCTTCATCTGCTCAACAAATGCCCATCTGCCTTGCCTAACCTCAGGCCAACATCACCTCACTCCTACTTGCTTCTCTGCTCAAAACTGTGCTGTTTGAATTGTGGCAACAACCGCCACGTGGAGCGCCGGCATTATCGACTTGGTTAATCCTAAAATGGCCAATGCCACGCCAAGGTTATTTTGTTTATTAGGTTGCTAGGCAACCAGAAACGACGCAGCTTATTTCAGCCAACAGCCGCCGCCGGAAGCCGGCCCCACGCAAAAGTCCCCCAGTAATGCCCTGTCCAGAACCTGTCGGAGCCGTAGGACCGGGGACTATGACCCTTTCCCTTAAACACTATGCTCAACAGTATTCAAGTAGAAACTACAATTGGGCAAGCGCCCACTTCATTACCACATTCATGTTTTTCTTTACACGTGGTCAATTTTAATTGCCTTTCCCATTGCCATATTGCTCATGTGCTTGTACTACCTATTAGCTGTCTAGTATCATACCAGCTGTTCATTGCCCATTTACTATGTAACCCACCCAGTACCATTAGGCCTCCCACATTCCTAGGCGATTACTCTCGCCACGGCCGTCGCCGACGGTCTGCCCATCGGTCATTATTGTACGACCTCATACTTAGCTGACCGCCAGCTGCATGCACTGAGGCCTGTATGGTATATCCCTTTACCCGTACGCTTCATACTTCACCCACGTGATTGCCAAACTGCTCTCAGACACCGCCTTGCTTCCCTAGGTGTACTGATGCTGACTTTTCTTTTTTTTGTTTTTACCCCCCCTTATAGAATAAAATGGGTGGAGATACGGGGGTTCTCCCCCTGCATATATATGTGGTGTAAAAGGGTTTAAAATATAAAGTCGGAATTTTCTGCCATCGCAATAATCAAATCGATCCTTCTACGCATAATTTGCACGACTCATATTCTTGATACTCAAGATCGTTAACTGCTAGTACTTCACTACTGGCGTTTAATATCCACAGTAATACTACCCATTTCCTATCTTCTGAAAATCCTCAACCTGCTAGCATTACAGCTTTTCATTGTATGATACTCACTGTAAACTGCCTTTGTGATTAACTTAATAACCTTCCACATAGATTAATAGCCGAGCCATTAGCCCAAAGTCTGCTATCTGCTCGCCAACCTTATATGCAAGATACACGAGGACAAGCTTCACCATACCATCATCCACCACATACCCGTATCAGACAATTACCTGTCGAGATACATAAACCTCCCTGTCATGCCTATCTACAATGCTACTACCTTAATCAACCGACCTACCCAAAACAACGGTGACTGACCACAGTAACCACCATATTCTTACTTGCATCAACCTTGCCTGGCACAACCATTAACTGATCTATGATGCAGCCTTCCCAGGACTATGCCATCCTACCCAGGAAGAGTAACTATTTCCATGTCTTCCTCACCACAATTCTATAGTACCTACCTGCTTCCTACCGCCCTGTTCACCACAGCCGACTACACATTCTACCATCCTGCCGTCAGTAAATAATTCCACTGCCATCACACCCATCCAATGGATCTATTGTTATGCCACCAAACCGATTCCTAACCTACCATGTCCTTTAAGAATCCGAAATCTCAGACTTAGTTCCAGATTTAGGCTGACGACCCCACCAATCTCTTACCTCAGAGCTCCCATCAAACGTAAATCTGTGGCCACCACTGCAACAAGAAAAAGGCCCCGATTATCCCCATAAACATAATGAAATCTAACTCTTCCTGTTCATCTAACATAGGACCAATTAACAAATCCATGAATTCCAACATCCCGATCAAGGGAGCACTCGTCAATACCAGATCATTGACAGCACACGCCCTAGACATTGATGACCTCATCATAGCAAATAAGCTTGACTTCCTGACCATAACAGACACTGCATCTGGAGCTACACTATCCCTAGCCATTCCAGATAACTACACCATCACGATACTTGATAGAGAAACCTCTAAAGGTGGTGAAGTCGCAATTATTTCCAAGACTCACCTAAGAGCATTGCCACATAGCCCCTTCCAATCAGCGAAATTACTATCCTTGAAGCTCCCACTCTGAGTGTCATGTACCTTATAAATGCACCTCTTATATAGACCTCCAGGTCCTAATCTAACCTTTGAGGAAGATATACATCTCCTCTCCACTAATACCAAACCTAGCTCACGAATCTTACTCCTTGGTGACTTCAACCTAGGTTTTTTTTTAGATGCCAATGATAAAATAGCCACCACCATTGCCACCTCTATAACAGAACTGGGTATCACCCATCGCATTACCAAACACACACACAAACCAGGTAGAATCCTAGATTGGATTGCTGACCTCAATTGTGAGACAAACATCCTCTCAAACTCACCTTGTGTCTGGACAGATCACCACTTTGTCTCATTCAACCTACAGTCTAGTACCCTTCTAAACCAGCCTGTTGATTTAGCACCTCAGGCACTAACCAGGAACAAACGATATCACAGCTGAGAATCTTCTTCCTCTTATACAACCCATCCTCAATTACCCAACCACTAACACGGACCCCTCAACATTTGTAGACCTTTACAATTCAACACTCATCCAAGCCATTGACACCTTAGCTCCCTTGAAATTGCGTAAAAGCTAAGCCTCAAGCGCACCTTAATTCTTGGTTTACCCCAAGTTATTCTAGGCAATAACAAAAGAACAGCTGAAATAGCCTGGAAAAGCCTTCCGTTAGCTTCCAATAAAGACCTATCTGCTAAAACTGCCAGTTGTTACAAATCTGCCAACCGCCAAGCTAAAAGTAACTCCTAGCAATAGAATCACCAATGCCAAATCTGGCACCAGAGCGCTGTTCTCTATCCTTCGAGAGCTTGAGTCACCTGTACCCACTCCTGAAACATGCTCTAAAGACAAGGCTTGGTGCACCAAGATTCAAGCAGCACTGCTAGATAAAATATTGATGCTTCAATCCAAAATTGAAAAGAAAAAATCCAGTATTGGCACTGATCTAGCCCTTCCCAAACCTAATGTTTCTACTCTTAAACCTGGTAGCCCTTTTAACTTCACCCCTCGGTCTATCAAAGAGGTTGAAAACATAATAAAGCCTCAAACCTTGTCGCTGTCAGGGCAACATTTGCCCAGCTACCATCATTAAAAATGCAGCCAAAGAATGTGCAGCATCTCTCGCCACCTTTATAAATGACTCATTTGAAACTAGCTCAGTCCCAACCAACTTAAAGGATGCCTGGGTACTTCCGCTGCTAAAAAACAGAACCTTAACCCCGACATCCCCACTAACTAAAGACATATCACCACTGCGCCATGTTTGTTGAAAATTCTAGATGGGTGTCATGCTGTGCTATTCCCAGCCCTTCTGGGCTGCTTGGAGGTGCCATTATGGCAGCCATTTTTCCACCTAAGATGGCCAGCGCGAGCCTGTGAAGAACACAGAGCCACGGTCCAGTTGTTACAACTACACCGGCTGCAGTCATGTATGCACCGGAGGAGCCTGCAACTTCGCGTCTCAACACTTGGTTGCCCTTATCGGTTGCTTTGTGCATTCCTGGCTCAGCACTACTTTAGTCCTTGTTTTCCTTCTTCCTTTGTTCTGTTTTCATCCTCCCTCCTGGCTGCTTGCTATCCGGACTCCGGGGTTACCTGTTGCTATCCCGATTCCTTCTCAACCCTGTGCTTGCTGTTCCTGCTCCTCATCTTGTTTTGGACTCGTTTATCCCTTTCTGCCTTCTGCAAATGACATCTACAAGTTGTTCCCCCTCTTTTGTTTTCTTTTCCTGTTTTTGGGTAGTGTCCCCAGTGTCAGCCTGCTTGGACCTTCTAGCAATAGCAGGGTGGGGTCAGAGGAAGCTTGCCCCTTTCTGCATGAGACCCACACAGTAAAGAAGAAAACCAAGTTGCCTTCCAAGAAGAAGTCTCTTCAGGTGAGCCCTGGCTCTGTCCACAAAATCTGACAATAGGGCCGCTTATTTACAAATACAAGCACACCTAGAAACCAAATCTCTTTTGGGCCTGAGACAATCTGGGTTCAGACCTAGACATGGTACCGAAACTGCATTATTAGACCTAAAAACTCAAATAGAGGACCAAAAAGACAAAGGTAATTTATAACTCCTTCTGCTGTTAGACTTGTCAGCCGCTTTTGACCTCGTCAGTCATGAAGTTCTTTGTAACCACCTTGTCTCATCAGCCCACTTTTCCGACAAAGCTACGGCCTGGATACAATCCTTCCTTGACATTTATTTCTATGCAAGTCTTCTGCCATACAGTGTCGGCGGATCCAGCACCAGTAACCTGTGGAGTCCCACAAGGGTCCTGTGTATCCCCAACGTTATACAATATTTTTACTATGCCTCTGTTCGATGATCTGGACCACTTGGGTGTCACCTACTCTAATTATACAGATGACATCCAAGTCCTCATTCCCATCACTGTGAACTACGGCCTGGACTTTAAACTTCTAAACAAAATATACCTCATCATTTAGGCATGGATGGCCACTCACTGTCTCTGCCTCAATGATGAGAAGCCAGAACTACTTCTGACAGGCTACCAAGCCAAACTCAAACTTGAAACTAAATACAAATCTTTTAGCATTGATGGCATTAACATCTCGGTCTCTAAGGAAGTCAAGACATTAGAATTCTATCTTGACTCTACCTTAAACATTGACCAAGCAAGTAAATGCTACAGCCTCCACAACAGCCTACACCTGCAAGCTCATAAATGCAAGCAGGGCTTTCCTTTCAACAACAGCTTATTTTATCCAAATTGGACTACTGTAACACACTTTACATAGGTACCAATATGAGAAACCTGAGCAAATTTCAAGTATTACAAAACAATGCACTAAAATCTGTTCATAACATACCAAGGTCACACCACATTTCAGAAACTAGACGTAATGCCGGCTGGCTTGCGGTCAAGAATAGAATCTCCCTTAAAACCCTCACACTTACTCACAAGTGCCTGTCTAACTCAGCGCCTAAATATCTGTAGGACATATTCTCCAAAAGCCAATCTGACCGGCCTACCAGAGCTGCTCAACTACACTGCCTCAGAGTCCCGAGATATAACTTACAAAAATCAGGGGGTAGCAGCTTCCCTGTCACAGCCTTCAAATTATGCAACTCCTTACCCACAGCTCTAAGAGCAGAATCTTTATTCTCCCTATTCAGAACTCATGAAAAAAAAATTGGCTCACCTCTCAGTCTCAGAAGTCTAGGCGGAGAGCACAGGGCAGAGGCCATCTCTCCCTGTATGAAAGTAGATTTAAGGGAGATTCCGGAGACAATGCTAGCAAATAACAGATTCAAGGTACATACCAAGCTGTTAGTTGAAACAGGAATTCACAGGAACTGCAGGAGCAGGCTGTAAACAAAGAGACAGAGAAAAGGCAAAGACAAGCAAGTACGCTGGGCAATTTGGATTGATCATAAATAAGGGTGTACTGGAATATGATAAGGGTCTCCAGGGATTAAGGAAAGCCCTTAGGATAGGTACCAGCACATTACTCTTAACAGTCATACAGCAACGTCATGACTTGGGCGTGCCGAGGAAACTGTTGTACTCAGTGCAAGGGGAAAACTGAAAGACCATATACTGAGGCAGGTACGACTTCAACGGACTACGTGAAGGCAACAGAAGTCTTCCCTTATCTGATCTGAAAGGAGACCAACCCAGGGTCACACTGAAAAACAGATTCAAGTGGAGACACCACAGTGGACCAAGAAGTATTCAAGTAGAAAGCAGTGTTGAAAGAAATAACCAGGTACAGGACAGGATAGGATATCAGAAGTTGGAACAGGCAGGAAGCAAGGCAAGGAGCCCAGAGGAACAGAGCAGAAGGCGGAGGAGGGTGGCAAGGCTGCCAGGCAAGGAAGCCCAGAGGAGAATGGCAGAAGGCTGCAGAGTGCGGCAAATCTGCCAGCCCTCAGACGGGAGCCCAAAAAAGCAGGGCGTAAGGCAGCGGAGTGAGACAGAGCCGCCGGTGGGAGCCCAGTGGAGCAGGGCGGAAGGCAGCGGAGTGCTGCAGAGCCGTCAGGTGGAAGCCCAATGGAACAGGGCAAAAGGCTGCAGCAGAATGGAGAGGGAGCAGCAAGCATCAACAGCAACAGCAATCTGAATCAAAAGGCCAAAAGAGGAAATCCAGGAAAGGTCAAAAACTGGTAACAGGAGCAACAGCACGAACTCCCAGAGAAAGCAGTTGACTGACAACTGCTTCTGTTCAGAGGGAGCTTATAAAGGCCCTCCCAGCCAGCAGGGTGGAGCTGATTGTAGACTCTGGCGGCTTAGTAGTTTGCTGCAAACAAATGTATTTAATATGCCTCCTCCAGCCCTCTGCCTTTTGGACAGCCTACATGTCCCAGAATGCATCTGCTGGTTTAATCCAAAATCCGGAATGGAACATGCAATTAGATTAGTCCAAAACTGCAGCGGTAAAACAAGGAAATAAAGGAATAGGCGCATGTAAAGGTGCTGGGAGGCAGGCGAGCAGAATTGTGACACTTAGGTGAGTCTATAAACGTTGTACCCTCCTTGGGACTTCCAGTTGGTCCCCAACGTATTAGACCACTAACTAGTGTGTAAATTGCTTGCTAGCTGCTTGTTTTGATATATTTAGGGTTTCTGGATTTTGGGGAAATACCGAAAAATGCCTATTTTCCAAACCCTCTGGGGACTCTGATGAACCCCAGTATTTCAATATATTTCATCATTAATTTCATCCGGAAAACGTGCTGCTCTGTGTTGGTTTGTTTCGGTGAGCTATCCTTCAAGCCCTTGTTGCTGTTTTCTATTCTGCCTATGAAAATTCATGACCTAGTGATATTTTTTACCAGCCACTAGATGGCACTGTTGAATCTCTTGTCGCCAAGCAGAATGAATAGCACGGAGCAGGACGATTTGAATGATCACTCCTTGACTCCAAGGTTTACTACATCGTCTTTTTACCTAATTTACTGTTCCAATCCCTTCCTTAGTATGTTTGGGGAAGTGCCTGGATGTTGGATTGCCCAAATATGATAATGTAAAATGACATTATGCTATGTCAATATTTAGGCACACATTTTACGGGCTCAATGAAGCTCTACTCTTACTGTCATTCGATAAAAAAACGAAAGCTCTGGGACGATCCTGCAAAATACTTGCTGCTATATACTGGAATGAGCTATGGTAGACATGTGTTGATTTGAGATTTATACCCCCCTTAGGAGGAGAGAGAAAACACATTTTCTAATCTTAAAACGTTTTCTTTTTATGATTTAGCCTGACTAGGTCGAGCTTCTAAAATACAAATATAAAATACCAGCACAGATGTGGAATGTATTGCTTTAGATGTTTTGGTATAAGAATTTGCGTTGACGTTTTGTTGGGTTTATAATTATCACTGAAAAACAGACAGGCGCCCGACTGACTGCCTTTTTGTTTTTGCCAAAGGATTTCATAATCATACTGTTAGGCAGAATCCCGTGCAGTGCCATTAGGGAGCACTACACACAATTAAGACTACAGGTGGCAATACAAGTTTTACCTTTGGTACAAGCCTGTACTACTATGTTAAAGTGGTAGCAGTAGCGGAGCAGCCAGGCCTATCTCAAGAGTATATGAGCAGTAGTAGAGATTACACAAAGGGACCACAATTACTGTGACTCAAGCAAACCCTGACTCAAGGTTTCAGGTAGAACTAACCAATTCACTTTGTATGGTATAAATCAAGGTAAGTACCCTGTGCTTGAATGAACCGGTGTTATGAAACAAGTAACGTTACTGTGAATACAATTGCGATCACTGTTTGACAGTTCGGTTAAACGCGCATGCACAGCAAGAATTGCTACCGGGGCAAAAACACACTTGGCACAAGATACCCAGAGGGAGTTTGGGGCAAAAATCATAGGCAATACTTTTGTCAGGCAAACAGAATCGAAGAACACTCAAACAGAAATTCAAGAGTCAAGACGCCGGAGCCAGTGTCAAGTGGAACAGGGTTCCTGTTGTCGAGGATCACACAGTTGGACAGTTCACGATTCAACGTGCCAAGAGTACTTAGATATTGTCAATGTTCGGAAGCAAAAGTTATGAGGGAAGATAAGGACAAGCCTTGTAGAACGAGAAATCGGGATTCACTCAAATTCCTCAAGCAGGACACAGTACCTTGTTCAAAATGAAGAAGCTGGTGCCACGGCAGTTGTTCCTGGTTGTTTCCAGCAGACCCACAATTCCTGGAGCTTCAGCAAGAAGGACGATGAGGGAGTCTGCACCACGCAGGGATGAGGCCTACAGCAGCGACGACGAATAAAAGGTGCGCTCCTTAAAAACAGCAGAGGCTCTTCACGTGAATATCCAGACCACTGCAGCAGTGTGCAGCGATTTCAACCACTAAGGAAATCCTCAGGCTGTAGAAGATGAGCTGGTTATCCCCACCAAGCTCAAGGGAAGACCACTCCGGACTGGATCTTCTCTTAGTCGTTTAAGGGTAGATAGCTCAGGACTGCAGTAGGGCTTCACCGGGACGGGGTAGTTGCAGCAGCTGACGACTTCTCCGCTTCTCTTCGGTTCCTTGTAGTTCCAGTGGCGACTCTCTGACTTCCAGCCCAAGAGACCTGACTTTTATGTGAAAATCCCCCATTCACACAGCCTGGCTGTCAATCACGCAGCAGGGGGGGGTTGTCCGGCCCGGACAACCACCTCAGCCAATCATGGAAAAGTGTGACTTGGGTTTCCTAGGATACCCTGTGCAGGGGGCGACTACACCCCTCCCTCACATTCAGCCCACCTAGACACCCAGGCGCCTAGAGGAGGGCTTCTTGGCAGAAGGCCGGCAAAAGACAGTTAACAAAGAAGGCAAACCTAGTTTGCCGCACAAAGTAAAACACAAGAAGGAGTTTAACTAAAAGAAATGGCGAATACACTGCACCAGAGCCAAAAGAAAAAGTATTTGGTCAAGCGGGTTTAAGTTTGAGGCTAATACAATAGCCTACAATACTACCACGTTTATATAAGATAACCGCGGTAGGAAAGTTTAGGGTAGATACCATTGCCACCAGCCAATTCTAAATGTTAAAAGAGCGAAACAATGCTCTAGGAGGTACAGATTAAAAGGGCTAAGGATTAACCCTTTCCACTACTCCATGTAAGATGGGGTGTACTGGATCTGTGGTTACATGACTAAGTAAAGTTAATGGCAACTTTACCCTTTTCTGGTGGACAGTAGTCAGCCTCAGAAATGGAGCCGGTGGGAAGTCTGCACGACAACCCAGTGTCACTACACTGAAGGTGCTGTGTAACACAAAAGGGGGCCACTGAAGTGGTGTACGCCAAAGCCCACAATTCTAAAAACAGGTAAAAGACACATAACAAAACATGGGTAAGAGTGGGGGAAAAGCTCACACTCTTACCAAGTGGAAAGAAATAACTCCACAGATCCAGCAAAGCTGCTGAGGGACTCACTAGGTAAGGAAAATTAGCCATGAAATGAAAATTCTCCCTAAAACATACAAACAATGCGAAAAGTAAAACATACTTTTAAAACTTTTGCCAATTTTCAAGGTCAGGAAGAAAGTATCAGAAAAATGTTGCATACATGTTAGTTTGATTTTAGTTTTGATATTGGTAGTCGATTGCTTAAACTTGTAAAGTATAGCGTAGATGGCCTTACAACTTTAAGGGTTCAGCACTGCTTGCACATTTGTGTGGGTAATAACTTGGTTCTTTGTAACTAGTGAACAAAAAAGTTGCAGGGAGGCCAACAAGGCTTCAGATCCAAAAGGGACAGCTTCAATTTGTCATTGTCAAAGATATATGATATGGCATTTATAACACTCCTATACACAAGTATTTCAAGGCACAACGAGGCAAGGGAGGGGGAAGAAAGGGAAGACAGACAGCGATCCCACTAGGCCAGGTGTCATTCAGATTGCGCAAGTGCATGGGAAGGGGGAAGCTGGAAAGTACAGGGGGAGGGGATAGTGTAGTACATGGGATAAATGGAATGAATAAACGAGTAAAAGTACAGCCAGCTGGTGGCAAGGGTAAGTGCAGACATCAGGTGTCAAGTGCTGATAGGGTGACTGTAGGGATACAGAAAACAGTTCCCAGCGCAGGGATTGCCAGGGGGGGCAGCGCAGGTGTACGACTGGCGGGACAGAGGACCTGGGCCAGAGGATGGTTTCAGCCAGGCAATTTAGCAGGGGAGAGGAGGAGGAGTGAAAGCAGAAGCAAAGAGAAAGGTTTTGAGGTGCTTCCGGAACAGGAGAGGATTCTCCTCAAGTTTCAGGGAGGCTGTTTCAGTGGGAGGCACCAGCCGAAGAAAGATCTACCACCAACTTGTTGCTTGGAGAAGCGACTGACCCTGAAGGAGTTTTAGGCGGATGAGCAAAGACCTCCAGAAGGAAGATATTTAGGAAGAGAGTTGAAGGTATTGAGACCCCGGAAGGCCTTGTGGACAATGCATAGGGTTTTGAACTTAATCCTCAAAGCCACCGGGAAGCCAGTGCAGAGATATCAGTCCCGAGAGATTCGATCCCTGGGCTTGAGGCCAAGGACAAGTCTTGTTCTGGATGAGTTGCAGAGGGCGGAATGTAGAAGCAGGCAGATTTAGAAAGAGGTTGTTGCAAAAGTCCAGCCTAGAGAGAACCAAAGCTCTGGAGACACTGAGCTTCTGGGGGAAGGAGAGGAAAGGAAGAATACCTCAGAGGAGGTGCAGCTGGTAATGTGACTTCTTAGAGACGTCAGAGATGTGAGGAGAGAAGGAGTGTGTCAAGTCAAAGATGACCCTGATGTTTTTAGCCTCGCAGGTGGGAGCAGGAAGAGGGCCAAGAGAGGCTGGCCAGAGAGTGACAGGAAAGGAGGGAGCAGGTGTGCCGATGAGGAGAATCTCAGTCTTACTGACATTAAGGCAGAACTCACTGGCGGCACACCACTCCTGGGTGGCGGACAGACAGTTGGAGGTGAGAGAGGCAGAAGAGGTGGCTGAGGGTAGCCTGGAAATGAGCTGAGTCATCCCCATAGCACTGGAAGTTGGGGCAGAGAGCAGCAATGTGGTGGGAAAGAAGTGCCAGGTATTGTTTGAACAACCAGGGAGAGAGGTTAGACCACTGGAGAACACCACAGGTAGAGATCGAGGAGAGGAAGAACCCAAGTTGGACTTGGGAGGGTTGATCAGAGAGGAAGGAGGTCAGCCACGCCAGGGCCTGACCAGTGATACCCAGGTTATCACACAGACGGTTGAACAGGATGGAAGAATTGACCAGGTCAAAGGCAGAAGAGGGATCAAGTAAGATGAGGACACAGAGGGTGTTGGAATAAAGGTTGGAGAGCAGGTCTTCACGGATGTTCAGGAGAGCAGTGTCTGTGCTTCTGGCAGCTCTGAGGCTAGACTGATTATCATGGAGACAACCAACAGTTTCAGTGTGAAGATTGAGGTGGGAGATGGCCAGCTTTTCCAAGAGTTTGCAGAGGAAAAGAGTGATGGAGATAAGGCGATAGTTAGCCGGGCAGGATCGGTCAGCAGAGGGTTTCTTAAGAAGAGGGTGTACAAGGGAGTGCTTCAGGGGGGATGGGAAGACTCCAGTGGAAAAGGAGTGGTTGCAGAATTCGGCCAGAGCAGGAGCCAGGGAGTCAATGTGGTCCTTGACGGTTTTGGAGGAACAGGGATGAACCTGTTTTGACGAGACTTTCATAGATCGAACTTCTCTAGAAACCTTGTCTGGGGAGAACAGGGGAAAGGCAGAGAAGACGAGAGGTGGCCTAAGAGGGGCTAGAGGTAGAGCAGGGAGTAGAGGGATGAGGCGGAGGGGAAGAGAGAGAGGACAGGACGTCCTGAGTTTTAGAGATGAAAGGGGAGGTAGAGACTGCAGCAGGGTTGGCCAGTTCTTTGCAGATTTGAAAAAATTCAGCCGAGTTTTTAGATGCCGCAGAGACACGGGCTTGGAAGAGAGCTCTCTTCTTGGTGAGGACAGAGCGCCGGTATTGCCTTTGGAGCAGGCGGCAGGCCAGTTTGTCAGAGGATGTACCAGAAGCACGCCATTTCCTCTCAGCCACCCTGCACTTATGTTTCAGGGTGACTAGGTCTGAGTCGTACCAAGAGTTGCATTTGGCTTTGGGCTTCAAGCAGATCCTCATGACAGGGGCAAGAACATGAGGCTAAAATGTATTATTCGAGGGATCCACATGTGCAAATGAAGCTTTCCTGTGGGCAGCGGCAGAATCAATAAGGTTTCCAGCTCTTCAAGTCGAGGCAGTTGCCCGGGTCTAATAAGGCCTCATCCTTCCGCTCATGCAATGAAAGTAGATGCTGCTTAGACAGGGTAAACCAGTATCCAGAATGACAATTGATGACCCAACAAAGCCCATACACAGAAGCTGGGTGAAGGTTGCAATAGATCCTGACCAGGAGTGGCTCTTTCCAAACTGCTCCCGTCATACTGGAATCTTTGGGGAGATCAGGGAGGTTGAGAGAGCTTCCACTGTTGGCCCCATGCACCATTGAGGAAGCAGAGGATGGGGGACCAGTCCACAAGGAAGGCACCAATGTCCTTATAGTCATTTGGCCATTGGGTGCCTTGAGCTGCTTTGGAAGACTGCAGAAAGGCTGAAAGCACTGTGGCAGAATCCAGACCCTCAGAACCCACGAAGAACAGAAACATGTGCTCAGCTCCTCTGTCTTGTATGTGTGTCCGCTTATTAAAGGGGAGCCACTCAGTGACCGGCACTGGCAAAGCCAACAGGTAGAACTTTCTTAAAGTTGCTTGTCACTGCAGATAAACGTGGTGCTGCTCCAGTCATAGTTAGAATATTGAAGTCCAGCCTAACCTGTAAGGCCCTCGCCTCACAAGCATGTCTTGCGCCTTGGTTACTAAGTTCAGAGGAAGTTTGTCTTTGGGCTGGTATTGGCAAGTGCAGGCATTGCCATGCATAGTCTGCCTCGCTTGGCCAGCAGCAATTGTCATGCAATGGAAGGATGCTTCTGTGTACTGTGTCCATATTGCTATGCATTGCAGCATGTCCAACAGAGGCTGCTGGCAGATCATTTTTATCTATGAGGGAGGCCACACTGAAGGAGGCCTACGAGTCATGAAATGTGAAATAAGAATGGAGACTGGCCTTAAGCAGGATGAGCAGGAGCTCTGCCTGCGCCAAGGTGGTGTCTACCAATTCCCAATCAAATAGTACTGTATTTCGAGGTTAACCTCCCAAACCTGGGCCTATGTTATTCTTGCAGCTGGTCAAGAGAGATAGCACCTTACTTATGCACACAAGGAAAGAATAAAAGAATATCTGTGTTTAGACTGGAAAAAAACAGTTATCTGCGATTTTTCGCAGGGGGCGCACGAGAAAACACTGAACATTTTTGAAAACACAGGAAACACACACCCGGCAGTAAAAAAATAAATAAAAAAAGAAACCCTGAAAACAGGAAACCCTAGATATATTGTTCTGTATATAAAACTGTTTTGCCCACTACTTCCCTATACTTGTATTATATTGTATCTTGTTATCACTATGTAACCTTGTTATGCATCTCAAGCAGTGCGCCCAGTTACCAGAGTGTTAGGTGCACTTTACTAATAATTCAATCGCACACACCTGACTTCCATTACATTTCCCCACACGGATAAAAGGCGGAGCACAAGAGGACACTGAGCGAGGCAAAGCACACAGGGAAGCTGCAGTTCCAAGATGGCACTTGAACACGAGGCGAAAGATGGCAAAACAGAAGGGGATTGGAAGGTGGGAAGTGCCCTTGACCTTTTCGACGAGGAACTGCTACGTTCACGAAACCTCAAGACTAGAATGCGTAAGACCAGGAAACCAGTCTGAAGAATCCTGCATTGTGTGTCAGAGGTATCCGGGGCTCTTGCAAGTTGATATCAAGGCGGGGAGAATCACCTGCTGCCGTGGTACTTTCCTTGGCTCTACAACAAAGCAGCGCCAGTGAAATCAATATAGCTGGTGAGAGTTGGGGAGGCAGATACCAGACCAGTCTGTGTCAAAGCCTAGGTTGCAAGTAGCAACATTATATGGTGAACCCTTGAACAGTGTGTCAAGAATCCAAAAGGGGGGAGAGTATCGACACACTCCCCCGAACCACATAAGTCGAATAGATTCAACCCTCCACCGTGGTTGGCATGGGCGCCTGATGTCTGAAATAACAGAAAACCACATGCAAGCCAATGGAGGGTATGGGGGGATTAGGGAGAGTTTGTGGATAGGGATGGGAAAGTAAGGAAAACCGGAAAAAGGTTAAGGGTAAGCATAATTGGATAGGTATGGGGGGAGATAGGGAAAACAGACATAAGTAACCAATTTCTAATCCTACCTCCTGACCTGCCTGACTCCTGAACTAATACCATAGGACCCTGAACCCTCTAAATCTTCCTATAACCTTTCAATAATGTAGCAATGTACAAATAGCAAGCAGCATGATTAAACATGGAATGCACATACTCACATTGAAGCAATAGCATGAAACATGGGAATGACCCGGCCCTTTAGGCAAGCCAAGCAACACAGCGGACATGTAATCTAACTTAAATGTAACCTTAGGTCTCTTGCTACCCAAACTATTGACCCAATCATGTGTTAATCTTTCACACACTACTATAAATGATACAGAGGTTCCGCATACTTCTGTCAACTAGTAACGTTCTCTGCACATCAGTCTTTCCCCACCATCCTTTACCCCAGGAGGGCGAGCTTGGCAGGTCCCAGAACAGCAATATACATGTACACGGTTTACAGCAGCCAACTCTCCATACACTCATAAGATTTCCGTGAAAATACATACACTTGCGTCGCAACTTCAAAAAGACATGCAGGTACTTCGCATGGCGTCCGGGTTCCCTGCGAGACTACCCGGACCTGAAGAGAGGACGTTGTGATAAGCCCAGGCAGCGTTTCCTCACTGCTATGACTTGGCTGCCTGATGTTCATTTCCCCCACCATCACGACCCAGGCCGTGCCTCAGCTAGCAGTCCTCCAGCCTCCAATCACCACCCTGACCCGGGCGCATAAGCCAGCAGTCCTCCAGCGTCCCCATCCTCATGAAAACACTCCAACACCGCTGTGACCGGCCGTGACAAACGCTTCAATATTCTGCACCTGGGAATGGGCGGCCGGCATGTAAAGTAGTCCCCATAGTTGGAATAAACTGGAAAATCGCACGCACAGGACTACAATTCCCTCCACTGCTGCTGGGAATTGTAGTCCTTCATAACAGCAAATGCAAGGCTAACGTTTTTCCCAGACCCACATGTCTCCTCCTGCCCCAAACTTTAATCCTGACAGTGTATAAAGCGCATGTGATAACCGACGCAAATAAAATTGTACAAGAGATGAGTGACTGAACTTTGAAACCAAGATATGATACCTTAGACACAGTGATCCGGCACCGCATGCGTGCTCATTCGAAGGTCTCTGTAAGGTATCCAACTGAGAGGTGGCAAAAGCGAAAGAGTAACAAAAGATTGTGAATCGAAGTGGTCAAAATCTTGTGCACAATCGAAAGTCTTTGATTTTAAAAGAGTAAAGAAAGTTGATAAAGTAGATAAAGTTGCTCCGAGCCCAAATGAGGGAGATCAGCTCAGAGCTTTTAGGTAAAGCAAGTTTGTGTTAAAATTAATTAAAATTGGTACAAGCTTGACGGATGGAGGCCGATTGAACATTGTGTTGAAACACATCTGACCTCGGCAGGGGGAGGGGGATCCGGGGTAAACCGTGAACCGCCCGAGAGATTGGATGAAGAACTGGATAAATGAAAATCCTACAAGCATTGTGTTAAAGAGGATCCGAGCACAGCTGAGGAGGATCCGAGATGAAAAGTCAATCACCTGAGAAATTTAGTGCATGTGAAATCCTTAGAGGAAAATAACGCATTGTTTGTTTGTCGCATCAGGCCCTCTGAAAGAAGAGACTTTGACAGGCAAAGAGACTTGGGTAGAGAAGGCCCTGATGCTAATGTTTGAACTTAGAGAAGCCAGAGACTGTGCTAAGCTCGAGTGTGTCACCTTTTCCCATGCTGAAAACCTGGGGAAGGGAGGCCAACTGCCTGAATATCCTGACTTATAATTTCTTGGACATTTCTTTCTTTTACATAACACTGTTTCCCACACTATTTATAATTAGAGGTAAGGATTGACAATATTTTATTTTAGTATGGGCCCTTTTATTTTGAGAAGACGCCACTAGGACTGCGTTATTATTTGATGGTCGTAGCTTGCTCCCATCTTTAGATTTAGGATTAGATAGCTGTTTTTCAAACATTTAAAAAAAGTTCAAAAAACACGCTTGAACTGTGGTAATTGTGCGTCTTTCTGTTGATACCATGCCTTCCTTACAAGTACTACAGTCCCAAGAATATCAGTGGAAGGGACTATTGATGGAAAACCAACCCAGGAGTTGGACAGCAGGAGATGGGATAAGAATACCGGTTAAATATGTTCATGGGGATATCCAGTTGTATCCATCCAGAGTTGTTAGTCTAGGTGTGATGAATCGCGCACTGGATGCCAGGGCCGCCATAATACCATTCCTGACAGTCCCCGTGTTGTTGGATACCTATCTTCCTACGTTAAGAGAATGCCTTAACGAGAAGGACTGGCTAAAGATGGCACCCTTCTAAGAAGAGGCGATAGAGGAGCCAGTATGTTGCAAAACCCATAGAACCAAGAGAGAAGAGGAAGTGGGCGACAAAGGACAGCGGTCGCCACCGTCAACTGGCTATCTGAAGGATTTGAGGCTTTCTTCCAGGCAGAAAGCAAGACTGATCCCACCTTACAGAGGGCCCGAGAACAAGCACTTAAGGATGAAAAAAAGCAGGGACCTACAATGCACGGAGAAGGGTGGTCTATATTATCGAGATGTTAAGGAAAGACGGGAGTGAACTGAAAGAATTGCTAGTCCCGTTCCGCTTTAGAAAGTTGGTGTTGCAAGTCGCGCATGACAAACCAACAGGGGGTAATCTGGCCTCAGAGAAGACTCTGGGAAGGGTGTTGAAACATTTTATTGGCCCGGTCTATATAGGAAAGTCAATGATCCTTGCCAAGCATCTGCCAGAACACCAACCCCTGTTTTCCCCAAAAAGCACCTCTTCAATGAATGCCTTTGATCAAAGAACCCTTTCAACGTATAGGCATGGATATTGTGGGACCTCTCTTACCATCCAGTTGGGATATCAGTATCTGTTGATAGATTATGCCACTCCTTATCCCGAGGCATTCCGAATGAGAGCAACCTCAGCTACCCAGGTTTGTGACCTACTCCTCCCTTTCTTCGCCCGAGTTGGAATACCTAAGGAGATAGTAAGTGACCAGGGCAAGAACTTCATGTCCAACATAATGGGACAGGTCTGTTAACGCTTGAATATAAAACAGCTGAAGACGTCAGTGTAGCATCCCCAGATGGACGGATAAGTCGAACATTACAATAAAGCAATTAAACAGATGCTGAAACCAGTCTCTGCACCTTACGGCAAGAACTAGGATCGGGCTCTACCTTGGATTCTAATGGTCCTTACAGATACCCCCACAGTCCTCAATGAGTTTCTCTCCCTTCATAGAACAAGTTACTTTCTTACCTGGTAACGTTCTTTCAATGGGATGTTCCTCCGACGTATTCCACATCTATGACAGTAATCGCCACAGTTGTGCTGCCTCGGAAAATATTTTGGCGTAGGTGCCCTGCGTCAATGACGTCGATACGCTGTCGTCGAGGGTCGACGTCACCGGATGTTCTATCTAGGATGCACGGCGCCCGTCGCCTCAGTTGTAGTTTTTTCCCCAGAACGTGTGGCACCAATCTTCAGCCAGTTTGACCACAGAAAGCCTTGTGGAAACGTAAGCTGCAATCGCATAAGAAATTCTGTAGAGGGGCAGGCTGGGAGGGTTCGATGTGGAATACGTCAGAGGAACATCCCATCGAAAGAACTTTACCAGGTAAGAAAGTAACTTGCTCTTCGAGGGGATTGTGTCCTTCGATGTATTCCACATCTATGACAGACTCCCAAAGCAGTACCAACGTCTGGAGGTGGGAAAAAGAATTTAGAATGCCCAATCAAATTGCTGAATAGAGGACCGCCTTACCAAAGGCCAAATCATGCCCATGGATGGAGTCCAGGCAATAATGCCTTACAAAAGTATGGACAGAGGCCCATGTGGCTGTTCACAAATATTATGAATGGGAACACCCCTCTGCAGAGCAGTGGAGGCAGCCACACCCCTAGTAAAATGAGCCCGTAAGCCCACTGGAGGGTCCTTACCCGCCAAAAAGTAACATTCAGAGATTGTCAAAATGATCCATCTGGACAAGGTCTGCTTGGAAACAGCTTGACCTAAACGCCTTCCAGCCTATCCTACAAAGAGCTGATCGTCCACTCTGACCCGGGAAATTCGTGAAAGATAGAAGCTCAAAGCTCTCCTAGGATCCAACCTATGGAGCCTCTCCTCTTCCTTACCAGGATGCCGAGGAGGATAGAACGCCGGAAAAATCACCTTCTCGCTCAAATGAAATTCCGACACCACCTTCGGAAGGAAAGGAGGACGAACCCCAAGGACAACCTTGTCCTTATAGAACGCTGTGAAATGTGGCTTAGCGGAAAGTGCCTGCAACTCACACACTCTGAGAGCGGAAGTAACCGCAATTAAAAATACAATCTTAAAGGCCAACAGTCTCAATGGACAAGAATGTAAGGGCTCAAACGGAGCTCCCATTAGGAACTTTAGAACTAAGTTCAAATCCCATCCCGGCACATGGAAAGGTGACGGTGGAAACACATTAGTTAGCCCTTTTAGAAACTGAGAAATCAAAGGACTCTTAAAATAAGAACACTCCTCAGATGAGTGCTTAAATATTGACAGCGCCACCAGGTAACCCTTAATGGTACCCACTTGCAGGCCCTTGGGGGCTAATGAAAGCAAAAAAGACAGAACCACAGGAATGGAACATTGAAAAGGATCCACATTCTGTACCCTGCACCAGTCGCAGAACTTGTACCAACGGTACAGGGATTTAGTTGCAGGCCTTCAGGCCGAAAGCAACACCCCCATCACGTCTTCAGGGAGGTCCCAATCCTTATACCTCAACCTTTCAGATACCAAGCATGAAGGCTGAGAGACTTGGCCTCTGGATGGAGAACCCGACCCCCCTCCCGTGAGAGCAGATCGTCTCGATAGGGAAGACGGCGTGGAGGGCAGATGGACATGTCGATAAGGTCCGGGTACCACGCTCTCCTGGCCCATGCCGGAGCAATGAGGATCATCCGGGAACCAAACCTCCGTAAACTCTGCAACACTTGCGGAATGACGGGGACTGGAGGAGACGTGTACAGCAGTGGGAAGGACCACTACCGTTGCCCACTGATTGGTCAATTTTCAGGCTACCAGCACACATTTTAACTACGTGTGCCCAGTTTTTTATATGTATATATTATCTCTGTACTTCACTGTTGAAATGTATATAATATTGTTGTACCCTATTGCCACTTTGTACACTCTGATCTGTAACCAAGCTTCACAAATTCTTGTAATGGCTGCGCCCTGATACCCCTGGGTATGCTTGCGCATTATAAATAATAAAACTAACAAACAAACTCACTCCACTACGAAAGCGTCACCTAAGGCTCCTCTTGGAGGAAATTCCCGTGAGCAGAATGCAAGCTACCATGAGGCCGAGCAACCTCAAGAACTCGAACGCCGGGAGACTCTGGGCATGTTGAAACTTGTCCACCATCTGCAGAATGTGATGAGCCCTCACCTGGGGAGGCGAACACTGCCCCAGGGATGTGTCGAGCAATGCTCCAATGTACTGGAGCCGTTGGGTAGGTGTCAAATGGGACTTCTTTAAATTGAGGGAGAAGCGCAGCTTGTGAAGGGAGTGGCAGGTGACGGACAGATGATCCAGGGCTTGCTCGGGAGAGCGCTCCTTGATCAAATGATCGTCCAGGTAGGGGTAGACGTGAATACCCCCATTTCCTGAGATACGCTGCCACCACCACCATTAGCTTGGTGAAGAACCTCGGCGGTCAGGTCAATCCGAATGGCAGGACCCGAATCTGAAAATGCGAGTCGCCAACCGTGAACCTCAGGTACTTCCTGTGCTTGGGATGAATCGGCACACGTAAGCAAGCATCATCGAGGTTTAGGGATCACCTACAAATCCTGAATTTGAACTTGAGAAAGAGTGACCATCTTGAACTTGTCCTTCCGGAGGAGCTTGTTCAAACCACTCAAGTCCATGATGGGTCTCAATCCTCTGTCTTTTTTCAAGATCAAAAAATATGGGAAATACCATCCCTTGTTCCTCTCCACTACAAGCACCAGCTCTATGGCGCCTTTCTCCAGCAGGGATAGAATTTACTGCGCAAGGAGCAAATCTGGCCACGTCAAAGAGAGCTTCCCCGGTGGATTGTCATGAGGCCTCTGTCGGAAAGGAAGACAGTAGCCGAGGGCTATGATCTCCAGAACCCACACATCTGAAGTAATGGCACGCCATTCTACAAGATGCTGCTCAAGCCTTCCCCCAAATGGCGAACCATGGGCCATGACCTCATGACTGAGCGGAAGCAGCTGCGGCAGTGCCTGAGGGCAAGGCGGCAACTGCCCGAGCGGCGTTGGCACCTCGAGTACCTTGTTTTCCACCTCTGGTACTCCTACGTTGGCCCCTTTGACCGACAGCACCTCTCGATCTACCAAAGGAAGAGTAGTATCGAAAGGAACCTCCCCTCCATTGCTGTCCCCTAGGACGAAAAGGCAGAGGTTGAGGTACTGCAGCGCTCAACGACTTCACTGCAGCTTTGGAGGTCTGCAACCTCTCAAGGCTCTCGTCAGCCTTGCTGCCAAAAAGATGGACACCATCAAAGGGCATGTTGAGAAGACGGGACTGCACATCAGGAGCAAACCCAGACTTCCGCAACCATGCAAACCTGCGCATCACAGTGCTCGCCGCCATGGACCGGCTGACGCTGTCTGCCACGACCAGACCCGACTGAACGGATTAACACATGGCATCCTTGCCATCTTGCACGAGGGCTAGAAAGCCATCCTGTTCCTCCCCTTTGGAAGTATGTTCAGCCGCCAAAGATACACAATTCCACAGAGTGTGAGTGAATCTTGCTAAGGCACAAACGGAGTTGGCTGTTTTTAAAGCCATACCCCCAGATGAAAATACTTCCTTTGCCCAACCATCAAAGTGCTTGTCGTCCCTATCAGGAGGGATGGTAGGGTACGCAGCCTGCTTCGCTGGGGCTGTAGCCGCCTGCACCACCAAACTCTCCGGAGTAGGGTGCGTAGACAAACAGCAGGGGTCACCACTGGCTGGACGGTATTTTTTCAGAAGCGACTTACCCACTGCCGGGAGACTCTCTGGAGCAGTCCAAGCCGCCGCCACCCTTATTTGCAAGGCCATATGAAAAGACAACACCGGGTCAGTGGGTGGACCTTGGTCCAATATATCTGTCAGGTCATCCTGCAGAAAATCCACAGGTGGAGCAGACCACCCCAAGTACTCAGTCACCCTCTACATGAGACGCCTGTACAAGGACTCGGCATGTGTACCAGGCTCAGGCCTGCTAAGCTCAACCTCTGGAGAGGTGTCCAGACCACTGGTGTCATGTAAGGACTGACGCAGGTCATCCATTTGGCTGTGACCAGACAACAGGTCATCAGGAACCTCAGAAGGCACAACCCCCTCCTCATCCGACCCTTCATCCACCTCTGAAATGTAATCCAAAGGCTGGAACAAATCCATCCTGGGGGGGATGACCAGAGAAGGGCTCAAACAAAGGCCTCACTGATTTACTCAGAGCCTTCCTCAGTTTCCACCGTCCTCCGTGGCACCTTCGGTAAATTCCCCTTAAAGGCGTCAATGTAATCGGCGTCGACGACTTCGACAATGGCTTCGAGGCCATAGCCCCGAGCGTGTCCTTCGACGGGCTCGGCGCTGACAACTTCCTCCGAGCTGGAGCCTGGAGAGAGTCCTTTGACAGACATGGCGCCGACGGCATCAATGCCTTCTTAGAAGCCCTCACAGGCTCCCACGGTCTCGAGGGCGTCGACAACCGGGACCTGGGCCTGGCACGGCTATGGCGATCAACCTTGTCCGATAAGGACCTAGACGGCTCCCGATGATCACGCCGACCGCCAGAGCCCGAAAGCGTGCGAGCAATGGCCCTAGCTCGTTCCTTGCCTGCTTGTCTCAAAGGCGCGGATGGAATGGTGCCCTGCAATTCAAAAATCGCCATCATCTCCTTGCGGAATGCCTCCCATTCCGCCGGTTATGAATGCTTGTTGGGATAAGCCACCCGCCGTCTGGCGGAGTCCTCCGACAAGGACACGGCAGGCGACCGGTGACAGCGCTTCCGTGAATGCCTAGAAGAGGCAGAGGAATGGCGGGAACCACTCTGGGACCGAGACCCCCCTGGACTTGCGTCAAAGCGGAGAGTCGCCCCACGAATCGTTGGCTGAAAGCCTAGCGGAGTTCGACTTATGGGGTTTAGAAACCCTACCTACCGTTAATTTCTTCTTTCACTCCCGCAAGGCCTTCAATGTCAGGGACCGTCAGTCATCGCAGCAGTCGGCAGGCGTGGCTTTCGCCGAGGCACCAGAGGCAGATGTCATCCGGGTCCATAATGGACATTTTGGAACCGCAGTCCCGACACTTTTTGAAGCCTGACTTCAGGGTAGAAGAAGACAAAGACATGCTCTCAAACTTTCTAAGTCGAAGTAGGAGAATTGAGCGCGCCGAGATTCCGAGGCGAACACGTTCGCGGAAAAACAGAACTGAGGCTACGGGCACTGTGCATCCTAGATAGAACATCTGGTGACGTCCACCCTCGACAGAGGCCCTCGAAGACAGCGTATTGATGTCATCGACGCAGGACGCCTACGCCAAAAAAGCTGTGGAGATTACTGTCATAGATGTGGAATACGTTGGAGGACACAATCCTCTCGAACTGTTGTTTGGACACCACCCTAGGACCCTGTAGGAAGACTGGGAAAAGGGGAATGACCAACCTCTGGCCATGTATGTGAATTAATGACATACCCACCTAGATACCTTGAAACATCTATCCCAAATGAACCTGGGAAGTGGAAAGGAGGAAGAGTATTACAACTGTTCTTCCAAAATGAGAAGCTTCAAGTCCGGAGACAAAGTACTGGTGTTACATACAACTAGTACCAATAAAATGCTGGCACATTGGAGAGGGTCTTACACCATAAAGTCAGTATTAGGACCGGTGAACTATCTACTTCACCAACCAGATAGACAGAACATAGATAAAAACGATTGTGTCAATCTATTGAAAGAATGGGAAAAACCAGCAAGAAACGAATACTGAACAGTTCCACTAGGGAGAACCCTCAGGTCTACAAGATGTACAATGGTGTATGGATGTGACACCCCATTCCAAACACGTAGTAATTCAGACCTTGAAACCGTTGGGCCACGTTTTCTTTTACTTATCTGGAACTGACCTCGTAGAACATTCTATCAATACTATCCCTGGAAAAATCAAAAGGATGAGACCTTATCAAATACCTGAAGCCAAGAGGGATGAGGTACATGGGAAATGCAAGAGATGATAAAAATGGGAATCATCGAACCTTCGTCAAGCCCCTTGTGTTCCGCTGAAGTCCTGGTACCTAAACCAGACGATTCCAATCATTTTTGCATGGACTTTTGCCAACCTAATTGTATCTCAACCTACCAAGCCGACCCCACGCCAAGCATAGACAAACCTTTGGAACGACTGGGACGGCACAGTATCGTAGCATAATAGACTTAATAAAAGGCTACTGGCAGATACCTCTCCGGAAGGAAGACAGACCGAAAATAGCATTTTCCACTCCAAAGGTGCTATATCGGTTCACAGTCCTCCCTTTTGGTCTTCATGGTGCTACTGCCACCTTCCAATCCCATATGGACAAGATACTAGCACCTCACAATGCCTACACCTCTGCTTATCTGGATGATATTGTGTTCAGTTGTGCATGGCCCAAACATCTGGAACACCTTTGTATGGCGATTGCAACCTTGGAAAAAAGTAGTCCACACATCAACCCAAAAAAGACTTTTAGCAAATAGCCAGACCATATACCTGGGGTACACCGTGGGGAGGGGTGAAATACAGCCCCAAGTGGATAAAGTCAAGGCCATTCTACAACTACCTCTACCCACCAATAAGGCGGCTATACAAGCCTTCCTAGGTTTCGTGGGATACTATAGTCTTATGTCCCTTTGTTTTCCACCATAGCGACACCACTCACAGAAGCCCTGAAGTCATCCCACTCAGGTGATCTCGCCTCAGACGAAAGCGCAGTGGCTGCTTTTGTGGAACTCAATTGCATTATCTCCTCTTTCAGTCTTAAGATATCTGGATCTTTCACAACCATTCTTCTTGCAGATCGATGCATCTGGGACTGGCATGGGTGCGGTCCTCTCACAGGGCTCTACAGACTACTTACGACCCGTGGCCTTCATTAGTCACAAGTTGCTTCCTCGTGAAGTGGCCTAGTCCACGATTGAAAAGGAGTGTCTCGCTATAAAATGGCCCGTGGAATCCTTGCGCTATTACCTGCTGGGTCATCCCTTTACCATCTTCACCCACCATGCTCCCCTACAGTGGCCGTCAACCCGGAAGGACTCCAACCATTGTGTTCTGCAGTGGTGTTTGACCCTTCAGCCTTTTAATTTCCATACGCTGCACAAGCCTGCTTCCTTCCAAGTTGTCCTGGACCATCTTTCACAATCCACTGAGCTGCTCGACCGGCTAGGTCCTTCGGTGGGGGTTTGTAACAGGGTAACACTTTGCCGGACTGAGCTGCCTCCTGGACAGAGGGGTCTTATGAATGTTGAGGTTGGCAGAACGGACCTCACCGCAGGGAAGGCGGAGCAACTATGCGAGGAAGCCAGCCGGCCAGGGGTTGGAGTGACAACGTTTCCAATCCGGGAACGGGTGCACTCCCTATGCCCAACAGGACAAGCACGCACATGAAGTTGGGGGACAAAGTTGAGGAGCTGCAGCACTCCCTCTCCGGGAACGAAATGGTCGAAGCCTTCATTTAAGTGAAGTCGCGACCTGCGGTAGAACCAAGGTCCATCCCTCCCCGTTTACGGCGAGGACCGATGCACCACCCGGCTGCCGGGCGGCTGTTGCAACGGGGAACAAGGTTGCTCAACATTGCGGTGGTGGCAGCAATCTGCTATGGTGGCCATGGGAATCCGTGGGTTGTAAAGGAGGCAGGGCTACCGTATTTCAACTTGGCAGCAACAAGGATCGTATTGGTCAGAGGCACATGCCTTTCCCATAAAGACCGTCAAACGTTACTAACAGGCATTCGGTCTCTGATTCTTCTAGGAGAGACGTTTCGAACGAGGAAAGAAAACACCCATGGACCTATTAAAAGCCTTGGTATCTGCAACCCAGTAAGAAGAGGACACCCATACAAAGACGAGGACGTTTTGATTTACTTTACTGAAGTTATACCCATAAAAGGTGTTTCCCGAATAAAGGGATTTTATTTATTTTACTGCATTCCCGTGTCCGGCATGGTCTGTCACAGGCTGCTTTTGGTGCAGGGCCTGAAGAGTGTCTTTCCATTCTCCTCCTCCCATCCTCCTCCGTCACGGTCAGAGGGCGCGAAGAAATGCCAAGATGGCCTTCCAGAAAAGTCGACGAATCTTCGCTGTTGTGGGGCGCAAAATTTCACCGGCAATGGATCCCCATTGCGGGCAGATGAGGAAAAGAGCACATGGGCTCTTGGAAACAAAAACTGAACCTTTTTTCGCGAAAAAAACCCTCAGAATCTGAAGATGGCTGCCAGAGGCAGGGCTTAGGGAGAGGACCGTCATTGATGGGGTCAGTATGTGTTGGGCAGAATCCTGTGCAGTGCCCTTAGGGACCACTACACACCATTAAGACTACAGGTGGCAATACAAGTTTTACCTTTGGTACAAACCTGTACTACTATGTCCTAGTGGTAGCAGTGGCGGAGCAGCCAGGCTTATCAAGAGTATATGAGCAATAGCAGAGATTACACAAAGGGACCACAATTACTATGACTCAAGCAAACACTGACTCAAGGTTTCAGGTAGAAAAATATAAGTACATTTATTTTTAAACCAGCAGTTATAAACACAACACTTCTATTAAACTCTAAACAAAACCACACGTTAAATATACTACAACTAACCAATTCACTTTGTACAGTATGTTTCAAGGTAAGTACCCTCTGTTTGAATGAACCGGTGTAATGAACACCACAAGATACCGCGGATACGGTTGCGATCACTTTTTGACAATTCGGTCTACTATATAAACGCGTATCCGTGACATGAAATGCTACCGGGGCAAAAACACACTTAGCACCCGAGATACCCAGAGGGAGTTGAAGGAAAACAATCACAGGCAATATTTAGGTTAGGCAGACAGTCGTGAAACACTCAGAAACAGGAGTTCAAAAGTCAAAGGGCCGAAGCCAGGTTTAAGTGACACCGGAGATCTGTTGTCAAAGATCACACCGTTAGACAGTTGACGATTCAGCGTTAGCCAAGAGTACTTTGATATTGTCAATGTTCGGAAGCAAAAGCTGTAAGAAGGAGGGAAGACGAGGGCAAGCCTTGAAAATGAAGAAAAGGGATTTACCCAGTTTCCTCTCGCAGACCACAGTACCTTATTCCAATGGTGCAGCTGGTGCCCTGGCAGTTGTTCCTGTTGGTTTCCCGCAGACACACAATTCCTGGAGCGTTGTTGTGAAGGACGACGTCTGAAGGGGGTCTGCACCACACAGGGATGAAGCTGGCAGCAGCGACAACGAATAAAAGGTGCGCTCCTTAAAAACAGGAGAGGCTCGTCAGGTGGCTATCCGGACCACTACAACAGTGTGCAGTGATTTCCACCACGAAGGTGACCTCTGGCTGAAGATGAGCTGGTTATCCCCCACCAGGCTCACGGGAAGACGACTCCGGATTGGATCTCCTCTTAGTCGTTCAAGGGTAGATAGCTCAGGACTGCAGCAGGGCTTCACCGGGACGGGGTGGTTGCAGCAGCTGTCGTTCTCTCCACTTCTCTTCGGTTCCTTGCAGTTCCAGTGGCGACTCTGACTTCTAGCTCAACAGACATGCCTTTTATGCGCAAAACCCCCATTCACACAGCCTGGCTGTCAATCACGCAGCAGGGGGGTTGTCCAGCCGGGACAACCACCTCAGCCAATCATGGCAAAGTGCGACTTGGGTTTCCTAGGATACCCTGTGCAGGGGGTGACTACACCCCTTCCCCACATACAGTCTACCTAGACACCCAGGCGCCAAGAGGAGGGCTTCTCTGTAGAAGCCTGCCAAAAGACGGTGAACAAAGAAGGCAAACCTAGTTTGCTGCGCAAAGTAAAACACAAGAAGGACTTAAACAAAAAGAAATGGCGAATAAACCCAACCGGAGCCAAAAGAAGAACAAGTTACTTCTTACCTTGTAACGTTCTTTCGATGGGATGTTCCTCCAACGTATTCCTTATCTATGATATTTGTATCTCCAGCTTGCTGGCCTCGGAATTTTTTTTCCCAGTAGAGGGCGCTGTGCGTCGACGTCCGTCGAGTAGGTGCTCCTCGACGGCCACCGTATCGACGCCGACGTCATCATGCCTATAAATGGCCACGCGCAGCATCCGTTGCTCAGTTCCGTTTTGAAGAGTAAAGTAGTTCTTGTATGAATGGTTACTACCCTTGAAGGAGCGTAAGCTGCAACCACAAGGGAAATGTTACTGCGGGGATGGATGGGAGGGGCGATAAGGAATACGTCGGAGGAACATCCCATCGAAAGAACGTTACAAGGTAAGAAGTAACTTGTTCTTCGAAGGGATTGTGTCCTCCGACGTATTCCTTATCTATGATAGACTTCCATAGCAGTGGTATGTGATTGGAGGCTGGAGTACGAGATGCCATATTACCCTTTAAGAATGAACAGAGTAACACAGCTTTGCCAAATCTAGTCTCTTGACTAGAGGAGGAATCCAGACTATAAAATTTGGTAAAGGTATGTGCGGACGACCATGTGGCAGCCGCACATATGTCTCTAATTGGTACCCCTCTTTGAAGAGCTGAGGATGCTGCGATACCCCTGGTCGAATGAGCCCTTAGATTTTGAGGGGGCTCTTTCCATGCCAGTTTGTAGCATTCCAGAATGGCTAAAATAATCCATCTGGAGATGGTTTGTTTGGTTATTGGTAATCCTAACTTATGTCCTGCGTAACCTACAAAGAGTTGGTCTGCTTGTCTAATTTTAGCAAGTCTACTGATATAAAAACTCAAGGCTCGCTTAGGGTCCAGCCTGTGTAGTCTCTCTTCCTCTTTCCCCGGATGGGGAGGAGGATAGAATGAAGGTAGAGTAATCTTCTGAGTAATGTGAAATTCCGAAACTACCTTTGGGAGGAAGTTAGGCTTCACCTGTAGCACTACTTTGTCCTTGTGAAAAGTTATATGAGGAAGTTTACAAGACAGGGCTTGTATCTCGCTAACCCTTTTAGCAGATGTTAATGCTACCAATAAAACAGTTTTGAGGGTAAGAAACTTCAATGAGCAAGAGTGCAGTGGTTCAAAAGGAGCACCCTTTAGGAAGTTTAAAACTCGATTTAAGTCCCATAAGGGAACTTGGAATGGTCTTGGAGGGTAAACATTAGTTAGACCTTTCAGGTATTGTATTACCAATGGAATTTTGAAATACGATGGCTCCTCTGCAGTGCGCTTAAAGATCGATAGCGCTGCGAGATAGCCCTTAATAGTGCCAATTTGAAGGCCCGAATTTGCCAAATAAAGTAAGAAGGATAACACCGCAGGTGTACCACATGAAAAGGGTTCGATATTCTTTTCTCTGCACCAGCTGCAAAATGTATTCCAACGGCAGCGGTATAGAGTCTTAGTTGCCGGTCTTCTGGCCGAAAGCAACACCTCCATGACGTCATCTGGAAGGTCCCAATCCTTGTACCTCAACCTTTCAGATACCAAGAGTGAAGGTTGAGGGTCTTGATGGCTGGATGGAGAACCTGCCCTCCCTTCTGCGAGAGAAGATCCTCTCTGTACGGTAGACGAATTGGAGGACAGATGGACATGTCCAGAAGGTCCGGGTACCACGTTCTCCTGGCCCAATCCGGGGCAATTAGGATCATGGTCTTCCGAAACCTTCTCAACCTACTGATCATTTAAGGAATGACAGGGACCGGAGGAAACTCGTACAGAAGTGGGAACTCCCAGTCCACTACGAATGCGTCTCCTAGAGCTCCTCTCGGGGGAAATTCCCTTGAGCAAAATCTGTCGCACTTCCCGTTGATACTGGTGGCGAACAGATCCACTTGAGGGGTTCCCCAAAGGGCGAAGATCTCTTGAAGGACTTCCTGAGCTATCTACCATTCGTGGGAGACTGTGTTCTGCCTGCTCAGAGCGTCCGCTGTCAAGTTCTTCTCTCCAGCTAGGCGAATTGCCGATAGAGAGATTCCTTCCTGAATTGCCCAAAACCAGAGCTGCATCGCCTCTCTGCACAGTGGCAGTGACCCTACGCCTCCTCTTTTGTTGAGGTAGTGCATGGCCACTATATTGTCCGTCATTATCAGGACGTTTCTCCCCCTGTCATGATCTCTGCTTCCAAAAGGTCAGGGTTTTCCCAACTCCCTTGGAAGCAGATCCATAACCCAGGTTCCGAGTGCCAACCAGTCCCAATTGGGACCTTTTGGACCCAGTCCTGGCGCCAGTAGCACCAGGCTCATAAATATGCCCAGTCCCAGCGCTGTAAGCGCCAGGCTCATAATGCTTGGGTGGACTTACCTGCAGCAGACCATGCTGCTTACTTGCCTGCCAGTTGAGCCTCTGATCCTCTTCTGTTTGGAACTACTTTTCCTGTTGGGTGGGGCAGGAACAACTCCCTAGATTCAGAATACTGGAACTCTTCTGGAAAGCAGGAACTCTTTTCTTACCTAGGCGTGGCTGTGGAAGGAGACACCTAAGCACTACAGGAGGCTATTTAAACCACACCCGATGGATGAATCTTGCTTTGCGTTATTCTGCATCCTCTGCAGCAGAACGCTCATCGTGTCTTCTGCATCTGATCCTGGGCCTAAGGAAAAAGGCTTACCATCCTGAATCCAGTCTTCAGCAACACCTATAAAGACAAGAAAGAACAGGTTAGCATTACGGTCTTCAGTGACAGCTCTTCACTTACCTGGTCCATCGGCTGTCACCAACGCCTCGCGCTGCATTCCGGCATCTGAAAGACAAAGGCTTACCTACTCCTCGTGCGCTCCGGAGGTCTTCACAATGCATTCCGGCATCTGAAAGACAAAAGCTTACCAACTCTTCGCACACTCCGGAGGCCTTCGGCGCTGCATCCCGCATCTGAAAGACAAAACAAGGTGCGTTTAAAGACATTGGGGAACTTTAATACTCACGTGCTATTACTCCTTTCCACATCTAACCCAGTGGGTATTCCGGCACCCTGCAGCCGCTTCGAACTTGTACCTGCAAAATAAAAAGACAGTTAGAGCGCATCGTGAAGCAGGCAACAAGCGCTTACTTACGTGCTTCCAGGCGCTTCTATTCATCACACGGGCTCCATCTTCAACTCACTTCAGCCCATCATCCGCCATCGCCGGAACCCTGCAAAACAAGAAACATTACTAAAGACTTTAAAGACATTAGAATTACTCGAAACTTACCGTTCGTGCAGTAAACGACGGACAGCAGTCCTCTGAAGTCAAGAGGCCTGCTCCCCTTATCCAGTGAAGAAACTGGTTACAGCACCCTGCCCCGAGGCAGATGGAGAGCACGGCGTTCACTTACCTAAGGTGAGAGCGTTAACCTTTGGGGTTCTACAGGAGAAGAGAAAGGGAAGAAGAGACAGACATTCAATAACCCAGTTCCTTAATCCCATATTTTCTATCTGCAGACACCTTACCCTTCGAGTCAGACATACAGTGCACAGAGGTCCAGCCCAAAGAGCCAGCCGTGTGTTACACTTCACCTTTGAAGATACGGTATACGCCCAGTCAAGACCGGCGCCTCTACGGGAATCAGGTGAGCGTTACACCCCCGTACAGACGTCAGAAAAGCCTTCAGTGCCAGTCTGATGGCTCAGCTCCAACAGGTTGATGTGTAGTCTGGACTCCGATGGAGACCAACTACCGCTGATGGTCAAGTCGTTGGCATGGGCTCCCCACCCCTTGAGTGAGGCGTCTGTGACTACTGTTATCTCCGGCCATGGTTGCCAAAACAGTTCTCCTTTCAAGATGTTCTCTGGAGAGGCCCACCATTGAAGGTCGTGGGCTATCTTGTCCGGAATCCGGAGGAGATCTGTCATCCTCCCTGAGAATTGTGACCACTGAAGGGATCTCATTCTCAGGCGAGCCTCTGGCACAAGGAATATGCAGGATGCCATGAGGCCTAGCAACCTCAAAAGGTCGTAGGCTGGGAGACGTTGGGCATTTTGAAACCTGGTGACCATCTGCAGAATATCTTGAGCCCTCACCTCTGATGGCGAGGCTTTTCCCAGGGACGTGTCCAGGACTGCTCCAATGAACTGGAGTCTCTGTGATGGTATCATCTGTGACTTCTTTAAATTTAGGGAGAAGCCCAGCCTGTGAAGGGAGTGGCAGACATAATCTAGTTGGATCCGAGCTTGTTCCGAAGAAACTGCTCTGATCAACCAATCGTCCAGATAGGGGTAGACGTGAATCCCTTCCCTCCTTAGACTTGCAGCCACAACCGACATTAGCTTGGTGAAGACCCTCGGGCGGACGTCAGCCCAAATGGCAGAACTCGAAATTGATAATGAGAGTTGCCAATTGCGAACCTCAAGTACTTCCTGTGCTTGGGATGGATAGGCACATGGAAATAAGCATCCTGAAGGTCCAGAGATACCAACCAGTCCTGAAGCTGGAGGGCCTGAAGGATCTGAGAGAGAGTTACCATCTTGAACTGGTCCTTCCTGAGGAACTTGTTCAATTCTCGTAAGTCCAGGATGGGCTTCAGTCCTCCGTCTTTCTTTGATATGAGAAAGTAGGGGGAGTACCAGCCCTTGTTCCTGTCCGCTACAGGTACCGGTTATATGGCAACTTTCTCTAGCAGGTCTACAACTTCCTGCAAGAGGAGCGGATCCGGCACTTTCAGAGAGCTGTTCCCCGGTGGATGTCTCTGAGGGATGCGTAGAAAAGGCAGGCAGTAACCTTGGGCAACTGTCTCCAATGCCCAAGCATCTGACGTAATAGCCTGCCATTCCGTCAGATGGTGAGTTAACCTGCCCCCTACAGGTGTCTTGTGATGGGAGACCTCAGAGTGGTTTGGGAGCGGCTGATGCAGTTGCCGAAGGTAAAGTGGCTCTTGCTCCTGCTGATGCGGCTTTCTTTCCTTTACCCCGTCCACCACGGGTAAATTTTCCTTGGCCTCTTTGAGTCGGCCGTCCTCTGCCTCTTCCATATGAGGAATAATAGCGAAAGGACCTTCCTCTCCAAGAGGATCCTGAGGGACGAAAATTAGTTTGTCGGATTGCAGCTCCTAGTGACTTAGCTGCTGCTTTAGATGTTTGTAGTTTTTCCAAACTGTCATCCGCCTTTTTACCAAATAGGGAAGAACCGTCAAAGGGCATATTTAAAAGTCTGGCCTGTACGTCAGAAGCAAAGCCGGACTTTCTCAACCACGCATGCCTGCGGATTGTGGTACTTGCCGCCATGGCCCTGCTGATACTGTCAGCAGAATCAATGCCAGTTTGAAGGGACTCACACATTGCATCTTTACCATCTCTGATGATATTTAAAAATGCGTCCCTTTCTTCTCCTTCTGGTATGCAGTCAGCCGCCGATGAAGCACACTCCCAAAGGGTGTGGCTGAACCTAGTGAGCGTACAAGTTGCATTAATAGATTTTAAAGCCATGCTACAGGCTGAGAAGACTTTCTTAGCCCTGGCATCATATTTTTATCATCCCTATCATGAGGAGCAGTGGGGTAAGCAGAAGTACTGCCTGATGAAGTTGCAGCCTGGACCACAAGACTCTCTGGAGTAGGGTGCTTAGATAGGTATTCAGGGTCAGCAGCAGATGCCCTATATTTCGCTGACAACTTCTTTTTAACCGCAGGGACAACTTCAGGAGTTTCCCAGTTAGTTAAAATCTTTCTTTGTAAAGCAGAATGAAAGCGAACCACAGGATCCTCCTCTGGACCTTTATCCAGAATATCTGTGAGGTCATCCTGTTGAAAAACAGGTGAAGGCGCAGACCAACCCATGAACTCCATAATTCTTGACATTAGGGTTCCATAAGGGGTATCAGCATGTTCCCCTGGGTCTGGTTTGACAAATTCCACTTCTGGGGAAGTGTCTAGGCCACTTGCTTCCTGTAATGCATCCTGAAGGTCTTTCAACCTTCTTTCCTCAGAGGCAAAAGTCTCTGGTTCAGGTAATGTGGTCCTCTGCAGCCCAAAAGGCCTTTCTTGGTCAGAATCTTCCCTTTCTTCAAAAATTGAAGTTAAGGGGGGATGCTCTGGTCTGTGAAATGGTATAAAACCCATCTCTAAGGCAGAGGGAGCCATCATCAAAGGCCTTGAAAAGGTCGATGTCGTTGACGCCGATGTAAAAATCCTCGAAGGCGCCGACAAAGAAAACTGGAAGAGGCCTCTAAGAACTCGAGAGGATTGGAATCCTGCTCGAGGATGTCGACGACGTTCGACGTGGTGTCGGAGGCTCTCGGTGTAACCGTTGGCTGTGGAGTAGCCGTGGGTCTTTCTATTAATCGGCGTCGATGTCGGCGTCGTCTCGATCGACGGATGCGTCGAAGAACCCTTCAATAACTGCGTCGATGGCACCGATCTATGCTTCGAAGGGGCTTTCGACGATGGCGTCGAAGATGCTTTACTTCCCGATGGCTCATGGCTCTTTCGGGTCGACTCTTTCGCCGGGTGCTTCGACTCGAGGCGTTTAGATTTTTTGGGCTTTTCACCCGGGGTATCACCCTCAGCTGACTTCGAGGGGGACGAGGCCGCTTTCTCGAAGGTGCTTTGCATCTTTTTTCTGAATTCCTCCCACTCAGCTTGAGAGCTGTGTTTTGTGGGGCAATTTACTCTTTCAGGGGAACTAGAAGACGATAAAGGGGATATTCTTCATCTTTTTTTCGAGTGTCTAGACCTCGACGAGTGGTGGGAGCCACTTCGAGACCTAGACCGAGAATGCTTTCGACGGCGAGGAGACGAATGTCTCGACTCTACCGCGGAAACTTTCGAGGAAGTTAAAATTGACTTCGCTCTCTCGAGCTTCCCCTTACGCTCCTTCAAGGCTTTCGCCGTCATGGATAGGCATTCCTCACACTCCGAACACTGGTGTTCGATTCCCCGACACCACAAACAGATCCTGTGAGGATCCGTCAACGACATTTTCTTCCCACAGTCTTGGCATTTTTTGAAACCGGACCGAGGAGTCGTCGGGTCAGAGGAGGAAGCCATCGAGTACGAGTCGGTTTTCTCGAGGAAATATGAATATATATCGACTGATGAACTGAGCAACGGTATTCCGAGGCACACGAAGCGCGGAAAAATGGAACTGAGCAACGGACGCTGCGCGTGGCCATTTATAGGCATGATGACGTCGGCGTCGATACGGTGGCCGTCGAGGAGCACCTACTCGACGGACGTTTACGCACAGCGCCCTCTACTGGGAAAAAAAATTCCGAGGCCAGCAAGCTGGAGATACAATATCATAGATAAGGAATACGTCGGAGGACACAATCCCTTCGAAAGACGATTTAGTCAAGCGGGTTTATGCTTAAGGCTGCAAAAATAGCCAAAAGCATTACCATGTTTATCTAGTATAATCGCGGTAGAAAAGTTAGGGTAGATACCACTGCCACCAGCCAAGTCTAAATGTTAAAAGAGCGAAACAATGCTCAGGGAGGTACAGACAGAAAAGGGGTACAGATTAGCCCTTTACAATACTCCATGTAAGATGGGGTGTACTGGGTCTGTGCAAATAGTGACTGGGTAAAGTAAATGGCAACTTTACCTTTCACTGGGGGACAGTAGTCAGCCCCAGCGAAATGGAGTCAGAGGGCAGTCTTAAAGACAACCCTGGGTTACTACACTGAAGGTGCTGTGTAACCCACAAAAGAACAGGGGTACCTGGAGTGGTGTGCTCCAGTGCCCAAGATCACACAATGAGCCAAAACACAAGAGTAGAAAAAGGATGTACACTCTTACCAGGTGGAAAACAAAACTCCAGAAATCCAGCAAAGCTGCTGGGGGACTCACTAGGTGAGGGAAATTGGGGAGAATTCTCCTTCTATGGCTAACACTATGACCCAGAGGATAGTAATTGGTTTAGAGGAGAAATACAGTTTTTGAGTGAAAGTCAAATAGTTTCTTCTTTTAGCAAGGATTTCCAGCCTGACTGGGAATATTCATGAGCATGCGAATCCATACCGGCCCCCATGCTGGAGAATGACAAAGTTGACAGTTGTTCTCATCTCATCTCTGAGGAAGGTAAGGTAAAGGACATGAGCTGAAAGGACGGGGACTCTCGGCAGGATCTGGGTTGACCAATCAGCAATGATTAACAGTGGTGTCAACAGAAATTGATTGGGGTTTGGCTCGATGGACCAGCCCTAGACAATTCTGGGGTCTATACAGTGCATCTCTCCTTCAGCAAACGGTTTTCCGAGCCACTCTATGTTTGGATAGACAAGGCGAGCATAAACTACGCCAGGGCCTCCAACCCTTTTAGGCCCCTCTGTTGTACTTTACAGTATGGATACGATAATCCCCTTTTATGGCGTTTCAGGGAGTTGGGGCGGGGGGGGTCTCGATGTTCTGAATTGCTGACTTAGGTGAACCATGAATGATATGAACTGAAAACACCTGTGTTGCCTTAATTTTCAGGTGATTTCCTAAGAGTTTCTTAAACCACTCATCTGCTCTCTCCCAGACTTTCATTAACTCCCGTTTCCTATATTGAGGTTGGGATGCGTCATCGGGCCTGAAGGATTTTGGATGACTGTCAATTCGCCTTCTCCTGCTCTTGTCAAGGTTCACATCTTGAGCCCCATACAGCTGGCTGTATGGAAGAGGACCAGGGACTTGACCTTCCTTCCCTGTAGAGAACGACCAGTGACCACCTCTCTGAATACTGTTCAGGTCTGTATAGATAGCTGATCGAACGGATAAGGTGAACGGTTTTGACGCACTTGTTGGACCGCCTGGTCCACTCACTACAGGTCACGCCACCATGACCAAATCTCCATCCTTCTGTAGGGCTGACTCCTGGCCGAATGGTTTGACCCTTTCTTTGCATTTTACCAACAATGTACTTCTGGTCAATCAAGGTGTTCTGCCACTCTTCTTCTTGATCAGCTGAACTCATCCACTGGCCACCAGTTTTCAGTTGTATAAAGTTTGGCGTTTTGCCTCCATACAGGACACCCATTTTCTTCTTTGTTTCTGCCTTTTCCACAACCAACAACCTGTTGGCCTAGGAGACGCACTTGTGCGTTCCCTTGAACCACACCCTCCACATCTCTTGCTCAAGCTTCTCGCGCCTGCCTTTGGGTGTTCTCTTGGCTTCGATTTCTCTCCGATTCGGGACTTCTCTTTCCACCTCGACTGCTCTCTGGTTATCTCTCTAGTACTCTCTCCGCTATCCTTCCCAGTACCCTTCCGCCTTGGTCTCTGATGCCCCAATATAGTAGGGTCTGCCCGTACGGAACATTCCGTCCATTTACTACAGCTGCTCTGGTGTTTTTCCCGCTCACTTGTAGCATTCTCCAAAGCTTCTTCGTCCCAGTACCTCAACCGTCAGGGTAATTCGATGTTTCACAGTAACACATGGTTTTAGGCATGAGTTTAGACTCATGCGGTTCAGGTCCTATCATCAGCCTACCGGGTTGTGGTTTAAAGGGGCTTTGCCTTCTAATCGCGTCCTTATCACCAGGAGATTAGTCCCTTCCCATGAGATCCACCCACATATTACCACCACTAGGGCAATTATTGGTTAACGGCCTAGCCTAATGGAGAGGCATTCCCCTAGGGAAAAGTAACGCCATCTGAAGGATTAGCACAATATATATATATTTAATGAAAACACTTAAGGGGACGTTATGGTTAAGTTGCACTAATAAAAACCTATGAAGTTCAATGAAAAAACTTTGTTAAAGGGATGTTATGGTTACAAGTAAAACCGAAAACCCCCGTAAATTCGGATGTATACGAATTGTTCAAACTACAATTGTTCGAATTACAATTGACCTTTGCACAATTGACCTTCACAATGCGGTCAATTGTGCAAAGGTCAATTCGGACACTCGACTTTCGGTCAATTCGGTAATTCGAACAATTGTGTTCGAACAATTTGGGTAATACCGTAAATTCACCAGTTATGGTAGTCTTAGCAGTGCACAGTGGTAGCGCGAGTTATGGTTGCTTAGCAAAACACCAAAACACCCAGGACATCAAAGATGACACCACAAATTTCATTGATGACATCACATATCTGGGCCACTTGTTTTTGTTCACCGACATATATAGGCCAGGTGGTTTTGTTCACTGACAGTCAGAATATTAAAATTGAAAAAGGTGCTATATATCTAGACATTAACCTTGTCATATGTTCTTTAAGTACTTTCCTTAGGGTTTGGTCTGAGCTCATGGTGCACATACATGGGTAAATGAGCAGGCCTCAAGCACACAATTCATTTGTATACATGAAGATAAACTTTAATGTCATTAACATTTTCTGATGATGCAGTTTCTTTCTTCCTTACTTTAGTTTCCCTGTATGTGCCTCTGATTTGTATGCATTGTGGTTATTCGTATGTATTGTTTGTACCAGCACAAGTGTTTTAAGTGTTGTAAGTCATGAATTGTTAGCTAGTTATTACATGTTTAATATTACTCAAAACTATAAGGTAGCATTCATTACTGTACTATCCAAAATTACAAGATTATAGTGTACTTCTATGGTGCATGCGGCAGTCATTACCTATGTCTATATATGATTAGGTTTCTGTATTAACAACACTCAAATACAATGATTTTAGATGAGTACACTCTTTAATAGATGAAGTAGTTCACGATAGGTCTCCCAATCAACCCTGACATCTTGTTACTAACAATATAAGCACAACTCCTTGTAGGGACTTTTCATCAAAATGTATTTCAAATGTGATGTCAGTGATGCCATCAATGAGTTGTGATGTCATCTTTGATGTCCTGGGTATTAGTCTTAGCAGTGCACAGTGGTGGCGCGAGGAACAAGTTACTTACCTGTAACTGTTCTCCAGCATGGGTCTGGCATGGATTCACATGCTCATGAATATTCCCCGTCGTCAGGCTGGGAATCCTCGGTAAAGAAAAAACCAATATCAGTTTCGTTTCTGATCTGTCTTTCGTAGTAATAACCAATCACTGATCTCTGCGTCATACTGACCACAGCCAATGACTGCCCTCTACCTAAGCCCCGCCTCTGGCAGCCATCTTCAGATTTGGAAGCACGTGAAGTGGCAGTATGACCAAGTGAAGAGCCGCAGAGGGGTAGGCGGGAGGGTTCGCATGTGAATCCATGCCAGACCCATGCTGGAGAACAACAGTTACAGGTAAGTAACTTGTTCCTTCTCCAGCATGGGGTCTGGCATGGATTCACATGCTCATGAATAAAGAATACATAGCAGTACACACATGCACAACCACGGGAGGTGGCAAAGGCTCAACATTAAGCATTACATCAAACTCAACATTAAGCAGCTCTTACCTCCTCACCAGGCTCACCTTAAGCGAACAGGTTGCGCAGCACTGCTTGGCCGACCCTGGACTCCTCCCTGGAGTCCCGATCGACGCAGTAGAATCTTGTGAAGGTGTGCGTCGACCTCCACGTAGCAGCCCTGCAGATGTCCAGCAGGGGCACACCAGACAGGAACGCCGTGGTAGCAGCGATCGCTCTGGTCGAATGGGCTCTCGGACGGCCGGGCAGCGGTCGGTTTGCCAACCGGTGACAATGCATGATGCAGTCGGAGAGCCATCTGGAAATGGAAGTCTTCGAGAGAGCCTTCCCTTGATTCACAGACAGTTGTGACGTCTTCCGAAAACTCTTTGTGCGGTCCACGTAGAACTTCAGTGCCCTAGCTACATCCAGCGAATGCAAAGTCCTCTCGGCCGTCGTCGAAGGCGACGGAAGGAAAACTGGTAACACCAAACGCTCATTGAGGTGGAAGTCAGACGGCACCTTGGGCATGAATGAGGGGTGCGTCCTCAGCACCACCCTCGTGTCATGAAAAGTCAAGTATGGAGGCTTGGAAGATAGGGCCTGAATCTCTCCCACTCGTCGTGCAGAGGTGATGGCCACGAGGAACGCTGTCTTCCATGAAAGGAACTTCAAAGGCGCCGAATGCATAGGCTCGAATGGGGCCCCCCCATGAGCCTGGTCAGCACCACATTAAGCTCCCACGCCGGGGCAGGAGCCTTCACCGGCGGGAATGATCGGAATAGTCCCTTCATAAATTCCTTCACCAAGCAATGAGACCACAAGGACGCCCGTCCCGTCGTCCTGGTATATCGAGAGATGGCAGCCAGATGCATTTTTATGGAGGCGTGAGCCAGTCCAGCCTTGGCCAGCAACAGCAGGTACGGCAGCACTTGAGGGGCCGTAATTCGCAGAGGGTTAATCTTCTGTGCACGGCACCAGACAGAGAAACTCTTCCATTTATGACTAACACTTGAGAGTCGAGGACGCCCTGGCCTTTGCAAGAACCTCTCTGCAATCAGCCGGGATATCGTACCCTCCAAACTCTAGTGCTGCAGGAGCCAGGCCTGCAAGTTCAGCGACTGTGGGTCGTGGTGGAGAATGGCGCCTCCTTCTCTGGAGAGAAGATCCGCGTCCGCCGGACTGGTGGGGACGTTGACAAGTCCAGAAGGCCCAGGAACCGGACCTGCCTCGGCCACACCGGTGCGACGAGGATCATCCTGCACCTGGACTTCTTGAGCTGGTTGATGAGGCGGAGCAGCAACGGCAATGGAGGGAACACTTCTAGAAACAGGCCGTCCCAAGGGAACGAGAAAGCATCGCCCATGCTCCTCGGCTGTGGGAACCTGCTGGCGAACCTCTGGCACTTGCCGTTCGTCGCCGTCACGAACAGGTCGATATGGGGTTTGCCCCATCGTTGGAAGAGTCGATCCACTTGATCCTGGCGCAGTTACCACTCGTGGCACGAGCGCAGTTCCCTGCTGAGTGAGTCGGCGATGGTGTTTTTTATTCCTGCCAGGTGGAAGGGAACCAGAAACATCCCCTGGGCGACGGCCCAGTGCCACAGATCCTGGGCCTCCTTGGAAAGGGCTGGGGATCTGGTGCCCCCCTGCTTCCGTATGTAGAACATCATGGTGGTGTTGTCGGTGAAGAACCTCACCACTTTGTCCTTGAGGGACGGGAGGAACAACTTGAGCACCCAGAACACTGCTCGGAGCTCCAAGATGTTGATGTGAAGAGACTTCTCCTCCGGGAGCCAAAGGCCTCTTGCGTGGAGATCTCCGGGGTGGGCCCCCCCAACCCTCCAGAGAGGCGTCCGTAGTCACCGTCTGCTGAAACGTCGGGGTTTGAAAGTCCGTGCCCGTCGTGAGGTGGGCCCGGGTGCCCCACCATAGGATCGCCCGACAGAACTCCTCGTCAAGGGGAATCCTGTCCTCGAAGCAGCCCATCGCCTGAAACCAGCGGGCGTCGAGGAACTCCTGTAGCGGACGCATCCGAAGTCTGCAAAGGGGCACAAGGTAGATGCATGACGACATCATCCCGAGAAGGGACTTGATGGACCTCACCCTGGCCACGTCCGTGGCTACCAGGCGCCGCACCTTGCCCAGGATGGTCTTGGTCCTCTCCTCTGAAGGGGAGGCCAATTGCTCCACTGTATCGAACTTCGCCCCCAAAAACAGCGCTACTTGCGATGGAACCAGGTGGGATTTGGGGTAGTTGATGGTGAACCCCAGCTCCATGAGCAACCGGACGGTCCTCGCCGTATGATCGACGGCGGGTTCCCTTGACCTTGCCCGGATTAGCCAGTCGTCCAGGTAGGGGTAGACGTGGATCCCCTGCTGGCGCAGCCGCACCGCCACTGGTGCCAGGCACTTGGTGAAAACCCTGGGTGCCAACTTTAATCCGAACGGTAGGGCTCTGAATTGGTAGTGGTGTCCCTGCACCACGAACCTGAGGAACTTCCTGTGCCTTTTTAGAATGGGGATGTGGAAGTAAGCATCCTCCAGGTCCAACGACGATAGGAAGTCGCCTTCCTCCAGCTGTCCCAGCACGTGCTGGAGGGTGACCATCCTGAATTTCTGAGCCTTGATGCATTTGTTTAACCGACGCAGGTCCAGGATGGGGCGCCAACCGCCTGTCTTTCTGACGAGGAAGTACCTGGAGTACAATCCGGAGCCCCGGAGCCTCCTGGGGATGAGCTTGATGGCACCTTTCCTGAGCATCACCTTTACTTCCAACAGCAGTTGAGGGACGTGATTCTCCTTCCTGGCCACGGGAGGAATGTGAGGGCACTTCTTTAGGAATTCCAGCGAGTGCTCGTTGGCCAGTGTGTCCAACACCCAACGATCGGTGAAGATGGACTCCCACACTCTGATGAACTTTGTCAGCCGGCCTCCCACCGGGGTGCTTCGGTGGGGGCCCGACAACCCGGCCGGGTCAGTCTTGCTTGGAAGCGGCCTTGCCGCCTTGGCGACGACGGCGGGAACCCCCTTGCTTGCCGTGACCTCTGTAGGCCTCCTGGGAAGAGGAGCGGACCGCCTGGCGGTAAGTGGACGAGCCACCGCTGGATCCTTTGGAGGCACCCTGTCTGCCTCCGGGGCTCCGAAAGGGCCGTCGCTGCTGAAGCACCCCAAGGGCCCGGGCCGTCTACCAGTCGGTCTTGACGGCCTGTAGAGACTCATCTACCACCTTACCAAAGAGGTTGTTGCCGTCGAACGGCATGTCCAACACTCTGGTCTGGATGTCCTGGCGAAAGTCTGTCGCCTTGAGCCATCCTCATCGTCTGAGGCAAACTCCGTTGCCCAGTTGGCGAAACCCGGTATCGCCAATGTCCGTCGCCACCATTATGGCGTGATCCAACGCCACATCGCCCTCCTGCAGAATCTCTAGGGCCTCCGCCCTTTTGTCATCAGGCAGGAAATCTAGCAGGGGAGCTATCTTGAACCAGAGTTCCCTGTCGTAGCGGGCCACGATAGCTAAGGCATTGGCCGCCTTAATCGTCGTCGTCGCCGACGAGATGACTTGTCGTCCCATAGAGTCCAACTTCTTTCCCTCGCTGTCCGGCGGGGAAGTGGAAGCCGAAGCCGCCGCGCCCGCTGCCTTCTTCTTAGCCGCTGCCGAGACGACCGAGTCCGGCGTGGGCTGGGCCCCGAGGCACAAGGGGGCGGCATCGGGGACTCGGTACTTCTTCTCGTACCTGTCCCTCTTGGCGAGTGTCGTGGCAGGGTTCTTGAGGACAGCAAGCCCCTCGTCCCAGATGTCATCAAGTAAAGGCACCGCGAGGACCGTCTTCCTCTTAGTCTCTTGTCGTTGGTACAGAAACCCCTCCTTTTTCTGTTCTTCAGGGCAGAGCTGGAAGAGCTTGGATGCCCTGGTTATCATGGTGTGGAAAGAGCCAACCTCGTCGGCTGGGGACGCCCGCGGGGTGGGTGACGACGGGATGTCCGCTGTGTCATCGCCGCCGTCATCGTCCGTCCCCGTCACCGTATCCTCTCGAGGCAAGGGGGATGAGGGGTCCACCGGTCTCGCAGGCACGAAGGGCGGAGCGGGATGGACTCTCTTCCTCTTGTTCGGAGGGCTTCCCGACAGGCCTGGTTCTGGCTCCTCCGTCGGGGTGCGTGGTAATCTCGTCCCTCTCTCAGTACATAAGGATTGGATTGCCAACAAAACCGAGCTATCCTGGGGCTCGGGCAATGGCTGCGACGGACGGGATGGCTGATCCACTGGGCCCTGTTCGTCGTCGCTATCTTCGATCACGTCAGCAGGGACCGCCCCCTGGGATCGAACCTTCTCGAACCTCTCGTTGAGGTTTATGAACCTCTCATTGAGGCCTATGGACCTTTCGTTGAGGCCCTTCTCGGTCTCCACCAGTTCCTCCTCAGAGGCTGATTCCGAGTCTGTAACGGCCACCGCCCCCCCCCTCTTTTTCAGCCGGGGGCTTCACAGGGGTCTTAGCGATGGGCTGGAAAGAGGATTCCCTCTGCGGCGGCAGGGATACTCTGGGCCCAGAGGCCGTTTCAATTGGCATAGACTCAGCTGGCTCTGCCAGGGCCGCAGCTACCACTTCGGAAGAGGCCTTAGCCAGGTGGATCAAAGCCCTCAACACCTTAGGTGCGTCCTGGGCCTTCGCCTTGGGGGGGGGGGTCAGCGCCTCGCTCCCCCTTCGAGATCGACCGGGTCCGCTCCAGCGGCCTACCCAGGTTCTCGGACTTCCTCTTCCCCGAACCAGAGCGCTGGCTCGTGGTCGAACGTGCCGGGGAAGTAGCGCCCTGCTTGGCAACCGAAGAGCCTGACCTTTCGGCGCTCCCGGAGCCCGCGGACTCGCGGTGCTTGGCCTTCTGTTGGGCCCCCGTCGCCGGGGTGCACTCAAAGGACTTAGAAGCCCGCTCAGACTTCTCCGCCTTCTCACTTGCTGTGCCCTTCTCCAGCCAGGTGGCGAGGCGGGAACGACGATCTTGTTTGGTCCGTTCCGAAAGGTTCTTGCAGAACGCACAGTCCTTCTCCACGTGCGTCTTGTCCCCATGGAGGCAGTAGAGACATTGCGACTGCTCGTCCTCCTTGAAAACGTTATATAATCCGCATCCAGGGCAGTTCCTGAACAGCTTGGATCCGGGCGTCGAGCTCCCCTTGTCCTGGGCCATGTCCGTTGAGGTAGGCTGCAGATCTTCCGGAATCCTCCAAGAAGTGTAAACTCGATGAAAACTTCACCCTTGAGGGGCGTAGAAGAATTCTGAAACGGGTCCCAGTTATCGGAAGTAGAAACGGTGGAGCTTGAGGCTCAATTAAAAAGAAAAAATAAGAAATTCTCCTGAAAAAGCGTGAAAACGCAGTAAAAAACTTGAGCGCTAAACACGAGGACTCCCAACACTTGAGCGTGCAGTAAAAATCTGAGGGTGGCTGCCAGCGGCGGGCTTAGGGAGAGGGCAGTCATTGGCTGGGGGCAGTATGACCCAGAGATCATTGATTGGTTACTACTAAGAAAGACAGATCAGAAACGAAACTGATATTTCTTTACGAGGATTCCCAGCCTGACAACAGGGAATATTCATGAGCATGTGAATCCATGCCAGACCCCATGCTGGAGAAGTGCAATGTTGTGTTTATACGTTTTTGCCGCGATGTCCGCGGACACCAGTCGCGGTCTGCGAATCCAAGATGGCGGTGGTTTCCAAAAATCTGATGCACTTCACGCTTTTCACCATCCAATCAGTAGGCACGTCCGATGTCCGCGCACACCACGTTGCCCTCTAAGCCAATCAGAGTCCTGTCCGCAGACCGAACAGGGAAGTGTGTCCGCAGAGCACACCTATATATCACGAATTTTTTGGACCTAATTTTTAGTCGTTTTAAAAAAAAAAAACTACTGGACAGACTTCCACCAAATTTACAAAAGCACACTTTCGGGACCAAGCCGTCACGCCTGCCGCAAATTTGGTGGAATCCGTCCAGTGGTTAGGGCTGTAGGCGTGAGCAAAGTTTTTTCATTCCATGTGGAAAAAAATGTGGGACCACCCCTATAACTTTGCCGCCCCCCAATTCACCAAACGTTGCAAATATATATTACAGGGGTCTGCGGTAGCGGCCCTATAGTTCTGGTTAAGTTGCTCAATCCATAGGAAGAGCACTTTTTGGGTGTTTTATATCTTTGCTCCCCCTAGATGTAGCCTCACGAAACCTTACAAAGAAGGTATATGGCTGTGTCAGATCAATTCTGCAAAGTTTGGCGAGGTTTCGTCAATGGGAGGCAAAGTTATAGGGGGGGGGTCCTAAAATGTGTGGTTTTTACATGGTGTAAAGCTTACCTTGTCTCTGCAGGAGCGTAAGTGGGCTGAAACTCTTTGGGCTGCTGTTGCTGGTCAAAAGGTTCCCCCTGTTTTAAAAAATAAAAAGATAAAAGAAATGGAGTCTAGAGTCCACATTAGAATCATTCCTACGGTTGGCTCCCATTATTCCTGCTGTTAGCTCTTACAATTTTTTTGGGTGCCCGCTTCCCGTCTCACCTGTGATTTGGTTTTGGGGAGCTCTCCGTCCTGCTATCATGCAGGGGTGTGTTGGTAAGAGGCAAGACTTTTCCAGAATGACGATTTCTGAGAGTGATTCTGAAGGTATCACTACATATTATACCCACTAAAAAGATCGCCGTATATATGGTAGTCTGGAACAGCCATAGGCATTATTTTTGGGGGGATAATTCTTGGGGTTTTTGGGAGAGGGGGTTGCAGAGGTGTCCCCCGCTCCTTTGAAAATAATGCTGGGGTGTCCCCCGCAGGTTCCATGCCTTAATATCCCCACAAAAATATCGCCATATTATATTAACACATGGAACCCTTCTGAAATGGTAAGTATCTTGACAATTATGGTTTTGCTGTAATCTTGCTTTGTGCGGTAGTCTCTGGGGACAATAGTGTTCAGAGGGGGTGTTCTCTTGACAAAGTCTAATCTTTTTCTGTCTCTTATTTGCAGGTTTTGAGGAGAGAAACAATTCCTAAGTGAGGATTCACAGGCTTTTAGAATGAACACCATGAAGTCTAGCAGTGCTGAGGTAAGGTGGCGTGCATAGTTAGCAACGTAATGATGAGCGTCACGGCCTGCTGCAGGGCTTCTCTGTGTGGCCGAGTCTCAGAGAACTCAGCAACCGCTTTCTTCAGGAATGCGGTAAGTGAGCGCGTAATTTGTATCTGCGCGCATACTGTAATTTATGTCTTAACAAAAATACCTTTTATTGCAGGTTACGGAATGTCAGAGGTTGAAGTAGAATCGTAGTTGTCTGACACTGAGCTCAGAGAAAAGCTCCTCTTACTTGGAGAACTGCTGCGGTGAAAACTTGTCCAGTACGTAGGTTCTTTGGTCTGTGGAACTTCCTGGTATTTCGATAAGTTTTAGAAGATGCTTTTTCCTTTTGTTTTGACAGGTCTTTGAACAGAGCGCCGGTAAGAGCTGCACCACTGTCAACGGAACAAACGCAAAGCGCAATCCAAGGTACGGGCGGGGCTTATGTAGTCCTCAAATCCCAGCTACTAGTTCCTTCAAGCTATTCTGTATGTAACCCACTAGGCGGCCATCTTGGGGGAAACCCTCTATCATTAAGCTCTATGCGGGCGCACTGTGGATTCTAACACTGATGAATGAGAGGAAAGTCTGACATGCCATGCTGCTAACCATCTGGTCCCTGCATGTCTGCACAATTAACCCTTGATTCTCGAGGTGATCATGACAAATGGACACAATGGAGACAATAATTTTGGCTCACATCTACAGCCCAAACCACTGCACGGATATTCACCAAACGTGCGGCAGGAGCGGCGGCTTGGCCCTGAAAGTGGCTTTTGTAAATGTGGTGTAGATCCGTCCAGTATTTTTTTTTTTAAACTACCAGAAAGTAGGCCAAAAAAGGTGTGAGATATCTGGGTTCGGTCCTTGGACTCACTTCCCTGTTTGGTCTACGCACAGGCCTCCGAATGGCCCAGGGGCCAACATGTCGTCCACGGACATCGGACGCACTTGCTGATTGGATGGTGAAGCACGTCAGATTTTTGGGAAATGCCTGCCATGTTGGATCTACAGACAGGACAGTGCGGTGGGGAAAAAGTCTACCAAACAAACATGGGAGAGGGTGCAGAAATGGTAGGGAAGTGGAATGAAGGTAATGTAAAGCCGGTTTTATAGGTGAAAAAAGGGTTTGTAAATGCCGCCGGCTGCAGGCTATGCCCCCCAGAATAGCTGCACTGGGTAAAATCACCACAGTAGTAATATGTGCATTGTAATTATATGTATGGCCAAAATCACCCTAGTAGGAACAGGTGTACGGTAAAGTAGTGGGAATACAAAGTGTTTGTAATATGGGGGAATAATGTAATTTAACTGGATAGAGTACTTATGTTTGTAGTACAATTGAGGATAGTGCTCAAAGAATATGTAGTTAATTCAGATATCGTATTTTAAGTGCTTTGCAGTGAAGGGTGTTTTTGAAGTAGTTGGATACCTGTTGGCGTATTCTAACTAGATTGACTTTGCAAAGTGTTCTTGCAGTATTATGGATGTAGTTAGATACCTGGTGGTCTATTCTAACTTAATTGTGCTACAGTTTAGGGACTACATTTGGGTTGAATGAATATTAAGTAGACATTTGTTAAATTTGCTGGTAACATGCTTTGGGGTACGGAGGTATCATTATATTGAAACCAATTACTTTTTTCACATATGCAGTCTAGTGCCCTGAAGTAGTACCTACTGTTGTGAAGGTTATCTTTCCAAGAGATACTTGGCCATGTGTGAAGCCTGTAAGCTTACAGTTATTTTTGGTATTCATCTGCATTGTACTTTAAAAGCATTAATGGGCATATTGGCTATGTGAGTTTATTTGTATGGTGGAACAATTGTCTGAATTGCAAAAAGGACATAATATGCCATGATTTGCATTCTGAAGAAGCTGGTGAAATGAAATGGATTCAAAAAATGTTATGGATACATATAGAAATCCTTCATTAGGGATGTGGTTTTGTGAAACATGGTTGCATAGAGTGCATGTATGTTTCCACGTATATGAAATCTGGAAGATTTCATTTATAGGGATGTTTTTGGTTTCCAGTACTTGTATTAAGTACATTAGGAATTATTGTGGCTCTTGTGTGTTTATGGTACATTTTACCATTCCTGCACAGTAGCCCAATTCTTGCCTTATACGAGACACTAAGTGTTGTCAGGATTATTTGTGGCATTTCTGTGATGGACGAGAATTTGCACACAACTGGTCTGAGCCGTTTAAGTAAATGTGAACAATTGTTGGCAACTGAAAGAAGATTCACTGTCACATTAGCACAGCAGGAGAAGAGACATTTGTGTCTTTTCTGATGGATGTGAACTTTCCTTTGTACTTGATAGTTTGGTGGTTGTATTGTTTGATGCAGGAGTTGGTAGTTTTTTTAGGGGTATTGTTGGGAAATCTGCTATAGCTTCTGTTTCCATTATTTGTCTTTTAAAAGGTTTCTCTGTTTGAGGTACATGGTGCACATTTAGATGGGTGTATAGTGCCTGTAGCCTGTTGTATTCCAGGATGCAAGGAATGCCGGCATTTACTTCTATTCCTAGTTAACTTTGACGCAAACGACTATTGAGTGTACGCGAACATGAAAGTGCTACATAACCCATACCTTCTTTAAAGGCTGTGCTGCCAATGTCAATCAATGCTTGATCGATGGTTAGACCTTGTGATTTGTGAAAAGTGACAGCATATGCAAGTGACAGAGAAAATTGCTCTCTGCGTACGTACATGTCTTTGTCAGTAGAGAGGTTAGACACATTGAAAAGAAAGAAACATCCTATTGTTTGGCCAAACTGAATGGTACAGTTGTTGGCTTCCAGACATATTGCATGACTATAACAATCGCTCCTTTGACTAAGCCTTGTTCTACGTCAATGTTACTTTTAAAAATTACTCTACAGATTAGACACAAAGTTAATATTTTCTCTAATCTGGCTATGTTGAAGATATATTTTTCTAAGCTATTTAGTCGTGTTGTTAACACATTGGAAGCATCATGCCGTGCACTTCTAGTTTGTCTGGAGCTGATCTGCAGTATAGGTCGCATTTCTTTTTTCAACATTGTTTTGTTGAATTGACTACAGCTTGCAAGTGTTGGCATGGACATACACTATAGATTTTGTTGTGCTCATTGTTCCATGACATCAGGAGCAGATGTGTTTCACCCATATAGCTCATGGATTAGTCTACTATTTAAGATGGATTTTGCATCTTTAGTAAGCAGCCCAATTCTAATGCTTTTTAAAATGTTCGCATATGTGAGGTCTGAAGACTGGCAACATTTTCACTACAAAGAACCAACTCAAAAAATGTGCCTGAGATTTACATTTCCAATGCTGCCGAGAGCTTTACAGCATTCTTTGTGTCCTAATGTTTTGAAAATAGGTTGCCCTTTCACTGGCATCAACTGTAGGTGGTCTCCGAAAACAATAACATGTTTTCCTCCAACCAGTTCCTCGAAGTTGGTTTTTAGGACTTTCATTCTCAGATGAATTAAAGCCAACATGAGGTTGGACGCCATGCTTACTTTATCAGAGGTTTATAATTTTTACATGTACAGGTATTTCATGTTTAAAACCATGCTCAATTTCTTGAGTGACTTCCAGATAAATGGGGAGTAGTTACTCATTTAGCTGAGATTCCAGAGCGGACAAGTTTTCCTTAGATTGTTTATATTGATACACAGGATTTTCTACCTCAACCAGAATGAGTGGTTCTCCAAGTGGATCTTGGGGAAGAGTGTTTTTGGTATCTTTGGTGAGCTCCAGTAACACCAGTCTTTCATACCTTTCAAACAGTGCAGGAGGCAAAGCCGCCCTATAAACACTAACCCTGACACGGGAAAGTCACAGGAGTATGGCGAGAGTGTTTTTGGCGTTCAGTCGAGTGCGGGCCCGCTTGGATTAAGCTGCTTCTGGAACTTGACAGGGGGTTTCATCCCCGCTCTCCTTTGCACGAACGATTCACTCCGTTATACGGAAAAACAAAGAAGATCAAAGAAGATTGAATCAAGCCCGGGGAGTTAGTCTCTCACTCCACCCTGCACCCATGGCCTCGCACACATCAGCAACAGCGACTCCAGGGTGGGCCTCTGGATGAGATTACAACCAAAGCTCTTCGTCTCAGCGAGGTGAGTGCTTGCAACAAACATTTAAATAAAACACAAGTGCCACAGGCAATACATACTTTGCAACTTTTGTACGAGAATCACGCAGGCTCCGACAATATATCTCTGATGCGGAATTGTTAGACGCTGGCAAAACCCACGACAGCGTATCTGCCGTGTCTCTGCATAAAACAAACAGAGAAAAGCTTGCACATGGAAAATCTTCAGTGCTATTATTGCTGCAGATCCTGCAGAGCTCCTCCGCCCAGATGGATACACAAGACAGTGATGGTAGCACTTGTGCTCTAATCCATGGGGAGACTAGACAATTATCTGCAGACTCATCAGCATTTCTCTCAACTAATATCCACAGACTTACACGAATTGCATGATTTTAGAAAAGCTGCATCCAGCCCCGCGTTTAACCCTGCGGCTAGCGATAGTCATGGCCTGTTGAACTGTGATGTGGTGCATTTTTTCGCTAAAGTCCTATTTGTCACATGTCACCATTTTGCGCCGGCACATGGCTACGTAAGGCTTCTATGCCTAAAAAAATCTTATTTGCAAGGATAAACTAAATGAAAAGTCTCTTGCAACAGATTTTGCAGATTGCGATGATCACATAAAAGCCAAAGCTAGTGTGCTGGGTGTGGATTTACCATCTAGCATAGCAAACTGTACAAAAAGTACAGACTTCACGGGAAAACATAACATACAAACCAGTCATTCCACTTACTGCTTAGACCGGCTGGTTACCAATAAATCTCCTCAAAACAATGTAGTGAGACCTGATTAGAGTTTAAACCATGACTCTTGTCCGTGAAATCAAGACATATCCAGTATCACCCATAAGCATGACCATCTTACTGAGGAAGTTTCGCTCACAGAAGTGTGTGTTGAGACAGTGTCTCCTGTGGCAGCTAACTTACCCCAAGCTCAGCACTCATTGGTTCAAAACGGAAATCCATCAATGACTCGAGTACTTAGACTGCAACAAGTGATACCTACTATCACAACCATAGCGAATCACAAAGTCCCTAATAAGGCACGACTGTTAGTAGCTGTGGGAATACAAATCCATAATAACGTCATGGCGGGCTTATCCATCTCACTTGCCCCATTTTTTAAGATGTACGAGACAATGACAACATGAAGGATCATGCTACGTTGCTAGCAATGATGCATACAGAAGTGATTGATCTCCAGACCTTCACCAATAACGTGCACGCTCGACTTGAACAAGAGGCAAAAACCTCTGCGAAGTGCAAGTGCAAGTTCGCTTATGTGACCTAGCAAGTGGTGACCAAACGGAGAAAGCAACAATGATGGCGGCCTTGGTAGACTCCTTGAAATGGATTAGAATACATCCACATGGTCCACAAACTCATGGCCTTCCGATTCCAACTAATACAGGCAATTCCACTGTTGAGGTTGTGATTCAGGAACGAGTTAGTAAGGGAAATAATGATGAAGAATTGATAGATCAAGTAGCTGCGCCTTTACTTAAAAGATAAAAAAATAAAATGAAAATCTTAGAGGTATGAGAATAACCAAGTATTTGATCATCTCTTGGTACCTAAACCTATATCTACGACAAAAGTAATACACATAAACCAACTGTTTTCAAGAGTCCAAGGCATAAATTAGATGTTAAAAAATGATTAACAGAGTTTGCTAAGTGAAATGTCCTTGATTAGCAAACAAACCATTTGATTATCAATGCTGTACTAAAATTTGTAATGCCACCAGAAGTGATTTGTACCCAAAACATAAAATGAGCAATACAGCATTTTTGTGTCCCGCTGAAGACATTACCGAGATAAGTCAGGCCTACCTTTCTCATGCTTGTGTCAGAAGCGGCTAGAGTGAGCGTGAAAGTGAGATTAGTGCGGCTTGACAGACCACGGACCACGCATTATGTTTGCTAGGGTCCTTTTCTCTGATCTGATCAGTCGGACTGCTGGAGCTCGTTCGGCTTGGGCGGCTGTCGGTGTACGCAGTGTAGACTCTGTTTTGTCTTGCGTTGGCTGAGGGGAATAGTAAGCCGCAAGCCGCAGAGCTGAGCAGTAAAGAGCTATCAGGAGCTTCCGAGCGGCTGAAAGTTGTAGAAGTGGCTGAGTCTGCACTGCGCAGCTCGGTTCAGAGACGCGCTGAGCCGAGTGGGTGCTGTGCTTGGAGCTCGGTGCCGGGTGAGTGGAGGGGTTTTCACTCGGGACCCAGCATTTCATTGGGAGAGCTTGTAGTGGATGTTTTGTTTGTATACACTGTATACACTGAGTTTGGTCCCATTATCCGTGTCCGGTTTAGCCTGCTGGTTGGCCCGTGCAGGCTGGAGTTCTGTTGTATACACTCCTTTTCATAAATTTCGTTTGTCCTTTAAGCGGGTGCAAGGATTTCTACTCTTGGGAGGTGCGTGAAGAGAAGGAACAAGTTACTTACCTGTAACTACTGTTCTCCAGCATGGGTCTGGCATGGATTCACATGCTCATGAATATTCCCAGTCAGGCTGGGAATCCTCGGTAAAGAAAAAATCAGTTTCAGTTTTGTTTCTGAACTGTCTTTCTCCTAATAACCAATCACTGGCCTCTAGGCCATACTGCCCCCAGCAAATGACTGCCCTCTACCTAAGCCCCTCCTCGGGCAGCCATCTTCATATTTGGTAGCACGTAAAGTGGCAGTAGGACCAAGAGAAGAGCCGCAGATGGGTAGGAGGGAGGGTTCGCACGTGAATCCATGCCAGACCCATGCTGGAGAACAACAGTTACAGGTAAGTAACTTGTTCCTTCTCCAGCATGGGGTCTGGCATGGATTCACATGCTCATGAATACAAGAATACATAGCAGTACACACATGCACAACCACGGGAGGTGGCAAGGCTCAACATTAAGCAATCACATCAACTCAACATTAAGCATCTCTTACCCCTTCACCAGGCCCACCTTCAGGCGAACAGGTTGCGCAGCACTGCTTGGCCGACTCTGGACTCCTTCCTGGAATCCCGGTCGATGCAGTAGAATCTCGTGAAGGTGTACGTCGACCTCCACGTAGCAGCCCTGCAGATGTCCTACGGGGGCACACCAGATAGGAACGCCGTGGTAGCAGCGACTGGTCTGGTGGAATGGGCTATCGGACGGCCGGGCAACGGTCGGTTTGCCAACCAAAGACAGTGCATGATGCAGCCGGAGAGCCATCTGGAAATGGAAGCCTTCGAGAGGGCCTGCACAGGCGCACGAGGTAGATGCACAAGGACATCATGCCGAGTAGGGACTTGAGACCTCAACCTTGCCACGTCCATGGTCAATAGCCGTTGCACCTTGCCCAGGATGGCCTTCGTCCTTTCCTCTGTGCCACTGTGTCGAGCCTCGCTCCCAGGAACAGGGCGATTTGCGACGGCACCAAGTGGGATTTCGCAAAGTTGATCGAGAATCCCAGATCCGCAAGCAGCTGGACGGTCTTTGCTGTGTGCACAACAGCGAGTTCTCTTGTCTTCGCTCGGATGAGCCAATCGTCCAGATAGGGGTGGACGTGGATCCCCTGCAAGCGCAGCCATGCCGCCACTGGTGCTAGGCACTTGGTGAATACCCTGGGCGCCGACTTCAATCCGAAGGGAAGGGCCTTGAACTGATAGTGTCGCCCTTGGACTACAAATCTCAAACTTTTGATGCCCTTTTAGAATGGGGATGTGAAAGTAGGCATCCTCCAAGTCCAGCAACGATAGGAAGTCACCTTCCTCCAGCTGTCCCAGCACATTCTGGAGGGTGACGATCCGGAACTTCTGGGACTTTATGTACTTGTTTAGAAGACAAAGGACCAGGATGGGTCGCCAGCCGACCGGTCTTTCTTACGAAGAAGTATCGCAAGTATACTCTGGACCCCCAGAGCCTCTTTGGGACGAGCTTGATGGCTCCCTTCTTCAGCATCGCCCTTACTTCAAGCAGCAGTTGAGGGACGTGGTTTTCCTTCCTGGCCACGGGTGGAATGCAGGGGCACTTCTTTAGAAACTCTAGAGTGTGCCCGCGGACCAGGGCATCCAGCACCCATTGGTCGGTGGAGATTGACTCCCACACGCTGACGAACTTCGCCAGCCCGCCTCCGACCGTGGTGCTTAGGTCGGGGCCTGACGCTACGGCCAGTTCAGTCCTGCTTGGCAGCGGCCTTGCCACATTGGCCTCCTTGGCGACGACGACGAGATCCTACTGATTTGCCGCGTCCTCTGTAGGCCTCCTGCGACGAGGAGCGGGCCGCCTGGTGGTACATCGAAGAGCCGCCGCCAAATCCTTTGGAGGCACCTTGCTTGCCTCCGGAGTTCCAAAAGGGTGGCCGTCATTGTTGCAGAACCCCCAAGGCCCGAGCAGTCTGTCGGCCTTGATGGCCTGCAGCAACTCGTCCACTGTCTTGCCACATACGTTGTTCCTGTCGAAGGGCATGTCCAGAACTCTGGTTTGCATGTCTTGGCGGAATTCGGTGCCTTGAGCCAACCACGCCGGCGAAGGCACATGCCGTTGCCCATCTGGCGAAAACCGATGTCAGCAATGTCTGTGGCCACCGTTATGGCGTGGTCTGATGCCACCTCACCTTCATGTAGGATCTCCAGGGCCTCAGCCCTCTTGTCGTCCGGTAGGAAGTCCAGCAGGGGAGCGATCTTAAACCAAAGCTCCCTGTCGTAGCGGGCCACAATCGCGAGGGCGTTGGCTGCTTTAATTGTCATCGCCGGCGATGAGATAACCCGCTGTCTCATGGCATCCAGTTTCGTCCCCCCGCCGTCCGGCGGGGAAGTTGAAGCCGTCGCCCCCGCCACTTTCTTCTTGGGTCGGCTGCGTCCTAAGGCACATGGGGGCGGAATCCGGGACCCGGTACTTCTCGTCCCGGTCTCTCTTGGCTGGGGTTGTGGACGGGTTCTTCAGGAGTGACAGCCCTTTGTCCCAGATGCCGTCAAGTAATGGGACCGAGAGGACCGTTTTCCTCTTGGCCTCACGCCGTTGGTAGAGGAAACCTTCCTTCTTCTGTTCCTCGGGGCAGAGCTGGAAAAGCTTGGATGCCCCGACAATCATGGCATGGAATGAGCCAATTTAGTCGGGCACGGAGTCCTGAGGAGGTGGTGAATGAAGGCCCATCCCGTCGGGGCCGTCTCCGTTCCAGTGTCATCCCTTGGATCCGGGGAAGGAGAAGAAGGCTGCGAAGGCCGTGAGGGCTGGAAGGGAGGGGGTGGATGAATTCTCCTCCGCTTGCTTGGAGGGCTTCCTGACGGTCCAGGCTCTGCTGGATCGTCCGTTGGTGGTATGGTGGTATGGGCAACCTTGTCCTTATCTCTGTACATAAGGCCTGGATCGCCATCAAGATAGCTCATGAGTTGTCTTGTGGCTCGGGCACGGCTGCTGCGGGCGGAACGGTTGGGGAGTGGAATAATCCTCCTCCACGGGCTCCTCGTCGGCACCCCCGTCGCTTTCTTCGTCCGCCTCGTCGGGATCCCTCCCGTGGGACCAGACCTCCTCGAACTTCTTGTTCAGGATCTTGGCGACTCCAGCCAGCTCCTCTTCAGAGGCTGTATCTGTGTCCGTGATAGCCAACCCCCCCCCTCTTTTTCCACCCGGGGTTTCATGGGAGTCTTGTCAATGGGCTGAAAAGAGGATTCCCTCTGCGGTGGCAAGGAAACTCTAGGCCCCGAGGTCACCTCCACTGGGGTAGCCTCTACAGGCTTCGCCAGGGCTGCCACAACTCCCTCGATAGAGGCCCTGGCCGGGTGAATCAGGGCCTTCACGACTTTAGGCACGCCTGAGGCCTTCACCTTGGGGGGAGGGTCACTGCCTCGCTCCCCCTCGGCTGCGGGATCGACCGGGGCTTCTCCCCAAGCTTACCCTGGTTCTACGATTTCCTCTTCCCCAAGCCAGAGCGTTGGCTCGTGGTTGATGGCGTCTGTGAAAGTGCGCCCTGCCTGGCAGCAGAGGAGCCCGACCAATCAGCACTCCCGGTGCCCACAGACTTCGGTGCTTTGCCTTTTGTTGGGACCCCGTCGCCGGAGCGCCCTCAAAGTTCTTAGAAGACCGCTCAGACTTCTTCTCACCTACTGCTGGGTTCTTCCCTTCCAGCCAGTTGGTGAGGCGGATACGCCGATCCTTCATAGTCCGTTCCGACATGTTCTTGCAAAATGCACAGTCCTTCTCCACGCGCGTTTGGTCTTCGTGAAGGCAGTAGAGGCATCTGGAATGCTCATCCTCCTTGAAGACATTCTACAATCCACATCCAGGGCAGCTTCTGAACAGCTTGGATCCGGGTGTCGTGTTTCCTTTGTCCTGGGCCATGTCCATGCGGGGTAGGCCTCAAAGATCTTCTGGAATCCTCCAAGAAGGGAAACTCTACGAGAACTTCGCCCTTGAGGGGCGTAGAAAATTCCGAAACGGGTTAACGTTGATCAGAAGAAGAAACGGTGGAGCTTGAGGCTCAATTGACCGAAAAAATTAGATTAAACTCTTTGAAAAATCGCAAAATGCAGTAAAAGCTCGAGAGCTATAGCACGAGGACTCCCAACACTTGAACGTGCGATAAAAATCTGAGGATGGCTGCCAGAGGAGGGGCTTAGGTAGAGGGCAGTCATTGGCTGCAGGCAGTATGACCCAGAGACCAGTGATTGGTTATTAGGAGAAAGACAGTTCAGAAACGAAACAAACTGATTTTTTATTTACCGATGATTCCCAGCCAGACGACGGAGAATGTTCATGAGCATGTGAATCCATGGCAGACCCTATGCTGGAGAACCACAATTTAACTTTTGCACAAATACACATTTCTATAATTATGCCCCCTAATAAAATCGGACACATACATTATATATTTTGTGAGTTATCCTTGCGTCCAATTCCCATCTCTGTAAGAGCTGTCTTTGTCGTTCTGTGGAATTTTGTCCATTTTAATCATAACAGTTTGGCCTAACAATTTCTAATTCAATACATATCTGAGCGATTACTCCTAGAACATGGGTATACAATATCATATTTGCAGCATCATTAGTTTTGCCACAATTAGTCTTTTCCTGTAACTTTGGTTCCTTATGTAGTACAGTGTTCACTAACGTCTCCACAGAAAGGGCATAAAATTAGATTTATAACCACCAATTTTTAAATGTGTCCTCCTTCATGGGGCAAAGTTAAAGGTTTTCAAAACTTAATCACAAATAGGCATTTTAAACAACAGATTTCAGAAGGCGGTTTCAGCAGTTTTTTTCTCTCCTTTCAACAAACAGCTGTCACATTCCTTTGATCAGGGTGGGACGTCCTCTTCCTTGAGAGGGAAGCTCCCGGGTCCTCCCCTGTAGGGATCAGTAGGCGGCCTACCATTGTCCTTTGCTGGGCCCCAGACGAATGCCTAATCAGTTCATTGTTGTCAATATGCAAGAACCTCCAGCATCAATTAAGCCTTCCTGTAGCAGCAAGGTGTTAACATGAAGTGTCATCTTTCCCAGGCTGGGCACTGTCAAATCAGAATTAATTATTTAAGATTGTGCTTTAACTTGAAGTTACCTACATCTTCATTAAAACAGAGAAAATGAGCACAGTTTATAGGTAGATTTTGACATTTAAGAATTAGGCCTTTGCACAAAAACATACTTTTAAAGCAGGCAATTTTTTTGCACTTCATGAAAAAATCACATTTAAACGGAGTCTTTTACATCCGAGTTTCCTTTGCAGCATTCACATCTATTCAGCACCATTTCTGTCCTTGAGTGCTGGAAATTGTCTGCAGTCTGGAAATAAGTATTCAGCCTTTGCTTGGAGTTTTCTCTGCACAGCTGAAATTTATATGTTGCCACTTTTAGCTGCATTTTTCTCATGTAACTAAAAACAAAATGACGGCAGCTAAGAAATGTATTCATGAAAAACCAGTCCAGCAACAGTCAGTGAGGCCCAGTTTCTTCTGAGCCAGCTGGAGGATCTGTGATTTCAGCACACTTAATTTCAATAGTTCACTTGGAAAATGACCGAATTTAGCACCAAAACAGCACTTTTAAAAGGCAGCTTCCCCAACCAATTGCAACCTTCAAAAGGCATTTTCGTTTTTTAGCCCACTTGTGTGGCCTTGCTTCATGTTACATGTAACAGCACCCACTGGCATTCTCCTGCAGCAAGTTCTGTTTTTACCCCAACTTTGACTGTGTGGCAGGGGTGTGCAGTCTTTTGTGATGGTGAACCATGTGCAGTTTTGCAGATTTTTGTATGCACAGGGGTTAGTGCATCTATTTTTGACTGTTTCTTTCCCCATTGGCAAAGGGGTGCCGTGGGGCGCATCGGCATGGGTAAAAATATACCACAGTAAATAACATTACAAGCAGTGGCATCAGTCTTCAGTACTCTAGGACACCATTGGTAAAGACATTCAAATAACTGTTCACATGTAATCCAAGAGAATGTGATGTGCAGTATATCAATATTCACTATTATTAATATGCAACAACTCAATAGTTAATAGACCATGAGGGTTTTGATTCATAGGAAAAATTGCAAACTAAATCACTTATAGCAACACCAAATGTCACCTGATCAGGCAGAGTGAGATTAAATGATTGGCCAATGACTGCCCAAGGATCACACATTTCATTAAAGTTGTGAAACCGTTATTTGGAAACAGGCTGTGATTTAAGCACTGGTCTACATATCTTCACAGTGATAGGTCACATACCCCAGGTCAGGTTTCCAAAAACAAAACAATCCGTTTTCTAGTAATGCCTTGAAAAGTACACAAATCACATAAGAAACCAACCTAACATTGTATACATTGTTACAGAAATAGGGCAAGCAAAAAGACCTGTATAGCTTTATTTTCACCACCCTGAATGCACAATTGCAGTAGCAGCCTGCAAAGGAATGCGTCCCTAAAAACAATATCATTTGGTTTAATAAAAAAGGTATTCACAGTGAAAGAGAATTCAATATAAGGTAACCTGCTGAAGCCATTATTTTACACAGCATGCAGCGCTATACTCTTTCATTTATTATTGCCCAATAATTACACCTTCGAAGGGACAACAGTCCTCACCAAGGCACCCACGTGTTTGGGTCATCAATATCAAATCGGTTTATTGAAATGAGGTTGACGCAAAGCTGAACCTGGGGTTGCTAGGGGAACAGTGGGAAAGGCGCTGTTCTTACCTGTGCTTTTAACAGTCACACAAAAAAGGTGAGCTGGGAAGACTTTGGACAGCTGATCCTGCTTCAGAGGAGAAAGGTCAGGCCTTATTCCTGTGCCGAGCTGGCTGTGCGAGAGACACGGACCATGAAATTGGGGTAGTCCTGAAAAATGCAGGTTGGATGGCCACATTATAGATGCACCCAGCCCTGTTCCCAGACCCTGGGTTTCATCTGGGCTTGTTTAGCTACCAGCTTCGTATAAGGTGAACACGAAGAATTTACACAAAGGGGATTTTCGTCAAACATATGGATCCTTTAAGCCCATTTCAATGCAACCTTATCTAAGTGGCTGCATTTTGTTTCCCTGTTCATTCATCGATTGCAGCCGTGTTAGTGTACAGGTGGGCAGCTAGTGCAAGCACCTGCTCACCTCACAAATGTGCACCCAGTTTACTCCTTTCCCCCCAGTTTCCTTTTTCTCCTATGCAGCATTCTTTTTGCCCGTTCTTTTTTCCTTACCAGCAATTTGCCCACTACTCTCCTACTCTTTCCTGTTCTTTTTTAACACCGTCATCCCCTGTTCTTGCCTCATTCCCTTAATCGTCCTGCCTATTTTTCTCTATTTCTGCCAAATGTTCTTTGTTATGAAGATCCTGCTCTCTTCCTCATTTTGCTGCTATTCGGAAACTCACATGCCTTCCTTCACTAAATGTTTCAATCCCTCGTTTACCCACATCACACACCATTTATCTTTACATTGCTCCACCTCTACTCCCCATTCCTCCCTCAATTGCCTCCCTTTATCCTGCCCTCACTCACTCACTCACTCTCCATTTCTCACTGACTCTTTAGACCTCCATTATTCCCCATTCTCCTAACACTCCTGAACCCCGTTCTCCATTTCCCCTCCCTTTATTCCTCTTTAACCTGCATTTCCCGTCACTCTTGTGCCTTGGTAATTATTGCCTCATTCTCCAACCCTCATTCATTCTCTGTACCCATTCACCCTTTTACCCTCACCCTTCAATTTCCATATCTCCTGCCTTCCCTCACCCTCAATCTCACTCACGCTTCTGCCTCCTTCATTCTCCACTCTCCTGTCCTATCTGTGTTCATGTTACCTGCTCTATCTTGGCTTTTCTCCCTCACGATCCTGTCCTATTCCCTCTCCATTTTCATTCACTGCCCTACAGCTGGGCCCAATGAAGCTGGAGGAGATATGGAGGTGCTGGTTGGAGTTAAGGGCTCTTTAAAATGCCATGAGCAGCACGCACCAATGAAGGTAACCCCTGGTATGTTTTGAGATTAAATGGTGAAGTGTCACTGAACATCACAGATTTAAAGGAGTTCCAGTGTGTGGGGTAAGAACACTGGGGACATGCACAAAATGGTTGTACATGATGTAGAAATTAACACGTGATATCACTTCCTGTAGTCTCCCTTCCCATTGCCTATTTTATTGACCATTGCCTTGAACCCTATCATTTCCAAAATTAGCTTCAGGCTTGATCATTCAATATTACCACCATTGACAAGACAGCAAAACCGGATGAGGAGGCCCAGCTGCCTTTAACTTTTTTTGTGTTTGGGATGTCTGACTAGCTAATCATTGTGCAACTCTGCCCACTCTAGGCTTCGCCTCCATGGCCCACCAACCTGGGGCCTTCTGTCATTTTTGCCCACAAGGCACTTAGCAACAAGGCTGATGGCAGTGGCATATTTAAGGCAAACTGCACTATTCCCCCCACCCCTCCGGCCCCCCAAACTCTTCCCATTCATTTTTCTCATAAATTTGGCAAGAAACACGCCCCGTACTGTGCAAAGGTAAAAACGGTATCACTATGTGTATTAACTATGCTTTCCTGATTGGTTTGCAGTGCCTCGAATGAACACCACAGTGAACGGCCTCCAGTGTCCATCTTGCTTCACAAGGAATCATGTGTTATGCAATGCCACACACACCACTCACTGCACGGGACAGGAGAACAGGTGCATCCAGTTTGTTGGAAAGATGAAAACCGGTAAATTATCAGACAAGATTCTATTGAAGAATAAGACGCGATATGAAGGTTGTGCTGGACGTTATGACAAACATGCTCCAAAGCAGGCCACATGCCGATTCCATCTTAGTAGAGCAGTGTGAAAATTGAAAAAATGGAAAGGGGGAAATCACACAGGGCCTGGGGTGGGGGTGGATTTTGGAGAAGTGGTCGAGTTCCAAAGAGGCGGCAGAGCTAGCAGGTGATCCCCGCTCAAAAGAAATGTTCAAAATACTGGTTTAAAAATTGTGCAATTTCTTTCATGCTGCTTTTTTCCAAACTGTACATCAATGTTAATGTTACAGGTATTTGTATCACATACCGTCACAACCGGAGTGGTCCCCAGGCGCTCTGGCAGATCTGAAAAGGAGGTGAGGGAGAAGGGGTGTTTGGGGGATTGGTAGGGTGTAGTGAGGATAGGATAGGGATGAGTTGCGATTTCCTGTTGGCAGCTTGAGTTTGGTTTGCACTGCTCGCTGAAGTGTGGTTTTCTGGTTGATTTGACTTCCCATGTGCTGTTGCGAGGGATTGTGTTTTTACTTTTTCCACTGTTAAATAAATTTTGGGTGAACCACTGCTATGGAAGTGTCATTGCCACTTTAAAAAATGCTTTGCGATCCCATCACCAGAAAAATAACCTGAGAGATGAGATTTTCAAATAATTACGCTGGTAAAGTATTAAAGGTGCTCACCTTTAGAACACAGCAATCTAGTGCAATATTCGCTGGACAAGAAAATCCAAATACGAGACGTGCTATGATGATAATTTTATGTGCTCTTGTGGATAAGCGTCAACACTGGGAACGCCCTGTCCTTATCTTGAGCCAAAGACACATTGCGGCGATCAAACAAACGTGCAAATTTCAGTGAAAATCCCCCCCACCCCAATTATACAGTATGGGATCATCCTTCTGTACTAAAGGCATTGCCCAAGCTGCAGCATCCCCGGACAAGTACAAGATAACAAATGTCGTCAGAGCTTGGGCAGACTCAAATGCTGTAGGCTTCCGCAATAAATTTAGATTACACTGGGTTAAAAAGGTAGCAAACTTTCGAGCATCCCTGAGAAAACCATTCTGGCGCTGCCAGCAGAACCCCTAAATGTTGTTGCAACACCACTGTACTTGATCGACCTGATGACCCAGAGGTAGAAGCCGCTGCAGAATCTCCCTGTAGTGGCGTACCTTGAGCCGTTTCACGTCTTCAGCATCACTTTCCTGCTGCATTCCATCATTTTGCAGCATTGGTACTTTGCTTCAGATTTATTAGGTTGTGCATCTTATACCTTTGTGCACGTGTGATTTGGGAGGCTATTTGTGTTGCCTGAACTGTGTGGCTGAGAGATGAAGCACTCACGTTTGCGCATGGTCCTCTGCCTGCAAACTACACTACCCAGAATCCTCTGCTATTTATATTTAGTTCAGGCGCTTCAGCAAGGCTCTATATTGTTGGATTCCATCACATCCACTGGACTCAAACAATGGATTACAACACCTACTCAAAAGAGCGTTCATACCTTAGACTGGCTCTTCTCGCAGAATCTAGACATTTCTCAATTAACAGTGGTCCCATGTGTAAGGTCCAATGAAGCTCTTATACAGGCTAGAATTACATTACCTAATCCACCACATAGGATAAGTTAATTGCCTCGTATTCGTAAACTTGCTAGGAACCTTAGAAACATCACTGCTGCTAATTTGTCCACATTATTGTTCTCCAATCTGCGGTCTCTTGAAAGTTTCTCCAATTCCTCCTGTTTGTTGGAACATCTTACCATATCTATTAAGGAAACAATTGATGAACTTGACCCTATGAAAACTAAACTGATGAAACCCGAAACTAACCAGAACACCTGGTTTTTGGAGATATCGCCTCCAGACAAACCAAAAGGGCACTTGAAAGAACTTGATGCAAGAATCCTAATGAATCCAATCTCTTATAATAATCACCTTACATGTCTGCACAGACTGCTTATATATGCTATCAGCTAAAGCTACCTACTATAATAAAGAATAATCAATGCCCAGTCTAACGTGGGAGAGGTTTTCTAAATCCTAGCTGAATTCCATGACCCCCAGCCACTAATAGTGATCTCATTTAAAACTCAGCTTGGTGCCAAGAAGTTCACAACTGCTTCATATCTAAAATTACAGCCCATAAAGAAAATATCAAAAACACTAACGCTTCGGACTCTGCTTCACCGGAACACACATCAAACATCCCCACTAATACTGTTAACAACCGTCCATCTTTTTCCTTCAGTCATTACTCGGAAGAAGAAGTGCGAAAAGCTGTTCAAGACCATAAAGCCACTTCATGCCCAGGAGATGACAGCCCCACTAACATCTTTAAAGAGTCACTGGATTTACTTCTTCCATGGCTCACCAAGTTAATCAACTTATCCTTTGATAAGGGTTCTGTTCCATCCTCCTTAAAAGCTGCCTGGGTAACACCAATGTTGAAAAAAGACCATCTGGATCCATTGATTACAGATAATGGATAGATAATTATAGGCCGAGAACCAATGTGCCTTTTATTCTTAAAATCTTAGACAAATTGGCTTACATTCAATTTATAGCACATGTGGAGGAACATAACATCTTAGGTACACGACAGTCTGGCTATCGAGCACAGCATGGTACAGAAACTGACATGCTTGACCTTAAGTCCACTCTGGCTGGCATGGCAGATAAAGGTCTTCCTGCATTGCTGATGCTCTGAGACCTCTCCACAGCCTTCGATCTTGTTGATCACGATCTACTAGTGACTAGGCTCGTAGAGGTCGCCAACTGTTCCACTTTAGCATCCAATTGGATTGCTTCTTTTTTGGGACCTCGCACTGTTTGGGTTTGTGTTGGGAAAGACCATTCTTCCCCTATCACACACACCTGCGGCGTTCCTCAGGGCTCTTGCTTATCACTGCTCCTATTTAACATATACATCCGGACTTTGCTTGATTTGTTGAACAACCTGGGAATCCAATATACCAACTACGCTGATGATACCCAGGTTTTACTTACTTTATAAGCAGGACCTCTGTGCTCTTAATACCATCTACAACGCCATACAGAATTGGATTGCCTGTAACTCTCTGGCCCTCAATTGTAAGAAGACGGTTTTCAGTGGCAACAGTCATTCGTTCAGTCGTAGTAAGTTAACATCTGATTATTTAAGTTTTCTGATCGCGGGTCACAGTATTTCGGTCTCCAAGACGGTGAAAACCTTGGGAGTAGTCCTCGATGAACTGTCCATGAGGCCCCATGCACCTCACATTCAGTCTGCATGTGGTTTCATCAACAAGCATATACAATATATTCGCCCCTTTATCATCAATGAAAATTGCGCTCTGCTTGCCACCGCTTTTATCAATTCCAGGCTGGATTATTGCAATAGTCTGTTGGCCGGTACCACCACTTTTAACATTAGAGCTCTTCCGGTCACGCAGAATAATGCTGTAGACACTCATTTCGAGCTCCTTATCGTACACATAACTCCACATTTAGGAGAGCCTTACACTGGCTTCCAGTGAAACAAAGAATCTCACAAAGTCCTTACATTGGCTCACAAGTGTTTTTTCCGTTCATTTCCAGCATACTTATTGATCGTACCAAAAGTAACATGTCCACCAGAAATCTTCGATCATCTGCAGCACCTACCCTTATCCAATCTAGATTTAAACTGGTGCGTTCTGGCGGCACAAGTTTTGACGTCCAAGCTCTGCTTCTCTGGAACTCTCTTCCTGTTTCCATATGCCTTAACAATTGTTCTTCATTTTAAAAAGCAATTAAGACTCATCGTTTTAACCTTAGCCCTGATTGAGTTCTCCTGCCTGGTCTGATCTATTTGCTCATTGTGTGTCTTGTCTTGGTTCATGTGCTTTGAGGCCTACGGGCATGAGGCGCGGTACAAAAATTAAAATAAATAAAATAAATTAACCCACCAACTAACCTGCATCTTCAAAGTGGCGGTCTCCTGTCGAGACTGGACCAATTCTGCTTGAATATCTTGAAGTGTCTTGAGCACCTCAGTTAAGGGTGGAGGGGACTCCATATGGCTTAGGTGGCATTATTTTTCCCACTTCGAGGGTTGGTGATTATGTCACACACCTGGAGTATCTCACAACTCCTTCCTGACCACGGAAGCCAAATGCAGTTGACCCCTCTCACCTTGGTTGGCACTGGCTCCTGAATAGTATTCACCGGGAACCACGAGGCAGCCAATGGGTGGGGGGGGGTCAGGGGGGAGGGTTAGGGAGAAGTTGTGGATAGGTAGGGGGTGTTAAGATAACCAGAAAGAGGGTTAGGGTTTCTTGAATTGGATAGGTACAGGGAGTAAGGGGGGAAACATACATGTTAAAAAACACATCAAGGTAACAAACTTCCTTAATTCGCGAGTTACTAGATCACCTGAAAACCTACTACCAGTGCAACATCCTTGTTTTAAACATTGCCTCCTAGGACCCCTAGCTCAAAGAGTCATGTCTTGTTTCATGCTGTGTTGCAATTGCTGCTCAGGAGATATCTCTGAGCACTCATATGCTTGTTATTCGCTTGTTTAGGGAATAAGCAGTACATTCAATATGGTGCATAACATATCAGCAGCATGCCAATTGGTCTTCAGGGTACCCCTTTTCACTGCTGCCAGTGAGTGCACCTGTGGCCAGTAAGGTGGTAGAACATGCCCCGACAAGAGAAAATATCCCCAACCCCTCAAACGTTCGTATTCCCTCAATCTGCACCCTCAGTGGCTCAAGGATTAGGGTTCATGAAGACTTACCGTTTCGTTCAGAAACGTCCGTGACAGCAAACAATAGATCATACTTCCACTCTCCGTGACTTTCACTCATGAATTCGTAAGAATACAACGTTGTTAAGCAGTAAGCATGTAGCGTCATACACACAATGCACAGCCTCCCCTGTTCCTTCCAACACCCCGCATACACTTATCTGAGGCCTGGGGAGGGTCCCGACGACACCTCCCCAGGCAATCCAGTTCCCGCGATGAAGGGCCCAGTATTGTGTCGTGTTCTGTGCCCCCCACCCCCGTGAGGGGCTCCGAGGGCTCCAAACAGGATCTGCTCCTTCCTTCTCACCCCCGTGGGCCCGGGTCTGCCAGCTCACCGGCCTGTTCTCCTCCGGTCCATGCCTGCTCGCCATCAATCACCAACAAGCCGCACGGGCTGAGGAGTTTAAATAGCATGCGACGCCACACACACAATCCCCCCCCCCCCCATGTTCTCATGGGAATTGTAGTTTCTGGGCTCTTAGCCCACAACCAGGCTCACTGTGCTCCCAACAAGCCCCTTTTACCTCACATAAACCCACGGATAAAAACTCCTTGTTGCAATACACGAGCCACCATATAAAACATCTACGGGACAACCTGCCGTTTGGGCAATTCCTGCGTTTGAGAGGCTCTATTGGAAAAGACCGAAAAAACTGCCATGAAAAAAATTGATATACGTTTCTAATTGCACAAATTTGAGTTTTAAGCTACGGAACATAATATTTAAACAAAGTATTTGACAAAAAGGGAAACAAAGAAGAACGACCGCTTTTTGCTTACTGCAAGAGTACCTCCATTGGTAACCTGGTTAGCAGAAGTAGGCTTGGAAAAACAAAAGGGAATAACACTTCATAAAGGATATAGGGGTTGGATCGAATTAAAGGACACTTTCCATGTGGAAAATATGGGGTATGCAAACATACCAAATAATCCAAAACAGTTGAGATTGGTTTGACCGAACCATGGATACAAAATGGTTTCACAAACTGCAACTCAGAACATGTGGTTTACATGATCACTTGCCTGTGTGGACTTCACTATAAAAGGAAGACCAACAGAAAAGTCAAAGTTTACACCATGGAACATCGAAGTTGTCCTAAAAATGAAATAGAGCTTGCCCCATTAGTCAAACACTTCATGGAGAAAAAACATAAATGGGACTATTTTTCATGGACAATTCTGCCACAATTTCAAGGTATGAAAATAAGTGCAAAGGATAAGAGGTCAGATGGAACCCAGGTTATTTTCCGTTTCCCTCTGATAGAGGGTTGTCCGCGCCTCTGTCAAACATTAGTGCTAGTATGGTGTTTTTACCCCTCCCCCCTGGGGTGGATTCTGTTCTGCCAAAATACTTCTTTCCCTCCTCTTCCTTCGTCTAGGTGTTCCTTCTCACAGTCTCTCTCTAATCTCCTCCTCAGCTCTAGTCTCTCTACCTCAGAACTACTTGGGATCCATATCGTAACATTTGCCTTTTCTTTTATTATGCTCACTCTCTGGGTGACTGTGTTAAAGAGTGCCACATTGTGTCCTCCTGCCTTTAACCCAGGTAAAATCTTGCTAACCTCTGGCAGGGTCTTACTTGAGCCTTGGCACTATGGGCCAAAGCTATATAAATGGGACCTGCCATTTCAAAATCACGAGGCCTAGCCATGTCAGCCTTCCAGCCATCAACGTTATGTTTCGATGAAGTCACCCCGAGTGGGAAGAGTATGCTCAGATATGGGTCCTGAGCTTGCCATGCCTAGGGACCCAAGCTACACCTCATGGACGATGACCAATCAGCCTGAAACATGTCTGGTGTGGCTTCTGGTATCCTGTTTGGGCTGGACTGCACCTTTTATTATTTATTTATTTATTTGGGAAGGGACCAAGCATGATTCACATAAGGTCTCTCCTTCTATAATGGTCAGGAAGGCTGAAAATCCATGGTGTGGAGAGTTGCCCAGAGCAGTGCGGAGGATACAATACGATTAATTCAAAACCATGCAGCCATCAACATTTTTTTTGTTCACGTCATAGTGACCATATGGCTCCTGCATAGTACATGTGGACACCTAGCTGCCCAGCTTATCACCTCTCGCACCACTCCACTATTCTGTCGAACTCAGATGTGTTTGGGGGTGTGTGTGTGTGTGTGTGTGGTTCACTTTGCTGACCATGTAAGATGTGCCATATGGGGGTTTTCCTCTGCTACATGGTGAACTGTGTGAGCCTCTATTCACTTAGGTGCTGTTATCAGGACAGAAAGCTGCGATCCCACATTACATACGAGGCTATGGATCGTAGGTAGGCCCTGGGGGAGACACCCTATACAGCCTCCAGTGCCAATATCACAGAGATGGTCCCTAGCCTCTTATCAGTTACTTAATCACAGTGACTAGTATTATATTCTTCCAAAGGACTAGAAGGGCGTATGTAGTGATTTTTCCATATAACCAGGTTATATGTTCAAATAACCATGTTCTTGCAATGACAACTGATTTACAGATGTCATTCCTATCCTGTCCAACAACCTAGGGCATTATTGAAAATTAAGAGTATAATGGGGGAATCTGATATTTGAAAGTAAATCATCATGACATCAACTTCTCTCTCTGTTTGCAGATTCTGGAACTTTCCATATGGCTTTCAAAGGCTGTGCCACACAGAGTACTTGCCGAGCTGGGATGGAGGCGCTTTATCCAGAGGCTTCAATGACAGTGAGACAATTCCAATGCATCAGCAGCAATCTAAAACCTCCAGGATCTACAGCTCTGCCCATCAATGCAACCAGTGTCCATGTACACTCATCTACAACTGTCAGCCTTTCAGCTATCACTAATTTGTCACCAAGCAGCACAACAAACCACTCTAATGTACCCTTATCTACAGCTAGCAGCACTGCCACCAAACCTAATGTAACTTTATCTAGTTATACAAGCACTTTTGCCAACCCCAATGCAAGCTTCGCTGTAACTAGTGAATTTATCACTCACCCAAACGTAACCTTGTATACATTGAGCTACACTGCCAATAATCCTAATGTAACATCTACCTCAAGCAGCACCATCAGCAGCACCAATCTAACTTTGCCAATAGCCAGCAGAACTGCCATCTATCCTAATGTGACCCTTTATAAAACTAGCAGCAGTTCTCCCAACCCTAAGACATATGCATTTAGAAGTCCTACCATAGGGCCCAATGTAACCTCAGCTAACATTACTTTCAACAACCCCTATGTAACCCTCACACCAGGCAACAATTTCACCAACCTTAATGTCACCTCTACAGTTAGCAGCATCTCATATTCTATGACTTTTACACCATCTAGCAACACCAAAACCAATGCATCCTTGTCTACAGTAAGCAACGTAGTTAGCAACTCTAATGTGACCCTATCTACAAATAGTTCTTTCATTTACTCTAATGTAACCTTTTCTACAGTCAGCAGTACTGCCGACACCACCAATGTAACCTTACCTACTGCTGGCAGCAGTGTGTCCAACCCTATTGTAATAGATTCTGCAGCTACAGCTAGCAGCAATATCACTTACTCTACCGTAAACTTATCTATAGCTAGTAACACCAGTAACCCCAATGGACCTTTATTTACAACTCAGAACAAAAATGTCACATTTCCGATCAGTAGAGGAACTATTGCTCATACTAATGAGACCTCATATATCATTAGAAGTCCTGCCTTCCACCTTAATGTAACCTCCTCTAACAGCACTGCCAACAACTCTAATGTAAGCATACCTACATCTAGGAGTACTTTTACCACCTCTAATGTTTCCTCGTCCACAGTTAGCAGCAGTCTGGTCATTTACCTTAATGTAACCCCAGCAAACTCCACTATACTCCACTCTAATGTAAACTTACCTACAGCTAGTAACAACACCAACCCTAATTTAACCTCGTCTACAGCAAACATTAGTGTTACCAACCCTAATGTAACGTTTTCTCCAGCAAGCAGCATCATCATCACCAAGCCTAATGCAACATGGTCTACAGCTAGCAGCCCTACCACCAATCCCAACCTAATCTTGGCTACAGCTAGCAGCACTGTTACCAACCCTAATGCAACCTCATTTGCAGTTAGCAGTCCCATCATCTACCCCAATATAACCTCAGTATACAGCATTATCAACAATCCTAATGGAACCTTGCCTACAGTTGGCATCTCTGTCTCCAACCAATATATAACACTGTCTAAAGCTAGCAGCACTGTTAACGACAACAATGTAACCTATTCTCCAGCAAACAGCACTATCAACAATATTTATATAACCACATCTACAGCTGGCAGCACCGTTTCCAACCCTAGTGTAACCTTTTCTCCAGCAAGCAGCACTAACACCAATTCCAACCTAATCCAGGCTACAGCTAGCAGCACTGTTGCCAACCTTAACACAACCACAATTACAATTGGCTTAGCAAGCAGAACTATCACCAACATGGATGGAATGTTATCAACTGACAGCACAGTCTCCAACCCCAATGTAACCTTACCTACAGGTGGAAGCGCTGTTTCAAACCACAATGCAACCTTTTCTCCATCAAGCAGCATCGTCATTAACCCTATTATAACCTATTCTTCAACTACAAACACTACCACCAATCCTAACCTAATATGGGCCACAGCTAGCAGCACTGTTGCCAACCCTGATGCAACCTCATTTACAGTTCACCGTCCGATCATGTACCCCAATATAACCTCTACAGACAGCACTGTCATCCACATGAATGGAACCTTATCAACTGGTAGAACAGTCTCAAACCTTAATGTTTCCTTTTCTCCAACAAGCAGCGCCATCATCCACTCTAATGTGACTTTCTCTACAGGTAGTAGTACTGCCACTAATGCCAACCTAATCTTGGCTACAGTTAGTAGCACTGTTACCAGCTCTAATGCAACCTCATTTACAGTTAGCCGTCCTATCATGTACCCTAATATAACATCCGCAAACACTTTCATCAACACAAATGGAACCGTATCACCTAGCAGCACCATCTTCAACCTTAATGTAACCTTGTCTACATCCAGCAGCAGTGTTACCAATCCTAATGCAACCTCATTTACTGTTAGCAGTCCCATCATCTACCCTAATATAACCTCAGTCTATAGCACCCTCACCAGCTCTAATGGAACCTTATCAACAGCTAGCATCACTGTAACTAACACCAATGTGACATTATCTGCAACTAACAGTATGATCACCAACCCTATTGTAAACGTGCCTACAGCCAACAGCACTGGAATCAAACCAAATGGGACCACATCTACACTCATCAGTCCTGCCATCCAGCCTAATGAGACCTCAGGTAACAGCATTGTCACTGACTCCAAGTTAAACTTCTCTTTAGCTAGCAGCACTGTCACCAACACCAAAGTAACCCTGTCAACACCTAGTAGTGCTGCGTACCCTAATGTAAATTCATCTACAGTTGGCAGTCCTGCCATCTACCCTAATGTAAACTCTGCCAACAGCACTGTCACCAACCTTGCTATAACCTCAACTAGAACCATTACCAACCCTACTCCTCTCTCAGTGATTAGTAGTCCTGCTATGCGCCCTAATGTAACCTCAGTTAATAGCCCTGTCACCAGCACCAACGTAACCATGTTCACAGCTAGTAGTTCTATTCCCAACTTTAATGCGACTATATCTACAGTTGGCAGTCCTGCCATCCACCCTAACATAACATCAGCTAATAGCACTGTTGCAAACACTAATAAAACCTTAACAGCTGGCAGTATTGGCACCAACGTAACCTTATCTATAGCTAGCAACACCATCACCACCACTAATGTTACCCTCTCTGCATTTAATCACACTGTTACCACCCCTAATGTGACCATATATACAGTTAGCAGACCAGTCATCTACTCACCAAATCGCACTATTGACTCCTCTCGTGTAACCATATCTAAAACTGGAACCACTGCCACTAACCCCAACATAACCATCTCTAGAGCTAGCAGCAAAGTCACCAACATCAATGAAATGTTATCTATAGCTAGAAGCGCCATCACCAACCCTAATGTAACTTCAACTACTGTTAGCAGGCCTATCATTTATAGCAACTTAACCTCAATAAATCGCACTATGACAAACTCTAATGTGACATTACACGTGGGTCACAACACAATCACCATACCCAATATAATCTCATCTGCAGCTAGTAGCACCCTCACAAACTCCAATGTAACCTTGTCTACAGCTAGCAACACTATCATCAACGTTACTATAACATTACGCACAGCTAACACAATCAGCCACAGTGCCAGCCCTAACGGAGTAGCTCCCAACATCAGCATCACACCAACCAAGCAAACTCCCTCATTCACAACAAGTGATGGCACCCGGCTTCTACATAGTTTGTTCCTTCCAACTCTTGTTTGGCATGTGCTGGGGTTCATAGTCTAATTTCTTATTGTTTGCATGGTTACAAAAAATTTAACAGTCAACGCAACATCCCGAAACAAGTCCACCAAGAAGATTCTAGCAGTTCTTTCCCAAGATGCCTCAGAGCTCTGCACCAACTGACGCAGATCACCCACAAATTTCTTACCAATCAAAATCATATAGGGCCAGGAGGATAGCTTAGGGGCAACGTGTTCACCTTGGAAGCAAGACGACGCGGACAAACACAGGTACGTCCCCCGAATCCGCGCTTAGAAACCGCTGGGTATTAAGCATGTTATAAATAACTAATTACATTACAACATATACACAGAAGGGGCATGCACACGAGATGAGGACAGAACCTACCACGACTCAAAAGCTGAATATGCCCCAACTGTCAGAATGCGCACCAAACCAAAGTGATAGTAACTAGAGCAGATCATACTTCTAAAAATAACCTTCAGGCAGAACTCGGACACCACCTAAAAGCTTTACCATTTGATGCTATACAGCATATTAGCTGTTCGGCAGGACAGGAGACAACATGCTCCGACGTGTTGCCTTGTTCTCAAGATGCCCATTATTCCGACATATTTTGGGTATCAGTACTTTAGAGATTCAGCCCATGCCCTCTATCCCAACTTAAGGTAGACTAATTGATCTAAACCAGGAAATAAATGCTAGAAATAACTCTAAATGAAGGGGAACAAACGACTGAAGCGAACATAAAAAGGTTTCCTATTATTGTCAATCGACTGCTGTATATTATTTATGTTTAACTCTTTGAATTCCATTGTACAGCCATGATGCCCTGAGCAGGGTATGGATTGCACTTTTTAAACATGCGAAATAAATAAAGCATGCAGTTGCGCTGGTGTTTATAATTTGTATTGGTTAAAGTAGGTGTTGAAATGGAAATAATTGCTTGGAACCAATTATATGACAGTGCATCCTTAACCCCCACCACCAACGGCAATGTGATTCTCTTTATGAAGGAAACATGCCAATTAGAAATGCTGCTAGAGATGCTATGACTGACCCATTCATTCGCTTTTAGTGTTACCTTGTCATTTATAAGCTGGTCCATCAAGCACTGAAAACGTGGAGGCACTCCTCAACTAAGCACCGACTACTTCTGCAAAATGCCCCACTCTCCATTCCAAAAACGGTCTTTGTAGGATTGATGCGGATCTTCAGGAATTGCTGTGGAGCAGCAAACAACCAAGCATAGCCCTGCCAAAACTGCAATGCTCGGTGGGGGGTGTGGGAGGGAGGGAGGGATAGGTTTATCCAACCTCCAGCAGTATAATTGGGCCGCACAGTTAAGAGTTAGGAGTGCCGAATGATTGGCTGCATGGAGACCCTAGAATACCCACTAACAATGAAAAGAGGGATGAGGGAAGTCACCTATACAAGTGCTCTACGGGAGTTGAAAGGGGAAAGCAACCCTCACTCAAATGATACAACATACCCAGCAGGTGGGGATTGAAGCACACAATTATTTGGCATGGGTGGGGCAGGAGCTGGGGCTGACCGAGGTTCAGCCCCTCTGGAATAATACAAACCTGCCGGAGATACGGATGGTGGAGCACTTCAGGGTTTGGGAGGACTGTGGGATCTCAACACTAGTGGATGTGCTCCAGGAAGGACAACTCCTCCCCTTCAAGAATCTGCAGGAGGTACAAAAACTACCAGGGAGTGAGCGATACAGATGCATACAACTTGCACACTACAGGGCTTCAGTTTTTGGCCTTGGAGGAGATTCTGACTAGTTCCCCCGGAGGCCAAATTCTGACGTGAGCACATTGTCACCAAGGTAATCTCCACCTATATCAACTGCTAACGGCATTTGTGTGTAATAAACTGACTTTGCTCAGGATCCAGTGGGCCCACATCACTTTCCAACTTCTCTCTCAACAAAGGGCGGACACGCTAATGTTTCCATGCGAGATAGGGATATCGGCCAGGCTCCATCTTATACAATACAAAATATAACATGTTTATTGCTCACGAATGGCAATATGGGGCATATTAGGGAATGACTGTTTACGGTGCGGGAGTCCTGGGGGTACCTTTTTTCATGTAATGGCAACGTGCAGTGATTCAATATTTTGGGGGGAAATGCTTTGATAAATTAAGTGATACTGGATTTTGAGGTGCCTAAGGATACTAAACTGGGACTACATGTAATATGGGGCAAGCTAGTTTCACCAAATATGAGAAAGTATTCTGTAATACCCAGAAGGTAAGTTATTAAGTAGGTTTAGTGTAGTTCAATTGCCAGGAACAAACATTGGCATGTCCTTTCCAAGTCAGCATACTTTCAACTGCTAAGCATAGAATCCCCTTCAGACAACAACACACCAACACTCCACTCACACTGACCTCACCACATTCCATGCACAGTGAGGTCATCACCTCAGCTACCAAGATACATTACAACATATTTCTATCTGTTCCAATTGGATTATTGAAGCGGATCATTGCTGCAATGTGGGGCATAGTGGACCGTCCCAGCACCAGTCGCTGGACTGCCGAAAGAGACAGGTTTATATCCATGGAGAAACAAATCTATACTGCGCAGGGTTGCCCTGCAAACCTTATAAGAAAGCATGGGGAAGGTTGGTGGCTGAGAATTGAGAGATGTCATTTACTCTATCCTTGCATTGTATCGCGTTTATGTGAACCAAAGCATGCCTCCCCTTTTTGATGTAATGTGCTGAGTGTAAGCCCTGTGATAAATACCAGTGCTTGATTGGATATCGTTTTGTACTATGCTCTTTTTTCAAAACAATTTTTTTTTGTTTTTTGTTAAAAAGTAAATGAGCACCAACTCCTTCACCCATACCAACCAACATCAATGCCTTCTGTCATAGCATACTAGTTCCACCAGCACCTTAATCCAAGCCCACAAAAATCAGCTCCTATTGTCATAATAAGGACAGCACAAAACTTAGTCTACTCCTGTATACCAGCATGAACTCCTGTCACAGCACTGCTAGCTACACAATCCCCTTCAGGCCTAGCCACATCATCAACACGGTCTGTCATAATAGGTGGTGACATTAGTGGATATGTGAGGTGGTGATATAACTAGCCATGCCATCGTAGCACAGCTAGCTCCAATACCTCCTTGCTGATACCCACTGACATCAACTGTCATACCATGGCTGTCTCTTCCACCAGCTTTACCCATGTGCACCAACAAATTCCTACTGTCATAGCATGGCTAGCTCCACCCATGCACAGCAACTCGTTCAGTCATATCATTGATAGTATACCGCCACCGTCACCAATGGCTATACACCCATCACAGTGTACAACTACTTAATGTCCGTCTCCAACAACCCTTTAACTACCTCAAAGCTATACGCTCTGGCACCTCCCATGTAATGGCTATCACGTCCTGAAGATTGCTTTAAGCAATTATAAAGCACACCTAACATTGTGAACCATCACTAAGTGGTATTCAACAATTCGGCTCAAGATTGGATAATATTGAGCAGCGGGCAGGTCAACAAAGGCTTTCAGAGAGTGATGTGGCTTAGTCTCTCTGCCCATCCTGCTCTCTTGTCCACCATTTCAGATCTGCCGACCCCAATGCCTCCTAGCAATGGCCCAAGCATCTTCAATGGAACCGCAAGCGAGTACCGCTGACAAGCCTCCGGTTGTTGTATGTTCACCATCTGCTGAAATTAGCTTGGTGCTCTGAACTACAATGTGGCTGTATCTTCTGTAGATTGCCTGGGAGAGTGCTGTGCTGACCAAGTGATAAACCCAAAACGGAGTCCGGCAGAGTCCAGTTTGCCCAGACCCGCTCGTGTGTGCCTGCCATTGCGAGGAGCTGCAGCTACTGGCGCCTGGAGTCCTGTTTCTATTTTCAATACAGTGTTTAAAAACACTTTTGCCGCGCGGAGCGGAGTCCGGCAGAGTCCAGTTTGCCCAGTTCGTCCGGGGCGCGCAGGAAGCTCAGGGAACGGTCTCAAGTATGGTTGTGCCGCAAAAAGTTCCCCCTTCATGTGGCCCACAGACACGCCACAAGACGCTGCAGCAGGGCCGTATGCTAAATCCTTGGACCGCGCTGCCTGAGAGGTCCGCGGCTGGAGCCAAGGTAAGCAAAACGGCTTTGCATGATGATTCGGCCTCGTCACAAACAGAGCTTAATTTTGACTTTGCCTACTCTCACCAAGCTCACCAATGCCCAAGTGCATCAAGAACCTGCTAATGAAGTTCCAAATGTGTATATTGACTCCTCATGTCTGAATCCAAGTCCTAATGCACAAGATGTAACTGATTCTATGAGTGGGCAGCCAGGTTCCCCCTCATGTGAAAATTCAATAAGACCGTTGGTACTCCTTTCTTTGGCTGATTTGGAGCCGATCCCGTTTCCGCTAACTGTACACGAGGAAATAGCTGATGTTATACCAAGACAACTTGACCCAACGGAGAAGTATTTCTCTCCATTTGATTTAACAGACGCCGAAATTATTGATGCAACATTCGACGAACATGAACGGCCTGCTGAAAGTGCAGTTTCGCCATTCACCAAACTTGATGACCAGGTTAACGCCCCCACAGATGAGCGAACAGTCACAAACAATTCAGATGAAAACAACGTGAGCTCTTCTGAAATATCTGATGTGCGTACCAGTGACAATATGCCCGCTGGAAACCTGAAACTTCCACCGGCGATACTGAGTAGTCCGGCGGCCCAAATTACAGCTCAGTCCGAGGCGTCTGCCATGCCGACGAAAGAACCGCGCCCGTCGGATGTTTCCTTACATCCAATTGAGGCGCTTGAGGCAATGGCGGACGGCCCAGCACGGAATAAAATCCAATGCCATAAACAATACGAGGACGCCGCTGTTCAAGGAGCCTCAACCAACCCCCATCAAAACCTGCAAACGGGTGCATTATTATTTCCGGTGAAACACTGTTTCAACCCCACCAACATAAGGATGCTCACAAACGTGTGTTCAATCCGCAGCCTCGTAATACTGAGAAACAGCAGGTAACTATGACCTCCTCTACCCTGAATCACAAAACTATGATGTCTCCACAAAGTTTAACTGTAGCTTCTGCAGCCACGAACGCTCAAGAAAAAGACAACGTTTTCAATCTGCTGTCCCTCACCAAACAACCAGAAGGGCGCTTAACAGCAAAAAAATCTAATGTTGCCTCTCTTCCTGCAACTCCATCCAAGCGTCTCGCCTCTTTGACGGATCCCTCAGTTGCTCCAAGTCCTGGAAAAGACGGGCAAAACATGCCCCATTCCAAAATCAATCTTTCGGTGGGTGCAGCTATTCAGCTGCACAACATGTTGGCAGCCTCATCCCAAGCGATGATTCCGTTTGTAAAACTTTACGAATCACTGAATGAAACGATTCGTGAGCAAGCTGCTGTTTTACTAAATCCTTCAACAAAACTTGACCACTTAAAACACTTCACGAAGGCCGTCCAAACACAGATGCAAGAAGAAAAAGACAATAGTCTGCAGTGGCAATCGCGTATTGGCTATTTAGTCGCCACGCAACAGGAGCGCCATGAGCTCCAGATAAATTGTCTCTTGGAGGTGCTTAGAGAACTAGCTCCCTTGCTATGCTCAGATCGCTGTGCAAACAACTCTGGAGGTACCACACGGACTCCTGTTTTATCTTGCAGGACTTTTGTTGCGCCACAAGATTTTGTGGAAGAGGCAGGCATCTGTCTGATAAAGCCAGCTCAAAATAAACTGATTCCAGCCCCTGAAAACGAAAGTGAAAGTACCGAAACCATGGTGGCCGGAAATGCTCAGCTCATGCCCAACCCCGCTCCACTACAAGCTGAGCCAGCAAATGATCAGCCCACTCCAGTTGTATGTGTGCCTCTTGTTGAAATGAAGTCAGCTCCACCTTGTGTGGCAACGCAAGGACCTGAGTTTTCTGCATTTAGCATCTTCACTGGTCTGGCCAAAACAGTTGTTGAGGGTCATGCTGCCAAAACACCTGTAGTCGCAACAGAGGTTAAGAAACAGCCACAAGCAATTAACAAAAACAAAACCACTACAACAGCGAAGAAAGTAAAGAAACAAACTCACTCATCCATGAAAAGTTTCATACGAAACCTCACCACACCTCCGAGGACGGGACTCTTCAAGCGCCAATGTGATGGCACCAAGGATCCAATACCCCCTCAAAAGAACTGTGACCCAACGTCCTCAAAACCTGGGGTTAAACGGTGGCGCATAAATTCGGACGATTGCCAATATGTCACATCAATAAATTCAGCTTCAATAGCCTTATGTGACCTTTCTACGTATTCAAATCAAGATGACGACGTGAAGTCTCAGACCTCCAGCGATGAAAATTTGTCTAGCTTACATCCATCAGCTCGAGCCACAAATGCCATGCCGTCATCCAGCTCCTCGAAATCATATGTTGATCGAGTAACGAGTTCAGCCCTTTCTAACAGAGAGGTGAAGAAATCATATGCGGCTACCTTGACCTTGAACCCAAAATTGACAACAAACCAACGTAAACAGCAAGTTCGTTTCACTTCCAAGGTCCATAAACCGCATGATCATCGAGCAGTGGATCGCAAGTGTGAACTTAGGTTGGAAAACGTCCACAAGGGTGATAATGAGCTAAACTTAAACCGTGCAAACGTGCTGAGACTTTTCAAGCATATTCCTCCCCTACGTCTGATCAACACTGACGATATTAAAATCATAGAATATGCTACTGAGCAATGTTCCGATGCAGTTTTGCTACACATAGAATCGGCAGGAGTACGCAACACGCTGCTCAAAGCGGTGGACGATCTTTTGATGTTTGGATTCGACATTTCAGTCGAACCGGAACTACAACTTGGGAACAATTGCTCTGAATCTTTGGGATGCAGCCCAGCAGAAACTAAAGCTACTGACGTGGACCAGCTACGCAGCAGCCTAGCGGTGGAAGCAAGAAAGCGTCAAGCGAGTCATCAATATGAAAACCAAGGTGCTCGCCCAAGAAGGCAAGCGTTTAAATAGCAATGATTGACACCTGTGGATGGCCCTTTTTCAATCCTCTCGTGGAACACGAGAGGATTTTGTCATCTCTTTCAAGGCTTTGAGGTCCCCCTGGATGATGTTTTTTCGCCATCTGTTTACAAGAAACATGGTTGTCTGAAGCATCTATGAGAGACGGATTCTCAATATTTGTGAACCCAGCCATCAGAAACAATCAAGGACGTCCAAGTGCAGGCCTACTGACAATGGTACGTATATCTGATAATTGGTCCACACCCACGTGCTTTAATCCAAATCCCTATATCCAAGGGATAATTCTGCACTCATCAATCAACGTGGCGAGGGTAAATTCATCATTGTTGATTATCAACTGCTATTGGAACCAAGCCAAAATCAATGAAAAGGTCTTCATTAATGCGATTTGTGAGCTAATGGATGAGACAATCCTGAAATTCAACAACTTGACGATCATTTGTTGTGGTGATCTAAACTGCACATGGTTTCATCACGACTCGAAAATCCAAAGCTATAAACAACTCGCTTATGGAGATCTGGGTGAGAAAGAGCAACTCTGGTCAGATGTAATGAAGATGAGGGACTGTGTGTTGCTAAACGGCGCCGTCCTAGGTGACATTCCGGCGCAACCAACATGGCACTGTCAGTCATCTCACAGTATCATTGACTATTTTTGGGTCTCCAAAAACTTTGTGCCCAAGGTAACTAATCTTCTCACCCTGAACATGCCCAATAGTGATCACAGGCTATTAAAACTTAGATGCCTACTAGCAGCTCCGGCAGACGCCCCAAGATATCCCTCATCAGTTGAAGTAAACTTTAGTGGAAATCGTCTTCGGCTGAGTGCGAACATAATTGACAACCTAACCGAAAGACTACTGAATCTGCATAACGGTGTGAACTATACTCCTCTTCTGTCAATTTACATTGTAGACAAAAAACATCTACCCCAAAAAGTCAAAAGTCACACTCATCCTTTCAGTAAAGTGATGGAAGACAAAAAGTAAGCACTGAGAAGAGATGTGCGTCTACTAAAAAAGAAAACAAATCTCAACACTCCGCAATTGACTGAAGAAATAAAATCAATAAGAGCGAGATATAGAAATTGGGTAAGATCCAACAAACTCATTGTGGAGCAGGATCGCGCGGAATTAATGATGAAGCTCTTAATCACTAAGAACACACGTGATATCTGGCAAATCCTAAACATGGGCCACTTAAATACTCTAAACTCAACCCAGAACACAATCACGGGTGATATGTGGTGTAAACACTTCTGAGCAGTGTTCAACTCAAATGGCAATGGGACCACATTAGATCCGGTTGCTGACCCAGTGCTCTGGGATGTGCAAATGTCACAAATGGATATTGTCAGAGCTATTGAGCTGCTAAAAAGCTCTCGTGCAGCCGGCCCTGACATGCTGAGTAATGGGATGTTAAAAAAAAAACATAAGTCAATAGGCACCCTTTATTGAGTGTCTATTTGAGAAAATCGTCTCCGCCCAGATATTACCTGTTTCCTGGCTAAAGGCAATCGTGGTACCGATCCATAAGAAGGGCAGCTGGGAGGCTCCGGAAAATTACCGTCCCATCGCCCTGCTAGACTGAATCGGTAAACTTTTCGGTTCGAATCTTAGGTTGAAATTGGTGAATTGGGCGAAAAATGCAGGAATTTGCGATATTCGACAAACAGGTTTTTCAAAAGGAACCGGAGTAGACGTGAATCTGGCAATATTGACAATTTTGAAACTAGAGGCGCTCAAATCAAGTGGAAAGCTTCACCTAGTCAAATGCTTGCTTCAGATCTATGAAGGCTATGTTAATCGTAGCCTGCTCTGGTCTAAAATGCGTAAGTGGAACTGCCCGGCTGGAATTCTAAATCCAATTATTGCGCTTCGCTCAAAGACGTCGTTTCAAGTTCGTCTCAACAAAGTCGGCATGCTGTCTGACAATATACTAACGACAAGAGGTGTCAAACAAGGCTGCCCACTTGCAGCAGACTTATTCAAACTTTTCTTAGCGGATCTTCCGACTCATCTAGAGAAAGTTCACAGCTTTCCTCCAAAAATAAACAAGATCTCGGTGAGATATAGCGCATATGCCGATGACCTGGTCTTGTTAGACAAAACACAGATCGGACTCCAACATTTACTATGCAGTCTTCATGAGTACTTGTCTATTAATGAACTCACCATCAACATAGACAAAACAAAAACTCGATTGGCCCCGGGTCTTGTAAGAAAGACCGAGCATTCAAGTGGAAGGTTGATGGTCAGTTTTTATCTTCAGTCAACTCAATCCGCTATTTAGGAGTCCAGTTTAATACATCAATCTGTGAAGATCAGTGGGTAAAAGATCTAAAATTAAAAACCTCAAGACTAGCCTTACAAGCAATGAAGATAAACAAAGACTTTGGCAAATTCTCTCTTACGCCTGTATTGATGTTTTACCAACAAAAGGTGGTACCCATTCTCACGTTTGGCGCTGAAGCCGGCTGGAACATCAGCGAGTTAAGATGGAATCAACTCGAGGGCCAATTCTGGAGGCGTGTCCTCAACCTTCCATCCTGCGTATCAATTATACTGATACGACATGAGTTATCTCTAAACTCGCTTTTCAGCCAAGTGATATGGAAATCCATTTCATTAATGCGTAAGATGAAAGAGATCGATGGAGCCCCAGCATATAAGATATTTGCGAGTACTGACCAGCCAAAAATTGGCTGTCTGTTGAATCAATGGCTTTTAAGAGTGCAAGACTGGATTGATGCGGAAGAAATGAGCAACTTTGACCTCTTTCGGCGTCCACAATATGCCAAGAAAAAGTATGAAACATGGTCATGGATCATCAACTTAGAGAAACGGGAAAAACTGGTTGCAGCTACCTGGTTAGGATTTGACCAGAAAAAATTAAATACACAGCCCCATTATCTGCTACGATGCTACTCTCGCTACTATTGCGAGCAATTCCGACGTTTTCGTTTAAATACTCTGCAGTCGAAAGAAATCCTATGGCAAAGGAAAAATCGATCAACGAGTGATAACTGCTGTTGCTTTTGTCTAGATGCAGTAGAATCCCTAAAACATCTAATTTTAGATTGCCAAGCAATCTGTGCGATCCGTTCAAAACATTTGGGCCAATATGCACCTGTAGATGAAGACATGACAGCATGGTGGCATATGATTTCATCTGGCAATAATACGAAACGTGTGTGCAATAGTAAATTACCTGAATGAACTTCTGAAATTTCCTATTCAGCCCAATTTAGCCCAAAATGTGCTGACTGGAACAGGAATTTGCCCGACACATGACCTATGTCACTGTTGATTTCTGTTGTGAAGGAATGGAGTTTATGATCTTGATTTGGTCCTTGATTTCTTTTCTTCTGTCTGTCTTCTGTTTTGAAACAAAAGTCTTTTCTCAAATGTCAAGACTGTAGTTTTTCAAAAAAATAAACTCAAAACAAACCTCCATATCTCTGCACCCACTAACCCACGGTCTACCCATTTCCCTCCTTTGTGCTTAATCTGGATTTCTATTACCTCTAGGGACTCCGCCCACCTGACCGTCCCTCGCTCTCCCCGTTTATGCAGTGTTAAGCTCCGGACTCGTACCAAACTCACCGCCTATGCCATGCGGCATTGGCTTTTAGCAATCACACTGCGATATTACCCTGCAAGTTGTTCCAATCACAGGCTCACTGAACCTCCCGACTGTTTGTGCCATCCTAGGCCCTGCACAACAAACTTCCTTTTGAACTAACCACCTCCACTTGTGGGCCTTGGGACAGCGAGGAATCAACAGATGACTCCAAACCAATTTCACTTCCTTTGGGAACATGGTTCTCAGTCCTTCCCTCAGTTTAGTTAAAAAATTGCTCCATGGGCGAGTCACTCTCACTAACTCGGGTTTTATATTGTCCCGAACACTTCTTTCTATACTGTCTTTTTTTGGTTGGTGCAGGGATTGTCAGGGTTATCATGTTGCTCCCTCTTAAACTCTACCAGGTACTTAAACTACAATAACTTGGGTCGTCCAATGAGGGTCAACCATCAGACACTGCACAAACAGTTGGACACCATAGTACTTCAAACTTTACTACCGGCTTGCATTCAGAAATACATCTTCTGAACTTAAGAGAATAGGCAAGCTAATATCTTGTCCAGTCCCATCTCCAACAAAACTGTTCACACTAATCTGGTCCTCTCCACAAGCTAAGGGGGACCTTCCTGGCTAAGTATTAAAGAGTTTTAATACTTTTCCTTTCCTGCCATTAGTTGCTACCCTTATCTTTTGTGTCTTCTCTTTTGGTCTTCTGTCCTCCACCAGTTTTTGGGCTACCTACTCCCTAGCCCCTTCCCTCTCTTCTCTCGTTCCTTTCCCTCTTCTCTTGCTTTGTTGACATTTCTCATCCTCTCTGTTGACCTCCATTCCATCATCTCTACATGTTCCTTCTCATCTTCTCTCGGCAGGGGTTTCTCCTCCTCTGCCTTGGGGCTTTTGTAATCTCTTGCTTCCTAGGTTTCCCTTATGCTTCTGTGTCTCACAAAACGGACAAAGAGTGAACACACGATTGGTGTAAGATCTGGAACCTTCCTTCCCTTACATCCCATGGAATGTTGCTGCGTCAGTTGGTATTCTTTGAGCCATCTGTGACCAAGCACTAATTCCCAGAGGCGGCTAAAGGATTTATTTTTTAAAACAACTTTTATTTAACTAACTGTGGGATAAGACGCTTGCATGAACACAAAGATCACATTTCAAGGACAAGATGACAAAGGGTACAGAATAACAAGGTCAGCACATCGGGGAGAAACCCTGCAGCCCAGAGTTCCACAACACACAATACCCCTGAGACTTCCAGACCCAATATCGGTGTACCCATCAAGCGCCTTACACCAATGAGAAGTGTCGCAGAAGTGGGGGTTTGACCACTATCGCTGGACAATTTTCCGCAAAGTCAATGAAGGGTTTCTTGATAGATGTATATTTGGTATACCTCCCCTCACAAAGTGCAGTAATTTTGTCCGCCACCAGGATGTCTCAGATTTGTATCCACCACATATGAATCAATGTGTTCTCCACGGATGTCCAGTTACGAGAGATCGTTAATTTAGCTGCCAGTAAAAAGTGTCCAATAAGGGTGGCCATGGGACCAGACAGAAGGAATGCCCCATCACAAGCATCACCTAGCAGCACTACTCTGGGATTCATTGGAAGAGACAACCATGTGACATCTTTGATTTTGGACAGCACCTCCTTCAGAAGAGACCCACCTCCCCACACGTCCAGTCCATGTGGAACGAAGAACCCACTGCATTTCAGCGACGCCAACAAGCCGCCGAATAGTCAGTCAGCTGACATATAGGAGCTGCTCCTATTTCGTGGGTGGGTGAGAAGAACATGTTACTTACCAACTGGTAACATTCTTTCGACTGGATGTTCCTCACACGTATTCCACATCTTTGAAATGTAATGTCCACAGCTGTGCACTTTGGAAACGTTTTCGGCAGAGGGCGTCCTGCATCGAGGACGTTGGGTCGATGTCCCTCGAAGGCCTCCGTCGAGGGCGGCATCACCGGATTTAAATAGGACGCACGGCACCCGTAGCCTCAATTTACGTTTTGTCCCTCAGAACATGTGGCACCAGTCTCATGCCTGCTTGACTGCACATAGCCTTGTGAAAAGGAAGCTGCAATCGCATTGGAAATGCTCCAGAGGGGCAGGCTGGGAGTGCGATGCGGAACACGGAGGAACATCCAGTCAAAAGAACGTTACCAGTTGGAGGACACAATCCATTCGAAGAACAAGTTACTTACCAACGTATTCCACATCTTTGACAGACTCCCAAAGCAGTACCAGTAAATGGAGGAGGGAAAAGAATTTAGAGTACCCAAACAGATGGCGCAATAAAGAACCGCCTTACTAAAGGCCATATCCGGACCATGGACTGAATCCAGGGAGTAATGCTTAAAGGTGTGGAGCGGAGCCCATTTAGCGGCATCACAAATATTCCGAATAGGAACACCCCGCTGCACGGCGGTGGCAGTAGCCACGCCCCCAGTGGAATGAGCTTGCAACCCTTCACGAGGGTACTTACCCGCCAAATGGTAACACTCTAATGGTGAGGATAATCCACCTGGGCAAGGTCTGTTTGGTAACAGCCTGGCCCAATCGGTGTCCAGCATATCCTACAAAGAGTTGATCGTCCACTCTGACCCTGGACATCGTAGAATAACAAGTTACTTTCTTACCTGGTAACGTTCTTTCGATGGGATGGTCCGACGACGTATTCCATATCTATGACATGTAATCACCACAGCTGTGATGATTTGGAAACTTTTTTCAGCGTCTGCGTCCTGCGTCGATGACATCGATGCGCCGTCGTCGAGGACCTCCTCCGACGTCCGACGTCCGACGTCATCCGATGTGATAAGTAGGACGCACGACGCCCGTAGCCTCAGTTGTAGTTTTTTCCCCCAGAACGTGTGACCTAAGTCAACTGCCAGTCAGACACAAAGCCTTGTGGAACGTAAGCTGCAATCGCAAAAGAAATTCTGCAGCGGGGAAGGCAGGGCGGGAGCGATATGGAATACGTCGTCGGACCATCCCATCGAAAAAACGTTACCAGGTAAGAAAGTAACTTGTTCTTCGAGGGGATTGGGTCCTCCGACGTATTCCATATCTATGACAGACTCCCAAAGCAGTACCAGAGCAAGGAGGAGGGAAAGAATTTAGAATCAAAATTTAGAATAGCCAATCAAATAGCAGAGCAAAGGACCGCCTTGCCAAAGGCCAGATCCTGCCCTCGGATGGAATCGAGGGAATAGTGACGTACAAATGTATGTACTGAAGCCCAGGTGGCTGCATCACAGATGTTGCGAATAGGAACACCCCTCTGCAGGGCAGTAGATGCAGCCACACCCCTGGTAGAATGGGCCCGCAAGCCAGCAGGTGGGTCCTTACCCGCCAAGTGGTAACACTCCGAGATGGCTAAAATAATCCAGCGAGACAGTCTGTTTCGTTACAGCTTGCCCCAAACGCTTCCCAGCGTAACCAATAAAGAGTTGATCGTCCACTCTGACCCGGGACATGTGTGAAACATAAAAGCTTAAAGCTCTCCTAGGATCAAGCCTATGGAGCCTCTCCTCTTCCTTACCAGGATGCGGAGGAGGATGGAATGCCAGAAGAACAACCTTCTGGGCCAAATGAAATTAAGTCACTACCTTCAGAAGAAAAGAAGGACGAACTCGAAGGACAACCCTGTCCTTGTGAAATACAGTGAAGGGTGGCTTAACTGAAAGTGCCTGTAACTCACTCACTCTGCGAGCGGAAGTAACCGCAACTAAAAACACAGTTTTCAGAGTCAACAGCCTCAAAGGGCAAGAATGTAAAGGCTCAAACCGAGCACCCATAAGAAACCTAAGAACAAGGTTTAAATCCCAACCGGGCACCAGGAAAGGTGACGGAGGGAACACATTAGTGAGCCCTTTCAGAAACTGTGAAATTAAAGGGATCTTAAAGTAAGAACACTCTTCAGACGAGCGCTTAAAGATGGACAGCGCCGCCAGGTAACCTTTAATGGTACCCACTTGCAAGCCCCTGTGGGCCAAAGAAAGTAAAAAGGACAGAACCATGGGGATGTCACATGCAAAAGGATCCACATTCTGAACTCTGCACCAGTCGCAGAACTTACGCCAACGGCAACGGTACAGAGACTTAGTTGCTGGCCTTCGGGCCGAAAGCAACACCTCCATCACGTCTTCAGGGAGGTCCCAATCCTTATACCTCAACCTTTCAGAAGCCAAGCGTGATGGTTGAGGGATCTGACCTCTGGATGGAGAACCTGACCCCCTCCCGTGAGAGCAGATCGTCTCGGTAGGGAAGACGACGTGGAGGGCAGATGGACAAGTCGAGAAGGTCCGGGTACCACGTCCTCCGAGCCCACGCCGGAGCAATGAGGATCATCCGGGAACCGAACTTCCGTAACCTCCGCAGCACTTGCGGGATGACGGGGACTGGAGGAAACGCGTACAGCAGCGGGAATGACCACTCCACCACGAACGCGTCTCCTAAGGCTCCTTTTGGAGGAAATTCCCGCAAGCAAAACCTTTCGCACTTCCGGTTGACACTGGAGGCGAAGAGATCCACTTGAGGGGTCCCCCAAAGGGTGAAGATCTCCAGGAGAATCTCCTGAGCCAACTCCCACTCGTGAGAGATCGCGATCTGCCTGCTCAGAGCGTCCGCCGTCACGTTTTCGTCTCCGGCCAGATGAACTGCCGAGATCGAAACTTCCTGCTGAATGGCCCAGAACTCGAGCTGCATCGCCTCTCTGCACAGAGGAAGTGACCCTGCCCCCCCCCTTTTTGTTGAGGTAGTGCATGGCCACTGTGTTGTCCGTCAGGATCAGGACATTATTTCCTCGCACAGTCGGCAGAAAAGCCTTCAGGGCTAGCCTGACGGCCTTCAGCTCCAACAGATTGATATGGAGTCTGGACTCCGACGGAGACCAACGACCGCTGACTGTCAGCCCGTTGGCATTAGCTCCCCATCCCGTGAGGGATGCATCCGTCACGATCGTCACCTCCGGCCAGGGAAGCCAAAATGGAGCCCCCTTCATCAAGTTGCCTTCGACGGCCCACCACAGAAGGTCCCGGGCGACCGAGGGCGGCACCTGAACCGAGTCCGACATCCTGCCGGAGGACTGCGACCATTGCGTCTTGAGAGCCCACTGCAAAGATCTCATCCGCAGGCGAGCCTCTGGCACCAGAAGAATGCAGGATGCCATGAGGCCGAGCAACCTCAAGAACTTGAACGCTGGGAGCGTCTGGGCATGCTGAAACTTGTGCACCATCTGCTGAATGTGAAGAGCCCTCACCTGGGGAGGAAAACACTGCCCCAGGGAAGTGTCGAGCACTGCTCCGATGTACTGGAGCCGCTGTGTTGGCGTCAAATGGGACTTCTTTAAATTGAGGGAGAAGCCCAGCCTGTGAAGGGAGTGGCAGGTGACGGATAGATGATCCAGGACTTGCTTGGGAGAGCTCCCCCTGATCAACCAATCGTCCAGGTAGGGGTAGACGTGAATCCCCCCTTGCCTGAGATGCGCTGCCACCACCACCATGAGCTTGGTGAAAACCCTCGGGGCGGAGGTCAATCCGAACGGCAGGACCCGAAACTGAAAGTGCGAGTCGCCAACCGCAAACCTCAGGTACTTCTTGTGCTTGGGATGGATTGGCACATGGAAGTAAGCATACTTGAGGTCGAGTGACACCAACCAGTCCTGAAGCTGAAGGGCCTGGAGGACTTGAGAGAGAGTAACCATCTTGAACTTGTCCTTCCTGAGGAGTTTGTTCAAACCGCGCAAGTCCATGATGGGTCTCAATCCCCCGTCTTTCTTGGAAATCAAAAAATAAGGGGAATACCATCCCTTGTTCCTCTCCGCTACAGGCACCAGTTCTATGGCGCCTTTCTCCAGCAGGGCTTGAATTTCCTGCTCAAGGAGCGAATCCGGACTCTGCAAAGAGAGGTTCCCCGGTGGATTGTCGCGAGGCCTGTGCCGAAAGGGAAGACAGTAGCCGTGGGTTATGATCTCCAGAACCCACACATCTGAAGTAATGGCTTGCCACTCTACAAGATGCTGCGCCAGCCTTCCCCCAACCGGCGAACCATGGGACATGGCCTCATGACTGAGTGGGAGCTGCTGCGGCGTTACCTGAGGGCAAAGAGGCAACTGCCCGAGCAGCCTTGGCACCACGGGTACCCTGTCGTCCACCTCTGGTACCCCTGCGTTGGCCTCTTTGACTGCCAGCTCCTCTCGCTTTACTGAAGGACGAGTAATAGCAAAAGGAACCACCCCTCCACTGCTGTCCCGTAGGACGAAAGGGCGGAGGTTGGCGAACTGCAGCGCCCAACGACTTCGCTGCAGCTTTTGAGGTCTGCAACCTCTCAAGGCTCTCGTCAGCCTTGCTGCCAAAAAGGTGTTCACCGTCAAAGGGCATGTTGAGGAGCCGGGACTGCACATCAGGAGCAAACCCCGACTTCCGCAACCACGCAAACCTGCGTATCACGGTGCTCGCCGCCATGGACCTACTGACGCATTCAGCTAAGTCCAAACCCGACTGAACGGACTCACACATGGCATCCTTACCATCCTGGACCATAGCAAGGAAACCATCCCGTTCGTCCCCTTCGGGAATATGTTCAGCCGCTAACGCAACACAGTTCCACACAGTGTGCGTGAAACGAGACAAGGCACAAATGGAGTTGGCCGCCTGAAGCGCCATACCACCAGAAGAAAACACTTTCTTCGCCCAGCCATCAAAACGTTTGTCGTCCCTGTCAGAAGGGATGGTAGGGTACGACGCCTGCTTTGCCGGGGCCGTGGCCGCCTGCACCACCAAACTCTCCGGAGTGGGGTGCCTGGTCAAGTAGCAGGGGTCGCTACTGGCTGGACGGTATTTTCGCGACAAGGATCTGCCCACCGCCGGGAGAATCTCCGGAGCAGTCCAAGCCGCCGCCACCCTTCTCTGTAAAGCCATATGGAACGGCAGTACCGGGTCAGTTGGGGGACCAACATCAAGGATGTCCGTCAGATCATCCTGCACAAACTCCCCTGGGGGAGCAGACCATCCCAAGTACTCAGAAACCCTAGCCATAAGGCGCTGGTACGAGGAATCAGCATGAGAGCCAGGCTCAGGCCTACAAAACTCCACCTCCGGAGAGGTGTCCAGAACACTGGCATCATGCAGTGACTGCCTCGATCGTCAAACTGACTATGGCCCGAGACAATTTCATCTGGAACCTGACTAGGAACCAGGCCATCCGAATCCTCATCCGCCTCTGAAATATAGTCCAGGTGGCGAAAAGAAGGCACCCGAGAGTGCTTGCTCTTAACCAGAGCCTTCCTAGGGGGTTCTCCCGTGCCACGGGGTACCTCCGACACGAAAGGCGTTGATGGCGTCGAGCGAATCGGCGCCGGCGTCGAGAGAACCGGCATCGGCACCGAGAGGATCAGCGTCGACGTCGAGGAAATCGGCGTCGATGTCAGATGCAGCGCCTCCAGCATCAGCGGCGTCGACACAGCCCTCGAAGCCGGAGCCCCGAGCGTGTCCCTCGACGACCTGAGCGTCGACGGCTTCGACGACTTCATCGGAGCCGGAGCCTCGAGAAAGCCTGTCGACGCCCTCGACGCCTCAGACGTCGATGTCTTCCTCGAAGACCTCACAGGTGCACACGGTCTCGAACGCGTCGAGGACCAGGACCTGGAACGGGTACGTCGAGAACGAGTCTCCTTGTCCGAACGGGACCTCTCCCGTGACTCGTGCCGACCACTCTTGCGAGCGGTGTCTCTCGACCTCTCACGGCCGACCCCACTCGAGGGCGCAGACGGCTTAGTACCCTGCGACTCAAGAATTGCCAGCATTTTCTTCCCGAAGGAAGCCCATTCCTCCGGTGTCGCACGGCTGGTGGGGTAAACGACGTGGCGGGCAGAGTCCTCCGAAGAGGACCTGGAAGACGACCGGTGTCGGCGCTTCCGAGAATGCCTCGAAGAGGCTGAGGAGTGGCGAGACCGACTCCTAGAAGGAGACCCACGAGACTTCCGACGATGACGCGGAGAGTCACCCCTCGAATCATCCGTCGAAAGCCCTGCAGATTTCGACTTCCGGGGCTTGGACACCCGACCTACCGACAACAACTTCTTACGTTCGCGTAAGGCTTTGGACGTGAGCGACTGGCAGTCGATACAGTCATCCGTGTTGTGGGCCTCCCCGAGGCACCAGAGGCAGGCGTCGTGCGAGTCCGTCACCGACATCTTGGACCCACACTCCCCGCACTTCGTGAAGCCCGGACGCGGGGTCGAAGACGAAGTAGAAGACATCTTCACACGAAGGATCTTTCACAAAACGAACATGTTCGAAGAACCGAGAAGAACAGAACTCCAAAGAGTCGAGGCGTTGAACCGAGAAACACGAAGCAACACGTTCGCGGAAAAAACGGAACTGAGGCTACGGGCGTCGTGCGTCCTACTTATCACATCGGATGACGTTGGAGGTCCTCGACGACGGCGCATCGACGTCATCGACGCAGGACGCAGACGCCGAAAAAAGTTTCCGAAGCAGCACAGCTGTGGTGATTACATGTCATAGATATGGAATACGTCGGAGGACCCAATCCCCTCGAAATGTAAAAGCTCAGAGCTCTCTTAGGATCCAACCTATGGAGTCACTGCTCATCCTTACCAGGATGATAAGGAGGATAGAAAGAATGAAGAACCACCTTCTGACTAAAATGAAATTCAGAAACTACCTTAGGTAGAAAAGACTAACGTACCCTAAGTACTACCCTGTCCTTGTGGAACACAGTAAAGGGTGGCTTAGAGGATAGTGCCTGCAATTCATTCACTCTGCGAGCGGAAGTAACGGCAACCAAGAACACTGGCTTGATGGACAATCTCAAAGGACAAGAGTGCAAAGGTTCAAACGGAGCACCCATGAGAAATTTCAAAACCAAATTTAAATCCCAAACTGGCACTTGGAAAGGAGACGGCGGGAACACATTTAGATTCCTTTGATTTCTCAAATTCTTAAAGGACTGACTAAAGGAAGAACAATCTTCAGACGAGCACTTAAATATAGACGGTGCCACCAGGTAACCCTTAATGGTACCAACTTGAAGGCCCCTGTGGGCCAAAGAAAGCAAAAAAGACAAAACCGTAGGAATGGAGCACTGAAAAGGATCCACATTGTGACCTCTGGACCAGTAGCAGAACTTGCAGCAACGGTACAGGGATTTTGTTGCAGGCCGCCTGGCCAAAAGCAACACCTCCATCACATCATCCGGGAGGTCCCAATCCTTGGTTGAGAGTCTTGACCTCTGGATGGAGAACCTGACCCCCCCACCCCCTCTCGCGACGAGAGAAGATCCTCTCGGTAGGGAAGACGGCGTGGAGGGCATATGGACATTTCTAGAAGGTCCGGCTTCCACGCTCTCCTGGCCCAATCTGGAGCAATGAGGATCATGTGGGAACCGAACCTCTGCAACACTTAAGGAATGACTGGGACTGGAGGAAACGCATACAGCAGTGGGAATGACCAATCCACTACGAACGTGTCTCCTAAGGCTCCTCTTGGAGGAAATTGCCTTGAGCAGAATCTCTCGCACTTCCAGGTGACACTGGTGGTGAAGAGATCCACTTGCCGGGTTCCATAAAGGGCAAAGATCTCCTGAAGGACTTCCTGAGACAACTCCCACTCGTGAGAGATCGTGCTCAGCCTGCTCAGAGCGTCCGCCGCTGCATTTTCTTCTCCGGCCAGATGAACTGCCGAGACCAAAATTCCCTGCTGGATGGCCCAGAACCAGAGCTGTTTTACCTCGCTGCACAACGGGAGTGACCCTACCCCCCCTTTTTTGTTGAGGTAATGCATGGCCACTGTGATGTCCGTCATGATCAGGACACTCTTCCCCCGTACAGCCGGCAGAAAAGCCTTCATGGCTAGCCTGATGGCCATCAGCTCTAACAGGTTGATGTGGAGTTTGGACTCCGACGGATACCAACAACCGCTGGCGGTCAAGTCGCTTGGATGAGCGTGCCATCCTGTGAGGGAAGCATCAGTCACTACAGTCACCTCTGGCCTTGGTTGCCAAAACGGCTCCCCCTTCATCAGGTTCCCTTCGTTGGCCCACCACAGAAGATCCTGGGAGACCGAGAGTGGAATCTGAACGGGATTCGACATCTTGCCTAAGAACTGCGACCACTCCATCTTGAGGAGCCATTGCAGGGATCTCATCCTCAGCCGGGCATCTGGTACCAGAAAAATGCAGGATGCAATGAGGCCGAGCAACCTTAAGAATTCAAAAGTCGGGAGACTCTGTGCAGATGGTGAAGAGTTTCAACAGGCCCAATGCGATGAGCCCTCACTTTGGGAGGCAAGCACTTCCCCAAGGACGTGCCTTAACACAGCCCCGATGTACTGGAGCTGTTGGGAAGGTCAGATGCGACTTCTTGAAATTGAGGAAGAAGCCCAGCCTGTGGAGGGAGCGGCAGGTATGACCCAGGTGATCCATTGCTTGCTCAGGAGAGCACGCTCGGATCAGCCAGTCGTCCAGGTAGGGGTAGACGCAAATCCCCCCTCGCCTGAGGAACGCTGCCACCACCACCATTAGCTTGGTGAAGACCCTGGGGCGGAGGTCACTGCGAATGTCAGGACCTGAAACTGAAAGTGGCAGTCTTCAGCCGCAAACCTCAGGTACTTTCTGTGCTTGGGATGAATTGACACATGAAAGTAAGCATCCTGTAGGTGGTGAGACACCAACCAATCGTGAAGTTGAAGGGCCTGGAAGACTTGAGAAAGAGTAACCATCTTGAACTTGTCCTTCCTGAGAAGTTTGTTCAACCAATACAAGTCCAGGATGGGTCTCAATCCCCAGTCTTTCTTGAGGATAAAAAAATAAGGGGAATACCATCCCTTGTTCCGCTCCGCTACAGGCACCAGTTCTGTAGCACCTTTCTCCAGCAGGGTTAAGATTTCCTGCACAAGGAGCAGATCTGGAAGCTTCAATGAGAGTTTTCCCGGTGGATTGTCGCGCGGCCGCTGTAGGAAGGGAAAGCAATAGCCATGGGCTATGGTCTCCAGAACCCACGCATCTGAAGTAATGGCTCACCACTCTTCGAGATGCTGAGACAGTCTGACCCCAAGCGGCGAACCATGGAACATTGCCTTCAGGCACTGCCGCAACCGCTTGCAGTCATGAGGCCAAGAGGCAGCTGCCTGAGCGGCTTTGGCACCTCCATTTCCCCGACCACCACGGGTACTTTTTCACTGGCCCCTTTGACTGGCGGCCCCTTTCGTTCTACCAAAGGAGGAGTAGTAACGAAATAACCTCCCCGCCACTGTCGTCCCCTAGGATGAAAAGGCTGAGCTTGACGGACAGCTGCGCTTAAAGATTTTGCCGCAGCTTTCGAGGTCTGCAACCTCTCAATGCTCTGGTCAGCTTTGTTGCCAAACAAATGTACGCCATCAAAGGGCATGTTCAGAGACTGCTTTGCACTTCCAGAGCAAAACCGGACTTCCGCAACCACGCAAATCTGCGTACAACGGTGCTCGCAGCCACGGACCAGCTAACACCGTCTGCCGTATTCAACCCCGGCTGAAGGGATTCGCACATGGCATCCTTGCCGTCCTGCACGAGAGCCAGGAAGCCATCCGTTTCTTCCCCCTCAGGAATATGCTCAGCCGCTAAAGAGAACCAGTTCCACAGAGTGTGTGAGAACCTTGCTAAGGCACAAGTGGAGTTGGCCGGTTTCAATACCATGCTCCCTGCAGAAAATACCTTCCGAGCCCAACCGCTGAAGCGTTTGTTGTCCCTAACAGGAGGGATGGTAGGGTATGCCGCCTGCCTCAAGGTGTCTGTAGCCGCCTGAACCATCAAACCCTCGGGAGTTGGGTGTGTGGATAAATACCTGGGGTCACTAAGGGAAGGGCGGTACTTTTTTGTCAAAGATTTATTAACAGCCGGAAGAGATTCCGGGGACTGCCAAGCAGCAGCCACCCTTTTCTGTAAGGTGAGATGAAACGGTAACACCAGGTCAGAGGACAGACCTTGATCTAAGATGTCCCTTAGATCATCCTGTAAAAAGTCTTCAGGAGGACTGGACCAGCCCAGATACTCTGAGACCCTAGCCATGAGCCTCCTGTATGAAGACTCGGAATGAGCCCCAAGCGCAGGCCTAACAAATTCCACTTCAGGAGACGTGTCCAACCCACTGGCATCATGAAGGGTTTGCCTCAACTCCCCCAATTGATTGTCTCCAGAAAAAATTGGAGCCACATCAAGTTCACCAGGGTCCTCAAAATCAGACCTTTCTTCCTCTTCATAAATGTAGTCTAGAGGGAGTTGAAACCCTGGCCTGGGGACAGAAGAGGGCCTGGAGTCCAACACTGGCCTCACAGACTTCACAGTGGGCTTCCTAGGAGAATCCACCACATCGGGGTACTCCAAAAGCAAATTTCGGCTAAAAATCCCTAAAAGGCGCCAAGGGCTCGGAAGGCTTCGACACCGAGACAGTCGACAACCTCAGCGTTGTGAGCGCCGAAGACTTCGGCGTCGACACTGGTGCCGACGGCGCCGTGTGCTGATAAGATGGCAAAAGCATCTGTCGCAATCCTGCTCGCCTGCCACCCAGCACCGGTACATCCGCCTCTTCCTTTATTTCCTTGTTTTACGGCTGCAGTGTTGGGCTAATCTAACTGCATTTTCCATTCCGGATTTTGGATTAAACCAGCAGATGCATTCTGGGACATGTATGCTGTCCAAAAGGCAGAGGGCTGGAGGAGGCATATTAAATAAATTTGTTTGCAGCAATCTACTAAGAGCTGCAGAGGGCCGGATTGCATTCAAATGTTCCAAGCTACTGCAGGCTAGGCTGCAGAGAGCTGGAGAGCACTTGGTTAGAAACCACTGCTGCTACTGCTGCAGGCTACTGAAGCCAGGGCTGGGCTTAATTGAACACAGCTGCCAGGGTCTGCAATCAGCTCCACCCTGCTGGCCTGCTGGCTGGGAGGGCCTTTGACAACTGCTTCTGTTCAAAGTGAGCTTATAGTCAACTGCTTTCTCTGGGAGTTTGTGCTGGTGCTCCCGTTACCAGTTTTTGTCCTTTCCTGGAAATCCTCTTGTGGACTTTCGATTCCTGTTGCTGTTGATGCTTGCAGCTCCCTTTCCAGTCTGCTGCAGCCTTCCGCCCTGCTCCTCTGGGCTCCCACCTGTACCATCCGCCCTGCTCCTCTGGGCTCCCACCTGACGGCTCTGCCACACTCCTCTGCCTTCTGCCCTGTTCCTCTGGGCTCCTTGCCTTGCTTCCTGCCTGTACCAACTTCTGCTATCCTATCCTGTCCTGTACCTGGTTATTTCTTTCAACACTGCTTTCTACTTGTATACATCTTGGTCCACTGTGGCGTCTCCACTTGAATCCGTTTAACAGTGTGACCCTGGTTTGGTCTGCGTTCAGACCAGATAAGGGAAGACTTCTGTGGCCTTCACCTAGTCCATACCTGCCTCAGTATATGGTCTTTCAGTTTACCCTTGCACTGAGTACAACAGTTTCCTCGGCACGCCCCAGGCGATGAGGTTGCTGTATGACTGTTAAGAGTAATCTGCTGGTACCTATCCCAAGGGCTTTCCTTAATCCCTGGGGACCCCTTATCCTATTCCAGTACACCCTTATTTCTGATCAATCCAAGTTGCGCAGCGTACTTGCTTGTCTTTGCCTTTTCTCTGTCTCTATTTACAGCCTGCTCCTGCAGTTCCAGGGAATACCTGTTTCAACTAACAGCTTGGTATGTACCTTTAATCTGTTATATTCTAGCATTGTCTCCGGAATCTCCCTTAATCTACTTGCATACAGTGAGAGATAGCCTCTGCCCTGTACTCTCCGCCTAGACGTCCGAGTCGGACGGACACAGCGCAGACCGAGTCGACGCCGGCTTCAAGCCCTTAGGTTGCAGCAGTCTCGCTGTGGACAAAGACCGAGACCTAGAAGCACGTCTCTTGCAACTATCCGAAGCTGTGTCCGAACGGGACATCGAAGGTTCCCGATGCGAGTCACAACGCAGACACGAGCCCGAAGGCGTGCGAGCCACGGGACGAGACCGATCCTGGCCGGCTTCATTAGAAGGCGCGACCGGACCCGTGCCCTGCGATTGAAAAATCGCCAAAATGTGCTCCTTAAAGGCAGCCCATTCCTCCGGAGTCTAGGACTTCGTCGGGAATGCTACTTTCCTCACGGCTCCATCCTCCGAGGAGGACGGGGAAGGTGACCAGTGACGGCACTTCCGAGAATGCTGCGACGAGGAAGAAGAATGGCGTCAACCACTCTGGGACCGAGAATCCCGGGCCTCCCCCCGACGCGGAGAGTCGCCCCTCAAGTCATCGGACACGCCTTTGGATTTCGACTTGGATTTACGGGACTTACTGGGCTTAGAAACCCTACCTACCTGGAGCTTCCCCCTTAAGCTCCCACAAGGCCTTGGCAGTAAGCGACTGGCATTTTGAACAGTCGTCAGTGTCGTGAGGCTCGCCCAAGCACCACAAACAAATGCGCTGCGGGTCAGTGATCGACATTTTCGACTTGCAGTCCCGGCAAGTCTTGAAGCAAGACCGCGGAGTCAGAGGGGTTGAAGAAAAAGACATCTCAACGATGAAACACACGAGGCGCGCCAAGTTTCGCGAAGCAACACATTTGTGGAAAAAACAAATAGGACGCACAGTGCCCGTAGCCTCAGTTCTAACATCTGGTGACGTCCCCCTCGATGGAGGCCTTCGAGGGACATAGACCAGACGACATCGACGCAGGACGCCCTCTGCTAATAAAGTTCACGAAGTGCACAGCTGTGTACATTACATGTCAAAGATGTGGAATACGTTGGAGGACACAATCCATTGAAGCCCAATATCTCAGTTGCGGATAACAAAAATGGTAAGTTTCGTGAAGGGGCAAAGGTTTCCTTACACTCCTGAAAACTTGATGGGCGCCCATCTCAATATAGCTGCAGTTGGATGTCCAACCCATCTGTCAGCCATGCCGCTAATCTGTCGCATCCAGGCTGAAAACCTGGGTTGTTCCAGATGGGACTAGGGCCCCACTTTCAGAGTGCCCTCCCCATGTAGTAAAATGTTATCTCCAATTGTGGTTTCTCACTTTTAACCGCCGCAAGGAATAGAGACCTCTTCTCCACATATGGAAGATGAGTCATCCTTACTACTGAGTGGACCTGCTCGATTATTTTCTATTTTGGTATCATAGTGGCATCATCCCCCATGTGACCACCTATGAAATCTGTGCCACCAAGTTATAGCTAAATACATTGGGAACTCCCAGACCACCCAGAGCATTCCCCTGTGGGTTTCAGCAACACCCTTCTGGAAACTCTCTCGTGCTTATTCCCTGATATGAATTTAATAATTTTCCCCTGAAGCGTGCAAAGCTCTGAATCAGGTGTCCTGACCGGCAGTGGCAAACAAAGGTAAATTAACCGAGGGATCAGATTAATTTTGAACGCATTAAACCATGTCATGCCAGGATATTTCCTGTTGGTCCCACCTGCTTAGATCCTCAGACAACTTCTGGGATAAATGCAGGAAATTACACATAAAGACCTACGAAGCCTTTCTGGGGGAGAAGTATACCCAGATAGGGGGATCGAATCCCGGGACCATTGTATCGTAGCCAGTCCCTCGATCAGGCCCCTGTCTTGGGGTTTTATGAAAGCATCCAACCCATGCGACTTGTCGAAGTTAATTTTGAAGCCAGAGACCCACCCAAATTCTGCCAATTCACTTTGCAGCACAGCCAAGGAGGAACGGGGGTCCCGAATATCATCGGCATAGAGGGAGGCTTTATAGCTCTCCCCACCTCCAAACCCCAAACACTTCAAAGCACGCACTGGCTCTGATAAGGCAAGCAAGCGGTTCCATGCTCAATGCAAACATCAGGGCGGAGAATCAGGGACAGCCCTGACTCATGCCTCTGGTTATCTGTAAAATAGATAACAGCCTGTTACGCTCACCTGGTCCCTGCAGAGTCGTTGGGGCACGGTTGCAGCCCTGCCTGAACTTGAATCACCCCCTTCAGGCCTCTCCCTCAGTAGAAAAGCTGTGAGCGGTGGTACGTGGTGATACTGCTCCTGCGTGGAGATAAGAGTGTTCGAGTGCGCCAATCTGTGATTGTTGAACCTCTCGAACCCTTCACCCCAAAATACGGTTTCTGTGAGCATACACCGGCCCATAAAGCTCACCTGTGAATTATGGAATATGCTACTTCTGGCAGGGGCGCGTCGAATGGTATCTAGTTCCTTCACTGATCCCTGATAAGGATTAGTCCAGTCCAGCTGCGACTATGCTTCTCCTTATGATTTGTAAGTCTTTCATGAGCGCTTGCGATGCTGTTCGTTCTGTTTAATGTCTTTATATGTTGCTCCTATTTATGCCCGCAATAATGTCTCTCTTCTGTTCTCTTCCCTTAGATGGAAATGCGGCCTCAATGCAGCTGTGAGACCCGGCCGGATGGAAGATGGATGCTACCGCAATGTTCCACAGCAGGTAAGTGATGGTTTAAGGAAAATCGTGAAGTATGGCGAAGCGCAACCTTAAACTAACTTTTTTTTTCGATGTCTAACCTTGTCTTCTATTTTTCCTTGCAGGTGCCGTCGATGGAGTGTGTCGTGCTGCCGTGCCAAAATGAAGATTTCAGCGTTCCGGAAAGTGTAAAGATGAATACTTGGTTCGCTGAAGAGATGTACAGGTAGGAACAGCTTCCCCCAGTTGGTAAGTATGCTGGCAGGAAGCAGGATCTTCAAAGGTAAGTCAGACCTCAGGCGACGGTGAGCGTTACGCTGCTTGCAAGTGCAGAATAACGCAAAGCGTCTGTCTTGAGGATCGGGGCAGCTTATATAGCTGAGATCGTTGACACGCCCATTAGGGCGGTCTTACCAGCCACACCCTGCCACTCCGGGGCTGCTTAATGGATGGAATGTTCAAGGTTAATGCATCCTGCTTAATGGATGAAACGTTCTAGGTTAATGCATCTGAAGTGCTATGTCCATAATAAAAGTCTTTTGGTGTTAAATGGATGTTCTTGTTTACTTTTGTTCATGAGCCTGGACAGTGTCCACCGAGGTCTCCTGTGCATGCGACCCCTGCATGCCTGTGCCCCTGACTTCATGACCATGACACAGCCGTCCATTAACATGAAGGGAGGACGAATGGTTCTAGTAGATGGCCAGGACTCATCTGGTAAATCTTGGACCAAACCCAAATTGTTCTAGAACCACTCCGAGGTATCCCCAGCCCGGTGCCAAGCTTTAGGGGCGTCCAGCATGACTATTCCCGTGTCCACCCCTGAGAGCTGCCCTCCTCCAATAGACCAAGGACCCACCTCACATTTTCACGGGTGCTGCAGCTCATAATAAATCCTGTCTGGTTGCTGCCTAAACCCCAGGGAAATTCGCCCATTCTACACCGGGCCAGAGTCTTGGAGAAGAGCGTCAAGTCTCTATTGGAAAGGTTGATGGGGCGATAGGAATCGCACAGCATTGGATCCTTCCCCGGCTTAGGGATCATTATAGTGGTAGAGGCACCCATGGAGGGGGTCACCCTCCCAGACACCAGAAATGAGTTGAAGAGATCCACCAATGTAGGAACCAAAGGGAGCAAAACCTTTTATAGAAGGGAACCGTGAACCCATCAAGACCGGCGGTTCTGTTTTTTCAACAATTTAATAGCCCATTCCATCTCCCCAGCCTAAATTAGGACTTCCAAAGCCTTCCACTCTTCGGCTGTTAGTTTTGCTAAGTCCGCGTCCCTCAAATATTGGGCCTGAGCTTCAGCCGGTCCAGGCTCCCCTCGAAATAACTCCCAAAAAGGAGTCTCAAAATCCTCAGCTAATCAGTGTCCCGGTTTCCATTTGCATAATAAAATTGTTTAGTCTTCAACAATGCCTGGGCCATCCTTTCAGCAAGATTCTCCTCGAGCGTCTTATGTGCCACCCTCAGTGCCCGCAGGGCCTTCCGTGACCCCGTTCTTTTATGTTCCTGTTCAGCTTGTTTGACCCTCTTTTCAAGGTGCAGCTGGGTTAGGTGCCGCTCCCTGGTATACGCTACAGATTTACTACTGCCTTCATGGAATCCCACACGATCCCCGGGCAAGGACCCAATGCATTCTTGTCCTGAAAATAATTAGTCATCACTGGCCAACACTCGCACCAAATTACCAGATCCCGCAACACAACGCCATACAGTTTCCAAGTGCGCCAGAGTCTCTCAGGCCTACCCACAATGGACAGGGTAATCGATACCACACCATGATCCGACAGCGTCCGAGTGCCAAACTCCTCCTCACGCACACAAGGATACAGTGCGCTGGGAACCAGCACGAGATCCATTCTGGAGAAACCCCCATGAACATGTGCGTGAGAAAAGTAGTACTTCTCATCCCCGTGAAAAAGCCTCCAGGCATGTACCACCCACAAATCCCGGAGGAGAGACCCAAAGGAAAGTGCACGTCTTAAAACCAATTTTCCTGTCAGGTAGGCTTTTATCAGAGGATTGGGAACCAGATAGAAATAACCCCCTATCAAGGTATCCCCCTCTGCAAATGGAAGTACGTGGAGGGGGCATTTCACACACATAAATCGTCCCTTGAAATACTGTAGAAGTTTTACCCCGGATATCATGGCCCCATAAGAATTGCCACCCCCCGCTGCTTCTCACCCCCAGAGACAAAACAATTGTTCTGGAAATACGCCCATTATACACCGGGCCAGAATCTTGGAGAAGAGCGTTGAGCCTCTATTGGTAAGGGTGATGGGAATCGCACAGCATTGGATCCTTCCCCGGCCTAGGGATCAATATAGTGTGTAATCGCTTCTCATCTGATGCGAGAAAATGTGTTTCTTGAAAAAAAGCTATTGAGAGAGACGTTTCTCATTTTACATATGTTCGATTTCCTTTTTACCAGGGATTTTAACCATTGAACATTGCATGTGCCCATCACAATTAGGTCCGTCCCCTCCGTCCCCCTGAGATATGTAACCATGCCAAACCCACCCCCTAAATATAATTCAATACGATCCCTCATAAGAACTGTCATGCAGCTGCCAGTCGCATAGTCATTATTTACAACCCAAAATCATGCCCAAACACAAGCAAAAATCAGACATTTCAAATGTCACATGGGAATCCGACTTGGAAGGCAATACAACACTGCAAACCTATACCCGACCTGCAGCTAGTGGCCCTCATAACACAACTAAGCTGTGGCGGAGTGAACCTATCCAAAAGCAAAAATAGCCTCAACGGCCGCATTCCCAACACACCCGTATAAACTGTAGAGTTGGTCAAGGCTCCCTCACCCCCCCCCCCCAGCAATCAGCAGGTCCTCTGCTTCCTTTAATGTTTGAACAGTCCACTGCTTTCCTTGAAAGGCAACGTGTAGCGAGTGGGAACGCCCCACCTATAGGACACCTCCTTACTGCGCAGACATACTGTCAGTGGCCGGAGTGCCCTCTGCTTCGCCAGAGTTGTGGAGGCCAGAACTTGAAATAATGAAATCGACATATTGCGGAAGGAAATGGTTGACAATGTCAGGCCGCAGTCGTCATGCGTTCCTTCAGTTTGAAAAAGTAAAAATGCGAGAGAACGTCTGTTGGTCTGTCCTGTGCGGAAGCAGTCCTGGCACTGGTGCGATGCGTCCTGTCCGATTCTATGGCTGAGTCGTCCAGTATCTCCAAAATGAATCAAAAGAGGTCGTCACAAAGTCAGGGAGTTAGTCATCCTTGACCCTTGGGTAGATGCCACAGATACGGATATTGTTTCTGCGGGAGCGATTCTCTCCAACCTCCCGTTTGTCTTCCAGGGCGTCACAGTGTGCCTCCAAGATACTAGAGCACTCACCCACCTTATAAGACTCTTCACAGGGTGTTTCCTCTACTTCAGGCACCCGGTGCTCAGCTTGCGAGACCCTTTTATCTAGTGCCAAGATCCTGATCTCCAAGATGGAGTTCATCCATGCTTTGGGCAATTTTGTTGCAGATTTCCACCTGTAACTTTTGTAGGTCTGATTTGGTGGACATTTGGATGACCATAGCTGGGAGCAGGTCAGCCCCATGGACCTGGGCTGTCACCACCTCACTGCGTTTAATCTTGTCAGTGGGCTGCAGCATGGTTGAAATATCCCCCTGTTGGAGGCCACTAGGCGGCGCAGGCGAGATGGCCGCCTGAGTGATCAGCTCTGTCCCCATCCCGGGCCTTTGGCAATGATATTGCGAAAAGCAGACTTGTCTCTGCTGCTGAACTGACTGAAAACGTGGGAACCTGAGGCAGACCGGGGGGTTGTGAGGCGTGGACCCGAAAACTACTGGATTGTTCTTAAAGGAGCTTGGTGCTGGCTGGTGCCCCTGCCCCTCTGCCGCGCCCCGCTGGGCGAGGGACAAAAGTGAAGCCGCCACTCTGACTGCTCTGAGGAGCAAGGCATCAGCAACGTGGGCTGCAGTAGGGGTCCTGCCATAGCCGCGCTGGTTAGTGAGCCGGGCCGATGCTGAGGGAGTCTCCGGGGACACCATGTCCATGGAGTGGTGTGAGGAGGCCCAACCCGCACACGCTGGGGGCCAGGTGCAAGCGATGCAAGCTATATGGTGCCTGGGGGAGGAGCTGACAACACTGTGGGCCCTGGAGCGTAGACGGAGACCTGGCAGGGGAGGGACAGTGAGCCTGCAGGAAGTCACCACGAGCCGGAAGCACCCCCTCAGGGGCATCCAATGTGGTGACAATCTTGGGGGTGGGGGGGACAGTGTCCCAAGAATCAGGCACACAGCAACTGTAGGAAGAAGAGGGAGGAAAGGGCGGCCAGGAGGCAAAGAGGGTCCGAGCCTGCATACTGGGGCCCGCAGAGGAGATCCAGGTGCATCATGGCGCCCAGCAGCCTCCAACGGAGTAGACACATAGCAAAGTACACCCAAAGAAGGGGAAAAGGTGAATACAAAGGAGGCCAGCGCACTGAGGCCCATGGGGGAGAATCAGCGTTACAACAGTGGCCAGGAACCCATGCAGGACAACCAGGTGTCTGCGCCGAGGGTGTAAACAGGCCCTGCGGCAACAGAGGACCACCCCCCCCCCACACATCGCCATGTGCCTAACCCCAGGGTGTGGTGATTATTGAGGGGGATCGAGGTGAGTAGGCTGGGATCAGGCCCTCACCCCACATGTGCAACAGCAGAGACACCCTCTTCTGCGTTGACCAACGAGTGAGATGCAGAAACCCGCCTTGGGGACAAAGCATGACCACCCTGGAGATGTTGGTGCTCACCCTACACCCTTGAGCGGGGGGCCAATCATCCGTGTTCATAGGATCTGGCTCCGGGTGGAGACCCCATGGACTAGCGGAGTCACATAGCAGATCTCTGGAGAATAAAGGAAGCACGGAAAATGGGAAGCTCATGAGCTGGAGGGAGGCTTTGGCGAAATTCCAGCTTCAGGCGGATGACAAAGTGATGGAACCTGGGTGTGCTCCCGCCACCCATGCACAGCTGGGCTCCATCAAAACAGACATACAGACCATCCTTGAGGAGATCCGAGGGATGAGGACGGACATAGGGCGCGACTGGCCAACCTCTCAGTCAAAGTGACCACGTTGGAAGACAGAATGGATGGGGAGAGGCCAACCAAGCATCCACCGGGCTATTGGAGACATAGATGGAGGCGCGCTTCATGGAAATGGAGCGTCAAGAAGAGAAATCGCACCTCAAGGTGGACGACATTGAGAAATGTCAGAGAAGTAACAACCTTCACTTCTTCGCACTGGTGGAGGCAGAGGGCGAGACCCCATTTGGCCTGCGAGATTCCCACTGTGGGACCGCTGGTCATTGGTATGCAAGGGCCTAGCCCTACGGTGTTTGCATACTGTAGAAAAAGGAAAACCACACAATGTTCTGTGGTTTTCTTGGTTCAACTATGTACAATGTTCTGAGGGTTTGTTCCTTGGGGAGAAGCAGGAGGATAAGGGGTGCCGGGAGGATAAGGGGTGCCGGGAGGAGGGGTCCGGGGTCACTCTTGACCCTCAGGAATGACTCATGGGCACGGAAACATCAGACTCGCTTGTCAAGGGTGCCCAGGATAGGGGTTGAGTCCCTGGTGGTTCGTTGTCCATGCCCGGCCACGCTGGGAGTTGGAGAACGACTATGCAACATGGGAGGAAGGATGGGTGGGATGGGGAAGGGTGGGGGGGGTGGGGGGGACGAGGACAGCAAATGCCATGGTTTCTTGATGCAGAGAAGGCCGCGGGCTTGGAGGGGCGTAGGAGAGGTCTTGGGCGAAGGGTACTAGGGACAATGGTTGAGATCTATGTTGGTACGCTGAACGTCAAGGGCTTCAATTCTCAGAATAAACAATCCCTTACCAGTAAGGTGTTCCGCAAAAAAACTGGCAGTTCTATTTTTGCAGGAGACACTATCGAAAAGGGGCGCAGTCACCAATAAAGGGCAATTTTCTGGGCCTCCCACAAATCCTTAAAAAAAGAAGGGGTGGGTATCCTCCTGGGCAAATCGCTTCACCTGACAGAGATTGAGACCAAGAGAGACTTCAGGGGTAGATTCCTGGGAATAAATTGCACGTGTGAGGTAATGCGGGTCCACATTAAGAGCTATATTTTGGTCCACAAAGCATCTGTACTTAAACAGAAGTAAATTGAAGCAAGGAGTCATCACTTAACAGCAATACAATTATAATTTGTAACAATCTACGTGTCTTATCAAGCCAAATAAAGAATTATTTCAAATCATAACAAATTGAACATACACCACACACAGTGGTTTAAGGGTGTGTAGCCCGCACCGCTGGCTTCACGGGCAGGGTTTTTTTTTCTCAGTTTCATTTGGCGTGCCATTCCACGGAGGCACCTTTAAAGCGAGTTTGCACCCAATTCATTAGAATCTAAATTTATTTAGAAAATAATAGAAGTGATTTATAAAGACAGACAGTGCCCACTCACCTCGACTCAGTTTTTACCACTTTCCATCCGCTGAATTTTTTGAGTTTGAGCATGCCATAGAAGTTATGTGTTACAAAGATATTGAACACATCACAGATAATCGCGCAACAACCTTAGGCTTTTCAGCCGAGGAGGCAGATGCCATACTGGGCCTAATTAAGGAGACAGCAAGAACCACAACCTCGAATGACCCACAAAGCAAAATAAAACAATTGGAATGCTCAGTAAGAAAATTGATTAACCGGAAATGCTGTCACGCTTGGTCGGTATTTTAAGTCACAGAGGATCCCGAGGCGACTAAGGATACCATTACGACCAACACTGTGCAAGGAGAGTAAAGATTTTGTAGACAAATGGGAGCGAATCCTCAACAAATGCTCCTTGGATCTAATACTATTAACCATTAAAGAATTATCAGGTAATATAGAACAATTAGAAAAGGAAATCGCAACGCTGTCCCAAGACATTACAGACATTACAAGCACAGAATCTTTCACTGAAATAATGGATGACAAATGGCAAACTTGAATATGAACGTGATCCGGAAGCCCGGAAAGTAAGGAAATTCCGACGAGATACATAAGACTACCTGAACAACGAGGTTTATACATGGGCAGGTAAATATCAGCACCAGGGTCCAAGACCAGACAAACCAACAACAGACAATAGTAGCTCGGAATCAGATAGTCCAGAACAAGGGAGAAAACATAACAGTCAGTACCTCAGGAACCAACACAAGATCCGCCACACCCTCAAATGTAGGACCTACAAGTTTTTTAGGACAAAAAGGAAGAGGACAAGGTGAGGCTAAAGGAAGAAATCGAGGTATGCTGACCTGACTACAAACCAATCGGAATTAGTTGTTAATCTTTCAAAAAGGACATTATCACATCAAGCAATTAAAACATTGGAAAAGGGACTCAAATTCGTCCCTACGTATAGTTCAAGTAGGTTTAACACCCAAGTTGAAGTATACAAATTGATCCGTAAACTTAAATTAAAAATGTTCTTTTCTGAAAGCTCAACACCAACGCAAATACCACCTGGAACTACTGAATATATCGAGTTCAAACCCAAAAGTACATTTAACACACCCATTACTGTTCCAACTATCGACATCTTCCAAAAAATGGTTCTTAATGATCTAAAGAAAGTTCAATTTCAGTCACCCAAGAATCACAATCTAAACAGAGGAGAACTCTCGATAATTAAAACCCTTTTTTCAAACGAAACAATAACTATCAGACCAGCCGACAAAGGAGGAGCAATAGTTATTCAAGATACTACATCATCAGGAATGTATGCAGCAATTGTCAGATGGCAACACATAAGTTAAACTGAATCACAATCCCATCAGAGAAATCAAAAAAGAACTAGAATCCATACTAGATTTGGCCGTGGAGAACAAGTGGATCACAAGCAAAACCAGAACATATTTATTGACTCGGTATCCTAAAATGCCACACCTTTATACATTACCCAAGATCCATAAGAGTTTGAATAACCCCCCAGGGAGACCCATTGTTGCAGCCACTGGCAGCATCCTACAACCAATAGGAACTTACATAGACTTCTTCTTGCAACCTATCATACAGAATACTGCAACATATGTCAAAGATCTGACACATTTTCTTCAAATTCTCAAACAGATCACGCTATCAGAAAATGACATATTGTTTACCATTGATGTAGTAAGTCTATATACAAGCATTCCTCATGATCTTGATCAGAGAGCAGTCGACACCTTATTACTACAAGCAGGTCAAATAGGAGCAAATAAGGAATTCTTAATGATCCTTTTAAACTTCATCTCATAACATTCTTGCTTCGAATACCATCAGAAATACTACTCACAGAAATCAGGGACCACAATGGGGGCCACTATGGCACCCGCATATGCCAATTGCTTTATGTACCAGTTTGAGATGAAACACATCCTGGAGAACCAAAGATGGAAACGATACACAAAAAAATGGGCACGATACATCGATGACATTTTCGGTGTATGGTCTGGAAGCAAACAATAATTGGATGAATTCTTGATGTATCTGAATAATATTGACAGTAGGATCCAATGCACCCTAGAAGTTGGAGACCCGAACATACACTATCTGGATGTGGAAACGATCATTAAAGGTGAAAGAATAGACACTACGTTGTGCTCTAAGCCTACGGATCATAATAATTTACTTCACCGTTTGAGCTTTCATCCCCCGAATATATTACGGAACCTTCCTTATGGGCAGATGTTAAGAATCAAAAGGATTATCAGTGATCAAGAAGACTGCGAGAAACAATTGGATATATTGCAGGAGAAACTTAAATTAAGAGGTTATCCACAAACAGACCTGCAAGCAGCTCGAGTTAAGACTAACACAAAAGAACGAGACCAGCTACTGACCAAAAAAAAACAGACCAAAAGAATCCTGACCTAGTGTTTGTGACGAAATACTCAATTCAAAGCAGGCAAATTAAAGATATAATCAAAAACAGATGGAGCATTCCAACTAGGGACGAAAGAATTAAAGACTTATTCTCACACCCACCGGTATTTGCCGACCAAAAAAGCAGTAGTTTACTAGTTAACACGCAAGGAAGATCAGCAAACAGAAATCCGGACAAATATCCAGGAGCATTTCAATGCATGAGTTGCAGGAATTGTAATAACGTCATCAAAAGGTAACAGTATTGCATCCCAGAACAGGAGAGTAAATTAAGTTGAAACAACCCACAACCTGTCTATCAGAGAACTTGGTCTACGAAATCAAGTGCCCTTGTGGAAAATTCTATGTGGGCGAGACATCAAGAAAGATACGAGTACGTCTCAATGAACACAAGTCATGTATAAGAAACAACAACCTAGCATCGGCAGTGGCAAGACATTTTAAAGAGAATGGACACTATCACACAAATGCGCTTTCAGGTACTGGAAGTGATACCCATCAAAGGATACAACATAGACATAAATAAATTAAGAGCACAACAAGAAGCATTTTGGATCGACAGATTAGATGCCCTCACTCCCGGCGGGATGAATGAAGAACATGACCTGAGCTGTTTCCTGTAATACACCAGCAACGGTGCCCAGTATACAAATTAAGTTCAGTTTGAACAGTTTTAACTCTCTATGATAGAGTCAGTGATTCATCTCATACACACAAGATGCCGTACCATGAACAACCAGTTCCAGTTTTAAGACAAACAGACCGTTTTTTCACTCTACGTTGTTTGCTTGGTTTTGTAGTTTATCTTAGTAAGTTGTGTGTGATAATTTTGGCCCACCTTTTTTACTTACTGCATATGGCTTTCTATTTACACTCAATCGACCACCTATAGATCTAGTTTAGTCTTCAAACTTTCCCTCTCTTTTTCCTTTTTTACTCCCGTTATAACCAGGATATTCATTTTGGATTTTCACTAGACGAACAGTACAACAGACGTATTGTAGTTAGCATTTACTTACCATGTGGAATTGTTCACGTGCTGTAACAATATTTACAATTATGATTTGTACCCAAGTTGCCAATGAAGTGCTGTAAGTACATATAGGGTAATTAACATTACTGGATAGCATTGAGACCTCACCCACTGTGTTAACATAACACAGTGGAGTTATTTTTAAGTTGGTACATGACTTGTAATCACAAGCTGTATCCATAAAGTGAAAGAACCGATATCAGCACTAATATAACAAAGAGTATTACAAGTTGGCGAGTGATTTCATAATGTGGCGCTAACGAGAATGCAGCTACATCGCAATATTTTAGAAAATGTATAATATGAACTCTGATATCATCTACAGAACGAACGCCTTTTAAATATACTGACAGTTTTGAATAGCTGCAAGCGAGACTAGTACGTTTCTGCTTTCAAACACCGTTAACATTATTTACCACTCCAAAATGGAAGCGGCAGGCACGCACGTTCGTGCGTGGTTACCGTCCATATAACAAAACTGAAAGATCGGGCCGCATCCACGCGCCGAATCCCGTATGCACACATCACAGTGATAAGGTAAGAGCAGTCAGCAGACATCTGCTGGGACATGACACTTTAGAATGAGCAGCATGACAGTGCCTGCACTCATTCTGTATTACACTTTAGGGCAACGTGGAACTTCACCAGCTTTACCTCTGCAGCAGAAGGAGATCGTACCTCAATCCGTGACACCACGGGTAAGAAGGCGCATGTTTATATATACATACACTCAGAAAGCCACACGAACTTTGTCACAATCTTGACCAACGATCAGCTAATGACACACTGTCAGGTCCATTTATTATTTCCTTAGAATGCTGAGAGAAACACTGGCAGGTCAGTGACCGAGTTGTTAATAACGCTATTTACACCACCCTTATGATATATACGCACCAATTGCAACAACATTTGTTATTATGACTCTCCTGTTTCTTTATTTTTTCCATCACCCCACTTCAACCGTTCTCTGATCATTGGACACATGCATGCAACGTATGTATTGACTATTTTACAAAATGTAATTAAATATATTGCATTGACTGGCATCATTTTTGTGGTAAACCTGTGGATTTTAAATGTGAACTATGGTCATTAATGGCTGCTCTTGCACATTTGATGTTTTCTTTGACTTTTTTCATTTGACACGGTTGAAACTTGAATGGCATTATCCATTTTTGTATTTAGAATTTTCAATATTTAATTTTGTTGGGTTATTTCGGAATGTAAATACAATAACTTATGAACATTAGAGATTTGATAACAGATGCATGTCATTAATTAGCTGGCCCTGATGAAGGATATCATATCCGGAATGCATTGGCCACATTAAGAGCTATATTTTGGTCCAGAAAACATCTGTACTATAAACAGAAGTAAATTGAAGTGAGGAGTTATCGCTTAACAGCAATAAAATTATAATTTGTAACAATCTACGTGTCTTATCAAGCCAATTAAAGAATTCTTTCAAATCATAACAAATTGAACATACACCACACGCAGTGGTTTAAGCGTGTGCGGCCCGCACCGCTGGCTTCACGGCCAGGGTCTTTTTCTCAATGCGGGTCACACTGGCCACCCTTTATGCCCCCAACATGGGTCAGGTGCGGTTTCTGCGCCAGGCGTTTAGGGTGATGGATGGGTGGGCTGAGGGTGCTATATTGGGTAGTGACTTCAACTTGATTATGGACCCCAAGCTGGACTGGTGGTCCGCGAAGACTGTGGGGACAAGAGGGTCTACGAAGGATAACCTGGCTCTGGGAGATCTCCTGCAGGAACACTTCTGGGTAGATGAATGACGCAGGTCGTGGCCCGGTCCGGGGGCAGGGTTATACTTTTTCTCCCCCACATCAATCGTATATGAGGATAAACCTCCTGCTGGCATCTGAGGAGGGGGAGATCGGCCCCCGAAGGTGGAGGCCATCACATGGTCAGACATGAGCTTGTGGTAGCTGAGTGGGGGATACTGAGGGTCCCACAGTTATAGATGGAGGTGTAGTGACACACTGCTGAGGGATCAAGTGTTCAAGAAATGTTTGGGGAAAGGAGATAAAGGCTAACTTCGAAACTAATGATAACGAGGAGACTAGGTTGGCGATGGTGTGGGATCGGGCCAAGGCCGCTTTTTGCAGCCTGCTTATTGCAGAGTGCTCCCGTAGAAAGCGTGAGAGAACATTGAGGATAACTGCGAGAGGAATTGAGAGCCATGCAGGTGCAGCTAAACCTGAGTGGGATAGACCGGGATATTCTGCTGGGGGAAACGAGAGACAAAAGGCAGTCCCTCCACACGATCATAATAGGAGAGGTTGTCAAAAGGATGAGATACACCAGGCAAAGGTACAAGAGGGGCGATAAGGTGGGAACCCTCCTGGCAAATAGGACAAGAGGTTGCAAGGTTAATAGGAGGGTGGAAGGTATCCGAGACACAGGGGGACGAATATGGAAGGGTGGTACGGACATAGCGGAACGATTTGCAAGTTTTTATAAAATGCTATACACTAAGCAGAAAGAGTCCGTGGAGGATATACGACCTACCTGGCCGGGCAGAGCTTGCCTAAACTTTCGCACAAAGAGGGGCCTTGGAGGGCGAGATAACCGGCAAGAGGTTGTGGAAGCAATCAAGAGGTTGAAGATAAGGTAGGCCCCGGGGGGGGTGATGGCTTCACAGCCGACTCCTATAAGCAATACCAAACTCTGTTGGCGAAGCTCCTGGCCAAGCTGTTTATTCAGATAATGGGGCAGGAAACCATACCGGACACGTTCCTTCAGGCCCTGATCGCAGTAATTCCAAAATCAGGTAAAGACCCGGCAGAATGGCCTCATACAGGCCCATCTCCCTTCTAAATTTGGACGCGAAGGTATTCGCCAGGGTTCTAGCACCACATCTGGAGATCTATCTCCCACGACTGGTTCAACCGGACCAAGTGGAGTTCGTACTAAACAGACAGGGTGCAGATAGTATGCGGAAGACTCTCCATGTGCTGAGCACAGTTTGGGAAGAGGGTGCACTTCTCCTGTCCCTAGATGCCGAGAAGGCATTTGACCGGGTGAGTTGGGCTTTTATAAAGGAGGTTTTCTTGGCACTGGGAATGGGCTGGAGGTGGATGGGATGGATATCAGCCCTGTATTCAAAACCTACGGTGAGGGTTGTAGTGAATGGGAATGAATCAGGGTCTTTTCAGTTAGGGAGGGGTACAAGCCAGGGATGCCCCCTATCCCCCATATATACGCACTTGTGATGGAACCTTGGGCTTCCTCGATCCGAGGCAATGGGGAGATTAGCGGTGTTGTGGTAGGTGGGACACCCTGTAAATCAAGTTTATTCGCAGATGATGCACTACTCTATCACCAGGCCATCCCAATCGATACCCGGCATGTTGCAAAGCCTGGAGTGTTATGGGAAATTGTCAGGCTTCAAGGTTAACCTGGGAAAGTCCATGGCATTCGTAGCAGGGGGATTATCGGCCGGAGAAGGGGGGTTTGTGGCTGGACTCCCTTTTAAAAGGCACCGAGTGACATGTTTCACTATTTGGGGGTTCAGGTGATAAAAAGCCTGAGGGATATCTTCGCCAGCAATTTTGTCCCACTATGGACAGCAGTGAAGCGAGACATGGAGAGGTGGACAGGGGCTGTGCTGTGCTGTCGTGGATGGCCCGCTTGTACCCCATAAAAGATGGTTGTCCTCCCTAAGTTTTTATTTCTATTCCAGATGCTACTTAAAATGATACCCAGCGCATTCTTAAAAGAGCTCAAGCATTCTGTTCTGCGGTTCCTTTTGGCGGGGAAGAAACACAGGATCTCCTATGAGACATTAACAAGACCGAAAGAGGAGGGGGGCGTGGGACTCCCAGACTTGGCAATGTATTATAAGGCTTCCCAGTTGAATGTCTAGGTGGATCACGTCAACCCAGGGTCAGAGAAGCAATGGACAATGAGAAGCTGGCCCGGGTGACGTTAGACAAATGGCTGTGGGTCCCTCAAACCCACATTCCAAGGAGAGTTCTGATGCACCCAGTCTTGTGGTCTGTCTGGAAGGAGGGAGGGGACAAAAAGGTGGCTAACGACTTGGCCGTCACCCTCAAGCTGTATCTGGGCACCCCCACTCAGGGACGGGATTGAAAAGCCTTTGGCGTGCCAACCCTGGTATGAAGCAGGGCTCAGAAGAGCGGATCAGATGTGGGAAGGGGGAGCCTTTATATCGCTGAATGGATTGGAGGAGGCCCTGGGTCTGAGTAAGTTGTCGCCCTTTCGATACTTGTAATTGTAGGGAGCCCTGACTGAGGAAAGATGGGGGGAGAACCTCAGGAGGGGGTTAATGGATTTTGAAAGGTTTTTGATCACGCAGAAGGGATCCAAGGGATTGATGGCCAGGTTGTACAAACTGCTCCTTCTGACGACTCTGAGGGAACCCCCCCGTACGAGAGTGAGGTGGGTATATTGAGGACAAAATGTGGACCCGCATGTGTAGGCAGGCTAATCGCTCCACCACATCCCTTCAGTATAGACATCAAGCCCGGAAACTATTACAAAGGTGGCACTACCCCTTGTGAGGATAGCTAGAATGCAGGAGGGATATAACCCACACTGCCGGAAGTGTCAGAGAAAAGGGGGATTATATACACGTGGTTGAAATGCTCTGAGGTCTAGGCATATTGGAGAGGTCTTATCTTAGACAAAGGGGTAGACGGGATCAAGAGGGACCACTCACCATGGCTTGTTCTTTTCGGGGTGCGCAAGGAGAGGGACTTGGAAGCGGCACAAGGTCACATGTTTTAAATTATGTTGGTGGCAGCAAGGTATTGCTTGGCCCAGCGGTGGAAAAATCTGTGAATATCAGGGGAGTAGGAGTGGATCTCCAAAATGTGTGCGATATATGAAATGGAACATTTTACCTACCTCCTAGACTAGTCCAGGTCCAACATAGAGGGAATGTGGTTTCCGTTCTTTGAGAAATATGGACTTCTGGCCCAGTGAGGCCGGGAGACGGTGCGAGGAGGGTGTGAATGGAGAAAGTTTCTGCACGGGATGCTGTGTTTGACAGGCACTTTGTTTTAAGTCAGGGATTCGGGGGGGTGGGGGAGTTCATGAGCCCGTAGTTCTAGCGTGCCCAGAAGAAAAGCCCTGTTTTGGTGGAGACTCCAACTTGAGCCACATTTTGGATGTTCATAAATTGAAAGGATTCATGGCCGGGAAGAGGGGGGTCCAATGTTGGTGCTAAAGAGAATTGCATAACTGCTGTCTTGTGTTGCTACAATTCAAATGCCAATCAAATTTAATTTTCAAAAAAGAAATATCACCCTGTTTGCCCAGCGTGGCTGTTTTGGACATTGTGGCTACAAAAGGCAGGAGAACCTGAACATGGATATGGGTTCCCTGAGCTAGCCAAAGTCTGCACACCCCAAGATACAACTCCCAATGGGCCCCGTACTCAACTGTCTTGGCCGTTCACAGCTTGGGGCACACAGAAGTTGTTAGGGAGAATTCTTCTAGGGCTAATTTCCCCTCACCTAGTAAGTCCCCCTGTAGCTTTGCTGGATTTCTGGAATTTATTTTTTCCACCTGGTAAGTGTACATCCTTTTTTCACTCTTACATGCGTGTTGGCCTATGTGTTGTTACTCATTGTGTGATCTTGGGCACTGGAGCACACCACCCCAAGTGCCCCTGTTCTTGTATGGGTTACACAGCACCTTTAGTGTAGTAACCCAGGGCTGTCTTTTAGACTTCCCTCTGACTCCATTTCGCTGGGGCTGACTACTGTCCGCCAGAGAAAGGTAAAGTTGCCATTTACTTTACATAGTCATTCTTACCACAGACCCAGTACACCCCATCTTACATAGAGTACTGGAAAGGGCTAATCTGTACCCCTTTTCTGTCTGTACCTCCCTGAGCATTGTTTTGCTCTTTTAACATTTAGACTTGGCTGGTGGCAGTGGTATCTACCCTAACTTTTCTACCGCAATTATATTAGATAAACGTGGTACTGTTCTTGGCTATTATATTAGCCTCGAACATAAACCCGCTTGACCAAATAATCTTTCTTTTGGCTCTGGTTGGGTTTATTCACCATTTCTTTTTGTTAAAGTCCTTCTTGTGTTTTACTTTGCGCGGCAAACTAGGTTTGCCTTCTTTGTTCACCGTCTTTCGGCGGGCTTATCCAGAGAAGCCCTCCTCTTGGCGCCTGGGTGTCTAGGTAGACAATGTGGGGAAGGGGTATAGTCACCCCTGCACAGGGTATCCTAGGAAACCAAAGTCGCACTTTGCCATGATTGGCTGAGGTGGTTGTCCCGGCCGGACAACCCCCCTGCTGCGTGATTGACAGCCAGGCTGTGTGAATGGAGGTTTTGCGCATAAAAGGCAGGTCTCTTGGGCTAGAAGTCAGAGTCGCCTCTGGAACTACAAGGAACCGAAGATAAGTGGAGAGAACGACAGCTGCTGCAAATACCCCGTTGCGGTGAAGCTCTGCTGCAATCCTGAGCCATCTACCCTTCGACGACTAAGAGAAGATCCAGTCCGGAGTCTTCTTCCCTTGAGCCTGGTGGGGATAACCAGCTCATGTTCAGCCAGAGATGTCCGCCGTGGTCGAAATCGCTGCACACTGCTGTAGTGGTCCGGATAGCCACCTGCTGAGCCTCTCCTGTTTTTAAGGAGCACACCTTTGCGTTGTCGCTGCTGCCGGCTTCATCCCTGTGTGGTGCAAACCCCCTTCAGACGTCGTCCTTCACAATGAAGCTCCAGGAATCGTGGGTCTGCGGGAAACCAACAGGAACAACTGCCAGGGCTACAGCTGCATCATGGAAATAAGGTACTGTGTTCTACCCGAGGAAACTGGGTGAACACCTTTTCTTCATATCCAAGGCTCGTCCTGGTCTTTCCTCCTTCTTATAACTTTTGCTTCTGAAAATGGACAATATTCAAGTACTCTTGGGCTATATGGAATCGTGAACTAACGGTGCGATCTTCGGCACAGGCCTCCGGTGTCATCTAAACCTGGCTCCGACCCTTTGACTTTTGAACTCCTGTTTCTGAGTGTTTCTCAATACTGTCTGCCTAACCTAAATATTGCCTGTGATTTTTGCCTCCGACTCCCTCTGGGTATCTCAGGTGCTAAGTGTGTTTTTGCCCCGGTAGCATTTCCTTTCACGGATACGCGTTTATTTAGTAGACCGAACTGTCAAAAAGTGATCGCAACCGTATCCGCGGTATCGTGTTTTGTTCATAACACTGGTTCATTCAAACACAGGGTACTTACCTTGAGACATACTGTACGAAGTGAATTGGTTAGTTGTAGTATATTTAACGTGTGGTTTTGTCTAAAGTTTAATAGAGGTGTTGTGTTTATAACTGATGGTTTAAGAATAAATGTACTTATATTTTTTACCTGAAACCTTGAGTCAGTGTTTGCTCGAGTCACAGTAATTGTGGTCCCTTTGTGTAATCTCTGCTACTGCTCATATACTCTTGAGATAAGCCTGGCTGCTCTGCTACCACTAGAACTTAGTAGTACAGGCTTGTACCAAAGGTAAAACCTGTACTGCCACCTGTAGTCTTAATTGTGTGTAGTGGTCCCTAAGGGCACTGCACAGGATTCTGCCTAACAATTGACATACAACAGCCCATCACCGGCATACAGGGAGACCAGGTGTGTTACTCCATCTATTATAATGGCAGCCTCTGCATATTCTTCCTTGAGGAACACAGCTAGGGTTTCCAACACCAAAATAAATAGCATTGGGGACAACGAGAAGCCCGTTTAGTGCCTCTGTGAACCTCCCATGCCTCGCATACATGTCTTCCAGTTTTTACTCTCGTCTGGGGCACAGTATAAATCAGTTTCACCCAACGCAAAATGACTTCCCCCCCAAATGCCAAAACACGCAAGTGTCGCTAACAGCAAGTTCCAATGAACCTATTCAAATGCCCTTACTGCGTCCAAAGAGGCCACAGCACAGTCCTCTGTCAACTGATTAGCGGAATCTATAACATGGTGTAACCTCCGAGGGTTCCATGAGGTGTTGCGCCCCGGGACATAACCCATCTGATCAGAGTGAACTCCGTACCTTGAGCCCGTTTGCCAATTCTGCAATTAAAATGTTGCAGTCCAGGTTTACCATTGACAGAGGTCTGTAAGATCCGCAGTTCTGCAGAGGCTTACCAGGTTTAAGGATGACCATTATGTTTGATTCTCTCAGGCTGTCTGGCAACATCCCCATTTCTTATGCCTCTGTTAAAGTTTCCAGCAGTCTAGGGGTCAGCATTGTTGTGTAAGCTTTGTAAAACTACAGGGAATCCGCCCGGTCCCAAGGTCTTGGTCGTCGGGAGTTCCGATATTACTGTGCTTATTTCTTCTAGTGTTAGTGGGGTGTCTAATGCTTCCGCTCGTTCCTCCTCCAATCTAGGTAACTGAATTAGGTTTAAGGCTGGCTTGTCCAACCTTTTTGAATGTGGGGCCGAAGCATTCCTTTTTTTTCACCCGGAGGGCCGGCGAGCCAAAAGTGAACACCCTGACCCAAAGCAGTATATTGAAAAGCGATGGTGTGTGATCTTTGACACAATAGCATCACAGGCATAGCCATGCAGTCCCAAAGATAGCTTTTGGTGTCGGGGGCAGTGACCAAAGGTTAGTTTCTTGTGATTTCTTCCAGTGTGTATGTGGTGAAATTTCTCGGAAATAGTCGGGGCAACCGAGCGTAGCGAGGGAGCTATAACAATCTAGGGAGGGTTTGGGGGGGTCACCCCCCACCACACCCACCCCCAAAGAAATAAAACGGGCAGGGGAGCCGACTTATGAATTTCCCGGGGGGTGCCCAAATATAGGAAGTGACATAACCAGCACTTATATGACCGCATTTGCACGTAGTCGCCAACTTGGTGCAAGGGTAACGGGGGGTGCAGAACAGTGGAAACATTGACTAGCATGTATTGCATATACTAAAGGCAAGTAAGAAGGAGGTTTAAGCCTTCCAGTTGCATTCCAGTAGGCCAATACTGCCCCTACTCCACCCCTCTATAATCATCCAGGTTGAAGTAGCCCTCAAAAGGCAGAGCAACACAACTAGGATAGGAGAATGAAATGCCATCCCATCCTGTGAGTGTGTCAAACCTAAGAGCAATGACTGTGCGTGTGCCTTGGAGCACAATCTCACTAATTTGGTGCAAATCGTGCAAGTGGGTGCATGGGAATGCCATGCGTGTGTGTGGGCTGCATACCCAGGATCACTTGCTCACTTCTTCACTGTGAAACTCTGTCCAAGGTACTGTCCCAATGGTGAGAAGTGTCATATTTTCACATTAACTATGCTTAAGCACTTTGGGTTATTGAATAGTGCTGCTACATTCGGAGTAATTCCATCCCTTTTAAATATATTAACTCTTGTATAACCACAACAGTGTTTGATTTATTCTGATGATGATGAAGCTGATGTTAGACTTGCTCAATAGTTTTGGTTCTGTATCATTAAATGTACTTCAGATCTTCAGAGTCTCGGGGGGATAGCTCAGGGGCAACGTGCTCGCCTTGGAAGCAAGACAAGGAGCAACACAGGTTCGATCCCTCTGGGTACATTATACCTCTACATCTGTGCACCCCTCTTGAAAAGAGGGGTGCACAGATGTACAAATACATCCAACCCAAAACGATTTTTTAGAAATTGGGGGACAGACTTGCTTTGCATCTGTGCCTCCATTTCTAAAAATAGTTTATATGTGATATTACAATTTAGATTAAACATTGATACACCAGACATACAGACTGGGGTATAGAAATCTTCAGACATACTCTCCTATTAGCACTTGGGGACACTTTACTAAGCCAGATTTAAGACTACGACAGTTTATTGAAAGATGCAACACCAGCCATTATCCGAGTTACAATTTATGGTTACAATTTTTTATTTTCTTGACAATTGTACAGAATATAGATAAAGAGAATTGTATTTAGCCAACTTGATTTGATTGATTTAGGGAGGGTTTCATTGGTGTTGGCATGTTATGTATTTGCATTAAATGTTGTATTATATAATATATATTGTATATAGAAGTATACAAAAGATGTAATGGTGCGATTTGTTTTTAATGAAATAAAAGCGATGATTGTTATCCGCTCCCCACATCTACAGCGTTCACCTGTGCCAGAGACACAGAGTAGCATTGTGAAACGGACTAGCAGCCTCGTAGACCAAACTCACTACTTACTGGTAACGTGGGATTCACGTCATAAGCAGCTGACTGGTGAAGTTGCAGGTCAGTGCAGCTTGATGCTTCACTAGTGACTCGGCTACTGCCAGAATGCACGTTGTGTACATATTGTTGGGTCCTGTGAAGAATCAAGGGAATTTGTCTCTTCTACCCAAGGGGGAGCACCCCTGTGAGTCTAAGGAGAGGAGCATAATCCGCAACACCCTCCCTAGGGATTGCGGAAAATGGAGCCTCACCTGGAGAGACTGCCCCCTTTGGGGACATGGACTCCTGTTCCTGTGAGGAACTCCCTGGCATGTCAAAACTATCCAATAATTTTAAAGTATTAAGACCGGGCTGAAGAAGCAGCTAACAGATGCTGTTATCCAGAAGAAAGAGGAACTGTCACTTAACGTGCTTAACCAATTCACTGTAAGAAAGACCATTGATTAATTGAAATTGCTGACAAGTGCAGTCCAGTAGTCTTGTTAGGCTGTGGTTGCAGTGTTTAACCTCCTTGGATTAAGGTCGGCCTCTAAAGGCAAGCAAGTTAGTTGACATCAATGCTGTGTGAAGCATTCAACAAAAGCTACAATTTGTGTAGCATACAAGAGGGGCTACGGCCTGAATGCAATGAAGGTGCTCCCTCAGGTAATAATAAATAATAATGTGTGTGGTGATCATTTATCGACCTCGGAAGGATGAAAGGCTGCGTTTGGCCCTGCCGGGATTCGAACCTGCGTTAGCAGGCTCTGCACGGATGTCAAAACGAGCGCTCTACTCGCTGTGCCACTTGACCGGCTAGTAATGATGTTGCCATTGCTACTAATAAAATGGCTGGCCAGGGAGATTCATCTAGGAAAGGGAAAATGATAAATTACTTCAAGGATGAGAATGCTGCTGTGCAGGACGATCATTTTCTTGTGGAACCAATACAAAATTTAGCAACAATTTTATCTATACAAATCGATAATTCATTTCTTAACCTGCGTTATTCTCTGCAAGCGGAATCATAACAGCTCCTTACATTGACAGAGTGTGTATTTCTTGATATGTGTAGATCGGACATGCAAGTTTCAGGAGACATGCCGCCTTCATCGACCTGGTGTTGAGGGTCGTCAACATCAACTATTGATTATCTTTATGCAAGTGGAAATAGAGCCCTAATTACCCAGCAGTTAAAGGTGGTCATTAAAGCGTTTAGTGATCACACCATCCTATCACTACGACAGAGGGTGGCTTCCCAAGACAATCGCCCCCTCAGAATACTGGTCAAGTGCAAGATAATAATGGGAAAAAACAGATTGGGTGGATGGATCATAATTTGATAGCTATGGCCAATTTTATGGCTACATTAGCGGAGCAGTATGTATACTAACAATTGCTCCATAAGCCTAATGAAATCGTGGCCTGGGTTAAATCGCCGATGGCATGGTTTCTGCCGATTGGCAATTGGAAATTTGTGAAGCTAGTTGGTGCAAAAAAAAAAAAACCAAAATGACTTCTGATAAAGTAATTGGGATTACAATTCAGACAAGCCATTAGAAGAATAGGAGTACCATGAAACTAGAACAAAGTAGGATGCACACCAAACCGGTGGAAAATGAGTACAGAAACTGTTGTGGGACGAAGTTCTACAGATTTTCATGCAAAGTGTGGAAAGACATGTACGCCATCCTGAATGCTGGCGATACAAAAAAAACTGTGGCAAATGTTCAGGGGCCTGAAAGGAGAAGAGCCCGACACCTTGGTAAATATAATGCGGGAGGACGAATGGTGTGGTTTCATCTCCTCTAAATTCAGTGGAGGAACTGGACGTAGGCCTGTGACTGGGCAGATGAGGTGGAGTTTGACTAAGATGGTGTTTTAGAGATCGTTAAGGGGCTGAACCAATCTAGGGCCCGATGGTATGTCAAACTTACTACTGAAGGATAATGCAGAGAGATGGGCGGAAATACTCAGCCCCGTCTAGGGCTAAATCTCCTCCGGTAATATTCCGGACTCCTGGAGGCTGTCGCATTTTATATCAATTTTCAAGAAAGGCAATCAGCAGGATCGAAGTAATTATTGACTAATCTTGTTGCTCGAGTTAATGAGCATAGTCCTTTCTGCTTTTGTTTTGAGGGGACTGAATAAAAAGTTGAATGACACCCATATCTTAATTATATTTCAAACGGGTTTTAGATGTCTCACCCGCTAGTCCCCGGGAATCTTGCTCTCAGGTGGCTGGGGCACGGCCATCATGGCCTTTGGATCCAGACCCTGGGGGTGGACTAGTGCGGGAGGAGCACCTGGGTGAGGGGATTTCGGGGAATAGGGGTGAGACAGCAGATGGCAAGACACGGTATTCCCTCCTTTTTTGTTCATCTACCCTATCCTATTTTGCAGAATTTTCTGAAGTCCAAATTCACCCTTCCCCTTTTTACAAAAAACATTGGGCCGAGGAAGAGGGTGACAGAGTAACCAGACAAACTCCCACATCGTACTGGACATGTCCAGTTAATGGGTCAGGCAAAGTCAGGCACTTTACACTAAGCGCAAACACCCGATACCAATGAGCTCTCCTCACACGAATAAAAGGCAACACCTGAAGACACACTGAGCAAGGAGGAACACGAGTACACACAGAACTTCCGGGACGAAGGCACACCTAATGGAGCAGAGCAACGGACCACGAGACAAGACAGCGGGCCGAAAACCCCAATGGTTTCCTACTGGAGGTTGTTGCCTCCAGACCGCTATAGAAATGTGAAGTAGCCCAGATCCCACAAGTGAAGATTGCATTGTGTTTCAAGGATGCCAGCGAACCACTTGGGTGAATGGAAGAGTTGGGGAGGCGAGGCAAAGCCTGTGGTACTTAACCTTGACTCGTGAATTGTAAATAGCAAAACAAGAAAGATGCGAGCACACAGCCAGTGAGTTGGCAAGCGGCCCGAGAGACTGGTGTGTGTTAAAGCGAATGAAGTGGCAACATTATATCACAAGTGAAGGCTACACGCATGTGGATGAGACGCGAAGAAAGGCAGACCGCTGATTGAACTTTTAAGTAAAAAGGCAGATGTGAGATCAGCAATACTAAGTAACGGAGTGGTCCAACGAAAGGAAGTAGTCCATTCGAAAGCTTCAGTGAAAGGTATATTGTTTGAAGCTATAAAACGAAGGTGAATTAAGCAAGAGTAAATGTGAACTTGGAGTCAAGGTGGTCCTGCAGTGGTCTGTAAGAGACACGCACATTCAAAAGTCTTCGACATCCGAAAGGGGTTTGAGCCCAACTGAAGCAGTCCCAAAGTAAAATAAGGGACTGGAGCCCCCGAGCAAGTCTGTGTTGAACTGTTACGTGAGAGGTCTGAGCCCGACAGAGGGGGACCTACATGAACTGTGTGTTGTATGCATTGGGCCCGGCAGAGGGGGACATTTGAGGACTTTACGTTGGAATACAATTTTGAAAGTCAACAAAGCCTCCAACGTGGAAGGCCAGGCGGGCCTCAATCCACGGTTTGGAACTGTTTAGAGTGTTATAGACAGGATGGCACACTCTGGCTCGGTTTCTAAAGGACAGCCTTACTCTGTGAGGTATAACGTGAGGATGAGAGCTGGCTCAACTACCTTTATTCTTTTGAACACTGATTTTCCCTTTGCATGCATTTCTCCTTTTTACACTTTTTGTTCCAGAAATAGTGCAGGCATTAGGTTTTTGTTAGCATAGGCCATTTTGATTTAGCAGACACCACTAAGAATGTTTTGTTATCGTTTAAGATAGTAGTCTCGACCATCAGTTATAGGGCAGAATAGGAGTTTCTCTGACCAACATTTTCAATAAAGATTTTACAAATTGTATCCTTTGTGTCAGTGTCACACTTGTGATACCATGCCTTGCCTACAACTCGCTGATATGGCAGGTGTAAAGACCAGGTAATTCTCCCCTCTATGTTCTGCTCATAGACTTCTTTGCAGCTTTTGATCTGGTAAATCAGGGTAGGCTATGGGCAAAACATGTGAAGCTTAAGATCCCAGAAGGGCTACTGTACACATTGAGATTGCGGCACCACAGTGCAAGGGATATGGTTAGGTTAAACAGAATGGGGGATTCTTTTGGCCCCTATAAAAATCGGGAGAGGGGTGAAGCAGGGATGCGTCCTTGCCCCTTGCGGTTTAACCAATTCCTGTCTGATATGGAGGAGGCAGTGTCCCCCCCCCAGGCTCGGCAAACATCCCATTTCAAAATTGCCCCACGTAAGAGTGTTTTGGCCACCCTGACCCTCCTAGGCCATTTTCCCGAAGTAAAATGTTCAAATTGGACCCCCCAGCCGATCCGCGTGCCCTCCGCATTCCCTCCCCAGCCTGTTCCCACTTCCCTGTTTTTGTTTCGGCCCCGCCTCCCCTCGTCCGTGATTGGTCCCCTGTTGCCACACTAGTAGGCTCCCGAGCTGCACTGCTCGAAGCCAGCTCCATTTCAAAATTGCCCTAGGTGAGAGTGTTTTGGCCACCCTGACCCTCCTAGACCATTTTCCTGCTGTAAAATTTTGCAATTGCACCCCCCTCGCACCCTTGCTGCGCGCCCTCTGCATTCCCTCCCCAGCCAGCTCCCACTTCTCTGTTTCTTGTAAGATGGATCGCAGGGGTGTTGGGCTGCAATAATCACAGCTAATGCCGAAATCTGAATCGTCAAAAACATTTCAAATGGGCACATGGAATACTAGGGGTTTTGCCCATCTGTTCCATTACTCATCCCAAAAATTGAGATCTCTGGACATACTATATTTACAAGAGACATGGCTCTCCACGATGCGGAGTGTAGAGGGTTATGAAATAACTGGCAATACTTCTATAAAAAGGAAAAAGGGTTGCCCTATGGCAGGACCGATGACCTTAATCAAGAAAAAGAGTGGATGTCATATAATCAACACACTTAACCATTCGCCCTATATACAAGAAACCACAATTGAGCTGAGGAATAAAATGTACATTGTTGGCAATACACATTTATAGACAGTGGGAGTATTGCCTTTTGTGGACGAAATATGTGAGATAAATGATATCATGTCTATGGAAACGAGACCAAACATTATATTCAGATCTCTGCAGAGAACAGTGTGTGTTGAGCAGGAGATGGACAAAAAGCAGAAATGCCAAAAACAAATTGTGTCACGATGGATGGAGGAAATGGAGGCCAGGGACTTGTGTCTATTAAGGAACAAGTTACTTACCTGTAACTGTTGTTCTCCAGCGTGGGTCTGGCATGGATTCACATGCTCATGAATATTCCCCGTCGTCAGGCCGGGAATCCTCGGTATAGAAGAAAAAAAAAAATCAGTATCAGTTTCGTTTCTGATCTGTCTTTCTTAGTAGTAACCAATCACTGGTCTCTGGGTCATACTGCCCCCAGCCAATGACTGCCCTCTCCCTAAGCCCCGCCTCCGGCAGCCATCTTCAGATTTGGTAGCACGAAAAGTGGCAGTATGACCAAGTGAAGAGCCGAAGAGGGGAAGAAGGCGGGAGGGTTCGCATGTGAATCCATGCCAGACCCACGCTGGAGAACAACAGTTACAGGTAAGTAACTTGTTCCTTCTCCAGCATGGGGTCTGGCATGAATTCACATGCTCATGAATAAGAGAATACATAGCAGCACACACATGCACAACCACGGGAGGTGGCAACAGGCTCAACATTAAGCAATACAACAACATTAAGCGACTCTTACCTCCTCACCAGGCTCACCTTAGGAAAACAGGTTGCGCAGCACTGCTTGGCCGACCCTAGACTCCTCCCTTGAGTCCCGATCGACGCAGTAGAATCTTGTGAAGGTGTGCGTCGACCTCCACGTCGCAGCCCTGCAGATGTCCAGGAGGGGCACACCAGACAGGAACGCCGTGGTAGCAGCGATCGCTCTGGTCGAATGGGCTCTCAGACGGCCGGGCAGCTGTCGGTTTGCCAACCGGTGACAGTGCATGATGCAGCCGGAGAGCCATCTGGAAATGGAAGTCTTCGAGAGAGCCTTCCCTTGATTTACAGTCCCAAAGTTCACAAACAGCTGTGACTTCTTCCGAAAACTCTTCATGCGGTCCACATAGAACTTCAGCGCTCTAGCTACATCCAGCGAGTGCAAAGTCCTCTCGGCCGGTGACAAAGGCGACAGGAAGAAAACTGGCAACACCAAGGACTCGTTGAGGTGAAAGTCCGACGGCACCTTGAGCATAAAGGATGGGTGTGTCCTCAGCACCACCCTCGTGTCATGAAAAGTCAAGTATGGAGGCTTGCAAGATAGGGCCTGGATCTCTCCCACTTGTCGTGCGGAGGTGATGGCCACGAGGAAAGCTGTCTTCCATGACAGGAACTTCAAAGGCGCCAAATGCATAGGCTCGAATGGGGCCCCCATGAGCTTGGTCAGCACCACATTAAGCTCCCACGCCGGGGCAGGAGCCTTCACCTGCGGGAATGATCGGAATAGTCCCTTCATGAATTCTTTCACCAGGCGATGAGACCACAAGGACGCCCGTCCCGTCGTCCTGGTATATCGGGAGATTGCAGCCAGATGTATTTTGATGGAGGCGTGAGCCAGTCCAGCTTTGGCCAGCGACAGTAGGTACGGCAGTACTTGAGGGGCCGTAATCCGCAGAGGGTTAATCTTCTGTGCACGGCACCAGACAGAGAACCTCTTCCATTTATGTCCGTAGAACTTGAGAGTTGAGGACGCCCTGGCCTTTGCAAGAACCTCTCTGCAGTCGGCCGGGATGTCGTACCCTCCAAACTCTAGTGCTGCAGGAGCCAGGCCTGCAAGTTCAGCGACTCTGGGTTGTGGTGAAGAATGGCGCCTCCTTCTCTGGAGAGAAGGTGTGCGTCCATCGTCAGCTTGACTGGCTGGGACGTTGACAAGTCCAGAAGGTGCAGGAACCAGATCTGTCTCGGCCACGCCGGTGCGACGAGGATCATCCTGCACCGGGACCTCTTGAGCTGGTTGATGAGCCGGAGCAGCAATGGCAGCGGAGGGAACGCATAAAGAAATAGGCCGTCCCAGGGGAACGAGAAAGCATCGCCCATGCTCCTCGGCTGGGGGAACCTGCTGGCGAACCTCCGGCACTCGGAATTCGTCGCCGTCGCGAAGAGATCAATTTGGGGTTCGCCCCATCGTCAGAAGAGTCGATCCACTTGATCCTGGCCTAGTTCCCACTCGTGGCACGAGCGCAGCTCCCTGCTGAGTGAGTCGGCGATCGTGTTTTTTATTCCTGCCAGATGAAGAGGCACCAGAAACATCCCTTGGGCGACGGCCCAATGCCACAGATCCTGGGCTTCCTTGGATAGGGCCGGGGACCTGGTTCCGCCCTGCTTCCGGATGTAGAACATCGTGGTGGTGTAGTCGGTTAAGATACTCACCACCTTGCCCTTGAGGGACGGGAGGAACGACCTGAGGGCCCAGAACACTGCTCGCAGCTCCAGTATGTTGATGTGGAGCGGCCTCTCCTCTGGGAGCCAAAGGCCTCTCGCATGAAGATCTCTGGTGTGCGCTCCCCACCCCTCCAGGGAGGCATCCGTCGTCACCGTCACCTGGTGAGCTGGGGTCTGAAAGTCCGTGCGAGCAGACAGATGGGAGCGGGTACCCCACCACCGGATCGCCTGGCGGAACGTCTCGTTGAGGGATCCTGCCCTCGAAGCTGCCCGTCGACTGGATCCAGCGGGCGTCGAACTCCTGTAAGGGTTGTATCCGAAGCCTGCAAAGGCGCACCATATAAATGCAGGACATCATCCCGAGGAGGGATTTCATAGATCTTACCCTGGCCATGTCCGTGGCCAGCAGACGCTGCACCTTGTCCAGAATGGTCCTGGTCCTTTCCTCCGACGGCGAGGCCAGCCACGCCACTGTGTCGAGCTTGGCTCCCAGAAACAGGGCGACTTGCGACGGAACCAGGTGGGATTTTGGAAAGTTGATGGAGGATCCCAGGTCCGTGAGCAGCTGGACGGTCTTCGCAGTGTGCTCCACGGCGAACTCCCTTGTCCTTGCCCGGATGAGCCAGTCGTCCAGGTAGGGGTAGACGAGGATCCCCTGTAGGCGCAGCCGCGCCGCCACCGGTGCGAGGCACTTGGTGAACACCCTGGGTGCCGACTTCAATCCGAAAGGGAGGGCCTTGAACTGGTAGTGCCGCCCTTGGACCACGAACCTGAGGAACTTTCAGTGTCTTTTTAGAATGGGGATGTGGAAGTACGCATCCTCCAAGTCCAATGACGACAGGAAATCGCCCTCCTCCAACTGTCCCAGCACATGCTGGAGGGTGACCATACGGAACTTCTGTGCCTCGATGTACTTGTTCAGACGTCGTAGGTCCAGGATGGGGCGCCATCCTCTGGTCTTCCTTTTTACGAGGAAGTACCTTGAGTAAACTCCGGAGCCCCGAAGCCTCTTTGGGACGAGCTCGATGGCACCCTTCTTGAGCATCGCCCTTACTTCCAACAGTAGTTGAGGGACGTGATTTTCCTTCCTGGCCACGGGTGGAATGCAAGTGCACTTCTTCTGAAACTCGAGGGCGTGCCCTTGGGCCAGGGCATCCAGCACCCAACGGTCGGTGGAGATGGACTCCCACACGCTGACGAACCTCGCCAGCCGGCTTCCCACCGGGGTGCTTCGGCAGGGGCCCAACCCCACGGTCGGTTCAATCTTGTTTGGAGGCCGCCTTGCCTCCTTGACCTCCCTGTCGACGACGACGGGCACCACCTGACTTGCCGCATCCCCTGTAGGCTTCCTGGGACAAAGATCTTGCCGCTTGGCGGTACGTGGAGGTGCCACTGCCGGATCCCTTGGAGGCACCCTGTCTGCCTCCGGAGCTCCGAAAGGACGGCCGTTGTCGTTGGAGCACTCCCAGTGCCCGGGCAGTCTCTGTGTCTGTCTTGATGGCCTGAAGGGACTCATCAACCGCCTTCCCAAACAGGTTGTTCCCGTCGAAGGGCATGTCCAAAACCTTGGTTTGTACGTCCTGGCGGAAATCCGTGGCCTTGAGCCATCCTCGTCGTCTCAAGCAAACGCTGTTGCCCAACTGACGGAAACCAGTGTCGGCGATGTCCGTTGCCACCGTGATGGCATGGTCCGAAGCAATCTCCCCCTCCTGTAAGATTTCAAGGGCCTCAGCCCTTTTGGCGTCCGGAAGGAAGTCTAACAGAGGGGTGATTTTGAACCACAAATCCCTGTCGTAGCAGGCTACGATAGCCAGGGCGTTGGCCGCCTTGATAGTCGTCGCTGCAGATGAGATGATCCGTCATCCCATCGTGTCCAACTTCCTGCCCTCGCCGTCCGGCGGGGAAGTTGATGTCGAGGCCGATGCCCCCCCCAGCTTTCTTCTTTGCCGCCGCCGAGACGATCGAATCCGGGGTAGGTTGTGCCCGAAGGCACAAGGGGGCAGCGTCGGGGACCCGGTACTTCTTCTCATACCGGTCCCTCTTTGCCGTGGCAGGGTTCTTGAGGAGGGCGAGCCCCTCATCACAGATGTCATCAAGAAGCGGTACGGCGAGGACCGTCTTCCTTTTAGCCTCACACCGTTGGTAAAGGAACCCTGCTTTCTTTTCTTCTGGGCAGAGCTGAAAAAGCTCGGATGCCCTGGAAATCATGGCATGACAGGATCCAATCTCGACAGGCGCGGGACGCCCGAGCAGGGGGCGACAGGGGACATGTCCCGTCGTCGCCTGCGTCGTCATCTGTACCTGTCGTAGCCGTGTCCGTGCCTGTATCATCCCCATGGGTAGTAGACCGGGGGGAAGGCAGAGCAGGCCGCAGAGGTGGGAGAGGTGGCGTAGGATGCGTCCGCCTCCTCTTATGCGGTGCACTCTCCGAAGGTCCTGGCTCCGGTTCCCCCGTCGGGTCTGGCTCAGGTACCTCCGTCGGGGGAAGGGGCAACTTTGTCCTTATCTCTGAGCATAAGGACTGAATCGCTGACAAAATGGCCGCCGAGGTGTCCTGCGGCGCCGGAAACGACGGGCACGAGGGCTCTTGAGGAGCCTTTGTCAGCGACACCGTCGCTCTCGTCGTGTCCGTATCCACGATGGCCATCAGCCCCTCCCCCACCTTTTCCAACGAGGACTTTGTGGGGGTCTTCTCAATGGGCCTGAAAGACTCCCCCCTCCGCGGTGGCAGGGAGACTCTGGGTCCTGAGGGCGCCTCCACTGGTGTAGCCTCCACAGGCTGAGCCAGGGCCGCGGCGACATCCTCAATCGAGGTCTTAGCAGGGTGAATTAAGGCCATCGCCACCTTCTGGACGCCTGGGGCCTTCACCTTGGGGGGAGGGTCCGAGCCTCGCTCCCCCTCTGCCGGAATATTCGAGATCTTCCGGGGCCTCTTCAGAAGCTTCGCCGGGTTCTCGGACTTCCTCTTACCCAAGCCAGAGCGTTGGCTCGTGGTTGATGGCGCCGGGGCGGATGCGCCCTGCCTGGCAGCCAAGGAGCCTGACCGTTCGGCGCTCCTGGTGCCCGCGGAGCTTAGCCTTTTGTTGGACCCCCGTCGCTGGGGCGCCCTCACAGGACTTAGAAGACCGCTCAGACTTCTTTTTCTTCTTCTCGCCTGACGGGCTCTTCCCTTCCAGCCAGTTGGCGAGACGGAGGTGGCGATCCTTCATGGTCCGCTCTGACATGTTCCCACAAAACGCACAGTCCTTCTACGTGTGCGTCTTGTCCTCATGGAGACAGTAGAGGCATAACAAATGCTCGTCCTCCTTGAAAACATTCTGAAGCAGGCATCCAGGGCAGGTCCTGAACAGCTTCCCGGGCGTCAAGCTTCCTTTCTCCTGGGCCATGTCCGGGGTAGGCCTCGGAACTTCTGGAATCCTCCAAAAGCGTAACTCGACGAAATCTTCACCCTTGAGGGGCGTAGAAAACTCAGAAACGGATCCCCGTTGATCGGATGTAGAAACGGTGGAGCTTGAGGCTCTATTTAACCGAAAAATGAGAAAAATCTCCTGAAAAGCGCGAAAACGCAGCAAAAGCTCGAGAGCTACAGCACGAGGACTCCCGACACTTGAACGTGCGGTAAAAATCTGAGGATGGCTGCCGGAGGCGGGCCTTAGGGAGAGGGCAGTCATTGGTTGGGGGCAGTATGACCCAGAGACCAGTGACTGGTTACTACTAAGAAAGACAGATCAGAAACGAAACTGATACTGATTTTTTTTCTATACCGAGGATTCCCGGCCTGACGACGGGGAATATTCATGAGCATGTGAATCCATGCCAGACCCCATGCTGGAGAAATGGCAATACAGCAGGGGACATTCCTCCACGAGCAACCTGGAAAAGAAACCATCAAAAATCTGTCCTCGATTATTTCTTCGTGTCGGAACAAATTGCCCAGAAAATTAGCAGGTTGTGTGTGATCAATATGATACAGAGTGATCACAATCTTGTGAAAATAACATTTCTTGAAACAAAGAAATCCCCAGATACATGGAAACAACCTGTGATAGTAGATCCTAGAAGAAATAAACTGAGGATGGATTCCAATAAGGTGGATAACATCACGGGAGACTTGCAAGATGAAATAAACAAGAAGAGCAGCAATAAAATGGATTACTGTGCCTTATTAGAACAATACATAGAAAGCTTGCGAGGAAGCATAACATGAGGTTTAAAAGGCGTCATATACATGATACTGAAATCTTAAACAGCGGGCACTTCGAGAAAAAAAAAAAAAACAGCATAGTTCTCGTTGTTAGCCTTCGTGATTAACCTATCAAAAAGAAAAAAAAGCCAAATTGAGGTATAAACTGCATTGTTCGTTCTCATAGAGGGGTGCCCATGGCACTTTTTTATTTTTACAAGGGCCTTTGGTTTGGTCACCCTAAGTGTCCTAAGGTCATCCAGACGTGGGCCCTTGCTCACTTTGCTCAGAGAGGCACAGCTCCACCTCACTGATGGTGGCAAACAAGGCTGAAACATGTGTATGGGGTTGCTGTTGGTAGCATTTCGGTGCAGGACTGCCATGTGGGCGGGACAAAGTCTGATATGTAAATAGATATTTCCCATCTATGAAAGGTACAGTGAGCTAAAATGTGGCTGCAGACTCTAGAGTGGGTACCTTCCCATAGAAAAGGCCATTTTTGCCTTGTTCGTTCTCATAGATGGGCGCTCATGACATTTTTTGATAAAAACTGGTTAACCTCCCATAAATGCATAATGGAACAGTGAGATGCAGAAACAATGATGAGCATTTTGTCTCGGAAAAACTTAAGGGATTTTTCGGCTATTGTTAATGTCATTGATGCCCCTCAGCAATCCATATTGTGCAATATGGTATCACAGGCACAGTGGATTTCTCACTACACCGAATTGTTTATGAAGAAAGAGGCCATAGAAGAACACTGGCTCCCTTCGTAACATCTCTCAAACTAGTTCCTCCAGGGCCCCCGGCCCAGACAGCTTAACTAATAAAATGTTAAAACAAAATCCTAACGAGTGGGCTTTTTTTCTGCGATCTCCTGTTCGGAATAATATTGGAGGATTGTGTGATACCGGCATTGTGGAGTAGTGAAATTGTAGTGCCAATATTTAAAAAGTGAATAAGATCAGAGCCAAAACATTATCGGACAATTGTACTCCTCGACGTCCCAAAAAAAATATTTGCAATCCAACTGCAACGTCATCTAGCAGCCTGGATTAAAAAGGACCCTTACTTTTGATCTGAGACAAACTGGATTGGTCAAGGGTGTGGGGTGTGGGCTAAATCTTTTGTTTATCAATCTACTGAAAATTGAAGCAATTAAACAAGGGACAAAAATCTACCTTGCTTTGGCACACCATTGACAAAACTCCTATGGACGAAGTTAAGACAATGAAATTGCCCAGTAAACCTGATCATGGCAATTAAAGTGCTACACTCCGGAACAGAGAGAAGAATTTGCCTTGACCGAAATGGTACTTGTTTCACACCTCTGAACGTTTTTATGGGGGTGGACAAAGCATGTCCTTTGGCTTCCATATTATTTAACTTGTTCATATCTGACATTGGAGAAACTGTAGGAAGCGTGACTGTGTTGGCGCCAACAATCTACAGAAATCATCTGAGATGGATGCTATACGCAGATTTAGTCCTGTTGGACGTAACCCCCTTCTCCAGCATGGGGTCTAGCATGCATTCACATGCTCATGAATATTCCCCGTCAGGCTGGGAATCCTCGGTAAGGAAAAAAATCAGTTTCACTTCTGAACTGTCTTTCTCCTAACTACCAATCGCTGGTCTCTGGGTCATACTGCCCCCAGCCAATGACTGCCCTCTACCTAAGCCCCTCCTCTGGCAGCCATCTTCAGATTTGTACCACACGTTCAAGTGTTGAGTCTTCGTGCTATAGCTCTCAAGCTTTTACTGCGTTTTGTGATTTTTCTAAGAGTTTTGCTCTATTTCTTTGGTCAATCGAGCCTCAAGCTCCATCGATCCATCTTCCGATTAACGAGGACCCTTTTTTCGGATTCATCAGCGCCCCTCAAGGGAAATTTTTCATCGAGTTTCTTCTTGGAGGATTCCAGAAGCTTCTTCAAGGCCTACGCCACGTGGACATGGTGGATGAGAAGGACTCGGCGCCTCTCCAAGGTTTGCCCCGGCTGCAACCTACGGAATGTCTTTTCGGACGACAGACATTCCCTGTGCCTTTACTGCCTGCACTCAGACCCGACGCACGTGGAGGTTGACTGTGCGGCTTGTCGGGAGATGGTGCCCCGCATGCGGACCGATCTGCCCAAGCACCTCAACGAGTGGCTGCAGGCCAAGGCCCCTGCTCTAGGTGAGTCCCAGCAGCATGCCTCCCCTACACAGAGCAGACAGGTGAGCGGTCGAGTCCACTGCCTCCGGGAGCGCCGTTGTGACAGGCTCCTCAGCAGCCAGGGCGAGTAGAGAGTCTCCAGCGCCTTTGACCACGAGCTAACGCTCAGGATCTTCGAAGAAGAAGTAGGACCATCCGGGAAAGCTCTTGGAGAAGACCCAGCCTGGCCTTGGAGAGAAGGCCAATGAAGAGCGGGGGCCCGACACTCCTTCGAAGGTGAATGCTGCGGACTCGGCCAAGACCGTGAGGCCCAGGTGCATCAGACGAGGGCCCAACCTTCCATCGGAGTGGTGGCGTCCCTCGCGAAGGCCGCCGTGGCAGATCCGCAGGACACGGCCCCAAAGGCGAGAGTATCCCTGCCTGCCAGGAGGGAATCCTCATTCCAGCCCATCGAAAAGGCGCCAGAGAAGATGATGCCCATCATTTTATGGAAACCGTCTCCCTTTGTCGCATAGAAGGGAGGGGGGGTACGGTAGCCCTCCTGGGCACGGACATCTCCGAGGAGGAGCTCACCAACCTCCTGATCCTCCAGGAGGGAAGATGGATCGAGAGCAGGCCCTACGGGAGGGATCCCGACGAGGGCGACGACGAAGGTGACAACAAAGGTAACAACGTGAAGACCAATGAGCAGCAGGGCGGTGACGACACTGAAGAACCACCTACGCCGCAAATGCCCTTGTCTGCGTCACCGCCATCACCACCTCAGCGACCACCTGGGGATATCTCGGTGGACATTCTTACGGCTCTGCATACCCTGTGCTCGGAAATCCGAACAAGGATGCCTCTTGAGCCGGCGGCCCCACCAGCAGCGCTGGAACCATCAGAGGAACCATCATCCAAGAGGAGGAGAGTTCACCCACTCCTTTCCACCCTTCGCCTCCCTCTCCCTCCACCGAGGGATGAGATGGTGACGACTGTCACGGATGACGGTGGCGGCTTGGGGGGTGCGGGGGGGCAATCTCCCATCTCCGCCTGCCAGATCTTCACTGCCCGATGAGATAGGCTCATTCCACACCATGATCTCCAGGGCCTCTGAGCTTTCCAGCTCGTCCCGGAGGAGGAGAAGAAGAAGAAAGAGGGTTTCCTGTACAAGCGCTGAGGGGCAAAGAGGAAGACCGTGCTTTCGATCCCGCTATTGGATGAAATTTGGGACGAGGGGTTGTCCCTCATGAAGAACCCTTCATCGGCTCTGGTGAAGAGGGACCGGTATGAGAAGAAATACAGGGTGCCGGACTCTGCGCCCAAGTGCTTATGGTCCCAGCCGTCTCCAGACTCTGGTTTAGGCTGCAGCAAAGAAGAAGTCGTCTAGCTCCTCCTCGTTGGCGGCCTCCTCGTCATCACGTCGGCAGTGACGACCATCAAGGCTGCTAACGCCCTCACCATCGTGGCGCATTACGACAGAACTTTGGTTCAAGATGGCCCCCCTCTTGGACTTCCTTCCTGGCGACAACAGGGCAGAGGCATTGAAGATCCTACAGGAAGGCGAGGTGGCTTCGGACCACGACAGTGGCCACAGACATTGGCGACATGAGATTCCGCCAAATGGGCAACAGCATTTGCCTATGTCAGCGAGGCTGGCTGAGGGCCACTAATTTCAGCAAGTATGTTCAGTCAAAGGTGTTGGACATGCCCTTCGATGGGGACAATCTGTTCGGAAATACTGGACGAGTCTCTTCAGGCCATCAAGACAGACACAGACGGCTCGTGCCTTGGGCACGCTTCAGCAACGACGGCCATCCTTTGACTTCTGAGGGAAAATCGCAAGGTTCTTCTAAAGGATTCGGAGGAGGTGCTTCGTCCTAATGTCAACCCTCCAGCTCGTTGTCCCAGGAGAACTACAGGGGCCGTGCCCCCAAGGCGGCGCTTCAACATCAAAACAGGACTGAACCGGGCGTTGAGTCGGGTCCCCACCCGTGCACCCCAGTGGGAGTCCGGCGGGTGAGCTTTGTCAGCGTGTGGAAGACCATCTCCACTGACCGTTGGGTGCTGGACGCTCTCGCCCACGGACACACCTTAGAGTTCCAACGGATGTGTCCCCGTATACCACCGGTAGACTGTCAGGAAAATCACATTCCTCAGCTGCTGCTGGAGGTGCAGGCCGTGCTAAAAAAGGGTGCGATAGAGCTCATCCAAAAGAGACTCTGGGGCTCCGGAGTGTACTCTTGTTACTTCCTTGTCAAAAAGAAGACCGGCGGTTGGAGGCCCATCCTGGACCTCTGCCGCCTGAACAAGTACATCAAGTCTCAAGCGTTTCGGATGGTGACTCTTCAGCACGTGCTAGGACAGCTAGAAGAGGGGGATTTTCTATATCCGCTGGACTTCGAAGATGCCCATTTTCACATCCCAATACACAAGGGCCACTGCAAGTACATACGCTTAGTGGTTCAAGGACAACCCTACCAGTTCAACGGCCTTCCCTTCGAACTGAAGTCGGCGGCAAGAGTGTTCACCAAGTGCCTGGCGCCGGTGGTGATGCAGCTGCGCCTACGAGGGTCCACGTGTACCCTTACCTGGACGACTGGCTCATTCGGGCAAGCTCAAAGGACATCGGCGTCGAAAACACAGCGAGGACCGTCCAACTCCTGACGGATCTGGGGTTCTTAATGAACTACGCAAAGTCCTGCTCGATTCCGTTGCAGGACACGCGGTTTCTCGGATCCCAACTCAACACAGTGTCGTGCCGGGTGTCTCCGTCGGAGGAGAGTATAGTGGCCATCTTGGGCAAGGTACAACGGCTGTTGGCCCTGAAGGTCGCAAGGATGAGGTCCATCAATCCCTACTCGGCATGTCGTCATGCATATACCTCATTTGGCTGGGCAGGCTATGGATGCGTCTGCTGCTGGAGTTCCTCGACGTCCGTTGGATACAAGTGTCGGGAAGCTTCCAGGACAAGATCACACTCAACGAGGGTTTCTTTCAAGCATAACTGTGGTGGGGAGTGCACGCACATCTGTCCGCAGGTGCGGATTTCCAGACCCCACCTCACCCGGAGACTGTCACGACGGACGCCTCCCTGGAAGGATGGGGAATGCACACCGGAAGTCTTCATGCAAGAGGCATGTAGCTACTGGAGGAGAAGACATTGCACATCAAAGTGTTGGAGCTGCAGGCAGTGTTTTGGGCCCTCAAGTCTTTTCTTACGTCCCTCAAGGGCAAGGTGGCACGTGTCTTCACGGACACCACCACCACAATGTTCTATTTCCGGAAGCAGAGGTGGAAACCAGATCCCCAGGGCTCTCCAATCTGGCAGGAGTGAAAAACATCGCCGACACCGTCGTGCCACGAGTGGGATTTTCGGCAGGACCAAGTGGATCACGTGTTCCGCAGATGGGGCAATCCCCAGATCGATCTGTTTGCGACGGCGACGAACACCAAGTGCCGGAGGTTTGCCAGCAGGTTTCCGCAGCTGGGGAGCATGGGGGACGCATTTTCTTTCCCCTGTGACAGCCTGTTCCTGTATGCGTTCCCTCCGTTGCTTCTTAGACTAGTCAATCAACTCAGACTGTCCTGGTGCAGGATGATCCTCATCGCACAGGCGTGGCCGAGAGATATGGTACCCGGACCTTCTGAAGATTGTCAGCATCCCCTCCAGTCAAGCTTCCGCCAGGGAAGGAGGCACGATTCTGCACCACGACCCAGGCCTGGCTCCTACAGCACTAGAGTTTGGGGGCTATGATCTCCCGGCAGATTGTAAGGAGGTGCTCGCTAAGGCCAGCGCTTCACCTACACTCAAATGCTATGGGAACAAGTAGAAGAGGTTCGCCGTTTAGTGCCGTACTCAGATCGACCCTCTACGAGTCACTGCTCCGCAGGTGCTTCCTTATTTGTTGTCGTTGGCCAAGGCAGGACTGACCCATGCTGCCATCAAACCTCATCTGGCGGCTATCTCCCGTTACACCAGATCTCCTGGATGATCATCCTTATGGTTGCATCGATTGGTCAAGGAGTTTGTCAAAGGACTATTTTGCTCGTTCCCGCCGGTGAAGGCCCCCGCCCTGGCGTGGGAGCTCAATGTGATGCTTACTAGGCTCATGGCTCCTCCGTTCGAGCCTATGCATTCGGCTCCACTGACATTTTTGTCGTGGAAAACAGCTTTTCTTGTGGCCATCACCTCTGCATGACAAGTGGGAGAAATCCAGGCCCTCTCTTGTAAACCACCTTATTTGACTTTCCATGAGACGAGGGTGGTGCTACGGTCACACCCCTCCTTCATGCCCAAGGTGCCGCCGGACTTTCATCTAAACGAGCCCTTGGTGTTAACCGCATTCTTCCCGACGCCAGCTAAGAGGACTTTGCACTCGCTGGATGTGGCTAGAGCACTGAAGTTCGATGTGGACCGCACAAAGTGTTTGCGGAAGAAGTCGCAACTTTTTGTGAATTTTGGCCATGGGAAGGCCCTCTCCAAGGCTTCCATTACCAGGTGGCTCTACGCCTGCATCACTCATTGTCACTGGTTGGTAAACTGACCGGTGCCTGGCCGTCCGAGAGCCCATTCGACCAGAGAAATCGCTGCAACTACAGGTTTCCTGTCTGGTGTGCCCCTGCTTGACATCTGCAGGGCTGCTACGTTGAGGTCGACTCACACCTTCACAAAGTTCTACTTCGTCGACAGGGATTCCAGGGAGGAGTCCAGAGTCGGCCAAGTAGTGCTGCGCAACCTGTTCAATTGAAGGTGAGCCTGGTGTGGAGGTAAGAGATGCTTAATGTTGAGCCTTGCCACCTACCGTGATTGTGCATGTGTGTACTGCTATGTATTCTTGATTCATGAGCATGTGAATCCATGCCAGACCCCATGTTGAAGAAGGAACAAGTTACTTACCTGTAACTGTGGTTCTCCAGCATGGGTCTGGCATGGATTCACATGCGAACCCTACCGCCGACCCCTCTGCGGCTCTTCTCTTGGTCCTACTGCCACTTCACGTGCTACCAAATCTGAAGATGGCTGACAGCGGAGGGGCTTACGTAGAGGGCAGTCATTGGCTGGGGAAGTATGACCCAGAGACCAGTGATTGGTTGTTAGGAGAAAGACAGTGAAGAAAAAATCTGTTTCACTTCTGAACTGAGGATTCTCAGCCTGACGGGGAATATTCATGAGCATGTGAATCCATGCCAGACCCATGCAGGAGAACAATAGTTACAGGTAAGTAACTTGTCCCATCGGCCTCCAACAGAAACGGTCTGCTCTGGAAAATTATGTTGATGCAAATGGTCTAAAAAAAAAAAATCCCACTAAATCTGTAATTTTAATTCTTCAGAACCTCAAAGGAAGAAAAGGGGTGATAAAAAAGCAATACCAGTGGCAGCTTAACAGCAACTTCAACGACGCTCCATGGAAGCAGAAGACCAAGGCGAAATGCAAACGGCTAGCTGCCCAAGGTGCCATGACAAACAAATCTGGCAAATTTTCATTGAAACCTTTGGTTGAATTTTATAAAGGCAAAAGGTAGTGCCAGCTCTGATTCATGGAGCTGAAGCTGCATTGGGATGCTCATAATCTATATGGGCTTCTTGTGAAAATGTCTTCTGGCGAAATGTTCTGTGCCTGCCAAAAGGAACCCCGACCGCCTGTATCAGGTATGAGCTGGGTCTCATATCGATAAATGCGAGAGTAACGTAGAATTTGCTTTGCTTATTGGAGTAGACAGTCCGCCACAATTCAATATACTGCACATTCCAGAAAGTGGTAAGAAGGAAACAATTTTGTGCAAATGGCCAGAACGCTGTGAAGAGATTATAGCGCAGCTAAATACAGACAACGCTCTTCAAGTGAATCAAACTTCAAAAATAAATACATTTTAAAAAGTCAGCAAGATTGGGTGGACAACACGGAGAAGAGAGCACAACACAGATGTCTGCAAAATGAGGATCGATCTGTGTGATTTTTATGTCGTGGAAATGTCTGCGACGGAAAAGTTTGCATGAGAAATGTGCGAACCACAAAAGGTTTGCACATTTCCCCATGCAAACAGGCATAAAAACCCCTACAAACCCACACCCCCACCCACACCACACACCCCCACCCACACCTCCAACATACCCAAACCCTACTTACCTTTCCTTCACGCTGTCTCCCCGCGGCACCAGCCCCCGTTTTAGAAATTTTCTTTTTTGATTTTTTCTCGTGCCCGCTCCGTTGGTGTCCCCCGCAACACCCTGCTCACTATACTGTATAGCATCAGGAGCGTGGTATTGCGGGTTACACCCCCGCAGCCCCTGTTTTTTTTTCTTTTTGCGGGGGGCTGGGGTGTTGTCCCTGCGGGACAACCCCCCAGCCCCAAGTCCGACCCCACCGACACTACGAAAAGTTCAGACTTTTCGTAGTCCAAACTTTTCGTGGTATTTGTTTTAGGTCTTTTGCTGGGGTTGGAGTTTTTTTATACAGTAAAAACCTACAATACGCCAAAATAATGCTCCGGAATCTAAAGCTTATAACAAATTACCAAACTATTTTGAAAAGTTTGCCAGCAGGCATCATAGAGCAATCTATATGAAGTTCCGGTTGAATTTATTTGAAACTAAAGAAAGACAAGGTTTGAGAAAAAAAATTTGCTCTTTGACTCTAGGTGTAGATTCTGCAACAATTCCAAAGAAACTCTGAAACATTTGACCTTGTTCTGTGTAGGACTGAAAATGTTGAGAACAAGTTCATAGGTCCAGAAGTTTTGAAAAGTCTGTCATTGTGTGGAGCGGACTCCTGGGCTATGTTGTCAGAAGGAGCCAATAACAAAATGTACATATGTCTAATGTTCTACTTGGAACAAGTGAATAAGATGCTGCTGAAGAAAAAAAGCATGAAGTAAACAAACTAATTGATAGGATGATCTGATGAACTGAATTTGAAAATGTAATGTATTTTAGAGGACTTTTTAAAAAATGTTTGTAAAAACTGTAAAACAAATTAAAAATAAGTCACTATTCGAGAAGAACGATTCTCCAAAACTGGACCATTCTACATACAGAGGACATCAACATTAAAAAACCACGCTTTGTCTTTCAAAGGATGTGTTCTTTTAAAGGCAAATTGGTACATATATACGAAGAACCACAAGTTAGCAAATTGATTCAACCGACATTATGGGCTTTGCCCCCAGTGAGGTGCCATTTAAATAACTTCGACTAATATACTGGTCTGGATAAAGCCCAACAAATTCCTGCCACCCCTGAAGCCTAAGTTCCCTCTGTCAACCATCAGAGCCACCCAATTCTTGCCACAGCTAAACAGCAGAACCAACTACCTTAATGCTGATGACATCCAGCCAGTTGGAGGTCACTGTAAATTATCTACTTTCCAAGTGACCCACAGTCTTATCTCCACACCGGGACCTTACCTTCCATGTACCACCTTCGCAAGAAACGCTAGGCTTGGCTCGAGATTTAACAAAACCCCCAGACCATCTACTAGACAGCCTCTCAAACACAGTCGACTTCCTTGCCTGAAAAAAGTCACATCAAACGCCCACAAAGCTAATAGAACTGGTAAGAAATACCTGCTGCCAGACCCCAATTCACCCAGCAATAGTCCTATGCAGCTTTAAAGGTGCTCTGATCAATGCAAAATCCCTGGTAGCGCACGCAGTAGACATAGCCGACTTGATCACTGCTAAACAATTGGACTTCCTAGTAATAACAGAGAGCTGGCTCCATGCAGCTGCTGGTCCCACCCTTTTACTTGCTATCCCAGCCAATTACACCATCCTTAGATCTGATAGAGAATCTTCCAGAGGCGGCGGCGTTGCCTTCATCACCAATTCCAGTTTGGGACTCCACACATTCCCTTGTCACGTTGTGCGAATTGCTGGCAGTGAAACTCCCCCCTCACCAACTCTCGCACTATACCCATGCATCAGATATATAGACCCCCAGGACCCATCAGTTCTTTTAAGGAAGAAATAATTGTTGATTTTTACGACTATCAATATATAAACAGTAGAAAAAAATAGTAAACAAACATTTCATCAGATTAGAGTTCTATTAAAACAGGTCATCAACTTATAATTTAATTTCTAGCTATATATATATATATATATATATATATATATATATATATATATATGGGATACATTACTCACCGTAATCGTATTTCTGATGCTTGTATCTGCTTAGATTCACATGCTGTGCATAGGCCGACATCTAGTGGAAGCTGCGGAGTATTACAGTTTGTTTTTCGAAACTCGAAAATGGGCGTCGACACAGGCGTGCCAGTAATACTATCCCTAGTGTGACGTCCACTGTACCCAAGATCCCTCACGCGTCTAGGATCCTCAGATTGTATTTTTTCTGACATGAGGAAGCATGAGGAGTAGCGTGAGTACAGATAATCCAAGCAGATAGACAGAAAGGTAAGACTACAAGCAATCATGCGCCTTCTCTCGGAGGGGAGGAAGGGTGGGTCGCATGTGAATCTAAGCAGATACAAGCATCAAAAATACGATTACGGTGAGTAATGTATCCCTTCTGAGGCTTGTGGAATCTGCTTAGATCACATGCTGTGCATAGATTAGCGAGCAGTACCAGAAGAAGGAGGTGGGATGTGAGAAGGGTCATGAGCAAACAGGTGTCTTAGAACCGCTTGTCCCACTTGTGTATCTGTCTTGGAATGAGTGTCAATACAGTAATGCTGAGTAAAAGTGTGAATAGAGCTCCAAGTAGCTGCTTTGCAAATGGTGTCGAGGGGAACATTTGCAATGAAAGCCAGAGTGGCCCCAATGCCTCTAGTAGAATGGGCCCTTGGCGTAAAAGGCAGAGTTTTTTCAGAAAGAGAGTAACAGCTGTATACAGTTGATAATCCACTTCGAGATCGCGCCTTTAGAGACGCGATCCCCCTCTCTGCCTGTAGCTACGGAGACAAACAGTTGATCTGTTTTCCTTAGCGGTCTGGTTTTATTTACATAGTAGAGGACCGCCCTACGCACATCAAGGGTGTGTAGTTTCACCTCAGCTGAGCTTTGCGGGTTCTGGAAGAAAGCTGGAAGCTCTATGGACTGGTTTACATGGAACTTAGATATAAATTTAGGTGAGAACCTAGGGTGTGTGCGTAAAACCAGTTTGTCTTTGTGGATAGTAAAGAAAGGATCCTGCACTGACAGAGCCTGAATTTCACTGACCCTTCTTATAGAGGTAATGGCTACTAAGAAGGCCGTTTTATAAGTCAGGTGTTTGAGACTACTTTTATGCATGGGTTCGAAAGGGGGGCCCATGAGCTTAGCTAGCACCACATTGAGGTCCCATCCTGGCGGTGGGTTCGAAATAGGAGGGTGAAGTCTCTTTACTCCTTCCATGAAGGCTTTAACTACTGGTACTTTCCACCACGATACTTTGTTATGGGATGTGGTGTAAGCCGAGAGGGCTGCCAGGTGTACTTTCAGAGAGTTAAAAACCAAGCCTGCGTCCAGCAGGTGGAGCATGTATGTTACAACGTTGGAAGGAGTGCAATCAACTGGGTTGATTTGTTTATTCTGGCACCAAATAACGAATCTCTTCCACTTGTCAAAGTAACAGTGCCTTGTGTTTGGTTTCCTGGATTCTTTTAGGATGTCCATACACCTTTGTGGTAAATTGAGATGCCCAAACTCTATGACCTCAGGAGCCATGCTGCCAGGTTCATTGAGTTGGGTTCCTGGTGCACTGTTTGACCTTGTTGCTGGGACAGTAGGTTGTACCAGGTTGGGAGTTTGATGGGCTCGCACACCGCCATCCTGCGTAGGTGTGGAAACCATGGTTGTCTCGCCCACATGGGAGCAACTAGGATGAGCGTCATCGATTCCTTGTTCATCTTGTACACCACCTTCCTGATGAGAGGAGTTGGTGGAAAAGCGTACGCAAACATCCCTGACCAGTTCATCCACAGGGCGTTCCCTTGGGAGTACGGCTGGGGGAACCTGGATGCAAATCCTGGGCATTGTTTGTTTTCGCTTGTGGCGAATAGGTCTATAGTGGGGAAACCCCACTGAGAGAAGAGATCTTCTACGATATCTCTGTGAAGGACCCATTCGTGTTCTTTTGGGAGGGAGTCTCTGCTTAGGGCATCCGCTAGGGAATTGAGCTCCCCTGGAACATGTTGTGCTGACAGGAAGATGTTCCGTCTGAGTGCCCATATCCAGATTTTCTGGGCAAGTTTGGACAGATTTGGTGAACGAGTCCCTCCTTGTTTGTTCAGATAGAACATGGCTGTCGTGCTGTCCGTCTGGATCTGCACCGACAAGTTTAGCAGATGGGGCTCGAACGCCCGAAGCGCTCGGAATACTGCCAGAAGCTCTAGCAGGTTGATGTGGTTCTTGGCTACTGAGTGAGACCAGAGACCCTGAGCTGTGTGGTGGAGATGGTGAGCTCCCCACCCAGTCAGGCATGCATCTGTAGTCACCACTGCCTGTACTTCGGGATCGTAAAAAGGTTTTCCCCTTGCGAGATTCTCTCTTGTCCACCAGTGTAAGCTCTGTACGAGTGTTGGCGAAACGACCACTAGATCGTCCCACTGACCACTTGCCTGAGACCACTGTTTCGTCAACCATTTCTGCATGGGACGCATGCGCAGTCGCGCGTGGGGGACCAGGTAAATGCAGGACGCCATCATGCCCAGTAACCGCATTGCTTTGCGTACCGTTATTTGTTGACCTGACTGATAATGTGGAATTTGCAGTAGTATATTCCGAATTCTCTCTTCCGAAGGGAAGGTCAACCCTTCCTGAGTATCTAGGATTGCTCCTAGGAACTGTTTTGAGGTGCTTGGCACTAGGATCGACTTCTTCTCGTTGATTGAGAAGCCTAATTCGTGGAGGAGGTCGATAGTCCTTTGAATGTTTGTCCTGCAAATTCCTGGGGTTTCCCCCGTTATGAGCCAGTCGTCCAGATAAGGGTACACTGGGATTGCCTCCCTGCGTAGGTGTGCAGCTGCCACCGCCAGTACCTTGGTGAATACCCTTGGTGCTGAAGCTATCCCAAAGGGCAGTACCTTGAATTGGTAGTGGCGACTGTTCACCTTGAAGCGCAAGTACTTTCTGTGCGCCGGGAGCATGGAAATATGAAAATAAGCATCTTTCATATCCAAGGTTGCCATGTAATCCCCCTTTTTTAGGAGGGGGATTACCTCTTGTAGCGTGGTCATACGGAATTTTTGGGGCTTGACATACTTGTTGGCAGGCCGTAAGTCCAATACTGGGCGCATTGTCAAATCTTTCTTTGGCACAAGGAAGTAAGTTGAATAGATACCCTTGTTTACCTGGTGTCCTGGGACGAGTTCTATCGTGTCCTTTTCTAGCAGAATGGCGATCTCCTCGAGAAGGATCTTCTGATTTTCTAAGGAGTGTACTCTTTGTCGTGGAGGATGGTTCCAGGGACGCTGCAGTAATTCTATACAATATCCTGTGGACACTGTTGACAGCACCCATCTGTCTGAGGTGATCCCTTCCCAAGCCTGGGTGAAGTTGGAAATGCGTCCCCCTTCTGGGGTTGCGTGAGAAGGGACCCTGAACTGAGCGTCACTGCTTTGGTGGAGGCGTGCCACCTCCCTTGTTGGGGCTGCCTCTGCCTCTCCCACAACCTCTTTTGTTACCCCTGCCGTAACTTTGGGTAGACTGCTGGCTGTTGTTCCACTGTGTACCCTGTCCCTGGGCATAGTTGCCTCTGTGAATTTTGGCCGCGTGGGCGACGAAAATTACTGTTCCCCCTCTGGTTAGGGGGTTTGTTGGTTAGTTGGCCAAGGGATTTCAGTGTTTCGTATTCGTCCTTGGCGTTTTTCAGTGCGTCTTCGACCGCTTTCCCAAACAATAGATCGGGTTCCACCGGCTTGTCTATTAATGAAGCCTGAGTTTCTGTTTTGAACCCCGACTGCCGAAACCACGCATGTCTTTTGATAACAGTACCTTCTGCTATCAATCTCCCTGCGTTGTCCGCGGCGTCGAAAGTTGCTTTCAATATGCAACCAGACACGGCTCTCCCTTCTGCCGAGATCCGAGCCAATTGGCCCTTTAACGGTTCAGGAGCAGAGGCTATGAGTGCCGCGACCTCTTCCCATTGATGGCAGTTGTAGCTGGCCAACAGGGTGGTGGAGTTAGCAATCCTTGCTTGGTAGGCGGGCGTTGAGGCTACAATCCTGCCAAACCCGTAAAGTTTCTTGCTCTCCTTGTCGGGAGGAGCTTCTGACGAAGATAAGGGTGTTCCAGCCCTCTTCCGAGTGTTGGTAACAACTAGGGAGTCTGGTTTATGATGTCCTCTTATATAGAGAGGGTCAGACTGGGCTGCCCGGAAAAGTTTTTCGACCCTGGGGTTGACTGCTCTGGTGAGGTTTGGGTTCACCAGGGACGGATCTATTCTTCGTTGGATGGATTTAAGGATAGGAATGGTCTGAGCGACCGGCCTCCTCTCTCCCACCAACTCTTCTGCGAAGTCCCTTTCCTCCTGTACACCGTGGGTGTCGATGTGAAAATGTTATGCCGCGCGAGCGAGAACCTCATTAAGGAGGGGCTGGTTATCGACTGGCGAGTCGGTAACTGGGGCTTCGTTCTCTACCGGGTAATCTACTCTGTAAATTTCCTGCTCATCTTCTCCCTCCTCCTGGTCCTCATCATCCGCATAGTATTCCGTCCCGGTTTGTTCCTCCATAATTCCAAACTCCTGGTCCCCCTCAGGGAAAGGCTCTCCTTGGTACCTGGGGTGTGGAGTAGAGTATGGAGTAGAGTAAGGCTGCACCTCGAAGGGTTCAGGTCTTTCGAACCGGGCCTTTTTACTTAGGGGGATAGGATCAGTGGAACCTGAGGGTGTGGCCCCCTGAGGGTCATACGAGAGGAAATGCTCTTGATTGTTGTCGTAAAAATCAGCTAAGGAAGACATCCTTGACATGAAGCTGTCTATGTCTTCACTGGACCATTCTTTGGAACAGGGGATGATTTTAGTAGGCAATTTAGGGGACTTATCAAGGGTACCCTTGCTGGATGTTGATCTCTCAGTAGACTTGTATTTGTCTGTCTGCTTAGGGGGGGAAGGATGGTCTTACAGGAGTGGAAGAATGTGCTTTCCGCTGTTTCCCCCCCTCCCCGTGCGTGTAAAAATGTTTTCCCTGTACCTTGGAGGCCCCGGAGACTTTCGACGCCTGGCGTCGAGGATCGGGAGAGGTATCTGTGTTTTTCGAGCGTGGGGCCTCGCTGGTGTTAACTGCGAGCTCCGTCTCTTGGAGCGCGGCCTGGGGGTGGAAGTCGTCTTCGTCCTCCGAAGATCGAACTTCCGTTAGTCTAGGGAGCGAGGCACTCTTGGCAAGAGTGGATGATTGCCTTGCGTCATGAGGCGATCTCGATCGAGCGCGCCCAGAGGACACCGAGTCGGACCGTTCTATCTGTGCCTCTTTCCGAGAAGTCGACGTCGTCGAGGTTCGGTTGGACTTAGTGTGCTTAGTGTGTGTAGGGTGTGTAGCGCTTGCGTCGCCGGGGGTCTTCCCCATAGCCGCCCTGCCGGACGACCTTCCGAGGCTGAAGGCGCCCTCCGCTGCCATGGCCGCCTGCCTGGCGTGGTGGGCCCAACGCTTTGTCGAACGGTCCTTAAGTGTCTTAGGTTTAAACCTACTACACGCTCTGCAGTTCGCTTCGGGGTGGTCCCTCGGCAAGCAGAGATTGCACGTGGCGTGCCTGTCGACCCAAAGGTATTTGCGGTTGCACTTGGGGCAGAATTGGAAAGGGGTACCCTCCATACGCACCTTGAGGCAGCGGGCTGGTAAGTGTAGGAAATATATAAGGTGTACCTATATACCAAGAGTGAAGAGTATGTACCACCCCCCACTCTCCCTACTTGCAGGGCCGAGGCCAGCGGCCTACTAGGCCCGGGCCGAGGCCAGCGGCCTTCCGAGGCCCAGATCCGTCGTGCAGCAGCCGACGGTCGATGTCTTCTCCAGCCGTCGTCGAGGGTCGACGTTGGGGTGGGGAAGGATGTCAATAAAGAATTATAAATTACAATTATTAGCAAAAGTATGGCTAAGGCCAGGGGACTCCGCAAGATGCTTCCGACCAGTATGGCGGAAAAAAACAATCTGAGGATCCTAGACGCGTGAGGGATCTTGGGTACAGTGGACGTCACACTAGGGATAGTATTACTGGCACGCCTGTGTCGACGCCCATTTTCGAGTTTCGAAAAACAAACTGTAATACTCCGCAGCTTCCACTAGATGTTGGCCTATGCACAGCATGTGATCTAAGCAGATTCCACAAGCCTCAGAAATATATATATATATATATATATTCAGTGAAAAAACTTTGTTAAAGGGACGTTATGGTTCCAAGTAAAACCGAAAAACCCTTGAAATTCACCAGTTATGGTAAGCTAAGCAACCATAACTCGCGCCACCACCGTGCACTGCTAAGACTAACACCCACGACATCAAAGAGGACATCACAAATGTCATTGATGACATCCCATGTGTATGTACTTTTCATGAAATATGTGTACAAGGGATTCTTATTATAATGTTGCGAAAAAAGTGTCAAGGATCATTGCAATAAATATCATACCCTAATTAGTGCATTGAACGATGCATTGATATAAATAGCATTCGATTATGGGGTTCTATCTAGTATACTAAGCTACTCATGCAGAAACATAGCATTGTGTGCAGCGTACAAGATGAAGGTATAATATTCGTAATGTTAATATGTTGAATAATGAAATGATAATTGTTTTCTTAATAGATTTTTGTGTACTGTGAAATATGTAATAAGTAGCTAATAAAATCCATGTATTACATAATTGCATTACTATAGACAAAACACAAAGAGACAAGAACACATACCAATATGGGTATATACAGGGAAAGTGAAGTTAGCAAAAAAGCACAAGTAGTAGCAGAAACAATTCATAACGTAACTGATTATTTTCATTCAAATAAATGATTGCTGTTTCAAAGCTGCTATTTACCCTATGGGAATAGTTTCTTACCTGTAACTCCATTTCTCCAGCATTGGTATCTTTCATGGATTCACATGCTTAGAACATTCCCAGTCGTCAGGCTGGGAATCCCCGGTACATTATATAGACCCTTTTCCGTAGGAAAGCTTTTTCGACGCTTATGCGTCCTATCCACCTCGTTTTGTATCATGCGTACCCGCGTCGTCAGGGCGTCATGATATAAATACAGGCCCCGCCCCCGCGCTCCCTCAGATTTCGGCCCCCAAAGTAGTGGGGGAACCGGTTTGCATGTTCAGGGGAGGCAGGTGGGCGCATGTGAATCCATGAAAGATACCAATGCTGGAGAAATGGAGTTACAGGTAAGAAACTATTCCCTTCTCCAGCATTGGATCTTTCATGGATTCACATGCTTAGAACAGATTACACAGCAGTACCACCCCCAAAGAGGAGGCGTGCATGCAAACCCATATACTTTGTTCGCAGAGCCCGTTCCCTATGATCATATATACATCAGTAATAGTTAACACAGGAAAAACGAACCACATACAGTCACAAATTCCATAGGATGCAACCCCTCAGCCGGGGCTTACCTTACTGGAATAGGTGTCGAAGCACCGCCTGCCCCACCCGGGTATCTTCAGCATGTTGCTGCGACAGGCAGTAATGGCGGGTAAAGGTGTGTGTAGCCGCCCAGGTAGCCGCCATGCAGATGTCCCCCAGAGGGACTCCGGCCCACAGTGCCGTCGACGATGCCGCTGCTCTAGTTGAGTGAGCTCTTGGCCGTCGCAGAAGAGGTTTCCCTGCCCTAGAATGGCAGTACGAAATGGTAGATGACACCCATCTTGACAGTCCTTGTTTCGAAATGGCTTTTCCTTTAGCACCCAAACCATAGGTCACGAACAGCTGCCTTGTTTCTGTGAACGGTTGCGTTCGATGGAGATAAAACTTAAGGGCCCTTTTTACATCCAATGTGTGTAGCATGCGCTCCGCTCCCGAGCATGGCTCCGGAAAAAACGTAGGCAACACAATAGAGGAGTGTTTATGGAACACCGACGGAGCTTTAGGTATAAACTGCAGGTTAGTGGCTAGGACTACCTTGTTCTTGAAAAATAATAAGTATGGCGGGTCTACCATTAGAGCCTGAACTTCTGAAATACGTCGTGCTGAAGTGATGGCCACTAGGAAGGCCAATTTCCACGACAGAAACTTTAGAGACGATGATGACATTGGCTCAAAAGGAGGCTTCATAAGAGATGTTAAGACCAGATTGAGGCTCCACTCCGGAGGAAATTTTTTCTCTGGCGGGAAACTCCGAAAGAGGCCTTTAAGGAAGTGTTTAATCAGGCGGTCGCTGAACAAAGGTGCCGAGTGCCGTCGACGAGTAAACCTGGAAATGGCTGCTAGGTGTACTTTTATTGAAGATACCGACAGGCCCTTCTGGGCTAAGAGCAGCAAGTATGGCAGGAGCTGTTCTGGCTTAATCGATTGCGGGGCTAAGCCTGGTTGATCCTCACACCATTGACAGAAACTTTTCCATTTGTACGCGTATGAGGCGTTTGTGGAAGGTGCTCTTGCCGCTTGTAGGATACGCCGACAGTCCTCCGGAATCGTTAGCCGACCAAATTCGGCGAAGTCAGGAGCCAGGCCGTCAACTGGAGGCTGTCCGGGTCGTGATGCCAAACCACACCGTCCTGTCGAGACAGAAGGTCGGGGGTCTTCTTGAATCTCATCGGTTCCGCCGCCGCTAAGTGTAGCAGGTCTGAAAACCACACCTGTCTGGGCCAGTATGGGGCCACCAGAATTACACGACATGGGTACCTGAGGATCCATTGCAATGTCCTCCGGACCAGGGGAAATGGAGGGAATGCGTACATAAAATTGTTCGTCCATGGGAAGGAGAACGCGTCCCCCAGAGAGCCCTTCTGAGGCCATCTGCTTGCGTACTGATGGCATTTTTTGTTGTTCTTCGTTGCAAACAGGTCTATGGGCGGGTGTCCCCATTTCTTGAATACTTGTTGTAGTAGCTGGTCGTTCAGTACCCACTCGTGAACTTCGTTCATTTCTCTGCTGAGGGCATCTGCTTCCACGTTTCTCACGCCTGGCAGGTGGAACGCTAAGATTTTCATGTTGTGTTGAATGGCCCAATGCCAGATTTTCTGTGCCTCCGTCGATAGGGATCTGGAGCGTGTCCCTCCTTGTTTTCTCAAGTAGAACATCGTAGTGGTGTTGTCCGTCATGACACGCACCACCGAGTCCCTCAGTTGCGGAAGAAAAGATTTTAGAGCCCATCGCACTGCTCTCAATTCTAGCAGGTTGATATGCAGGGAGGACTCCTGCAAGGACCACCGGCCCTGTACCTGTAACATATCCAGATGAGCTCCCCATCCGCTCAGCGATGCATCCGTCACCACCGTCTTTTGAAACTCTGGTTCCAGAAGAGGCATCCCTTTCGTTAGATGAGTAGACACTCTCCACCAGCTGAGCGCTTGAACTAGTTGGTCGTCGACGACCAGTTTGTCGGACCAGCGACCTCGGCTCTGCGCCCAACGGTCCGCTAGAAATTCCTGGCAAGGCCTCATAAACAGACGGCAGTTGTTTATTAGCGGAATGCAGGACGACATGGTCCCTAGCAGGGACATGTACTTGCGCACTGAGACCTTGGTACCGCCTCTCCATTCCGAAGCCTTGTTTTGAAGTTTCTGAATTCTTTCGCTGGATGGTCTCACCAGGCTTGTATGTGTATGAAACTCCGCTCCTAGGAAGACCAAGGTCCTCGAAGGCTCTACAGAGGACTTGTTGAAGTTGATTGCGAAGCCCAGTTCCTGTAAGAGGGACATAGTGGCTCGTAGACTGTCTCGTGTTTGTTCCTTGGATGAACCTCTGACCAGCCAGTCGTCCAGATATGGATAGACTGAATGACCGTCCTTCCTTAAATGGGCCGCTATAGGGGCCAAGCACTTGGTGAACGTCCTGGGGGAGGACTTGAGCCCGAAAGGAAGGACCTTGAACTGAAAATGCTTTTTCCCCACGACGAATCTTAAATATCTCCTGTGTCGTGGGCGTATTGGAATGTGAAAATAAGCATCTTGAAGGTCTAGTGATGATAGATAATCCATGGGTTGCACCGACCTGATAACCTCTTGGAGCTTTAGCATTTTGAATTTTAGGCTCTTTAGCCACTTGTTGAGTACCCTCAGGTCGAGAATGGGCCTCCATTTGCCGGTTGGCTTTTTTACAACAAAGAACCTGGAATAAACTCCTTGTCCTTCCTGCGCTACAGGAACTCTCTCTACCGCCCCTTTTTGCAACATAAGCGCCGCCTCTTGTCGTAGGACTCGGAGGTGGGGCTGTGTCGAGAATAAAGGCGGAAGACGCGGAGGCTTGTCTTTGAATTGCAACGCATGACCCATGCGAATCGTGTCTAGGACCCATCGATCTGTGGTGATGCATTTCCATCGGTCGAAGCGATGAGAGACTCGACCCCCCAGGACGTTCCGAAGGCCGTCATTGGTTGTTGGATTGCTTGGTCTTCGTCGACGACTGACCCGAGCCTCGCCGTCTGGAGGCCTGATAATCCCTGCTTCTACGAGCCGACTGGGACGCTCGTCTGAACCCTTGTGAAGAGTAAGAGGGCCTATTGAATCCACGGTCTCTCGAGGCTCCAAAGCGGGAGTTTCCAGACGCACCCCTGAAGGGGCGAAAAGAACGAAAATTTCTACCCGTTTGCAGGGCGCCGAGGGACCTAGCAGTATCCGTGTCTTCTTTCATCCCTTTCAGCGCTTCATCAACCTTTTCGCCAAACAGGTGTTCCCCTTCGCATGGCATGTCAAGGACTTTGTACTGTACTTCAGGACGAAAAGTAGTACATTTGAGCCACGCTTGCCGACGAAGCACAACTCCATGGTTGATTTGTTTGAACCCAGATTCTGCTAGGTCAACTGCGATATTGAAAGCGTGGTTCGAGGCCTCTTCGCCATCCCGCACCAGTAACATAGCTGCTTTCCGGTGTTCGTCTGGCAGGTGTTCTAGGATAGGGGCTAATTTGTGCCACATTTCCCTATCATATCGAGACACGATTGCTAAGGAATTGGCTGCTCTTACTGTCGTCGCTCTGACCGAGAGCACCTTCTTTCCGAAGGCGTCCTGTCTCCTAGCCTCACTTTCAGGTGGCGTTGAACATTTTTGCTGGACCCTGGCCTTCCTAGCCGCTGCCGCCGATACCACCGAGTCAGACAGAGGCTGTGATGTTAGACATTTTGGAGTGGACTCCGGAGCTTTAAACTTTTTCTCGATCCGTCCCTTTATGGCCGGCTCCGAGAACGGATGGCGCATCGTTTTGAGACCTTCTTGCCACACATGGTCCAGGATTGGGATGGCAAAAACCGATTTTCTCCTTTGACCCATGTGGTCAAAAAGGAAACAGTCTTTCTTCTGCTCCTCCGGAATCAAGCCGAATTCGGAACAAGCTTTCCCCATCATTGCATGGAAGGCTCCCACATCATCCGGGGGAGATGGCTGTGACTGGCTCCTCGTAGACTCCAACTCTACATCCGAGTTCCATGTCGGGTCCCTCGAAGGCGACAGGGAGATGTCTGACCCTGAGTCACCCAGTACAGAATCGGACTCCGACAACTCACCCTCCTCCTGAGCTCGAGCACGATCTTTTACTGCCTGGGGAGCCGATGGGTGTTTCGTCATCGATCGAGCCATGCAAGTTTGCTCGTCGACGGAAGGTACAGACAGAAGTGACGATGACGTCCCGGGCTGAGGGAACTGCGTATCCAGCCGTTGCAGGAGCTTCTGAAGAGTATTAAGCACATCCAGAGACAAAAACGTCTGGGGGGTCAATAACGTGGACGATATCGGTACCACACCCCCGTTTGCACTCGTCGTCGTCGACGTGGAAGGCCGTAAGCCTAAATCCGATGGTTGCAGAACCAGATCACCTTCTCCTTCAGCCGAGCCGGCCGTGTCTGGCTGCAGTAAGACCTCCGGGGGGATCGGGTCATAGACCTCGGGCAGCCAAGCCATGGACTGAGTCTCCGTCGACGGGGGAATCCCCACCGCTGCTGCTTGAACTGTAATAGGCATCGTCAATGACACCGAGGTCGACGAGCAAGTCGTCGTCGAGCCCTTAGACTTCGTCGTCGATTTGGATGCCGACTTCCCGGCTGAGGCTTCCCGACTCATGGAAGACCTGGGACGGTCCCCTGAGGAGGATTTCGACAGCGCTAGCCTCTCCGTCTTAGATGATGATGAAGAGGAGGACTTTTTATGTGATGAGGAGGAACCATCCTGTTTCCTCTTATGCTTGTCCTCAGAGCGCGTTTCAGCTGGCCGTACCTTCTTCGATGGAGGTTCCGACCTACCCTTGGAGGCCGTGGAGCCAACTTCCGAAGCCGGGTAGGCCCCTGCTCCGTCATTAAGCCAGTCGACCAGCCTTCTTTTTCGGTCCTTAAGGGTTTTTTGGGAGAAACCCTGACAAATTTCACATGTATCCGCCGAGTGGTGCGGGTGGAGACAGTAGATACAGTCCATGTGGCCATCACCTTCATAAACCTTTTTGAGGCCACAGGTTGCACACGGGCGAAATAACGCTTTTCCAGACATAGTTCGCCGGAATTTGAACTTCGCCGAAGCGAAAAACAGACAAAAACAACCTAGTTTTCACTAGTAGTAAAACACGAGGATCCCACTACTTTGAAAGACGGTTGAAATCTGAGGGAGCGCGGGGGCGGGGCCTGTATTTATATCATGACGCCCTGACGACGCGGGTACGCGTGATACAAAACGAGGTGGATAGGACGCATAAGCGTCGAAAAAGCTTTCCTACGGAAAAGGGTCTATATAATGTACCGGGGATTCCCAGCCTGACGACGGGGAATGTTCTAAGCATGTGAATCCATGAAAGATCCAATGCTGGAGAAGTATATGTATCACTTGATGTGATTGGACCCTAAGGAAAGTAGTGCGAGTACAATGTATACAAATATGACCGTATACAGGGAAAGTACAGCCATAAAAAAACAGAACTATCAGAAAGTGCTGATAAGTCTATTGATTATCTTTATGCACAAAAAGGATTGCTGTCTTTCAAGCTTGTGTCTTCCCCTATGTATATGTTTCATATGATGTGACTGGACTCGAAGGGAATTACTGTAAGAACCTACTTGAAGGATACGTCTACAAATAAAATATTTTTTTTAGTTTCTGACTGTTACTGAAGAAAAACATGTGGCCTAGATATGTCAGCAAAAGAAAAAAGAGTGAGCCAGACATGTGATGTCATCAGTGATGTCATCAATGACATTTGTGATGTCATCTTTGATGTCGTGGGTGTTAGTCTTAGCAGTGCACGGTGGTGGCGCGAGTTATGGTTGCTTAGCTTACCATAACTGGCTAATTTCAAGGCTTTTTCGGTTTTACTTGGAACCATAACATCCCTTTAACAAAGTTTTTTCACTGAATTTCATAGGTTTTTAGTAGCGCAACTCAACCATAACGTCCCTTTAACAAAGTTTTTTCACTGAATTTCATAGGTTTTTAGGAGCGCAACTTAACAATAATGACTTTCACTTTATATACATATCATATGGAACTGACTGAATCTCTTCTACTGTACTTGATGTCCGCAAACTCATTTAATGTTCGCGGACATGTTCGAAGAACAGTACCACTACCTAAAAAACTCGGGGGGTGGTATGTTTGATTGTTATATCATAACATAGGAACATTTAACAAATTCAAAAAAAAGCACACAAACACATTATATGTACTAATACATAAGAAATGTAACCCATATATACAACACACTAACCATTCATTTAAATGCACTATGTTCTAAAACGGAATATACCACAAGAAAATAAATTGGCTTTCAACATAATTACCTCACAAACACGACAGAACTGAGAACAAGAGCAGACCTACTGAGTACATAGGACATATCTTACCTGAAATAGTAAGTGTACTTAATTTTATTCATATATTTATAAACTTTCTGTATTAGATAAAAAAATATTTTATCTTTTTTTTTTCTCTCACAGAAATGTCTAATACTCTGGAATGGCTAGAGGAACATTTCCCACATGACGAAATGTCACAAGATAGTGAAACTAATGGTAAACACTTTATAATATAAACCATTTAATTATTATTATTTTGTATACATTTAACATATATATATATATTTTTTGTACAGAGCATACCAAAATAGAAAATACTTCAGAAAACCTGTTATGGATAACACTTTTCACAGTATAGAAGAAAAAATGGATTTATTGTTGACTAATTTTAATAATTTGAAAACTTTTGTGGAAGATAATTTTAAACCAAAAACCTCGTACCATTGCCCCAGATTTACTTGTCCCTCCTCACCATATCCCAGTCTATTATCCCCAAACCCTCTCCATAACCCAAAACGTTTTGATGAGACTTCCATCCCTTCTTCACCTAATAACAATCATGATGAAACCCCTAATTCTCCTGTTTTTGTTTGTTTCTGCCTCACCTTCTCTGTCATAAATTATTAATATATGTTAAAGTTTAATTTTTATATTGTGTTGTAAATGGTTTCGTTTAAAAAAAAAAAAAAAAACAATGTAGGTGTCCGCGGACAATGCAGGTGTCCTGAAGAACACTATACCTGTTCGTACTGTTCACTAGCAAGATGAAACTATTCTAAGAACACACGCGGTGTCCTGAAATGTTTGTAAAAAAAAAAAAATTAAAGTGTCTTAAAGAACACTATACCTGTCCGTACTGTTCGCTAGCAAGTTGAAAATGTTCTAAGAACACAATTGGTGTCCTGAAATGTTCGTACATAAACGAAATTGAACGTGTACTGAAGAACACTATATCTGTCCTTACTGTTCGCTAGCAAATTTAAACTGTTCTAAGAACACACGCAGTGTCCTGAAATGTTTGTTTCACGTGTGATGCAATTTTAATTAGTTCAGGACCCGAACAGTGTCCGTAGAACATCAACGCGCATGCGCTAGCCAATCTCCGTGCATTTGGTGTCCTGCGGACATGCGCTTCCTTCGCGGACTTGTTCGCGAACGGATCATATGACCGCGCCCACGCTTATCGCGTGTTCTGAATGCGGACACTGTTCGGGTCCCCGAACAAATTAAAAGTACATTTTTAATTAATCCCTAATATTTTTCAATAAAATCTCACCATGGCACAAGTCCCACATAGTAATCCTGAGTTTCTACATACCTTTTGAAACTTTTCAAACTTCTTTTGTGTTCGATATGTCCGCGAACCGCGCACAAGCACCCCTATAAAAGACCATGCCCTAGAGCTTATTCTCATTGTGTTTCTGGCTATTCTTCAGAGCACAGCTATTTCTCCAGCAACTTGCAGATTAGACCATCGAGATGGCATCCCTGGCTGCAGAACTGCCACCTGGTGCTGCACCTGCTTCAGCACCACCCCCACACCCTCCACCACCACCACCACCACCACCACCTCCCCAAGGGCCTGAAGAGGGGAACAGGAGTGAGGATGCGGAGGAGGAAGAAGAGGATGATGAGAATGAGGTAGAAGAAAACCCTACTACCCGCACTAGGCGGGAGTCTTGGGTGTGGCGGTTATTTACCATTCATGGTAATGTTCCTAAGGCCCGTGCAAACCGTGTTACCTGCAATGAGTGCAAAATGATACTCAGTCGCGGGAAGCACGGTAAGTACAGCTTTGGGACCACTACTATGAAGCGACACCTGAGGTCATTTCACTCTGGGGCTATTTGCAGGGTTGTACCTTGCGAAGAACGTAGCAGGTTGATTTCCTCTACTTCATCCTCTGTTTCTGATCCTGTCACCACAAGGATCACCTCTGTGGGACAGCGTCTTCCTCAAGCTGCCTCACAGGCCATACAGAATGCTGATGACCCTTACCTTTGGAGGGTCACAGTTGTATGTATGTACTGTGACACAGTACTCTGCAGGGGGGAGCGACTTCGTAGTGCTTTTGAGACTATCGTCTCAGAGCACGAGAAGATCTGCTCACTACCCAAATAAAACCCACTCTACATCTTCCTCTCTCGGCTCGCCTTTTCTTATCCCTGTTGTTGGTGTCCCCCCCCCTTTACCTTCCTTTCCCCTCCTCTCCTAGCGTGTTGTGTATAAAAAAACACAAAACATACAAAATATCAAAAATCAAAAAAGAATAAGGCTCTTTTCAGAGCCGCCTTTCACAGTTAAAAAATAGAAGTGAAAATAAATGAAGCAGGGCCCTTTGTATTTTTTAGAAGTCCGCAGACAGTTCGCGAACATTTAAAAAATTGGGTTGCTACCCCATCACAAACATTGCAATTTTCTCTGGGAAGAAGTGGTGGCTCTGAAAAGAGCCTTTGGGTGGTGTTTGCAAGTCAAAAATTATAAATGCTTAACACCTACTTCAAAATGGTTGTTGTAATTCCAAAAAAGGTCGCAATGCATTTTGTACATTTCTCAGAAAAATGTGATTGCCAGCATAAGTAAGATGGACTCCATCTCTGCGAAAAATGTATGTACTACGAAACATAATATTTTCATTGTGAAAAGAGGACATGCCAAAATCTCTTAGAAAGGCACAAACAGCCTTATTAATATTGCGCCTTGTTTTTTCCATTTGTGGACCAAATGAAGAAGAACGAAGCCACATTTGTCTCTGCGCAATCCGTGAAAATATCACTTGAGAATTAGGAAACATGTCCATAACTTTCCCAAGTCCTTCTTTCATAGCAAATTGCGAAAAAATTCCATTCACATGTCCTAAACTGTTCCCTCCACAATGAATTACAATTATGTCTGGATGTTGCTCTGTCTCCAAAGTAGCACAGAGAAGTAGCAAGTCCAACCACTTCATTCCACGTACTCCATGCCAGTGTACTTCCACATGTGGGAATCCAAGATCTACAGCTACTCCACAGCTTTCTGCATGCACCTTCAACCAATGTATCCACGAATCTCCCAAAATCCAAACAATCTGTTTTCTGAAACACACAGCCATAGCCATCTTTTGTTCCCTCAGCAAAAAGAGTATCTGAGAAACTTTCTCCTGGCACAACACACCCACTAAACTTTCCTGACCAATCCCTTTCAGTGCTTATTCTCATTTGCATGACTTCTGAACCCAAAAATCCCTGGATATAACTCCCGATGTCCGCGAACTACCGCCATGTCCGCGGACATATCGTAACATGAACAGCCCTTCTACCATTTCCACTTCACTCTCTCTGCCATTCCCTCATTGGATGTAGCTAAAAAATCACATGACCATGCACCAATCACATTCAATACCTCTAGATCTAACTGCATCATCATAGATCAGCACTGCAAATGTACTGTGAATCTTTCTGAGTACAAGTGTCATATCATTGGCAAGCACCATCTACCAGAAATACTCTACAAGTCTCCAAGATTTCTACTTGTAGCTCCATGCATATCCATATGCATGAACACAAACTTCAGGTATGCATATTTTCTGTACAGTATATGAACACATTTTCAAACAGACATTTAGTTGTGTAATCTGTAAAATTAATTTACTGTATTTTTTCAATTTCCTAAAATCAACTATCACTTATAAACCTTTATACTATTTACTTTCTTTATACACACACTCAAATCATGTTAAACTAACATTTTTTTAATGATATATATAGACTACATATATTCAAACAAAATTGCATGCAAGCACAATCTATGTTTAAATCATTAAAAAATACTTATACAATTTCATATTTTTTGTTTTTATTTATTTATTTACTTAATTACTTTAATTTAGACATGACATTGAGGCGCTATTACCTAGAACAGCTTACTTACAGAAATAGTGGTATTCACTGGTATATTATAAATTTTACAAGGCATAGTAAAGATATTTATTTTTGCTACAGTTAGTCATTCAATACAATTTGTTCATTAAGAACATATATGTACTGAACTGATGCAATGTATCTTATGTAAATAAATTAGTTTAATGGTTTTAAAGAAGGCACTGAGGATTTCGATTAAAAAAAAATCGATATCTAAATTAAAAACAGCGCTATATACAAACAAAGTTACTAATTTGAAGCTTTTACAATTGCAGTGAAGACAAGTCTCCTGAAAATAAGCAGCCAAATTCGAAGAACAAAGAACTAAGAAGTTACCTGTTAATTTAAGAAAAAAAGTAAGTAGAATATCACCATAATATTTGTATTATTAATCAAACATACTATAACGTTAATACAAGCTATTTTGGTGCCTAAAAATAGAGATTGTGTACCATTTTGTCCAAAAATCTCCATGTCTTAAACAGCGATTTACAGCCAGAATGGCCCACAAATTCCTATTTTTGGACACACAAATTACCCAACTGAACCGCTACAATTTTCATATTATAGAACAAACAACTGTTTTAATTGTATACATTAGATTTACTATTTGTACTTTTCCACACCACTAGCTTACTTTTTTTTTGTCATCTGAACCCCAGTTTAGTAACACATAAATTCAAGAATACCTATCCCTGCTAGTTGTAGTTCCCAATGCACAATCACACACCATTACATACATCTTTATCATCTTACTCAAACACTCATGCACACAGCACACATACATTCCAGAACACCCCAACCCATATCTTCTTTATTTTTTTCAACAGACCCTAAAGAATGCCTACCAAAAGTCAAGTCCGTGGAAAGCAACACAAAAGTAGAGCAAATGAAAATAAAAGTGTCCAACATAAGCATCCATCTCTAGCAGAATTTGTAAAAAAAAGTTGAAACAAAACAGCGAATACAGTCATTTAGTGAAATACAAGAAGTTTCAAGTACAAAAACATTGCCTCCTCCATCAAAATGTAAAACAAACCAAAAAACAATTAACAGAAAATCAGCTATCACTACAGATAAAAATACTTCTTCAAATTTTAATATAGTGCAAAGTAAGCATACCAAGAAAAGTATTTTAGCCAAAATGTACCGTCACAAAGTCCTTCAAAATCTTATAAAAACATGAGAGAAATCAGGTTCAATGCTTAAAACCTATCGTAGGAAATTAATCTTAGAAGCGTTGATGGACAGTGCAATTCTTCTGAAAAGAAATTATTTTACTGTTAAACAAAATGAAACCACTAACAAAACTAATAACTAAATTACAAATAAGACTTCTCAATAAGCGAAATGTCAACAGAAAGAACTTCTTAAGTATCTGCAGAGGTGAATGGAATCACACTACGAGCACAGAACCATATTTTAATGAAGCGGCGTACAAACAAAAGCAAACAAATACAATTGCCAGGCATAGCAGTGGTCGAGGTTATGAAAAAGTGAATACCACCATAATGGAACAAGAAGTACTCCTTACAAAAATATGCCCTGAAAACTTAGAATTACCCCTCCATTCAACTGAATCAGAACGTCTAGTGTACAAATGGACATGCACGTCAATGTGTAACATTCCCAAACAATGTTTCAAATCTTTACGCCAATTCCTCAATAAATATGTAAAAAGCAAAGACAAAATCAAAATTAAATTACTGCAAAATATGGATACCTGCCCAGTGCGCAAGTACACAGGACTACATGGACATTCATTGGCCTGCATTACAGGACCTACTTGTAAAACCACTTTCCATGATATCAAAAGGATATCAACACAACATTAAACTATAAGAAATCTAGTCTATAAATTGTACTATGCTAAAAGTCCTGCTTTAGCGCTAGCAAAGTTAAATAACATCCTTCTACATGGTACAGCAAAAGACCTACTTGAAGAAATTCACTATATCCAGAAAAAATATTTTGGAAGTGAAAGCCATTTACAGAATGAAATAGCTTTAAACCAATTAAGCAACAATTCTACATATGGCAACCTTTTGCTAAAAACACATACAAAAAAGAAATACTAAAATTTAAAAGTACATCATCTGAAGTACCAAACCATGCATGTGTATGTTGCCGTAGAACTTTTTATAAAAGTAACAAAAACTGTAGACCTATCATACAAAATAGAAGACAATGAAGTTTCTAAATGGTTTGAATTAGCTCTCTACCTTGTAGCAGAAAACAAATACGAAATAACTGAGCCCTTAATACTTTGCAGTTACTGCACTACAAAACTTGACGACAACCAAACTCCTTTACGTGCTATCACAAATAATTTGGAATTATACCCAGTACCAAAACCCCAACAACTTAATTTATATGAGAGCATCATAATTCAAACAGTACACCCATTTCAAGCAATAATACGCCTTCAACCAAAAACAGCAAAATTACCTCCCTCTGAATTGGTAAAAGGCATTCGTGGAAAAGTAGTTTATTTACCATTAGATCTAAAAGAAATTGTGTATACTCTAGGAGTGCAACGTCCAATGCAGCAATCTTTAATTATCTTAGTAAATTGAGTACCTACAAAAGACAAAAAAATATGGCAACAGCTGGTAGATTTATATAAAGTTAGACAAGCCTTCCAATATCTTAAAGAGAATAATGAATATTACAAACAAATTAATATTGAAGAAAACTTGAATTATTTCAGTTGTATCTTTCAAGAAACACAAGAAGCTGGTCAATTTGAGCAACTAGATCCTGCTACAATATCAAATACTTTAGACCATTATACAATTCATCCTTTGCACTGTAATGACACCGTAGAAGATGTACTGGAAACTTAGCAAATGCGTCAAACAAAAGGATCGCCAATCAGCATATTGGAAAAAAGTATAGAAGCACGTGCTTTTCCTCTACTCTTTCCTACTGGCAAAGGAGGAAGGTATGATGATAGACCTATTCAAATATCAGCTTCAGAATACCGCTCATTACGGATGTATTCTGAAGATCCAGATTTTGTCTAAATCTGTGAATACATATTCCACCTACTCTTTGAAAGTGAACTAGCAACTTTATGTTACGGAGTTGCACACATATTAAAATCAGGATATCACTTTCAAAATATGACAGCTACACAATTATTAGAAAAAGTGCAACAAAAGGATGAGGTTTTACAATCAAATATTTCAAATCTATTAGAAAATATGCGTGGTACTAAAGAGTACTGGTTTCGACGTCATGGAGATGTACATTGTATGATAAGAAACCTTGGCCCACCCACTTGGTTTGTTACATTAAGTTGTGCAGAATATGCATGGGAAGATTTACATGATTTCCTACGCCTATCAAATAAAAACAAAACAAACAGATATACTAACACCTGGAGAACTTTTTTCTTTGGATCCTGTTTATGTTTCAAGATGTTTTCACCATCGCTTCATTGCTATGCTACATTTTATTTGTAATAAAACTGTTCCTCCCCTTGGAGAAGTGCAACACTTCTTTTGGAGAAAAGAATACAAAGCCAGAGGAGCACCACATATCCACATGCTTTTATGGATTAAAGATGCTCCTAAATTTGGTCAAGACAGTGATGCCACTGTTTTGAAGTTTATTGAAAAATATGTCACTTGTGAAATTCCATCAGAAGCCACAAATAGTGATCTTCATGCACACATTTTACAATTTCAAAGACACAAATGTGGAAAATATTGTCGTCGCAAATACAAAAACAAAGGGAAATACTACACCAAACACCGATTTCGTTTCCCTAGACCAGTTACAAATACAGATCAAGTGAACAACCTCATGTCTTCAGTTAGACATAGTGTTAAAGGTAAGTCACCTAAAAATACATATTACATAAAAAGAAAAGAAGAAGAAAAATATATCAATGATTATAATGCAATCATTGCCCACTTATGGAATGCAAACATAGATGTGCAGTACATTGCAGACAATTCTACTGCAGTTGCACAATATGTCACAGCATACTTAACTAAAGCAGAAAAGACAGAGCTCCAAGACCTCTGGAATGACCGGTCATCAGATAAAACAGCATCTCAGAAATTATACAGCTTGGGTATAAAAATGCTCACCCATAGAGAATGTGGATCATATGAAGCAGCTGATCGTTTAACTGGTACTGCATTGTATGGTAAATCTGAAAATATAGTATGGCTAAGTCTTGGTCCAGCTAAATCTAGAAAAAGAGTTCTAAAATCATATGAAGATATAGAAACAATAGCCAAACATGATCCCAACAGCCAAGACATTTTAAAAAACAATGTATTGGACACATACTACCCAAACAGAAGTAATACTTTGGAAAACATGTGTCTATACCCCATAGCCCAAAACTACACATACAAAAATATGAAACCTGATGAAAAAAAAGGTAAATATAGAGTGACAAACTGTGAAGGCAGCTTAGTTAAACTCACTAAACCAAATGTAATTAATCATATCAAATTGTCATTAAAGACTCCTCAACATAAAGAAGTATATTACATGTCCCTGCTACAACTCTTCAAACCATGAAAAGAAGAACAATTACTAGATAACTGTCTCATATGAGGATGCTTTCAAAGCAAATGAAAGCACTATAACTGATGTAAACTTTACACAGTACAAAAAAATGTTGCACAATGAACAGCAACACGAAGAAGAACTCCAAGCCCAACTAGATAAGGACACTCCTGACAGTAGTCAACCTTCTGTAACAGGAAGCCAAGAACCACTGGGAGAACCACTAATAATAAATGAGGCAGCATTAGCTATGATAGAAGTAGAAAACACCATGCGTCAGTATGAAGATAAGGAAGACTTAACTATACTACAATCAAAACTAAACAATGAGCAAAGTAGCATTTTTCAAGAACAAAACAAATTGCACATGGTGTAAAACATGAAAATAAAGCATGTTCCTGCCATAATTATAAACCTATACTACTGTACGTCAGTGGTGAAGCTGGTTCTGGCAAAACATTCCTAATCAAAATCATTAGTAAGTTCCTTCAACAATTGCCAAACAACAAACTGTCAGCTGGTGTCACTGCCCCCACAGGTTTAGCTGCCTACAACATAGGTGGTGTTACATTACACCGATTACTACTATTACCAGTAGAACACCAGAACAAATTAGACTATTACAAACTTTCTGCAGAAGCTGCAATGGAATTACGCAGAGTATTGAAACAAATGAAAATGCTACTAATAGATGAAGTGAGCATGGTCTCCAACCTGATGTTAGCTTTGATTCACCTCCGATTACAAGAAGTACTCAAAACAGGCTATGAAGAGCTCTTTGCAGGAAAACACATTGTTTTTGGAGATCTGCTTCAATTAACACCAGTAAAAGGTGAGCCTATTTTTAAAACATTAAGGCACAAACTCTGCCGTAAAACTGTTGGCAGCATTGGAAATGTCAACATTTGGCAACATTTCCAATACAGAGAATTAACAGAAAACATGCAGCAATCTGCAGATCTCACTTATGCCAACATTTTAAAAAGTATCAGAGTTGGTATACTTTCTAAAGAAGCAGAAGCAATATTGAAAACCCGGCACATGAATGCACTTTTTGGCAATAATGCATGTGCTACAGATGTTATGGAACAATTAGCCCACAAAAATGTCAATTGTATGGCCTTAATGCCAACTCTTGCAAGCTGTTTCAAATTCAATGAAATCATGCTAAGTAAAGAAATGCACCCAATCATGGAAATTAGCGCCACAGACAAACTAGATGTACATGGTATGACACTACCCATGTGTGACCAAGCCACAACAAGACTAAATAGTTTAGAAAAATCAATCTCAAACACAGCAGGCTTAGAAAAGATATTAAAATTATCCTTAAATTGCAGAGTAATGCTTAAACGTAACCTTGACGTGGACCAAGGACTAGTTAATGGAGCACTGGGTACAGTTGTTGGCTTTCAAACATACCCACGCGACAACAAAATTCAGTTTGTCAATATACTCTTTGACAAACTTTCAGAAGTAAAAAGGATAGGACGCTCAACAGCTAGATTCCTTCTCTTCAAAGATATGTATGTACGCAGAGAACAATTATCTCTAACTCTTGCATACGGAGTCACGATTCATAAATCACAAGGTCTTACCCTAGACAAAGCAATGATAGATATTGGTAACAGTCTTTAAAGAAGGCATGAGCTATGTAGCACTATCACGCTTACGTACACTTGACGGTCTATTTCTAATCAACTTTGATGCAAGTAAAATAAACGCTGATATTCCTTGCATTTTAGAATACAATAGACTTCGCTCACTATACACCCCCCACCTAAACACATTCTGTTCCACAAAAAGTAAAACATTATAAAAGAAAAATAAATCAAACAGAAATGCAACAGGATGTCACTGCAAATCCTCCCAAGAGATTAAAAGAAACTAATACTTCATCAAGTACCACAAGCAAAAAAGAATCAATTAGGGAAAGTAAACCAAGTACTTCTTTAAAGAAGGAAGACAAACTCCAAAAAAAGCAGTTAGATCCAGAACTACCTGGACCATTTAAATTCTCAAATATAGTTGGTGTAAGTTGCTACGCAAATGTAGCAATAAATATTCTATTTCAATTACCACCAATTGTTGACAACATTTACTTACACAGTACAGACCAATTGTGTTTGCAAATGTTAGTACTTCACAGAAATGCAGCAAACAATCCTGACAACACGTATAATGTTTTTGGAATAAGACAACAATTGGACTACTGAGCTGGAATGGTGAAATTCACTATAAATTCACAGGAAGATCCACAAGAATTTCTAATGTACTTACTATAAGTACTGGAAAACAAAAACATACCTATAAATGAAATCTTTCAGATTTCATACATGTGGAAACATACATGCACTCTCTGCAACAATGTGACACAAGAAGAAATCCCCAATGAACGCTTCATATATATCAATACCAAATTGTGAATCCATTCCATTTCAGCGACCTGTACAAAATGCAAACCATGGAAGATTATGCTCTACCTGCAATTCAGATAATCGCTCCACGTTAGTAATACAAACACATAGTAAATACAGAATACTAATGCTTCTACGTTACAATGCAGATGGTACCAAAAACAACTGCAAGCTGACTGGAGTCACACATGGTCAAATATCACTTGGTAAGAAAACCTTCACAACAATAGGTATAATCTACCACGCAGGAGCCACAACCAATTCAGGGCACTACACTGCATATATAAAAAAAGAAATGTGGATGGTTTGAATGTAATGATAGTACCATTACTCTAAAGCAGAGATTACCAGGAAATCTTACAAACGCTTATTTGATGTTCTTAAAACCAACTAAATTGTATTTAAACCCTAAGTAAACTTGTGTTAAAAAAATATAAACTGTTAGAATACTCCAAAAGCTATCTAATTGCTCAAAGATTCTACAACAACTAATCAGATAAATGAATACCACTAAATTAGACCAAAAAATACACAGAATACGCCAATTGGTATCTAACTGTCCCAAAATTTTATAATATCAAAACAAATAAATATGTTACTGCTCCAAAAAAATACAACAAGCCAAAGTATAAAGCATTAGCCAGAAACAAGTGAACACTGAAAACAAATAAACTGTAGCATAACAGAAAAAGGTTTTTTTTAATCCAACATGGATTTTTTTTTCTCCCACAGACCCAATGATTTTAGCAACAAATACGGAAACTGAGCAAATTGCACAGTACTCTGATTTGTAATCTACTAAATAGGAGGGTCCAAAAAAAAAAAAAAGTATATTGATTATACAGTGTAATAAGTCATTACAAAATACTAATACTAACAGGCTATTTTCTTTTATCACAGAAATGAACAAGAAAAAAATGGACTCCCGTTACTAGACCAAACAGTAAGTATACAATAATAAGGAGAACCATAGCAGCATATCACATCCATAGTATCTAATACCTTTGTTCCTTATACATTTGTTTATCACCCAAAGTTATAAGCAAATATGAATGTGATATGCTGCGGTGGTTGTTGCCAGGGCATAGAGTCTTGGGTGCATGGCCATTTGGCCATGCACCCAAGACTCTATGCCCTGGCAACAACCACCGCAGCATATCACATCCATAGAGTCAAACATTTCAACTATGCTCTATGGAAACGTTTAATATCCGCGGACATTATGAATGTTCTTAGAACACTTTCAACTTGCCAGCGAACAATACGGACAGCGTTTTCAAGACACCCCCTACAAACATTTCAGAACAACGCGATAGTTCTTAGAACACTTTCAACTTGACAACGAACAATACGGACAACGTCCTCAGGACACCCCCATTTTGTTGATTTGCGAACATTCCAGGACACCGCGAGTGTTCTTAGAACACATTCAACTTGACAGAGAACAATACGGACAGCGTCTTCAGGACACCCCATACGAACATTCCCCGGACACCGCAAGTGTTCTTAGAACCGTCTTCAGAACACCACCATCTTGTTTATTTACGAACATTTCAGGACACCGCGAGTGTTCTTAGAACACATTCAACTTGACAGAGAACAATACGGACAGCGTCCTCAGGACACCCCCATTTTGTTTATTTGCGAACATTTCAGGACACCGCGAGTGTTCAACAACGTCTTCAGAACACCCCCATTTTGTGTATTTGCAAACAATTCAAGACACCGCAAGTGTTCTTAGAACATGTTCAACTTGACGACAAACAATACGGACAGCATCCTCAGGACACCCCCATTTTGTTTATTTGCGAACATTTCAGGACACTGCAAGTGTTCTTAGAACAGTTTGTTTGCTTGCGAACAAAACGGACACATTGAGTCCTCAGAACACCCCCCATTCAGTTTATTTAGAACATTTCAGAACACCTCTGATGTCCGCAGACAAATCGAACACAAAAAGAACATCTAACACATAAAAAACACAACTTTCATCCTATCTCATACACTCCCACACTCCCCAAACACTCCTACACACCAACACACTCTACTAAATACAAATTTTGAACAAAGTTTCACCGCGCTGTCCAAGATGGCGGGTGCTACCGAAAATCTGACGCGCTTCACGCTCCACGCCGTCCAATCAGCGAACACGTTGCATGTCCGCGAACATCACGCAAGCCGATTGGCCAATCAGGACACTGTCCGCGAAGCGAACAGGGAAGTGTGTCCGCGGACCGAACACAGATATCACTAATTTTTTTTTACCTACTTTTTGGTCATTTAAAAAAAAACTACTGGACGGATTTTCACTAAATTTGCAAAAGCACGCTTTCGGGACCAAGCCGCTGCTCCTGGTCCAAATTTGGTGAAAATCCATCCAACGGTTTGGGCTGTAGACGTGAGCACATTTTTTTTCCCCATTCAGTCTATGGGGAAAAAAAAGTTTTGGGAACCCCCCTATAACTTTGCCCCCCCTGGACGAATCCTCCCCAAACTTTGCAAAAAAAAATTCAGAGTGACCCAAATACTTTTTTTTGCAAAGTTTGGTGAGGATCCGTCCAGGGAGAGCGAAGTTATAAGCCGCCCAAAAAGTGCTCTTCATATGGAAAGAGCCACTTACCCATAACTACATGGCCACTATCGTGGCCATGTAAATATATATATATATATATATATATATATATATATATGATACATTACTCACCGTAATCGTATTTCTGATGCTTGTATCTGCTTAGATTCACATGCTGTGCATAGGCCGACATCTAGTGGAAGCTGCAGAGTATTACAGTTTGTTTTTCGAAACTCGAAAATGGGCGTCGACACAGGCGTGCCAGTAATACTATCCCTAGTGTGACGTCCACTGTACCCAAGATCCCTCACGTGTCTAGGATCCTCAGATTGTATTTTTTCTGACATGAGGAAGCATGAGGAGTAGCGCGAGTACAGATAATCCAAGCAGATAGACAGAAAGGTAAGACTACAAGCAATCATGCGCCTTCTCTCGGAGGGGAGGAAGGGTGGGTCGCATGTGAATCTAAGCAGATACAAGCATCAGAAATACAATTTCGGTGAGTAATGTATCCCTTCTGAGGCTTGTGGAATCTGCTTAGATCACATGCTGTGCATAGATTAGCGAGCAGTACCAGAAGAAGGAGGTGGGATGTGAGAAGGGTCATGAGCAAATAAGTGTCTTAGAACCACTTTTCCCACTTGTGTATCTGCTTTGGAATGGGTGTCAATGCAGTAATGCTGAGTAAAAGTGTGAATAGAGCTCCAAGTAGCTGCTTTGCAAATGGTGTCGAGGGGAACATTTGCAATGAAAGCCAGAGTGGCCCCAATGCCTCTAGTAGAGTGGGCCCTTGGCGTAAAAGGCAGAGTCTTTTCAGAGAGAGAGTAACACAGCTGTATACAGTTGATAATCCACTTTGAGATGGCGCCTTTAGAGACGCGATCCCCCTCTCTGCCTGTAGCTACGGAGACAAACAGTTGATCTGTTTTCCTTAGCGGTCTGGTTTTATTTACATAGTAGAGGACCGCCCTACGCACATCTAGGGTGTGTAGTTTCACCTCAGCCGAGCTTTGCGGGTTCTGGAAGAAAGCCGGAAGCTCGATGGACTGGTTTACATGGAATTTTGATATAAATTTAGGTGAGAACCTAGGGTATGTGCGTAAAACCAGTTTGTCTTTGTGGATAGTAAAGAAAGGATCCTGCACTGACAGAGCCTGAATTTCACTGACCCTTCTTATAGAGGTAATGGCTACTAAGAAGGCAGTTTTATAAGTCAGGTGTTTGAGACTACTTTTATGCATGGGTTCGAAAGGGGGGCCCATGAGCTTAGCTAGCACCACATTAAGGTCCCACCCTGGCGGTGGGTTAGAAATAGGAGGGTGAAGTCTCTTTACTCCTTCCATGAAGGCTTTAACTACTGGTACTTTCCACCACAAGACCTTGTTATGGGAAGTGGTGTATGCCGACAGGGCTGCCAGGAGTACTTTCAGTGAGTTAAATACCAATCCTGCATCTATCAGGTGGATCATGTATGTAACAATAGTGGAAGGAGTGCAATCAACTGGGTTGATTGGTCTACTCTGGCACCAGATAACGAATCTCTTCCACTTGTCAAAGTAGCAGTGCCTTGTGTTTGGTTTCCTAGATTCCTTTAGGATGTCCATACACCTCTGTGGTAAATTGAGATGTCCAAACTCTATGACCTCAGGAGCCATGCTGCCAGGTTCATTGAGTTGGGCTGCTGATGCACTGTTTGACCTTGGTGCTGGGACAGTAGGTTGTACCAGGCCGGAAGTTTGATGGGCTCGCACACCGCCATCCTGCGTAGGTGTGGGAACCACGGTTGTCTTGCCCACATGGGAGCAACTAGGACGAGCGTCATCGACTCTCTGTTCATCTTGTAGACCACCTTCCTGATGAGGAGTTGGTGGAAAAGCGTACGCAAACATCCCTGACCAGTTCATCCACAGGGCGTTACACTGGGAGTCTGGTTGGGGGAACCTGGATGCAAATCCTGGGCATTGTCTGTTTTCGCTTGTGGCGAATAAGTCTATAGTGGGGAAACCCCACAGAGAAGATATCTTCTACGACCTCTCTGTGTAGAACCCATTCGTGTTCCTCTGGGAGGGAGTCTCTGCTCAGAGCATCCGCTAGGGAATTGAGCTCCCCTGGAACATGTTGTGATGACAGGAGGATGTTCCGTTTGAGTGCCCATATCCAGATTTTCTCGGCAAGCTTGGACAGATTTGGCGATCGAGTCCCTCCTTGCCTGTTCAGGTAGAGCATGGCTGTCGTGCTGTCCGTCCGGATTTGCACTGACAGGTTTAGTAGGTGGGGCTCAAACGCTTGAAGCACTCTGAATACTGCCAGAAGCTCTAGCAGGTTGATTTGGTTCTTGGCGACTGAGGGAGACCAGAGACCCTGAGCTGTGTGGTGTAGATGGTGAGGTCCCCACCCCGTCAGACATGCATCGGTAGTGACTACTGCCTGTACTTCGGGATCGTAAAAGGGTTTTCCCTGTGAAAGATTCTCTCTTGTCCACCAGTGAAGGCTTTGTACTAGTGTTGGCGAAACGACCACTAGATCGTCCCACTGACCACTTGCCTGAGACCACTGTTTCGCCAACCATTCTTGCATGAGACGCATGCGCAGGCGCGCGTGGGGGACCAGGTAAATACATGACGCCATCATGCCCAGCAAACGCATTGCTTTGCGTACCGTTATTTGGTGACCGGACCGATAGAGGAATTTGCAGTCGTATATTCTGAATTCTTTCCTCTGAAGGAAATGTCAACCCCTCTTGAGTATCTAGGATTGCTCCTAGGAACTGTTTGGAGGTGCTTGGCACCAGGCTTGACTTTTTCTCGTTGATTGAGAAGCCTAATTCGTGGAGGAGGTAGATAGTCCTTTGGATGTTGGTCCTGCAAATTACTGGGGTTTCACCCGTTATGAGCCAGTCGTCCAGATAAGGGTACACTGGGATTGCCTCCCTGCGTAGGTGTGCCGCCGCCAGTACCTTGGTGAATACCCTTGGTGCCGAAGCTATCCCAAAGGGCAGTACCTTGAACTGGTAGTGCCGACTGTCCACCTTGAAGCGCAAGTACCTTCTGTGCGCTGGGAACATGGAAATATGAAAATAGGCATCTTTCATATCCAAGGTTGCCATGTAATCCCCCTTTTTTAGGAGGGGGATTACCTCTTGTAGCGTAGTCATGCGAAACTTTTGGGGCTTGACATACTTGTTGGCAGGCCGTAAATCCAATACTGGGCGCATTGTCAAATCTTTTTTTGGCACAAGGAACTAAGTTGAATAAATACCCTTGTTTACCTGGTGTCCCGGGACGAGTTCTATCGTGTCCTTTGCTAGCAGATTGGAGATCTCCTCGAGGAGAATCTTCTGATGTTCTAAAGAGTGTACTCTTTGTCGTGGAGGATGGTTCCGGGGACGCTGCAGCAGTTCTATACAGTACCTTGCGGATACTGTTGACAGCACCCATCTGTCTGATGTGATCCCTTCCCAAACCTGGGTGAAGTTGGAAATGCGTCACCCTACTGGGGTTGCGTGAGAAGGGACCCTGAACTGAGCGTCACTGCTTTGGTGGAGGCGTGCCGCCTCCTTTATTGGGGCTGCCTCTGCCTTTACCACGTCCTCTCCTATTACCCCTGCCGTAACCCTGGGTAGACTTTTGGCAGTTGGTGTTCCACTGTGTACCCTGCCCCTGGGAATAGTTAGATCCTCTCTGGGAACTTTGGCCGCGTGGGCGACGAAAATTACTATTCCCTCTCTGGTTAGGGGGTTTATTGGTTAACTGGCCAAGGGACTCGAGTGTCTCGTATTCGTCCTTGGCATTCTTCAGAGCGTCTTCGACCGCCTTACCAAACAGATCGGCTTCCACCGGTTTGTCCAACAATGATGCCTGGGTTTCTGCCTTAAAACCAGACTGCCGTAACCACGCATGTCTCTTGATAACAGTACCTTCTGCTATCAATCTGCCTGCATTGTCCGCGGCGTCAAAAGTTGCTTTTAAAATGCACCCAGACACGGCTCTAACCTCTGCGGAAATTCGTGCTAACTGGCCCTTTAAGGGTTCTGGTGCAGAGGCTAGGAGTGCCGCGACTTCTTCCCACTGATGGCAGTTGTAGCTGACCAACAGGGTGGTGGAGTTTGCAATCCTTGCCTGATAGGCGGACGTTGAGGCTACTTTCCTGCCGAAACCATATAGTTTTTTGCTCTCCTTGTCTGGAGGAGCTTCGGACGATGACAAGGGTGTTCCAGCCCTCTTACGAGTGTTAGTGACAACTAGGGAGTCCGGCTTCAGATGTCCTCTTATATAGAGAGGGTCAGACTGGGCTGCCCTGAAAAGTTTTTCAACTCTGGGATTGACGCCTCTGGTGAGGTTCGGGTTCACCAGGGACGGGTCTATTCTTCGCTGAATAGACTTAAGGTTAGGGATGGTCTGGGCAACCGGCCTCCTTTCTCCCACTAACTCCTCAGCGAAGTCCCTCTCCTCCTGGACACCGTGGGTGTCAATATGGAAATGTTCTACTGCACGTGCGAGAACCTCGTTCAGGAGGGGTTGGTTATCCACAGGGGAGTCGGTAATCGGGGCTTCCTTCTCTACCGGGGAATCTACTCTGTAGGTTTCAGGGTCTTCCTCTTCTTGGTCCTCATCATCCCCATAGTAGCCCGTCCTGGTTTGCTCTTCTACCATGCCAAAATCTTGGTCCTCACCAAAGGAAGCCTCTCCTTGATACAGTGAGTATGGTCGTGAGTATGGTTGTACCTCGAAGAGGTCTGTAGACCTCATCGGTGTCTCAAACCGGGGCTTCTTACTCGAGGGGATAGGATCATTAGAGCCTGAGGGTGTAGCCCCTTGTGGATCATATGAAAGGAAATGGTCTGGATTTTTATCGTAAAAGTCAGCCAAAGACGACATCCTTGACATGACCCTATCTATGTCATCACGCGACCATTTTTTGGAACTGGGAATGACTCTCAGAAAGTCTCGGAGATTTATCTTGAGTAGATCTGCTGGTTTTTAGAAATATCAGCAGACCTGGTCTTGTCTGTCTGTTTAGGGGGAGTGGAGTGTTTCACAGGTGTGGAAGAGTGCAGGGGCTGCTTCTTCTGCTGTTTTCCCCCCTCCCCGTGAGTGGAAAAGTGTTTTCCCTGTCCCTTTGTGGCTCCGGAGGTTTTCGACGCCTGGCGTCGAGGATCGGGGGTAGAGTCCCTGTCCTTCGAGCGTGGGGCCGCGCAGATCTGGTCTGTGGGCTTCGACTCCTGGAGCGCGGCCTGGGGGTCGAAGTCGTCTTCGTTTTCCGACGATCGAACTTCTGTTAGCCTAGGGAGCGAGGCACTCTTGGCAAGAGTGGATGATTGCCTGGAGTCATGCGGCGATCTCGATCGAGAACGCCCAGAGGACACCGAATCAGACCGTTATGTTTGTGCCTCTTTCCGTGAACTCGACGGCGTCGAGTCTTGGTTGGACTTCGTGTGTTTAGTGTGTGTGTGGTGTGTGTGGTGTGTGTGGTGTGTGAAGCGCTTGTGTCGCCGGGGGTCTTTCCCATAGCCGCCCTGCCGGACGACCTTCCGCGGTCGGGGACCTGCGCTCGGCTGTCTTTCGACGCTGTAATGCCCTCGTCGTCCGAAAGTACGGCGTCGCTGCAGGCGCCCTCCGCTGCCATGGCCGCCTGCCTGGCGTGGTGGGCCCAACGCTTCGTCGAACGGTCCTTAAGTGTCTTAGGTTTAAACCTACTACACGCTCTGCAGTTCGCTTCTGGGTGGTCCTTCGGCAAGCAGAGATTGCACATGGCGTGCCTGTCGACCCAAGGGTATTTGCGATTGCACTTGGGGCAGAATTGAAAAGGGGTACCCTCCATACGCACCTTGAGGCAGCGGGCTGGTAAGTGTAGGAAATGTATAGGGTGTACCTAAGAGTGTAGAGTATGTCCAACCCCCCACTCTCCCTACTTGCAAGGCAGAGGCCTTCCAAGGCCTGGGCCGAGGCCAGAGGCCGTCCGAGGCCCAAATCCGTCGTGCAGCAGCCGACGGTCGATTTCTTCTCCAAGCTGGCGTCGAGTGTCGAAGTTCGACGTTGGGATGGAGAAAGGATGTAAATTAATAAATATTTTAGCAAAAGTATGGCTAAGGCCAGGGGACTCCGCAAAATGCTTCCGACCAGTATGGCGGAAAAAAACAATCTGAGGACCCTAGACGCGTGAGGGATCTTGGGTACAGTGGACGTCACACTAGGGATAGTATTACTGGCACGCCCTGTGTCGACGCCCATTTTCGAGTTTCGAAAAACAAACGGCAATACTCCGCAGATTCCACAAGCCTCAGAAATATATATATATATACACACATTTCAACAGACTAAAATTCTATTAAAATTTCATCAGCTTACAACCATTAAAATACTGTTACATAGGCGAAAAAAGGTAATAAAAACCTTTCTCATTTCATATAGTTAAAACTAGTGTATCATTCCTTCTATTATTTAAGTTGATTAACTACAATCTTCCTATGACATTGAGATAGCACATAGGGATTATATTTATAACATTTCTAAAAATAACAGAAGGACCAGTCTAACACCTCATGTCTTAATCACAGTCAATAAATTCAGCTTCGTTAAAAATTGTATAGTGGATATATTCAGTGAAACTCGAGAGGCATTAAATATCTCTATCCACATAGTATCAGGTGTTAAAAAGCTATTGTTCTTAAAAAAATGATATATTCTTTCTGGTAATAGACCTGGGCATTCAGTAATGTGCTTCAAAGTTTCATTACATCAATCTTGACAATAGCGACAAATATCTTGATTGGGAGTAGATAAATAGGACGCTATTTTCACCTTTGTGAGACATAGGTTGAATCGCATTCTCATAATCTTGTTAGCATAGTCTATACAGGGGAAATTCTTTAGTCAGGGAGCTCATAAACAGACTAGCAGAAAGGAATATTTCATGCAGGCTTCCCTCGTGGTTATCCAATCCCAAGCATACAATTTTACCGTAGCTCTTGTAGGGTTATCAATTAACAATTCCATTGAGATGTCTGCTTGATTCATTATCACTAGACAAGTTTGTTTCCAGAGCTTCAAAGGACCAGAATAAGGAGTTTGCAATAGCATATTTAAGACAGGAAATAAATTGTTCGCTTCTGGTGATGCTAGTTTACATTTCCTAAAAGGAAGCTAGCAAGCACCGTGCTGCTATAGCTCTGAGTGATATAAGTCCTAATTCATATCTTATCATCTGGATTGGAATTGATTGCGGTAGTGGTAACACTGATTTCCAAGAGATACCCTCTAAGAGTTCCCATTTCGGAGATTCAGTAAGTGCTTTGGATTCACTGCCATATATTATCTTTGGTATCACTTTTTGGTTGTAAAACAAAATAACTGGCATGAGTGAAAATCTCCCATATTTTTTTTGGAGACATTTGCCTTGGATAGCTAATAGTTTCTTATTGATTATCTCCACTTTGTATGGATAGCCAGATCGGCTATTAATGTTTACACCTAAATAGGTGTAATGGGAGCTCTGAGCAATTGGGAGAGATAGGATGGACCAATTAAATCAATATCCATTCTTTGGGCGACTATGGTGAAAGATGAGAATACTCTATTTGCTAGCATTAATTCTTAAATTGGTAGCATAAGTACCTAAAGCTGACAGTTTCCCCTGTAAACCTATTGGAGTCCTATCTAGTATTACCAAATCATCTGCATAGATTAAGTAAGGCACTGGGATATTTTGTAATTGGAGAAAAAAAAAACAAGTATTCATTAAATCTACAAAAATGTCAGCTATATAAAAATTGAAAAGAAATGAAGCGAAAGGGCAGCCTTGTTTTAGGCCCATATTTACTGGACTAGGATCTGTTAAAAGGCCGTCTCTAGTTAGTTTAACGCTGATCAAATTATTAGTATAAAATTGCTGGATTAAATATATGGAGGGCATGAAGAAGATAGCAGTTTTGACCATAAAATATCTCTCGAGACAGAGTCAAAAGCTTGTTTAAAAACACAAGCGATTTTAAAGAAACAACCAGTTTTTATTGCACTAATCGATTTTAATCGCTGCTAAAATCATTAGATTTAAAATGGTACCAATTCCGGGAAGGAAGCCGGATTGATATTTATCCCCAATTATCTTTTCTACTGTCCATTTTGTGAAGTCTCTAAGTATTCGTTTTTCCATAATTTTTCCCGGGACATCCAGTAAGGCAATTGGCCTATATAGTTACTAGGATCTTGTCTGTCGCCTTTTTTTGTAAATTGGAATTATGGCCTTCTGCCATGAAGGGGGTATGTTTTTCGTGTCTAGAATATGCTTGAATAGAGTTAACAAGAGTTGTGACCACTGATCTGGATGGTTTTTAATAATTGCATTGGCTAAATTATCAGGGCTGGAGGCTCTTGAGTTACTAATAATTACTATACTTTCTGCCGATACTAAACCCTCATCGAAAATCCTAATCCTAGGAGATTTCAATCTTGGCTTCAACAATCCCAATGATCAACATGCATTGGCGTGGACTAACTCCCTTGCCGAACTAGGCCTGATGCAAAGAGTTCATCACCCTTTGAATGTAAAAGGTAGAACCCTAAATTGGACAGCTGACCTGAATTGCGAGACAGCCATAACCTCTATTGAACCTTACCCTTGGACTGACCACCATCTACTGACCTTTACTATCCAAGACTGCTCATTGCCCAAGATGAATAACCTCCTAGCTCCTCCACTCCCTACTAGGAATAAACAGAATATTACAGTGGACAAACTCAGAACCTTTCTCCGCCCTATACTAAATCCTCTGCCTGCCTCATCTGACCCTGCATTGCCAGTTGAACTATACAACACTGCGCATTTTCAGGGGTGCAATTTTGTCTAAGGCTCGGTGATGGTAAAGGTAAACTCAGAGCCCACTTGAATGCCTGGTTTACACCTAAACTCAAAGCCCTGCAGACAAAACCGAGATACTACAAACTATCCTATCATTATAGGTATTGCGTTTAAACAAACCCAGTTCTAGCACGAAAGAACTCTGTCATACTAAGAGAATTGTAATCTCCCATCTCTCCACTGGTTGACTGCTAATGCATTTTGTATCTTTGTAATAAGGACAAAACGTGGTCAAACAAGATTTCCTGTCTCCAAAATAAAATCGCAACCAAAAAACGTAACCTCCCTGTTAAAGCAACTGGTCAGAAAACCCAATCTAACCCCTCTAAACCTTTCCAACGATTCACATTCACCCAAGGTTCCACCTTGAAAATGGAAAACATCATAGCCTCGCTTAAACCTTCTACATGCCAGGGAGATTCCTGCCCAGCATCTATAATCAAAGAATCTGCCAGTAACCTGGCTCCCTTCATCACCACTCGAACTCATCATTTCAAACTTGCACCGTCCCGACCAACCTGAAAGACTCTTGGGTACTACCACTGTTAAAGAAACAGTATTTGGACCCAAGTACCCCAACCAATAATAGACCCATCACAACAGTCCCCTTTCTAATAAAGATCGACAAAGCAGCCTACATCCAGATAAAATCGTATTTAGAGACTAACAATCTACAAGGGCTGCGGCAATCCCGCTTCAGACCCCAACTAGGCACAGAAACAGCATTGATTGACCTAAAGAACCAGATTGACGACCTGAAAGACCAAGGGAAAACTCCTACTCCTATTAGACTTGTCAGCCGCGGTCATGCCTGCGCCATGGGCGCATACATTTACGATCAATATGGACTTTATTTTCCATTTGCGAGACTTTGGTGCTTTTCTATTTTTCCCAACAAACTACACTTACCACAATGCACTTGGCTATAACCATCTATTCCTGGCCATTCCTATTCGTCATCTTCAGAACTACAATCCCAGAAGCCCTAGGGATTTGCTCTGCTTCCACCAGCTCAGGAACAGAGGGAGGTGGCCGATTGTCTGCAGGTGTGCTGAGCCAGGTGCAACCAATTAGCCTGCCTCTGTACTGGGCAGGGCGGTATAAAAGCTGCTTCCTGCAGGGGCTCAGTCTCTTGTATTAAGAGTCCTTCTGGCACCTTTTTGCTTCGAGCTACGGATCTTGTATGCGGTTCCTCCTTACTCTGGCTTTTTGATCCAGTGCCCTGCCGGGCTCTCTACATTGCAGCTGATCACGCTCTGCTGCTTTCCAGCCTCCGCCTTTGCCCTTCCGGGCTCCTGCCTTGCAGCCGATCACGCTCCGCTGCTACCTTCCGCCGTTGCCTTCCAGGCTCCTGCCCTGCAGCCTGCCTCACTCCGGCTGCCTACAGTCCTTGTCCTCTGAGCTCCCTGCTCTGCAGCCTGCCTCACTTCGGCTGCCAACAGCCCTTGTCCTCGGGGCTTCCTACCTTGCAGCCGATCACGCTCCGCTGCTTGCTACCTACAGCCTTTGTCCGCTGGGTTCTCAGCCTAGCAGCCCTCTACAGTCCTCTGCAGCCTTCTACAGTCAGCGGCCCTGCTCCCCTGGGCTCACTCCTTGCTGCCCGAGCCTTCTGGACTCCTTGCCGTGCAGCCTGCTTGACTCCACTGCCTTAAGCCTTTTCCCTCTGGGCTCCCTACCTTACAGCCCTGATCCTGTGGGCTTGCCCATTGCTTTATTACTCCTCTGAGCTCTCAACCTTGTTCCATACCGTCCTCTGCTATCCAATCCTGTTATTCAACTTTCCCTTCATTTCCTTCTGCTAGTTTGCTATCAACTTCCTTTTCCTGGATTTGTCTGTAAGTATCTTCTCTTGTACTGTTTGTAGACCCTTTTGTACAGAGCTTGTCTGTTGGTTTCCATCAGGCAACCTCTGCCCCTTCCCTTCCCTTGCTTCTACGTTACAGACACCCATAGCTGCTGTTCCAAGCCATGAGCAAACAGCGTGGGGCTCCGTTATAGAAAACTATGCAGAAGGCTAGAGTTTTTCCTAAGGTCCGTGGAATACTCTTTTCCTATATCTGCATACACCCCTAGAGGGAATCCATTCTGTTGTACCTTATTCCTTGCTACACTTGCCTAATCTTCGTTCTCATTTCTTTCAGCTGTGTGTGTACTTATCTGTTCACCTTACTTCGGCACAACCACCCAAACCCTTCCTGGGTGTCCTATGCCACTCATCACAGGGTGTCATCCCGTGACAGCCGCATTTGATCTGGTGGACCATAAAGTGCTCTGTAAGCATCTGTCTGCAGCAGCTCACTTTTCCCCCAGAAGCAACAGCATGGATCCAATCCTTCTTGAATAAAAGGTCTGAGTGGTTTCTCACGTTCGGCCTCAGCTGACACCACAACTATAACCTGCGGAGTACTGCAGGGATCTTGTGCAGCGGCCACGATGTATGTGTTCAGCAAGCCACTGCTCGATGACCTAGACCTTCTGGGTGTCACCTACACTAATTATGCAGATGACACCTAGATCCTGGTATCTTTGACTAGCGATTATGTAAAAGACATGGTATTAGTGAATAAAATCTGTCATTCAGCCTGGGTGGCTTCACATGGCCTGCGCCTGAATGATGAGACGACTGAACTGATTCTAGGTGCCCCAGATAATCTCAACAAACTCCCTAATCACTACCTCTTATTCAACATTGACAGCATCGACATCAAGGTGGCTATGGAGGTAAAAACCTTGGGTTTCTACCTGGACTCAGTCTAGAATATGCGTAAGCAAGTCAACGCCACAGCATCTGGAAAAGCTTACACTTGCAAGTTGACCCAGGCCTGTAAACCATTTTCATCTACAGAGCTGCATTACCTTGGCTCCAGCTTTAATCCTTTCCAAGCTTGACTATTGTAACTAATAGATTGTCAAATTCTACAAAACAATGCTTTTCGAACTGCCCTAAGCATTCCTAGATGACAACACATCTCGCAGGCCAGACCGAAGAATAATCGTCTCTCAGTCAAGGACAGAATACAACTTAAAACCGTCTCCCTTACTCACACATGTCTAAATAACTCAGCTCTGCAATACGTAATGGACAAATGTGTCAAAAACTTGTCAACACGACCTACGAGGACTTCAAATTCCTTTTGCCTAAGAGTCCCCAGATTTAAACCGAAAAAGCAGGGGGTAGTAGTTTTCCTGTTGTGGTGGCCCAACTGTGGGACTCCCTACCTACAACTTTAAGATCAGAACAATCGTTCTACAGTTTTAGGAAAAACACCAAAAGTTGGCTTTCCACCAATGACCTATTACACCCCATGCATTACCAACCTAGGATTCTGCTGCTAGCATTCTGTTGTAACCTGTAAATTGCATTTTGTATATAACGCATGATCTGTACAACCGTCTCTATATGTAACTTATAAACTGAAAACCTCTTGTAATGCGCCCAGATATCTCAGGGTTAGGAGCACTATATAAATAATCAAAAACAGAATAGGCAATTTACAGGATTAAATGCCCCTGTGGCCTCCTGTATATAGGAACAACAAAAAAATCCGGCAACGGATTTCTGAGCATCGCTCATGTATTAAAAAAAGAAATTAAAAAAAAAAGAAATCGCAGACAAACCGCTAGTAGCCCATTTCAAGGAGGCAAAACAAACAAACTGAGCTCCTATGGTTCATTATTCAGACAGTGAAATGCCCCGCACAATGTGGCGACAGCTAGAACAGAAATGGATTTTTAGACTGGACACGGTCAATAAAGGCCTGAACATCGCCACTGAATGGAATTTATACATTTACTAGATACAAGCATGTGTCTTTTCTGACGAACCTAGTATTTGCCTTTCTATGGCATATATGCCTCAATTTTGTGCGTTTTTCCAGACCAGCTTGGCGGTTTATAACAATGCTCATCTATAAAGAGGTGCCTCCCCCTAAATATTTAATGATTCTCAAATGGATGCACTGTGAGCGTGTCACATGTTCATCCTGCATCGGGGGATGTAATTGTCAGATGAGCGTGCCGCTGTATTTTTGCATATCGCCTGATATCAAGTAACCACCATCATGGCTTGGGGATCCGGCACCCCTCTCAAAGATGGCGATGTTACGCTCTTACACACACTTTTGCGCGTTTCCGGAAACATTAGGTTTAACATTACCATCATTTCTGATCGGGCAAATCTGCTGTCGCGTTCGCACCTAAGGCTTTGGAAAGCGCTAAAGACTTTGGCATGATAGGTAGGCGGAGTCTTGTTCTGTTCCGTTCCTTACTTACCCAGATTCACGTAACACGCAATATGAAATGGTGGCGACGCCGGCTGTTAGTTTTTACAATCAAACAGATTCATATGAACGTTGTCAAGACACCTGAAAAATGATTCTTGATGTGATCTGTGAAAGCATACATGCTCAATATATTCCCTGAGGCAACAAGAGACATCACTCTGTTATTCCTGCTTGCCTCAACCCATACAGGACGACGATTGGTCCTTATTGGATGACCACAGGCATGAGCAAGAAATCCTGGGTCCACCGGTAGATACTACTATCCTGCGTTTAGTAGCGGGATGAACTAAAGAGTTTGAAGGTAATTATAATATTAATGCTAGTATTATGACTACCTAAAATATATATAATGGATGTATTGAGGACAAATATGCAACTTCCCATTTTTTTTAGCAACCTGATTGAATCACTGTGTGTAAGGCTGAATGTATGGTAATGTATCAAATCTTGCATAGAAAGATGGATAGGTGGGTAATCAGAAGTGTAGTTCAAACATCCATTAAATGTTTGTGAAAGTGGTCTGTTTTTAATTATTGTGTATTTTGTTATATTGGTCTAACAGCGCATGACTAGAGATGAGTCCCCCAACGAGACATTGGACATGTACACCTTACCAATACTTATGTGTCCTGAAGACGGCTTAAAAGGTTAAACGATAAAAGGGATGGATGCTAAGAACACGGTTGCCCCTATTCAGCCAGAAACACATGAGGTGTTGACACCAGTAGTGAATTGCTAAGCATTGGAGTTTTTCCTTGTGTAGTTTGTATTTTCTGCATTTTTGTAGATTTTTGGTTTTGAATTTTTGTGTCTCCAATATTTGCAGAGATTTTTTATATAGGTTTCTTTTTATATATGTTTCTGAATAAATTGTGTTTTTAAGATATTCTGACCCGATTAAGCTGTTGACTAATGTATAGCAGTTTCAGAGCGTGAACACTATGTCTGAACCCCAATCGTGGGTAAATTCGGGATAGCATGTGTGGTCTGCCTTGTTCATCATTGCTGATCCTTTCATGCATTACATGGGTACGGTAATGAGCCTGAGCAAAGCATCAGAAAAATATGATTGCCACCCTGGACATCCTTGCCCCAGTCATAAGATTCCAGCTGAAGCCTACCTCCAAGTGCAACTCTTGGTATGATTCCGACCTTGCCGCCCTGAAAATGAAGTGGAGGGCTTTGGGCGCATCCACTGACAAACTGGCCTGCCCCCTGCTACAAAGGCAAGGCAGGCTCTGTCCAAGAAGATAACACATTCAAGCCCGCGTGTCTGCGGCCTCTAATATGGCCAAACTCTTTAAAATCTACAAGGAACTGGCCAATGCTGTTGCAGTCTCTACCTCCCCTGCTCCCTCCCATGCCCCTTGTACGGCTCTGTCCTCCCACTTCTCCGCTAAAACTCAGGACATCCTGTCCTCCATCTCCTCTTCCTCCATCGGTCGCCCTTTGTCCATCTCTCCCACTCCTCCTCCTCATTTCTCCTCTTTCTCTACGACACCTGACAAGTTTTCTAAACAAATCTGGTCTATGAAAGTGTCGTCCAAACAGGTGCTTCCCCTGCTCCTCCAGAACCATCAAGGACCATATTGACAACCTTGCTCCAGCCTTGGCCGATTTCTGTAATCACTCTTTAGCCACTGGAACTTTCTCCTCTCCCCTTAAGCACTCCCTTGTGCACGCCACTCCTCAAGAAGTCATCTGCCTATCCTACCTGCCTGGTAAACTATCGTCCAATCTCCATCACTCCTTTCCTGAGACAACTATTGGAAAAGCTGGCCATTTCCCAGCTTCCTCTCCACACTGAATCTGTTGGTTGTTAGCATGACCATCAGTCTGGTTTCAAAACTGCCAAAGTCACGGAAACCTGGGCATCACAAGTAAGGCCCTGGAGTGGTTGACCACCTTCCACTTGGACCACCCCTTCTAGGTCTAACTTGCTGCCTTTCTCTCTGCCATATAAATATGGAACCTACAACAGCCAAAGGGAACTAGCTCGAATGGGTCGTCGCACAAAACATTGACGCACAGGTGGTAAGGACTTCTCCACGCATCTGGTCCGACCACTTCAAAGTAATCTTTGATGTGCAAATAAATAACTCCCCAAAAAAAAAGTTACAACAGACAAGAGCAGATTCTAAGTAGGAACTACAAGAAAATAGGCCTGGCACATCTGGAACAGTGCATAAATAATGTTCTAGAGGATCTCCAGGAGAGTGACACATGTGAAGACACTCTACAAATATTCTCAATTTGCACGGGAGAAAGTAGAGCAGATGGCACTGTTAAAGCCCAAAGTGGTTAGAGGGAATAGAAATGGTTTCACCCAGAGCTAATCAAACTCAAGAAAGAAAAAAGAAGGGCGAGTAGGTGGCTCAAACATCCCACACAAGCCAACAAAGAGCTGTGGAAGTGCACAGAAAAACTATAGAAGAGTGGGATTAGCAAGGCTAAGAAAAACTTTTAATATTGACCAGATTACATCAGCGTCTACTTCCACCAGTAAGCTATTTGAAATCTTAAAGTCCATCGAAAAACCCAAAGTTCTGTCCCCTCCTTTTTCCCCCTCCTCTCAGGAGGGCTGTGAAAATGTACACGAGGCCTTCGCCAATTAAATCCAGAAGGGCAGAGGGTCAATTATAGCATCACGAGATTCATCCAATGCACAGTAAGCTACATGTACACAGGAACATCCCCGGCTGCGGCTAGACAGTTTCAAGTTTCTCTCCATAACATCAGAGGAGATGATGCAAATTCTGACAGCCATGAAGCCCACATGTGCCGAAAACAACATCCTCCCCAAAAATAATACTGGACAATAAGGAGATTTTTGCACCAGTACTAACTAAGATAGTAAATGACTCCTTCAGAGACAGAACAATTCCCAAGAGCATCAAATCGGTCACCATTACGCCACTTTAAAAAAAAATAGGGCTAAATCACAAAGAACCTGGGAATATGAGACTGATCACAAATTGCAACTTTGTACTCAAAGAGTTGGACAAAGTCGCTACAGCAAAACTACAAAAGCATGTCAAAGTAAATGGTGTCTAGTCAAAAGATTGAATCTAAAGGGTCGACAGGTTAAAGGATCGACACCAAAGGGTCGACAGGTCAAAGGATCGAATTTTTTAAAAAATTATATATATTTTTTTAGGTTTTCGTTTAGGGAAAAAAATGTGTTTTTTAGCAAAAAAAGGGGGTTGGGGACCCCCCAAAAAAGAAATATTGAGGAAAAAAAATCCATCCTTTGACCTGTCGAGCCTTTGGTGTCGATCCTTTGACCCGTCGACCCTTTAGATTCGATCCTTTGACTGGCAACCAAAGTAAATCACATATTGCATGATCAACAATCCGGCTTCCGAGCTGCTCACAGCACGGGGACGGCGTTGTTAGATATACAGACTCACATGCTTAGTCTGTTAGACAAGGGTAAGGCAGGGCTAGTAGTACTCCTGGATTTGAGTGCACCGTTCGACCAACAGCTACTCCAAATGGCAGTGGAGAAATTATAAATTACTCACCGTAGTGACTAACGTGATTTTAGTGCATAGTCCCCATTCCTCCATACTGCATGGGCGTCCGTTCAAAGGGACGAGAGAGAGAACCTTTTTCACCAGAAAAAAATCTTCTTCCCCTCTAAATTTAGAGGTGCACAGGGGTGCGGCCCAGGGAGCATGCGCTGCCCTGACTCCGCCGCCACACCTCAGTTCCCATTGACGCGTCGACAATAGATTTAACATTGCCTAATGACAACAGTATCATTAGGGGGGAGGTTGGTGGGACGTATGGAGGAAAGGGAACTATGGACTAAAAGTACATTAGTCACTACAGTGAGTAACTTCTAATTACTCTTATGTCCTGTCCCGTTTCCTCCATACTGCATGGGCGATTACAACTGGATGTAGCCCCAGGGTGGAGAGGAGACCCTCCTTAAGCAAATAGGTTCCTGAGAACAGCCTGTCCGAAAGCTGCGTCAGATCTAGAGCCGGCATCCAAACAGTAATGCTTGCAGAAAGCTGAGGGAGTGGCCCAAGTTGCCGCCCTGCTTAAAACTTGCCAAGGGACATGGTGCCGGAATGCGATGGCCGTTGCCTTAGCCCCGACTGCGTGGGCATTCATTTTGTCCGGCAGCAGCTTGTGCAGGCCCCCGTACGCTTCTTTGATGGCCGAGGCCATCCAGCGGGATATGAAGACATTGGAGGCCCGATAGCCTGGTCTTGAGCCTCCGAAGGTGACGAACAGGGCGTCCGATTTGCGGAAACCCTTGGTCCTGTCCAAGTAGAATTTCAGGGCACGCCTGATATCCAGGCAGTGCAGCACTCTGTGCTTTGTCCTTAGGATCAGCCAAGAACATAGGAAGGACTATGTCCTCGTTCAAGTGGAAAGCAGACGGCACCTTGGGCAGAAATGCTGGGTGTCCCCGCAGGACTACTTTGTCCCTGTGAAAGGTAGTATATGCCTCAGAGGCGACCAGTGCCTGGATTTCGCCGATTCTAGGAGCCTAGGTGAGGCCGACTAGCAAGGCCGTCTAGATGGTGACCAGCCTGATGTCCGCGGATGCCATTGGCTCAAACGGTTTGTGCGCCAGGGCGCCCAAGACTATGTTGAGGTCACACAGGGTGCGGCCTCTTGACAGGCAGGTAGAGCCTTGCGAGACCATTCAAATGTTTGACGAATAGGATTAGATGGCTGCGAGGTAGGTACGGCAGGTATCCACCTGCACACCAGAGTGGGCGAGGTGCGCCGAGAAGGAGAGCACGTCGTCCAAAGTAGACGCTAGGGGATCTATTTCCTTGGAGTCTGCCCAGTGGCAGAATCTGGTCCATTTACTTTTATACTGGGCCCTTGTAGCCTTGCTCCTTGTACGATTTCCAGATTAGCCTGAGAAAGACTAAGGTGCCGCAGCATTACCGGCTCAGGTACCACGCTGTGCAGGTTAGTTTCTGTGGCGCGGGGTGGATGTCCCTGCCCCCCTCTGCTGGGCCCGAAAATGTGCTGGGCCCATCGGGAGGTGAATCAGAGGCATCTCCGAGAGGCTGAGCAGCTTTGAAAACCATGGCTTGGCTGGCCACCATGGAGCCATTAGAATGATGTTGAGTTGGCGAGACTTGATCTTGCAAATCACTCTGTGAATCAGCGGAGTGGGTGGGAAGGCGTAAGCCTTCATGCCATTCCGTTCCACTGAAGACAAAATGCGTTGCCCAGGGAGCCAGGGCTCTGTCCCTGCCAGGAGGCGAACTGAGGGCACTTCTTGTTGTGCCAGCTGGCAAAGATCTACCTGGGAATGACCCCACCTGTTGAAGACCTCCTGAATAACAAGGTAATTTAGCTGGCATTCGTGATTGTCCGCTCCCAAACTGAGCCTGTCCGCTTCCAGGTTGGATTCCCACGGGAGGTGGACTGCTGTGAGGTAGATGTTTTCCAGGGCCCACTCCCACATGCTGATTGTCAGTATGCACAGAGGAGGGAATCTAGTGCCTCCCTGCTTGTTGACGTAGTACATGCTGGTCGAGTTGTCTGTCTGGATGAGGACAACCTTGCCCCTGAGAAGTGGTAGGAATGCTCTGAGCCAACCAATTAATGTGGTATTTCTGCTCCTGCCGAGTCCAGGTGGCGTGGACCGAGAGATCGTTCAGGGTGGCTACCCTGCCCTCGAGCGAGGAGTCTGGTGATGGTGGCCTGCGGAGTGGGCGGCCGAAAGGGCTTGCCCCTCTGCAGGTTGCAGTCCCTGGACCACCATGTTAGGTCCGGGTGGAGAGATGGAGGAACATTGATCATCTCGGAATGGGAGCCCTGCTCATGGTTCCATGAGGCCGCAAAGTGCAGCTGGATCCTCCTCATCCTCAATCTCGTGTGTGGAACGGCTAATAGGGCCACTGCCAAGAGACCCAGGAGATGCTGGTACCACCATGCCGATGTCACTTCTCTGTAGAGGAAGTGGGTGGTGGCCCTCTTAAAAGCCGAGATCTTGTCCTCCGACGGAAACACCTTCTCGAAGCATGTGTCCCAGATGAGGCCCAAGAATGTCAGTCTGCGTGGGGAGCAGCTGCGACTTCTTGAGATTGAGCGAGAAGCCCAGATCATGCAGTGTGTTCATAAGGGCATGGGAAGAGTGGTGAACCGCTTCGGCGATGTAGCCCTGGCGAGCCAGTCGTCGAGGTATGGGTAGATGTGGAGGCCCTGCACTCTGAGGAGGGCAGCCACCATATTCAAGACCCTGGTACAGACCCTGGGGGCTGAGTTGAGGCCAAAAGGCAGGACCTTGTATTGAAAATGGTAGCCCATGATCCTGAACCGTAGGAAAGCATGATGGGGCTGCCAAATCGGGACGTGCAGGTACGCGTCCTTCAGATCCAGGGAGCACATCCAGTCTCCCTTGCACAATGTCTCCGCTATAAAAGCTGGCGTAACCATCTTGAATTTTTGTAGGGGTGAGGAGAGGTGGAGGGTGGAAAGGTCCAGCACAACACTCGGGCCCGTCTGGTGGTTCCGAATAGCGAAAATCCTTGAGTAAAAGCCAAAGCCTCGCTGGGACTTCCTCCACTGCCTGGCTCTCTACGAGCGAGGGGATCTCCGCCAGAAGAGTTGCTGTCCCAACTTGAAGGAGTGCAGGGGCTGTACTGGGCAGGCGGTACCCTGTGGATTCTACAGAGGATCCAGTGGTCTGTAAAATTCTGGTGCCAGATATGTGCATGGAGAGAAAGCCTGCCGCCCCCCCTCGAGACACATTGACTTGAAGGGCTGTATCATGCCTTCTCTCCCTCGGAGGCGGTCGCGGAGGAGGGGGGACTAGAAAAAGCCCTTCATTCCCCCGCCATCTTTTTGTTGCTTGCACCGGTTCCGAGACGGCGAGCGGTCCGGCTGCCTGGATCTCCATTCCTTGAAGCCGCAGAACCCTCCATACGTACACCCCCTGTCGGAGCACTGCTGTGACTGGGTGTATGACTTGGGCATGGTCTTTGTCAGGATGGATAAAGACTTGGCCGTTTGTGAGCGGTTTTTCTTTTTGTCCAGCTCCTCGTCCGTGGTGGAGTGGAAGAGGCCCCCCTCCCTCGAAATGTAGATCTAATATGCGTTCATGGACGTCCGGCTTGAATTTCGTGGCCCAGAGCCTGGCCGTCCTTCTCATGTCCGTGGTGATACAGATGGCACGGCCAGAGGTGTTGATATGGGCCACTGTAGATTCCATGAGGTCATGCGCCACCAGCTTGGCCTCTGCCAGCCCCGCCTTAAAATGTGATTGGCTCTGGATAGGGAGTTCTGGGAGGAAGTCCGCAATTTCCCGCCATAACCTCTGGATAGCGGTGGCAAGCATGGCATTGGCTTGACGAAGGAGCAGGGATGAGCTGGAATAGAGTTTCTTTCCGTACGCCTCCAAGATCTCCTTACCTAGTAGAGCCACAGAGGAGGCGCTTGGAGTATAGTGATGCCTGTTGGGGAGAATTCTCCAGAATGGCTAATTTCCCTTACCTACTAAGTCTCAGTAGCTTTGCTGGATTTCTAGGATTTATTTTTTTCACCTGGTAAGAGTGTGAGCTTTTTCCCACTCTTACATGTGTTTTGCTGTGTGTGTTTTTACAATTTGTGTGATCTTGGGCTATGGAGCCTCACCTACTCCATAGGCATCTTTGTCACTGCACTGACGGTGCTGTGTAACACACAGTAAACAGGGTTGTCTTTTAGACTTCCCACCTCTGACTCCATTTTCTGGGGGTGACTACTGTCCCCCAGAAAAGATAAAGGTGCCATTAACTATATTTAGTCTCTTTAACCACAGACCCAGTCCACCCCATCTTACATGGAGTACTGGAAAGGGTTAATATTTATCCCATTTTGTCTGTCTCTATTGGAGCACTGTTTCGCTCCCTTTTCATCAAGACTTGGCTGGTGGCAGTGGTAACTACCCTATTTTTCATACCGCGGATATCTTAAATAACCATGGTATTGTTTTAAGCTATTTTGTTAGCCTCAAACATAAATCCGATTGACCAAATATATTTTATTTCGGTTCCGGCTGGGTTTATTAGCCATTTCTTTCTGTAAAAGTCTTACTCATGTTTTACTCTGCGCTCCAAACCAGGTTTGGTTCCTTTGTTCGCCGCCTTTTCGCGGGCTTCTGCACAGAAGCCCTCCTTAAGGCGCCTGAAAGTCTGGGTAGGCAGGATGTGAGGGAGTTGTCTTAGGACCCCTGCCATGGGTTCCCTTGGTAACCCAAGTCGCACTCCTGTTTGATTGGCTGGGTGACTGTCCTTGCCAGGACAGCCACACTGCTGTGTGATTGACAGCCAGGCTGTGTGAATGGGGGAAAACTGGCTTTCCAGTCCCAGAGACCTGTTTTTTATGCAGAGTCGCCACTGGAATGAAAGAACCAACGAGGAGCTGACAGAAGAGGACCCCTACCACGACTGAACCGCCCGGTGAAGCACTGCTGCAGGTCCGACTCTTCAAACTCCAACGACAGAGAGGGAGGAATCTTCTTCCCTTGAGCTGGTGGGACCAACCAGTTCGCCCAAACCTCAAGCCAGGACCCCACCTCTGGTCGAATTCACTGTACAGAGCTACAGTGGGCCGGATAGCCAGGAAGGTCGGACCCTGCTTGGGTTTTAAGGAGCGCACCTTTTATTCGTTGTTTTGCTCTGCTGCGGGTTTCTTCCCTGGGTAGTGCAGGACCCTCCAGTCTTCCTACTTTGCGTCAGTCCGACAGTCGCTTCAGGAACCGTGAGCCTGTAGGAACTACCAGGAACGTCCGCCTCAGCTACAGCTCCCTCTCTGTTTTAAAGGTACTTTACAAATCCGGTTGCTCATTTTATTCAGCTGCAGTGAAAATGTGTGAAATCTTTCTCCAATGCGAGGGCTTGACTTCTCTTCTTTTAACACTAACATTTCTGCCGACCAACTTCATCCGGAACTCGTCACACGAACATTACCGCAAACCACCCTGAACAGTGTGATCTTGAGCAAGAGACTTTTGTCCTATTGACTTTGGCCCCAAGCCTTTTTTTTACCCGATTCTATCCATGTAGTTCCTCTTGCTCAATTGCCCTAAGTACTGATCTGTTGGTGTGGTTCAATTTCTACTTAACTTTGTCTTTCCCTCCCTTTTAAATTGCTCGAGTGCCATTTTACTCCCACTTCATTTTGTGAGCTTAACTTGTCTGGAACTTATTGGGAGTGGTGTGGTATATTAAGATTGTGATTTTTAGACTGCTTTACTTTAGTGAAATGTTATACAACTGATGTGTAAATAAATGTATATTCTTTTACTCAGAAACCTTGAGTCAGTGTTTGTTTGAATCATAGTAATTGCTGTCCTTTGTGTAACTATTTGATACTGCTCACTTACTCTTGAGATAATTCTGGCTGCTCAGTAAAGCGGTAGCGATGGCTGTGTAGTACAGGCTTGTACCAAAGTGAATTTGTACTGTCACTTGTAGTCTTAATTGTGTGTGGTGTTCTCAAAAGGGTACTGCATATTATTCTGCCTAACAATGCCGCAGCGATCACAAAGGTGTGTGGCTGAGGATGGGCCGAGAGCAAGAGTGTATCCCCCCTCCATCTGCCTGTACTTGGCGTCCAGGCGTCGATTGACTGGCTGGGCCGATTTGGGCTTAAGCCAACCCTTCTTGGCCAGGGAGACTACATCGGTATGCAGAGGAAACCCTGTTTTGGCAGAGGGGCGTCACGTGAGGAGTTCAGCCAGAACCCCCTATGCCGGCTGCTTGGGCTGGGGGCTCAGGTATTCCGCCAGCCTAGCAGGACATTCTCGGAAGAACCTGGGTGAGGATGGCGTGTCCGGATCCTCCTCCTCACCCTTATCCTGCGGATCAGGAGGATCATGCAGAGAAGGAGGAGTAGTTGGAGCTGGAGAGTGGGGCACAGGGACCGCAGTCGGGGGATGAGGAGGCTGGTACTGAACCACCTGAGGAGTTGGCTGGGGCGCCAGGACCAGCGGCTGCACCGGGGCCATCGGTGGAGGCGCTTGTGGTGCTGCTAGCATAGTGGGGAGGACTTCCCTGATGGCGTCCTTGAGGATAGCCCCCATCCAAGGTGACTTCATGAGGTCGAGGAACATCTCGAAAAATCCCTCTTCACTGGCCAAAGTGGTGGCAGGGGGTGCGGAGGAGGTAGCAGGAAGCTGCTGGAGCCGCTGCATACCCTGCCCATATGGACGCAGTGGGAAGCTGCCCTGCGCATACGAGCGAGAGGCTGTAGGCCACCTACCTGTTGAGGCCAGTCCCACCTTGACACTCGTTCTTCGCTGAATTCCTGGAATGGCGTTGGATGGGTGCTCTGTCTGGCACGGTGGCCATCTTGTCAAGCTGCCTGCGACGTGTTGCTCGGCTCGCTGGGCCCGACCTCCTCCAAGACTCTTGCGTGTGGATCACGAGGCCTACCCTGCTCCTCGGGCCTAAGCCCAGTAGGTGTGACACCCTCGACACTGGGGTTGGTAGAGCTGCGTTTAGGCACCCCCTCGGATGAATTGCCGGTACTAGGGCAGACACTGCACATGCTGGTACAAGGACCTGACCGGTCCCTACCGCGCGGGAGAGTCCTTGGGAAGGAGTTTCCTTTGCAGGGTGCATGGGGGTCTGAAGCTGACGATACCTAGCTAGTGGTGGAACTATGTGATAACTACAGCGAGGATAGCGTCAACATTGCGATGTTATAATTGGATGTGCCTTAACGGCAGAAAAACAGATGATGGTTTTTGGTACTCAGCAAGCTCGGGCCAAACTGGGGTCAGAATACAATGCCTTTTACATCAAAGATGCTTGAATACAGGTGTCTGGGAAAGTGAAAACCCTTGGGCTTTACCTGGAAGCCTCAATGGGAGCAGAGGCTCAGGTTCAACACCTCCACAAGAGCAATCTATACCACCTGCTCCTCCTCAGAGCTATACTACCATTCCTGAATGAAGAGAACTGTGCCATCATCGCGAGGGCCACCATTTTGTCCCGCCTCGAATATGGGAACGCGCTACTGCTAGGTGCTAGCAAATGTTGCGTAGCTAAATGACAGGTTACGGAAAACAATGCGGTCAGAATAATAAAAAGGAAGAACAACAGTGAACACATCACCACAGAAAGGGATTTGAACTGAATCCAATGTAGAGCTCTCCTAACACTGGGTCACAGATGCCTGCATGGAAATGCACCATCGTACCTTAAGGAAAAAATCGTCCAATACGTTCCCAGTAGTGCCCTGAGAGCGAAGGCCCTGGGCATGATTGCAGTACGAGCCCACAAACGAGCAAATGGTCTGGAAAGGGCTTTCCACGTGCTTGCGGCAAAGAAATACAACAGCCTCCCGCTAAGCATCAGTTTGGAATTCAGCTTATATGGCCTGTAGGAAAAGCCTAAAAACACATCTTTTGAAGTAAGGAGTAGGCCTATCCATCTTGGGAGGATAAGACAGGACAGGTCCTTTGTCTCGTATCTTTCTCTGTTGTGACTCTGTGTCTATGTATATGAGCCCCGAAACCAGTGTGCTTTCGACGCTTTATAAACTTATAAATAAATAAAAAGTCTCAAGCCAGCGTGAAAATGGACATGCAACTACAGTGACATAACGATAAGAATTACACCTGGTGTCATTTCTGTATAGTTTATGGGCAAATGTCAAAAACTGTCCTGATGGACGAGGAAGCAACTTTTATTGTCTTGAGAGTGTGATCTGCGTTAGAACGCCGACACGTCAGACAATTGTTCACAAATTCAGTCACATGCTCCTGTAAATTGGGTATGAACCATTGCTCTTGTATTTCTGCAGCAACATATTCCTTGGAGGTGTGCGCTAGGTAATGCAATTGGTCCAGTGAGATGTGGAGCAGTGTCCGGGGTATTACTGGTTTCCCTGTGCTATTCTATTGCCATTTCAAATCAGTGGGTGATGGGGAGCAATCTATTCTGGTCCAAAGTTCCTGTTTCTCTGGAGGAACCCCCCCCCCATCTGCACATCTATTAGTTGAGTCACAGACAAAGTTACAGTGCTCCGTGTGTGATGTGGACAGGCGTGGGGTGTGTGTGAGCATGGGTACTTCATATGGTGAGGCGTATATTCTCTTGTGTATAATGACATGTACACCGCTTCTTTGGCTGTGACTTCTGCTCCATCGTTCCCTTTGGAAATTATGTCTGTCCTGTTGATCTGGGCAGTTCATTTCACCACTTCTAATACTATAGGAAGAGGCAGTGTTGCGATCAGTCTTGACAATTTAGCAGGTTGTACAGGGGTGCCATCACTCCTCCAGAATCCCCTCCTTTTCCATTTTACCAGTCCTGAATGTACTGTGGACAGGACACATGCAAAGTTCAAGTAAACTGTCAGAGTCACCATCTGACGTTTCCACTGCTTTTATTAGTGCCACAAGCTCTGCTGCTTGGGCAGAAAAGTGCAGTGCAATCTTATTTGTGCCCCAAACTTGAATTCTCCCTTGTGGTGAAACACCAATGCTGCATCCGTATGTCACCATGAGTTGTGATCTATCGCGGACGACCCATCAACAAAGAGCATATCTCCCACCTCCAAGGGCTCTTCCTGAACCACTGTATCCCCTCCGTGTTGTCCATGTATGTATCATAATCATGTAAATAATCTCCTTCCTTAAGTGGTAGTGCTATGAATGTTTCTGGATTCACAAGATAGCACCTTGCAATTCGGATAGTGGGATCTGTCAGTATTACCTCATACCCTGAAGCTCATTTGTCCAATACGGCAAACACTGCATGCTCCACAGAGCGTCACTGAACATTACATTGGTCACTGAACCTCCCATTGGTCACTGAACCTCCCATTGGTCACTGAACATGCCAATGTAATCGTGGCCGATTTCTGTATTGCGAATAAATCTGCTGTGAGCGACTGTTTGCATGGAAAGTATCCCTGTATTACAGAATCTAGGGGACTGCTATAGTCAGGGAAAGGTTTGTGGCCTTGCGGTTTCTTCTGAGTAAGGACAGACCGCATCACTTGGCCATTAGCGTGTGCAAACAAGTAAAACATCTGTTTATAATCTGGTGTTGCCAGAACAGGCGCAGTTAATTCCCTGAATAAATGAATCCTCTCCTGGATCCAGACCAAGGGGACTTTCACCTTCTGTGCTTCCTTCAATCCCTGAAGAAGGGGTTTAGTATAGTCAGATATCCATGACCTACGATAGTTGCACAATCCCAGAAATTGCTGCAATTCCTTTACTCGGTTTGGTTGTGGGGTGTGCTGTATCGCTGTTGTACTTTCTGTGGTGACCATCCTCCCCAATAATCTGTCCTAATACACAACTTCATTTTGACAATATTGCAATTTGTCCTTATCCACTTTGTATCCCTCTTCTTCCAACAATGTGAGCAATTTAACCAAATCCTCCCTACATTGGTTACTCTGTTGGACTACACACCAAAAGATCATCCACGTTATGTATCACTGTGCTATGCATCTGTAAGTTACTGAAGTCCATTTGTAGCACCCAGTTGACAACACTTGAGATTTCACAATACCCTTGTAGTAAGCGCATGTGTTGGAACCCGCTTCTGCGGTAGGTAAACACAGTGAGAAGAACAAGTTACTTACCAACTGGAAACGTTCTTTCGACTGGATGTTCCTCCTACGTATTCCACATCTTTGACATGTAATGCCCACAACTGTGCTGCTTTGGAAATTTTTCGGCAGATGGCATCCTGTGTCGAGTCTATGTCCCTTGAAGACCTCCGTCAAGGGGGCACGTCATCGGATGTTATAAGTAGGACGCACAGCGGCCTAAGCCTCAGTTCATATTTTTTCCAACTCGTGCCATAACGGCAAACCAATCCTCCATGACTGCAAATAGCCTTGTAAGCTGCAATAGTATGGGAAAATCTTCAGAGGGGCAGGCTGGGAGGGCGATGTGGAATACGTTGGAGGAACATCCAGTCAAAAGAATGTTACCAGTTGTAATTAACTTGTTCTTCGAATAGATGGTGTCCTCCAACGTATTCCACATCTTTGACAGACTCCTAAAGCAGTATCTGAACGGCGGGAGAAGAATTTGGATATACCTAATCAGATGGAAGAATATAGCACTACTTTCCATGGTCAAGATATGGCATTTGGTAAAGTATCCAGGGAGTAATGCTTGACAAAAGGTGTGGATGGAAAATCACATTGCAGCATCAAATATTCTTAACAGGAACTCCCCGTTGTAGGGCTGTGGATGAAGCCACAACCCTGATGGAGTGAGCTTGCAAACCCTCAGGAGGGTCTTTGCCAGCCAATCTGTAACATTCAGCAATGGGGAGAACAATCCACCTGGACAAGGTCTGTCTGGTAACAGCTTGGCCCAATTAGTGTCCAGTGTATCCCACAAACAGTTGGTTGTTCACTCTGACCCTGGACATCCTAGAAATATAAAAGCTCAAAGCTCTCCTACGGTCCAACCTATGGAGTCTCTCCTCTTCCTTACCAGGATGAGGAGGAGGATAGAAAGCATAGTACCACCTTCTGGCTCAAATGAAACTCAGACACTACCTTGGGTAGAAAGGAAGGACGTACCCTCAGTACAACCTTATCCCTGTGGAACACAGTAAAGGGTGGCTTAGACGAAAGTGCCTGCAACTTGCTCACTCTGCGAGCAGATGTAACTGCAGTTAAGAAAACTGAACTCTTGTCCTTTGAGACTGTTGACCTTCAAGACAAAGGTTCAAACGGAGCACCCATCAAGAATTTCAAGACTAGATTCAGATCCCGAAACGGCACCTGAAAAGGGGACGGCGGGAATACATTTGTGAGCCCTTTTAGAAACTGGGTAATCAAAGGAATCTTAAAATAAGAACATTCTTCAGACGAGCGCTTGAAAATAGACAGCGCTGCCAGGTAACCTTTAATGGTACCCACTTGAAGACCCTTGTGGGCCAAAGAAAGCAATAAAGAACAATTGGAATGGAACACTGAAAAGGATCGACAATGTGTCCTCTTCACCAGTCACAAAACTTACGGCAACGGTACAGGGATTTGGTTGCCAGACGCCAGGTCGAAAGCAACACCTCCATCACGTCATCCGGGAGGTACCAATCCTTATATCCCAACCTTTCAGAAACCAAACGTGAAGGTTGAGAGTCTTGACCTCTGGTAGATCCTCTTTGTGGGGAAGACAGCATGGATGACAGATGGACATTTCCAGAAGGTCTGGGTAGCACAATCTCCTGGCCCAATTTGGAGCAATTAGGATCATGTGGGACCCGAAACTCTGCAACCTCCTTACAACTTGAGGAATGACTGGGACCGGAGGAAACGCATACAGAAGTGGGAATGACCAATCCACGACAAACGCGTCCCCTAAAGCTTGAATTCCCTTGAGCAATATGTTTTGCACTTCCGGTTGGCACCGGTCGCAAACAGATCCACTTGAGGGGTACCCCAAAGGGCGAAGATCTCCTGGAAGGTTTTCAATTAATCATAACCACGGGCAACGCTCTGGGCAACCCTCCAGACCATCGTTTTTCAGCCTGCCAAGCCATTACAGAAGGGGAAAAACCATATGCAAATCAGGCTTGCTCCTACCCCAAAAGGGCTCCAGCCCGAACTGCTAGGTCACATCCCTTCTGCACGAGACAACAAGCATCCCCAGACATGTTTCAGCCGTGTTGTGCGTAATCAGTGAGGAGTAGCTTGGGTCTCTAGGCCGGGCAGACTCGGGAACCACGTCTGGGCATACCCGTCCCACTCGGGGTGACTTTAGCAAAACAGAAAGGTGAGAGAGGGTATGCCCAGACGTGGGTCCCTTGCTCGCTGCGCCATAGGGAACCAAGCTGCACCTCACTGAGGAGGCCCAAGAAGGCCGAAATATGTCTAGGGTTGCTTGTGTTTCCGTGCAGAGGGGACCTGGCCTAGCAGTTCGGGCTGGGCTGCTACCATTGGTGGCAGTACCAGACTGATTTGCATATGGCTGGACCCCTTTTGCAATGGCGCAGACGGGCTAAAAAACTGTGGTGTGGAAGGTCGCCCAGAGCAACGCCAGTGGTACAGATTCATTCAAAACCTTCCACCCATCACTTTTGTGGCCTCACAATCTTAGCCAGAGCCTTTCTCAGAGGATCCACAGCTCTAGGGGCCTCCACTGTCAAATTCAGACCTGTAGGCCCTGATGGCGTTATTTATTCACATTTGTTGAGTGCACAGCAGCCGGGGGGCATTGTTGGGCTTGTTACAGTAGGTGATCATTGCTTAGTTACATACAAAAATACAGACAAGCATACTCTGAATAGATTGTATGCATAGTAGAGGAAATATACAGATAGTGGGTATATGAGTGTAGACAGTTAGTTGGAGAGCTGTTTTAAGATTTTTGCAGAAGGCATAGAAATGTTTCGGCTCAGAGCAGTAGGGAGCGCGTTCCATAGCTTGGGGGCAAGGTAAGGAAAGCTTATCCCTCCTGCCTTGGCCCTGTTGATGCGCGGTACCGTGAGTTGGTTAGTGTAGCAAAGTATAGTAGGCCTTGTTGAGTGTTATCTGGATAGTGTGTCTGATAGGTATGAGGGTGCTTAGAGGTTGATGCATTTGTGTGTGGCTGTGAGAATTTTGAATGTAATGCAGTCTTTGACTGGGAGCCAGTGAAGTCATTCTTGCTTGTGTGATGTGGTCTCTTTTAGGTATACTGAGTGCTGGTCTGAGTGAGTTATTTTGGGTAGTTCGGAGTCTAGCTAGGTTTTCTTTGGAGGTGCCAGCTAAGAGTGCATTACAGTAATCCCACTTTGCTCCTATAGTAGCTCTGGCAATGGAGAGGCAGTTTTCCTTGGTTACAAACGGATTAATAGCATTAATAAGTTTAGTGCTCAGGGTAGAGGCAGAGACAATGGCGCCGACTTGTTTATCCATAGATAATATAGCATCAATGTGGACCCCTAGAATTTTAACAGAGGATAAGACTGGGATGACAGTTGTCGATGCGGAAGTTCGAGTAGATCAAGTTTAGCTAATGTGGACTTTTGACCAAGAATGAGGATTTCTGTCTTGTCCCCATTGAGGCAAAGGCCGTTCGTGGCCATCCAAGCTTGGATGGTGGAGTAAATTTGCTATAGGGTTGTAGCGTCTTGGTGATAGATCCCTGTAAGGGGAAGGAGAACCTGGGTGTCATCAGCATAGTTTGTAAACTGGATGCACTTGGGATCAGATACACAATCTTTTCAATAAGCCACTCTTTGATAAAGAGTGGGGGCAGTACAGGATCCCGGGGGGACACCACAATGAATCATAATGGGCTCTGCTTTTGCTATATTAGAGAACACTTTCATAGCTCTGCCTTCTAGGAAGGAGGTGACCCAGGTTGCTGCATGATTGGAGACGTGCGCAGCATGCGTGAGATGATTGGTGAGGGTATTGTGATCAACCAAATCAAATGCTGCTGAGAGGAGGAGGAGGAGGAGGGCAGGCTTGCCCTTGTCAAGGATATGGGTGATTTGGTTTTTTAAGTCTAATAAGGCGGTTTCAGTTCTGTGCCCTTTGCGAAAACCTGACTGTCTTTTTCCTAAAATAGAGTTAGTTGCAAGGTACAGTTGGATTTGCCTGTGGGCGGCCTTATCTAGTATTTTAAGGAGAAACGGGATGGTCGTTATGGGTCAGTAATTAGGTTGAGAGGGGTCTAGCGTTCGTTTTTTTAAGAGCCGGCGCACCCAGACCTCTTTAAGGCTGTCGGGGACTGAGCCTGTATTGAATGATGCGTTGATGAAGGCGGTAAGGAGAGGAGCAAGTGGCTCATCACATTCCTTGATGATTTTGGGGGAGAGGGACACACATCGCCCTTGCATCATGATGATTTGACATGTTTAAGGATGTCTATGACATCTGCTTCTGTAATTTCCATAAATGTAAATTTGGGAAAGTTGCCGTTTTTGGAATTAGGCAGGGTCTGGCTCGGATAGTTTTACTTAGGCAATGCCTTGTAATGTTCTGAGATTTTGTTTTGAGGAGGTCTATTTTTTTTTTAGCATAGCAGGTTATATGCTGGTGCAACATGCTTCATCTTTAACAATCTCGTCAGTGCAGATGGGAGCGACTGTTAGTTCTTTAAAGATAGTAAAGAGTTCTTTGGTTTGGGAGTTAGCATCAGTGATTTGATGATTGTAAGCTTCGGATTTAGCATTGAAGATGGAGTCTTTGTATTTTTTAGCAATGGTTTGGAAGTTTTCTTTAGTGATGTCACAGCGGTTGATCTGCCAAGTTTTAAGTGCCTGGCGTTTGCTTTTGCGCAGGGTTTGGAGCTCCTCTGTGAAACAGGAATTGGAATGAAATTATTTTTTTCGCTTTTTTATTTTCTAATGGAGCAACGGTGTTAATTGCACAGGTAAGGGTGTCTTTGAATATCTCTGCTAGGATGTTAGGGTCTGGTGAGAATGGCAGTGCTAGGCATGGAAGGTCAATAAAGGCACGGATGTTATCCGCAGTGAGTTATTTAGCGCTTCTAGCTAAGGTAGAAGGTGCTGTAGTAGTAGATTTAGTGCACAGCGTTAATGGGATGGTGAATTGTAGGAAGGTGTGGTCTGTCCATGGGAGGACAGTGTTAGAAACGATGGCTGAATCACAATTATGGTCGATCACCCAATCTAGGAAGTGGCCTTTGGAGTGAGTAGGAGAAGTGATTTTCTGTGAGAAGCCCAGAACGAGGAGGTCCTCGGTGAGAGAAGTGGCAGTTTTGTCATTCTGGTCGTTGAATCCTAAGTTGAGGTTGCCTAGGATTAGTGTTTTGGTCAATTTTTTAATATTTTCTCCGAGAAGGTGGATGACTTGGCCTTGGAAGTCAGTGGGGGGTCCCGGTGGTCGATAAATGACATGAATGTTTATAGTGTCTTTTGGAGAGAGTGATAATTTGGCTGATAGGCTGTCTACCTTCTCTTCCCCTTGGTGAGATATGGGTCTTATAGATATGGCCTCTTTGAAGATTAGAGCTACCCCCCTCCTGTTTTGGAAAGCCTGTCCTGTCTGAGGATTGAGTAACCTACAGGTAGGGTTAACGTTATGGTGGGGCCGGAAGCCTCGTGAAGCCATGTTTCTGTGATAGATAATATATCTAGGTCTTGACTAGTGATTAGATCATTAACCTCTAGAGCATGGGCATTAAGAGCATACATTGAGTAGGGCTCATTTGTAGTGCAGAGGCTGGTGGTTCTTTTCTGATAGAGGTGGGGAGCCTATTTTAGTTGAGGAGGTATGTTTAGTGGTGTTGTGGCTGGGCATTAAGTGGGTCAGCTTAGTATTACTGAATTTGCGGGCAATCGAGCAGTGGTGACTGGTGTTTGCTCTGAGGGCGGTGCGTGAACCCAGTCGGGTGTTTCCGAGTGCTACCAGTGTGGGAATGGCAGAGATGTTCATGGGGTGGGTGCGTGTTCTGAGTCTGTGTAGTCTGTACTAATGGTTAGGTGCATGCGTGACTACATGTGTAGTGTGGCGAGTAAGGTGGATGGGCCCAGGCAAGATGTCCATCGTGTGAGAATTGAGGCTGATAGAGTTAAAGTGGTTGGCAGACTCTAACCTGTGATGATTCAGTATGCTCTTAAAGGTGAGCAAGGTGCCTAGCATGCATAGGTAAAGTGGCAGGGTGTACATGCTGAAATAGAGGTTACATATGTCCAGCAGGGGCACACCAGAAAGGAACGCCGTGGTAGCTGCGATCGCTCTGGTGGAATGGGCTCTCGGACGGCCAGGCAGCGGTCGGTTTGCCAACCGATGACAGTACATGATACAGCCGGAGAGCCATCTGGAAATGGAACCCTTCGAGAGAGCCTTCCCCTGATTGACAGGTCCAAAATTCACAAAGAGTTGTGACGTCTTCCGAAAACACTTCGTGCGGTCCACGTAGAACTTCAGCGCTCTAGCCACATCCAGCGAGTGCAAAGTCCTCTCGGCCGGCGACGAAGGCGACGGGAAGAACACAGGCAACACCAAGGGTTCGTTGAGGTGGAAGTCCGACGGCACCTTGGGCATGAAGGAGGGGTGCGTCCTGAGCACTACCCTCGTGTCGTGAAAAGTCAAGTACGGGGCCTTGCAGGAAAGGGCCTGGATCTCTCCCACCCTTCGTGCGGAAGTGATGGCCACAAGAAACGCTGTTTTCCACGACAGAAACTTCAACGGGGCCGAGTGCAGAGGCTCGAACGGAGGTCCCATGAGCTTTGTCAGCACCACGTTGAGCTCCCACGCCGGGGCCGGAGCCTTCACCGGCGGGAACGATCTGAACAGTCCCTTCATGAACTCTTTCACCAGACGATGAGACCACAAGGACGTCCGCCCCGTGGTTCTGGTGTATCGGGAGATCGCAGCAAGATGAATCTTGATGGAACCGTGTGCCAGTCCAGCTTTGGCCAGCGTCAGCAGGTACGGCAGTACTTGGGGGGCCGTAATCCGTAGAGGGTTAATCTTCTCTGCGTGGCACCAGACAGAGAACCTCTTCCACTTGTGTCCGTAGCATTTAAGAGTCGAGGACGCCCTGGCCTTTACAAGAACCTCTCTGCTGTCAGCCGGTATGTCGTATCCTCCAAACTCTAGCGCTGCAGGAGCCAGGCCTGCAAGTTCAGCGACTTCGGGTCGTGGTGGAGGATGGCGCCTCCTTCCCTGGAGAGTAGATCCGCGTCCACCGGCAGCTTGATTGACGGGGACGCTGACAAGTCCAGAAGGTCCGGGAACCATATCTGCCTCGGCCACGCAGGTGCGACGAGAATCATCCTGCACCGTGACCTCTTGAGCTGGTTGACGAGCCGGATTAGCAGTGGCAATGGAGGGAACGCGTAGAGGAACAGGCCCTCCCAGGGGAACGAGAAAGCATCGCCCATGCTCCTCGCCTGGGGAAACCTGCTGGCGAACCTCCGGCACTTGGAGTTCGTCGCCGTCGCGAACAGGTCGATCTGGGGTGTGCCCCCACCGTCGGAAGAGGCGATCCACTAGATCCTGCCGTAGTTCCCACTCGTGGCACGAGCGCAGCTCCCTGCTGAGTGAGTCGGCGATGGTGTTTTTTATCCCTGCCAGATGAAACGGCACCAGAAAAATCCCTTGGGCGATGGCCCAATGCCACAGGTCCTGCGCTTCCTTGGACAGTGCTGGGGACCTGGTTCCGCCCTGCTTCCTGATGTAAAACATGGTGGTGGTGTTGTCGGTGAAGATCCTCACCACCTTGCCCTTGAGGGACGGAAGGAAAGACCTGAGGGCCCAAAACACTGCACGGAGCTCCAGGACGTTGATATGCAGGGATTTCTCCGTCGGGAGCCAAAGGCCTCTTGCGTGCAGATTTTCAGTGTGCGCTCCCCACCCTTCCAGGGAGGCATCCGTGGTCACTGTCTCCTGGTGGGCTGGGGTCTGGAAGTCCATGCCCGCCGTCAGATGCGCGCGGGTGCCCCACCACCGGATCTCTCGTCGGAAACTCTCGTCGAGTGATCTTTTCCTCGAAGCTGCCCGTCGTTTGGATCCAGCGCGCTTCCAGGAACTCCTGCAACGGGCGCATCCAGAGCCTGCACATGGGAATGAGGTAGATGCAGGAAGACCTCATTCCGAGGAGGGACTTGACGGACCTCACCTTGGCCGCGTCGGCCACCAACATCCGCTGTACCTTGCTCAGGATGGTCCTGGTCCTCTCCTCCGACGGGGAGGCCAGAAGGGACACTGTTGAGCCTCGCTCCCAGAAACAGTACATCTTGCGCGGGCACCTGGTGGGATTTGGCGTAGTTCACGGAGAATCCTAGGCCCGTGAGAAGTTGGACGGTCCTTGCCGTGTGCTCCACGGCGAGTCCTCTCGTCTTGGCTCGGATGAGCCAGTCGTCCAGGTAGGGGTAGATGTGGATCCCCTCGTGGCGCAGCTGCGCCGCCACCGGTGCAAGGCACTTGGTAAATACCCTGGGTGCCGACCGTAGTCCGAAGGGGAGGGCTTTGAACTGGTAGTGACGCCCTTGGACCACAAACCTGAGGAATTTTCGGTGCCCCTTTAGGATGGGAATATGGAAGTAGGCATCCTCCAAATCCAACGACGACAGGAAGTCTCCTTCCTCCAGCTGACCCAGGACGTGCTGGAGGGTGACCATCCGGAACTTCTGCGCCTTGATGAACTTGTTCAGACGTCGCAGGTCTAGGATGGGGCGCCATCCTCCTGTCTTCTTCTTCACGAGGAAGTATCTCGAGTAAACTCCGGAGCCCCGAAGCCTCTTTGGGACAAGTTCGATGGCGCCCTTCCTGAGCATCGCCTTTACCTCCAGGAGAAGCTGAGGGATGTGAAGCTCTTTCCTGGCCACGGGGGGGACGCGCGGGCACCTTCTTTGAAACTCGAGCGCGTGGCCCCGGGCTAAGGCGTCCAGCACCCAACGGTCGGTGGAGATGGACTCCCACACGCCGACGAAGCTCGCCAGCCGGCCTCCCACCGGGGTGCTTCGGTGGGGGCCCGACCCCACGGCCGGTTCAATCCTGTTTCGACGAGGCTTTGCCGCCTTGACCTCCTTGGCGACGACGGCGGGGTCCGCCGGACTTGCCTCGTCCCCTGTAGGCCTCCTGAGACGACGAGCGGGCCGCTTGACGGTAGGTGGAGAAACCGCCGCCGGGACCTTTGGAGGCGCCCTTGCCTCCGCTGCTCCGAAAGGGCGGCCGTCGTTGTTGTAGAACCCCAAGGGCTCGGGCCGTCTCCGTGCCGTTGATAAAGGTATCCTTCCTTTTTCTTCTCCTCAGGGCAGAGTTGGAAAAGCTTGGACGCCCTGGCGATCATGGAGTGGAACGATCCAATCTCGTCGGGCGGAGAAGCCCTGGTGGGAGGTGACGACGGTAGATTCTCGTCGTATACCTCGTCGTCCGTACCCATCGCTGCCGTGTCAGTCCCCGTATCATCCCCTCAGGTGGACGGGGAGGAGGGCTGGACGGGGCGCGACGGCTGAAAAGGAGGTGGAGGATGAATCCTCCTTTTCTTGGGCGGGGGAACACCAGAAGGTCCTGGTTCTGGATCCCCCGACGGGAGAGGTTCCTCTGTCGGCAACGGTAGTCTCGTCCTTATCTCCGAGCATAAGGACTGTATAGCCAACAAAATGGCCGCCGAGTTGTCTTGCGGCGCTGGCAGAGGGGAATCCGACGGGCGATCGGGGCCCAGTCGGCACCCTCGACGATGTCGTCGTCACCTGCGTCGGCATCCATCCCGACGGGCCGGTCTTCTTCCACGCCGAGGCCGTGGCTTAAGACCTCGATTAGCTCTTCCTCCGAGGTTGAAGCCGAATCTACGACGACACCCTGCCCCCCCTTTTTCTTCCCCGCCGGGGATTTCACGGGGGTCCTATCGATGGGCACAAAAGAGGACTCCCTCCGAGGTGGCAGGGAGACTCTGAGCCCCGAGGTCGCCACCACTGGTGTAGCCTCCACAGGCTGAGCCAGGGCCGCCGCGACAGTTTCGATAGAGGGCTTGGCCGGATGGATTAAGGCCTTCACCACCTTAGGTGCGCTCACCGCCTTATCCTTAAGGGGGGGGACACTGCCTCGCTCCCCCTCCGATGGGGCCTTCGAGCTCGACCGGGGCCTCTCCAGGAGCTTCGCCGGGTGCTCGGCCTTCCTCTTACCCGACCCAGAGCGTTGGCTCGTGGTTGATGGTGCCGGGGAGGGTGCGCCCTGCCTGGCGCCCGTAGAGCCCGACCGTTCGGCGCTCCCGGTGCCAGCGGACTCGCGGTGCTTGGCCTTGTGTTGGACCCCCGTCGCCGGGGCGTCCTCAAAGGTCTTAGAAGACCGCTCGGATTTCTTCCTCTTCTTCTCGCCTGACGGGCTCTTCCCTTCCAGCCAGTTGGCGAGACGTTGATGGCGGTCCTTCATGGTCCGCTTCGACATATTGCCGCAAAACGCACAGTCCTTCTCCACGTGCGTCTTGTCCTCATGTAAGCAGTAGAGACAAAAGGAGTGTTCGTCCTCCTTAAAGACGTTCTGCAGCTGGCATCCAGGGCAGACCCTGAACAGCTTTCCGGGCATCGAGCTTCCCTTCTCCTGGGCCATGTCCGGGCCTGAGAAACTTCTGGAGTCCTCCAAAAGCGTAGCTCGACGAAATCTTCACCCTTGAGGGGCGCAGACGGATCCGACACGGGTCCCCGTTGATCGGATGGAGAGTCGGTGGAGCTTGAAGCTCTTTTGACCGAAAAAATGAAGTTTTTTGAGAATAAACGTGAAAAAATAGCACTAACGCTCGAGAGCAATAGCACGAGGATCCCAACACATGAACGTGCGGTAAAAATCTGAAGATGGCTGCCAGAGGCGGGGCTTAGGTAGAGGGCAGTCATTGGCTGTGGTCAGTATGACGCAGAGATCAGTGATTGGTTATTACTACGAAAGACAGATCAGAAACGAAACTGATACTGGTTTTTTCTTTACCGAGGATTCCCAGCCTGACGACGGGGAATATTCATGAGCATGTGAATCCATGCCAGACCCCATGCTGGAGAAGCTGAGGGACGTGAAGCTCTTTCCTGGCCACGGGGGGGACGCACGGGCACCTTCTTTGAAACTCGAGCGCGTGGCCCCGGGCTAAGGCGTCCAGCACCCAACGGTCGGTGGAGATGGACTCCCACACGCCGACGAAGCTCGCCAGCCGGCCTCCCACCGGGGTGCTTCGGTGGGGGCCCGACCCCACGGCCGGTTCAATCCTGTTTCGACGAGGCTTTGCCGCCTTGACCTCCTTGGCGACGACGGCGGGGTCCGCCAAACTTGCCTAGTCCCCTGTAGGCCTCCTGAGACGACGAGCGGGCCGCTTGACAGTAGGTGGAGAAACCGCCGCCGGAACCTTTGGAGGCGCCCTTGCCTCCGCTGCTCCGAAAGGGCGGCCGTCGTCGTTGCAGAACCCCAAGGGCCCGGGCCGTCTCCGCTTTAATGGCCTGAAGGGAATCGTCCACTGTTTTCCCCAAACAGGTTGTTCCCATCGAACGGCATGTCCAGGACTCTGGTCTGTACGTCTTGACGGAAGTCCGTAGCCTTGAGCCATCCACGCCACCTAAGGCACACGCCGTTGCCCAACTGGCGAAATCCAGTGTCGGCGATGTCCGTCGCAATAGTGATGGCGTGGTCCGACGCCACCTCACCTTCCTGTAGGATCTCCAGGGCATCCGCCCTCTTGTCGTCCGGTAGGAAGTCCAGCAGGGGAGCCAGTTTGCACCATAGCTCCCGGTCGTAGCGGGCCACGATAGCCAAGGCGTTGGCCGCCTTAATCGTCGTCGCTGCAGACGAGATGACCCTGCGTCCCATAGTGTCCAATTTCTTTCCCTCGCCGTCCGGCGGGGAAGTCGATGTGGAGGCCGCACCCCCCCGCTTTCTTCCTGGCCGCCGCGGAGACGACGGAGTCCGGGGTAGGCTGCGCCCGAAGGCACAGGGGGGCCGCGTCCGGGACCCGGTACTTCTTTTCGTACCGGTCTCTTCTAGCTGGCGTCATGGAAGGGTTCTTGAGGAGGGCGAGGCCCTCATCCCAAATGTCGTCCAGTAGAGGCACCGCAAGGACCGTCTTCCTCTTGGCCTCGCGCCGTTGTTAAAGGAATCCTTCCTTTTTCTTCTCCTCAGGGCAGAGTTGGAAAAGCTCGGATGCCCTGGCGATCATGGAGTGGAACGATCCAATCTCGTCGGGCGGAGAAGCCCTGGTGGGAGGTGACGACGGCAGATCCTCGTCGTACACCTCGTCGTCCGTACCCGTCGCTGCCGTGTCAGTCCCTGTATCATCCCCTCGGGTCGTGGACGGGGAGGAGGGCTGGACGGGGCGCGACGGCTGAAAAGGAGGTGGAGGGTGAATCCTTCTTTTCTTGGGAGGAGGAACGCCAGAAGGTCCCGGTTCTGGGTCCCCCGACGGGAGTGGTTCCTCCGCCGGCAACGGTAGTCTCGTCCTTATCTCCGAGCATAAGGACTGTATAGCCAACAAAATGGCCGCCGAGTTGTCTTGCGGCGCTGGCAGAGGGGAATCCGACGGGCGATCAGGGGCCCCGTCGGCACCCTCGACGACATGTCGTCGTCACCTGCGTCGGGATCCATCCCGACGGGCCGGTCTTCTTCCACGCCGAGGCCGTGGCTTAAGACCTCGATCAGCTCTTCCTCCGAGGTTGAAGCCAAATCTATGACGACACCCTGCCCCCCCCTTTTTCTTCTCCGCCGGAGATTTCACGGGGGTCCTATCGATGGGCATAAAAGAGGACTCCCTCCGAGGTGGCAGGGAGACTGAGCCCGAGGTCGCCACCACTGGTGTAGCCTCCACAGGCTGAGCCAGGGCCGCCGCGACAGTCTCGAAAGAGGCCTTGGCCGGATGGATTAAGGCCTTCACCACCTTAGGTGCGCTCACCGCCTTATCCTTGAGGGGGGGAGACACTGCCTCGCTCCCCCTCAGATGGGGCCTTCGAGCTCGACCGGGGCCTCTCCAGGAGCTTCGCCGGGTGCTCGGCCTTCCTCTTACCCGACCCAGAGCGTTGGCTCGTGGTTGATGGTGCCGGGGAGGGTGCGCCCTGCCTGGCGCCCGTAGAGCCCAACCGTTCGGCGCTCCCGGTGCCAGCGGACTCGCGGTGCTTGGCCTTGTGTTGGACCCCCGTCGCAGGGGCGTCCTCAAAGGTCTTAGAAGACCGCTCGGATTTCTTCCTCTTCTTCTCGCCAGATGGGCTCTTCCCTTCCAGCCAGTTGGCGAGACGATGGCGGTCCTTCATGGTCCGCTCCGACATGTTGCCGCAAAACGCACAGTCCTTCTCCACGTGCGTCTTGTCCTCATGTAACCAGTAAAGACAAAAGGAGTGTTCGTCCTCCTTAAAGACGTTCTGCAGCTGGCATCCAGGGCAGACCCTGAACAGCTTTCCGGGCGTCGAGCTTCCCTTCTCCTGGGCCATGTCCGGGACGGGCCTGAGAAACTTCTGGAGTCCTCCAAAAGCGTAGCTCGACGAAATCTTCACCCTTGAGGGGCGCAGACGAATCCGACACGGGTCCCCGTTGATCGGATGGAGAGTCGGTGGAGCTTGAGGCTCTTTTGACCGAAAAAACGAAGTTTTTAGAGAAAAAACATGAAAAAATAGCACTAACGCTCGAGAGCAATAGCACGAGGATCCCAACACATGAACCTGCGGTAAAAATCTGAAGATGGCTGCCAGAGGCGGGGCTTAGGTAGAGGGCAGTCATTGGCTGTGGTCAGTATGACGCAGAGACCAGTGATTGGTTATTACTACGAAAGACAGATCAGAAACGAAACTGATACTGGTTTTTTCTTTACCGAGGATTCCCAGCCTGACGACGGGGAATATTCATGAGCATGTGAATCCATGCCAGACCCCATGCTGGAGAAATGGCCATGTCACTTGGGGATTCTGAAGTCTTGATAATCCCCAGTCACCACAGTGCCAATATAGTTTCATATATTCCCTTGCCTGCCTCTTGACCAGGAGTACTGTTTTACCCCGGGTAATATTGCTCCCTCTTTTAGCTTTATGCAGACCCTTTTAGCAAGCCTACATCGTGGGGGCCACTGGTCCATATTTTGGATGGCATGTTGCTCAGATTTGCTTGTGTTTGTGTCAATATGATGCTCATGATTTGGGTCTTCTGGTTGACCTCTCTGATCTACAGTCACCTGGCATGGTATGCATATTTGTAATACGAGTTACCCCTGTCCTCCTCATAGTTTGCAAAATGTTCATCGGTCAAGTTCATCAAACGTGTTGGGTCAATGCAGAAAGCTGTGCACCTCGTCATCTGTCCCTTGTAACGGTAACATTTCCTTCCTCGTGAGTGCTGCTTCCAAGTGTATGGTGATGACAGTACCTGACACTATCTCCCTCCACTGCAGGACAAATTAAATATTCTGTGCGCAGTCGAAACATGTGATCCATGGCACCCAGCCCGAGAATACTTTAACCCCATACAAAAACTGTGAGGCGTACCACTGCACCCACAACAGGGTGGTATGTGCACATAATGCTTGTAACCATAATATACTAGAGTACAGGTCTGTGTACACAGGCAAAAGTGCAGGTTTTCATTGACGTAGTAGGACCACTATAAATCCTAAGCCTACAGCTCCCTCTAGCGGTCCAATGCAACTTGGACCACTGTATATCCTAAGGCAACAGCTCCCTCTAGCAGAGCATTCTGTGCATTCAGGCAGCCTCTACTGCGCAACACGGCATCAGACAAACATCTACTTATAATAAAAGGCCAGATGTATAACTGGTGTGGAGCATAAAATGCCATTCGCAGTGAATGAAATAGGCATGTTCAATTTGCTCATAATACCTCTACCCAACATGTTGAGGGGTGTGTCCTTTGAATAGAACAAGGGTTCTACAATTTGTTGTGAGCCTAAGGCAAGAGGCAACTCTTCAGTTATTGGAAACCGTCACAATAGCCCCAGAGAATCCCTGTGTGTCCATTCCTTTGTCCAACAGAGAAAATATATCCTCCTTAATACAGAACTTGGCTGCTCCTGTGTCCACTAAAAATGAAAAATCTTTCTGGCCTATCTCCACTGCTACCGCCATTCCCTCCTCGGGATCTGCAGTTTCCCGAAAGGACAAGGCAGATCAGGGCTCCAGGGGAGCTGGCATATACGTATACGAATACGTGGTTGATCCCAGGACTGGAAAGGTGATCCCTTTGAACACTGCCGTCTCCATGTGGTGGGGTACTACATTCTGTGCAACAGATTGCTGTTGCGCTGCTGTTTTGGTGGATCCGATTGTGCATGGGCCTGTAGGTCGGTTGGTTGCGACTGCTGGGGCACCTGCTGTGGTTGTGTAACTGTGTGTGATCTGGGAAATCACAGTTTGATGCAGCATTACCAAATCGGGTGCTTGCATCTGATGGTGTGGTATTTGCATCTGAGCCAGTGGGGTCTGCATGGGGGTCTAGTATGCTTGGGACCGACCCTGGCCATAAGGTGTCCGACATGCTCCTACATTCCCATGCCAAGTGTCCCACTCAACCACAAATACAACATGGGCCCATGCGCCTTGGCCCTCCATATCCATATTCTGTCCTCCTTCCTCTCGATGAATACCCCCTCTCTAGTTGATAATATTCACAGAGAGGGGCAGTGTGGTCAGCTGGGTGGATAATACCCTCCTGGTTGAGCATACCCTTTCCCTTGTGGATAATACCATTGTGGCTGGCCATATCCTGCAGGTGCTTGTAGCTGGGTAGAACCCATAGATGCTTGAGGGTGCTCTCCCTCCTTGTTGGGCGGGCTCTGGCTGTCCTGGTGCAACGTTTGTTAATACTGCTCCTTCCATGCTAGGTTTGGCCAACTTGTTCTGTACTAATTTTGCTTCAGCTTTTACAGCATTATCTGGTTGTGCTTTACAAAAGTGTACTATGTGAGCGTGTATCTCGTGCCAACCTTTTGATTCTATCCCTACTACCTTCCCCCAATGCCTTCCATACGTCCGTGGGAAATCCTCTAATCAATGTGTGGTAAAAAGCAGGCATATTCATATCTCATGTGTCATGTTTTTAGCGTCCACATCTCTTGTATCTGCTGGATGTATTGTGCAGGGGTCTGTCTTGCTTCATTGTGCGCGTCAAAATAGCCTGCTTGTCGAGGTGTCTGGGTACATTGTCCGCAATACCTTCCACACATGCGCTCGGTAGTTAAATGGCATGCCATCTTCCCGATCCTACTTCGGAGTGTCTTGGACCAATCCTGTCTGCTATCTCATTCCCTCTCCATCTCCTTTACCCCTCTCTCTTCAGTTCCTTCCCATCCTCCTCATCAGACGCCAGCTCCTCCTGAGCCCCTCCTCGTTCTTTTCACTCCCTGTTGCCCCATCGTCGGAATCACTGTGTGCAGCCCCTCCTCCTGGAATGTCAGTCTCTGGTCCTGTTTTACTATCCATGTTAAACATTCATTTACAGGACATCCATGCATCTGGGGTTATTTGTGCACTCCGCGCCTCCTCCCTTTTCCGCACTGCCTTTTTTACCTCCTCTGCTTATTTTAACACGTCCTGAAAATGTCAGCATGCGCCTTCTTCCATTTCGATTAGTCGCATGGTTTTTGGCCCATGTCAGTCGGACTATGTGTCTTAATACCGGTGGTACCCATGTTACTGACTCCTTTTCCTTATGCCCCCCCCTTTGGTGTCCTCCACTGGACGTACTCGTCGTGGGTTACTATATCCTGCAGCAGGTTGCAAAGCGGGATAGAGCCTGTATTGGGCGGGGCATACGGAACCATACCGGGTCTGTATGTGTGCTAGAGTCTGTGGGGACTTCTTCTCTTCCTCAAACATGTTCCACAGGGCCAGAATGCTCTGTATACTCTAATTTCTTCCCCTTATGTTTGGATAGTAAATAAGAATGCATGTTTTCAACTATGTCACTCTCAAAAATGCATTCCCAGGACCATGCTTTAAAGCATTGCCCTGCCGTGTTCTGCACCCACTCAAAGTGGTACTTGATTAGTTGGTCTCTGTATTGCGGCAATTTAGTAAAAAAGGTGCTCCAAGGGAGTCTCCATTATTCCAATCAACCACACTGCCTCCTCTTTTGCTTGTCCTCCGACACTGCTCTAACAGTCGTGTACTACCTGTTGTCAATTTAGGGACCGCTTTTGGCAAAAATGACAATGGTAATTCTTTTCACTTGTACAAGGCTCAAAAAATAATTCCAAAAACAAAAAATTCAAAACACACCATCACCTGCACACATCATACCATTCACGTCTTACTCTCCCAACTCCACACTACTCAACCAATCCAGATCATACTCTCATACACAACCATCCGCCCACACTCTTAATATACTCTTTCCACAGGACACAATATCTCAACCTATGCCGCACTGTCCTTCCTCTAAAGCAGAGCCTTTTCTCTATTAGGAACATTCCACACCACGTCAACTACATATGATGTCCCCTTCCCGCAAAGCCCTGGTGGGAAAAGGGCTGGTGCTGTTTGGCTGTTCGTTTTGACTGCTGCCTGGTGGCTACATGGACTTTATTTCTGCATTACTTCTGCATTTGCATCTACTCTGCACTGCACAATCAGCAGGAGCGCGCAGCTCTTAACATCCTTTGGCAGCCCCGGATCCGCCGACGGAGTACGCTCGTAGCGTGCCATTTCATTAAGACAGCCCACAGCCCTTGCGGCGAAAAGCCCTGGTGGGAAAAGGGCTGGTGCTGTTTGGCTGTTCGGTTTGGACGGCTGCCGGAAATCAGTAAGTCCAACAACTAATTTACTGAGTAACCTGTTCATTAACTGCTGCACCTGTAAGACTTGCCGAGAAATTACATTTACAGCTATGAGATATTGACATTATTATCCGTTCTAGGAGGTGCATTTATGCCGCACACGCGTAATTAAGAGCACACGATAAATCAACCTAGGAGATAGAAGAGGCGTAGACTGCTGAAGTTTAATCTCCTCTGAGCCCTTACACCCCGTGTGCTCTCTGCTCCCGCTAAGAATCTTTGCTTGCCTCCAATTTGTTTACACCAGAGACTGCAGGGCTCGCATTTATGGTTTCATCATTGCGAGCTCTTTGATCTGGTCTTGAACGTTTCCTTGCTAAATAACTGGCACTTCAATTGTGGCTCTACGACTTAACCTTGGGCTTGTTTTTCTAATATAACCAGCCCAGCCCAGAGACTGCGGGGCTCGTATTCTATCTTTTTCTGTTACAAATTCTTTGATCTGGTGCATTGGTTTATTTTTGCCTTTATTGATTGACTTAAGGATTACCCTATTCTACCAACATAAGCCAAAAAGGAATCTCTGTGTGTCCGGATGCCATTCTGCAGGACCCGGTGGGCAGTAGCCAGCTTCCCCCATCGGCGGCAAAGTGTTGGTCACCCACCATTGGTCAATTAACATCTTCAACCTCTCTGTGCTCTTCCACCCCCCTCTCATACTTCTCTGAACTCAAAAGAGGGCCAGTCACCTACCTTCTCTACGGCCCAGCAAATACAATCAATCCATAATGGACATTGTCCCACAGCTCCTATCCACAAAGCGCTGATTCTTAACTCTGACACTGTGGATGCATTCATCATTCATGCTATTCCTAATGGGCAACTGTCCCAGAATAGGCTGAGTCAGTTTTTGTTTTAGGAGTTTTAGGGTACAAACATTTATGGATAACCATCTTGAAATCGACCTCTACACGCATGGAAATTAAATTACCTAAAGCCTTTAGAGGTAACGCTATGCTGGATCATTCAGCGATGACTACTCAGGACTTTTTTGGCGGTAATAACAATATTACTGATATCCGTATTATTGAATGCGCAGACAAAGCTATGGATTTACCTTCTGCAGGTGCAACTCCTCGGAGCCAGACCATGCAGATCAGGGGTGGGTCTTCCCAAAATACTCCAACTGCCCTAACGAACATCATTGAGGGGACAGACACGGTTTAAGTAAACTCTGCGGTGGATGTAAGCTCTTGGGATGACAACCAGAGACATGAGGAATCTCCAAGATTGCATCATACTCTTAAAGATCTGGATGAACGCATTTGCCTTGCTTCCCCGACAGTTTCCACTTTGAATGTGGTACTCAGCTCATTTGTTGACCTGTATGACAACATTTGGGCGGAACTAAAGAAATTTCAAAGACTAATAGCTGAAGCCAACTCTGAAATTGACTGTATTGGCTCCGAAATTCTTGTAACCAACAAAGTCGACTGGATTGGAACCGAACTGTCCCAGAGATCAGCAGCACAGGACCAGCTACTGGGCCCACATGGCGGCTCAACTTCCTTCACTGCTTCGCAGGCGCTTCCAACAAGACCCGAGATAATAGAAATCTTGGACAACGCGGTCAGTCTGGATGTCCCTACTACTGGCCCAACGTTGATGCCACCCAGCGTAGAAGCCTTTGATTGCCCTACTATAAGGGCTATCCCCTCCCCTTCACCTGTTATTCCACCCCTGAACCCCTCAAATCTGAATCCTACTGCTAACCAAGTTTCATCGGTGGCTGGTGCCTCTACTAAGGATACTCGAGACTGGCGCTTCTAAAAAAAGAAATTTAAAAAAAAAAAACCCTGTATTACGCAAACCGAGATCTAGTAAGTGGAAACTGGCCATGAAACGCCAAAGTCTACGGTTTGCTAAATCTCCTGCTCTTTCTCTATTTAAAGCAAATCTAGAGCTCATCTCCGAGGGGCTGGGAAATCCCACAGCCACAGCATTGAAACCAAAACTGGTTGATTCAACTGCACAAACTAACATGCTTACTTCTGTCAATGTGCAAATTCCCAGCTCTGCGCAAATGTGCAACTTAGACACTTTCTTGGAGATCCCGAAGATTGTTGGGTCAGACGTCTTTCAACTGCCATCGACTCTACCGCTGTTAGTCCCCCCCCGGCTTCACGGTGGGGATGTGGCTCTGGCAAAACACAGACTTTTGAAGAAGACGCCATACCATCAGACCCTCCTATGGTTCAGGGGTCCTCCCGTCAACTCGCTTGTGACTCAGCTCCACCTACTATGGATCAGTTCAAATGTTCCACAAATGCTCAACGACCAGCTGATGTAAAGTCTGGCCGACCATCCCAGCTTCCAATATGGGGCCCTCCTCAGGCGATCTCCTCCACGATGAATCAATCTAATCATTTGCACATCCTTGCACCTTCTTTGGACTTGGGGGTAGGGTGGGTTAAGTTCCAGGCGGACAATATTCCCCCAGTATCGCTGTACCCATCTGTTTCGGCAGGCATAAGAGATTTGGTGAATCGGCTCCATAACCATAAACCATCTTCCAGGCCCCCCCCCCCCCCAACTGGACTTCCCTAATTTACAAGGCACAAGCTCAAAAGGTCCCCAAAGCCAACTTTTGGCCACCTTACAGGGACAACAACGCAATAATGCTCCCTATAAGAAACCGCTGAACTTAATTAGAATAAAGAGTCAGCTAGAGTTGGAATTACCAATTTGCTTGAACAGATGCAGAAATACCTGCCCTTTCTCCAATTTCTTCTCAGGACATTGCCAGGGTGGCCTTCCCGGACCGAGAGTGTCGAGATACTAATTCGCTTCTTCTCTCCTCTCCTCAAGGAACTTATCCTTACCCAAATTGGGCCCCTGAGGGACCTGGGCTTTGAGGTGGAATCCAGACGGTCTTGGGAAATAGAGCCTCAGGTGCCTGTTACTGCCCAGTTAAACTCCAAACCCTCTGTTGCTCACTTGCGTAGCTTTCAGGAAAGGACACATGTAAAGAACTCAGCAAACCAGCAGGATTCAGATGTGGACTGGGCTACCATCATCTCGACCCTGTGGCAGAAACCTGTGCCCTAGTCAGTCTACCTCCAGGACTGATCCAGTTGGCACCTTTGACTTATGTTCAAATCATGGAACTCTAAAGGCAATCTTCATTTATTCACTAACCCGGACTGCCTGCTGCTGTTGAGAGATGCTAACATTGCTTGCTTACAAGAGACCTGGATGACCTCGACCCCATTTCTAGATGGCTAACAAATGTTTGACCAGCTTGCCAAACATAATTTGGGGGGCGGGGTGGTAGAGCATCAGGGGGTCTTCTAGTGTGAATGTGTTTTTGAGAAACCTCCTTGCGAAATCTGTGAGATGAATATGGCGGCCCTATGCTGCTCCAAGAAAAAACAAGCGGGCTATGCATGGTATGTTGGGTAATGTTCGTCTACAGCCCCTGGTGGGCAATTTAAAATCTCAAACTGACGATACCACCTGGCACACATGGCAGCGTGGAGACTACCTCCATGCTTGATTATATCTTTGTGGATAATTATCTATGCAAAAGATGTTTGTTGTTTGAAATCCACATGAATAATTGGAGTGATCATGGTATCTTAACTGCCACCTTTAAGTTAAACTATCGTAATGGGAAACTGCAGACTCAGTTACAGGTCATACCCAATTCATCTGGCACTGCTGTTCCTTGGACACCAAAAAATATCAATACCCTTAACCTTAACTTAAGGGCAAAGCTCAATCAAACCCCTTATGATTGCAAAATGGCCACATTTAATGCAGTGGCTGTCATGTCGCTTGTAAGGTCAGTGGTCAATGAATTGGGGAAACGGTCTGCTAGTTATGTCCCTGTTGTTCGGCATACTCATTGTTATAACTCAGATTTAGCATTGGCTAAATCTACCATGAATAAAGCCCTTAGGAGACTTGCATCATCTAATCTTGATGAGACTATACGATCCGGTCTCATTAAAAAGACCAAACAAGTGTATAAAAATCACTTAAGCATCGGCTCCTACAACAGGACGCCGAATTAATGCTGTAGGTCCTCATTAAGTCGAATGTGGGCACATTTTGGTCTATCGTGAGTGGACAAGACATCCACCCGGCCACTGCCCTATTAAATCCGATCTTGGAACAAGTTTGGCTGGACTTCTATACCAATAGATTTGCCCTTAAAACATCTCAGGGGGATGACAACTTCACAGACTTTATGCCAAAATGCCCCACCCTTAAATGGGAGCCCTCCATTGAGATTGATACGGTCTTGGGCCCAATTAAAAAAATGTAAAAGATCTAGAGCACCAGGCCCTAATGGGCTAACCAATAACACATTTAAGTCTGACCCAAATTTATGGGCCAATCTTTTGTGTTTTGAGTTTAGAGACATTCTTCAATCTGGAGTCTGCCCAAATTTGTGGTCATTAGCTAATGTCATACAAATCTTTAAATGTGGCAGTAGATCTGATCCAAAAATGTATCGGCCAATCACCTTGATAGAAGAAGATTGTAAAATCTTTTCTGCATTTCTGTGTTGACAGTTCAATCCAATTAACTTGTATGAAATTCTTAATGACACTGCAAGGTACATTGCAAGCCTCGCATATTCTGTACTGTTGCGCCCGGTTACCTTCGGGTCTGGTGCGCATTATAAGTGAATAAAACAAACAAACATGAAATGGGTGGTAAGTTTTCCATTACCCTTACTTAAGAGGGCTACTATTCTTTCTGATGCGATTTCTTCCAACATGGGTGCAGCGGCACAACACTGCATTTCAATTGATCTAAGCATTCTTTGCACGCCGCGGCTCAGGGGCAGACATTGGTTTTAACGGCCCACCAGCCTGCGCTTTAGTAGGCCCCAGTGAAAAGACGGCCTCAGCTCAGGCTGCAGGCGTTAAACCCCATTATACACTGTCAGGAATAGGGTGTGGGGCAAGCCCAGGAGACAGTATAGGAGAAATGGAGGTAAAAACTACAGTTCCCAGCATGCTTAAGGGCGAATTGTTGTCACTGGAGTTGGCGCCGTGAGACAGCTGGAGCCCATCAGGGGAGTATTTAGCCGTTGACCGCCCGTGCACAGGTGCTGATAATTGATGTTGTGCAGCACGGGCGGTTAGGACGGCGTGTATGGGGCTCTGGACGAACTGATGGCGATCTGGGTAAACAAACATTCACGGGGGCGAGCGGGGGCTGCAGGCAATCACGGCGGTGAGAGAGAGTTGTCGGCCAAAGTCTATTGATCCTTGCGGGCTACGGCAGTGACTCTTGGAGGCAACGCGGGTCACTCGGCAGCTTTCCCCGGCCGCGGCGGTGAACCTTCCATACTACAGCTTTGAGGCAGTGGCTCCAACAGCGGCATGTCCTAATGTCTGGGTGTAATCTCGAGTCACCCAGACCCTAAGAGAAGTACATTCAATTATTTACGTTAAATGCCTCGAGCATGGTGTTTCAGTGCTAAATTCTGAGCAATTTTCAGGAGCTACTGGCGTTGGTTCAGTAGGTTGTTGGTAACTTTGTTTATACCCAGAGTATGAGGCAATACTCGCAGTAAAGAGGGGAATCTTTACTAATTCAGGCATCCAACTACAGACAAGTCATAATCTATGTTTTTGCTTATGTTTGCTCACGTTCAATGTCAGTCCACGGAACCATGTGCCACGTTGACTTCATGTAGGGAAGATTCCCTTGTGTGTGCCATACAGTTTATGTTGCTTTACGTTTGCTATGCGTTATACACGTTATACACACACACATACATGGTCATGGGTATGTTAGAGTATAATTAAGAATCCTAGGTGCTACCTAGTATATTCAGGAATTGAATAGGATAGGCAGTATCAAGCATGGAGTGCAAGACTACAAAGTTTCAGTATTAAGTGATGTGTTAAGAAATGCATGTTTTCTCTTCCTTACCTTCCCTTTGTCATTCCACACCCTTTCCCCAACTCAGTCTTCCCCCCATTGGCTGTCACGTGGTTATCTGTGTATTTACATTCAGACACCCGTGCCAACCACGGTGGGAGGGTCGATCTATTCGGCTTTTGTGGTTCGGGAGAGGGGGTTGAGACCCTTTCATCCCTCATTTGACTTGACATACACCCTCCAGCGGGGGCGTGAAAGCTATTCTCTGGTGCTGATCTATCGGGGTGCTGATCTATTTTTAGTCCCTTTTCGGATGACGGTGGCCTTGGAAAACATGTTCCATGATGGCTGCTGTCATCTCTTTTCTATTTCAATCGTGGCAGCAATTTTCTAAAAGTTTTTTTTTCCCTTTATGTGCGGGCGGTAAATGAGCAATCACAATCTGTCCTTCCGGGGTGCATATAGTGCTTACGCCAGTTCTGCTCTTACCAGGAAAGACATTACCAGCATGATGGTAGCAACACTACATTACCAGCATGATGGTAGCAACACTGGACGCCTAGTTGCGTTTCAGCATTGTGTGTTTTTATGCACCTTGGGAGCATGCAACGATAATATAGTGTAAGGGTACAGAATTAAGGCTCAGACATGGAGGTGGAAAAGCTTAACGACAAAATGAGTTGGGGCTAACTGGGTGGTTGATGCGCTTGGGTATGAGACTATTGTAAAACAGCTGTTCAATTGGTATAGCTGCAAACCCTAGGAAGTAGGGACTCGCGCCCTGGTCTCCTGAAAATGCACTTAAGGTTAATTAGCTACCTAGAGTAGTGTGCTTGTAAAAAAAAAAAAAAAAAAACGATTTAACATTTCTGTTCCATAGAATGTACAAATAGATAAAATTCTTTGCATTATTTAAGAAGACAAGTTACTTTCTTACCTGGTAACGTTCTTTCGATGGGATGGTCCGACGACCATTATCTATGACAGGTAATGTCCACAGCTGTGTTGCTTCGGAAAATCTTTGGCGTCTGCATCGAGGACGTTGAGGTGCCGTCCCCGAGGACCTCCTCCGACGGCCGACGTCACCCGATGTGATAAGTAGGACGCACGACGCCCATAGCCTCAGTTATAGTTTTTTCCCAGAACGTGTGCCACCAGTTTACTGCCACTCAGACACACAAGGCCTTGCGGAACGCAAGCTGCAATCGCAAAAGAAATTCTGCAGCGGGGAAGGCAGGGAGGGAGCGATATGGAATACGTTGTCGGACCATCCCAATCGAAACAACGTTACCAGGTAAGAAAGTAACTTGTTCTTCGAGGGGATTGGGTCCTCCGACGTATTCCAAATCTATGACAGACTCCCAAAGCAGTACCAAGCAAGGAGGTGGGAAAGAATTTAGAATACAACTTTAGCATGCCCAATCAAAATCCGGAATAGAAAACTGCCTTGCCAAAGGCCAGATCTTGCCCTCTGATGGAATCGAGGGAGTAGTGACGTACAAAAGTATGTACTGAAGCCCAGGTGGCTGCATCACAGATGTGACGAATAGGATCTCCCCTCTGCAGGGCAGTAGACGCAGCCACTCCCCTGGTAGAATGGGCCCGCAAGCCAGCCGCAGGGTCCTTACCCGCCAAGCGGTAACACTCGGAGATAGCTAAAATAATCTAACGAGACAAAGTCTGTTTCGTCACAGCTTGTCCCAAACACTTTCCAGCGTAACCAATGAAGAGTCGATCGTCCACTCTGACCCGGGACATGCGCGAAATATAAAAGCTCAACGCTCTCCTAGGATCAAGCCTATGGAGCCTCTCCTCTTCCTTACCAGGATGTGGAGGAGGATAGAACGCCGGAAGAACAACCTTCTGGCTCAAATGAAATTCCTAAACCACCTTCGGAAGAAAAGAAGGACGAACTCTAAGGACAACCCTGTCCTTCTGAAACACAGTGAAGGGTGGCTTAACTGAAAGTGCCTGTAACTCACTCACTCTGCGAGCGGAAGTAACCACAACCAAAAACACAGTTTTCAGAGATAACAGCCTCAAAGGGCAAGAATGTAAAGGCTCAAACTGAGCACCCATAAGAAACTTAAGGACAAGGTTCAAATCCCAACCTGGCACCAGAAAAGGTGACGGAGGGAACACATTAGTGAGCCCTTTCAAAAACTGCGAAATGAAAGGAATTTTAAAATAGGAACACTCTTCATACGAGCGCTTAAATATGGACAGTGCCGCCAGGTAATCTTTAATGGTCCCCACTTGCAAGCCCCTGTGGGCCAAAGAAAGCAAAAAAGACAGAACCATGGGAATGTCACATTCAAAAGGATCCACATTCTGAACTCTGCACCAGTCGCAGAACTTTTTCCAATGGCAACGGTACAGAGACTTTGTTGCTGGCCTTCTCACCGAGAGCAACACCTCCATCACGTCTTCAGGGAGGTCCCAATCCTTATACCTCAACCTTTCAGAAGCCAAGCGTGAAGATTGAGGGATCTGACCTCTGGATGCAGATCCTGACCCCCCTCCCGTAAGAGCAGATCGTCTCGGTAGGGAAGACGACGTGGAGGGCAGATGGACAAGTCTAGAAGGTCCGGGTACCACGTCCTCCGGGCCCACGCCGGAGCAATGAGGATCATCCAGGAACCGAACCTCTGTAACCTCCGCAGCACTTGCGGGATGACGGGGACTGGAGGAAACGCGTACAGCAGTGGGAATGACCACTCCACCACGAACGCGTCTCCTAAGGCTCCTTTTGGAGGAAATTCCCGCGAACAAAACCTTTCGCACTTCCGGTTGACACTGGAGGCGAAGAGATCCACTTGAGGGGTCCCCCAAAGGGCGAAGATCTCCAGGAGAATCTCCTGAGCCAGCTCCCACTCGTGAGAGATCGAGCTCTGCCTGCTCAGAGCGTCCGCTGTCTCGTCGTCTCCGGCCAGATGAACAGCCGAGATCGAAACTTCCTGCTGGATGGTCCAGAATTCGAGCTGCATCGCCTCCCTGCACAGCGTAAGTGACCCTGTCCCCCCCTTTTTGTTGAGGTAGTGCATGGCCACTGTGTTGTCTGTTAGAATCAGGACACTCTTTCCGCGCACAGTCGGCAGAAAAGCCTTCAGGGCTAGCCTGACGGCCCTCAGCTCCAACAGATTGATATGGACCGCTGACTGTCAGCCCGTTGGCTTGAGCTCCCCATCCCGTGAGGGATGCGTCCGTCACGATCGTCACCTCCGGCCATGGCAGCCAAAATGGAGCCCCCTTCATCAGATTGCCCTCGACGGCCCACCACAGAAGATCCCGGGCTTCCGAGGACAGCACCTGAACAGGGTCCGACAGCCTGCCGTAGGACTGAGACCACTGGAGCTTGAGTGCCCACTGCAAAGATCTCATCCGCAGACAAGCCTCTGGCACCAGAAGAATGCAGAATGCCATGAGGCCGAGCAGTCTCAAGAACTCGGACGCTGGGAGATCCTGGGCAGATTGAAACTTGTACACCATCTGCTGAATGTGAAGAGCCCTCACGTGAGGAGGAAAACACTGCCCCAGGGACGTGTCGAGCACTGCTTCGATGTACTGGAGCCGCTGCGTTGGTGTCAAATGGGACTTCTTTAAATTGAGGGAGAAGCCCAGCCTGTGAAGGGAGTGGCAGGTAACAGATGATCCAGGACTTGCTCGGGAGAGCTCCCCCTGATCAACCAATCGTCCAGGTAGGGGTAGACGTGAATCCCCCCCCCCCTTTCCTGAGATGCGCTGCCGCCACCACCATGAGCTTGGTGAAAACCCTTGGGGCGGAGGTCAATCTGAACGGAAGGACCCGAAACTGAAAGCGCGAGTCGCCAACCGCGAACCTCAGGTACTTCTTGTGCTTGGGTTGGATCGGCACATGGAAGTAAGCATCCTTGAGGTCGAGAGACACCAACCAGTCCTGAAGTTGAAGGGCCTGGAGGACTTGAGAAAGTCACCATCTTGAACTTGTCCTTCCTGAGGAGTTTGTTCAAACCGCGCAAGTCCACGATGGGTCTCAATGCCCCATCTTTCTTCGAAATCAAAAAATAAGGGGAATACCATCCCTTGTTCCTCTCCGCTACAGGTACCAGTTCTATGGCGCCTTTCTCCAGCAGGGCTTGAATTTCCTGCGCAAGGAGTGGATCTGGACACTTCAAAGTGGTTCCACGGTGGATTGTCGTGAGGCCTCTGCCGAAAAGGAAGACGGTAGCCGTGGGTTATGATCTCCAGAACCCACACATCTGAAGTAATGGCTTGCCACTCTACAAGATGCTGCGCCAGCCTTCCCCCAACCGGCGAACCATGGGACCTGGCCTCATGACCGAGTGGTAGCGGCTGCGGCGTTGCCTGAGGGCAAAGAGGCAACTGCCTGAGCGGCCTTGGCACCTCGAGTACCTTTGTTTCCACCTCTGGCACTCTTAGGATGGCCTCTGACTGCTAGCTCCCCTCTCTTTACTGAGAGATGAGTAATAGCGAAAGGAACCTCCCCTCCATTGCTGTCCCCTAGGACGAAAAGGCGGAGGTTGGCGAACTGCATCGCCCAACGACTTTGCTGCAGCTTTGGAGGTCTGCAACCTCTCAAGGCTCTCGTCAGCCTTGCTGCCAAAAAGGTGTTCACCGACAAAGGGCATGTTGAGGAGCCGGGACTGCACATCAGGAGCGAACCCAGACTTCCTCCGCAACCACGCAAACCTGCGCATTACAGTGCGCGCCGCTATGGACCGGCTGACACAATCCGCCAAGTCCAAACCCCACTGAACGGCCTCACACATAGCATCCTTGCCATCCTGAAACATAGCAAGGAAACCATCCCGTTCGTCCCCTTAGGGAATATGTTCAGCCGCTAATGCAACACAGTTCCACAGAGTATGTGAAACGAGACAAGGCACATATGGAGTTGGCCGCCTGAAGCGCCATACCCCCTGAAGAAAACACTTTCTTCGCCCAGCCATCAAAACGTTTGTCGTCCCTATCCGGAGGGATGGTAGGATACGATGCCTGCTTTGCCGGGGCCGTAGCCGCCTGCACCACCAAACTCTCCGGAGTGGGGTGCCCGGACAAGTAGCAGGGGTCGCTACTGGCTGGACGGTATTTTCGCGACAAAGACTTGCCCACTGCCGGGAGACTCTCCGGAGCAGTCCAAGCTGCCGCCACCCTTCTCTGCAGAGCCATATGAAAAGGCAAAACCGGGTCAGTGGGTGGACCGAGATCAAGGATGTCCGTGAGATCATCCTGAATGAACTCCCCTGGGGGAGCTGACCAACCCAAGTACTCGGTAACCCGAGACATAAGGCGCCGATATGAAGAATCGGCATGAGTGCCAGGCTCCGGCCTACAAAACTCCACCTCCGGAGAGGTGTCCAGTCCACTGGCATCATGCAGCAACTGCCGCAGATCATCAAACTGGCTATGGCCCAAGATAAGGTCATCTGGAACCGGAACCGGAACCAAGCCCCCATCAGAGCCTTCATCACCCTCTGAAATGTACTCCAGGCGGGGAGAGGAAGACCTCTGTGGACCAAAGCAGTGCCTGACCTTAGCCATAGCCTTTCTAGGGGCAAGCCCCGTGCAACGGGGGCCCCTCCGACACCACCGCCTCGAAAGGCATCGAGGGCGCCGAACGAGTCGGCGCCGACAGAAAAGACGTCAGCTGCAGTGCCGCCAGCATCGGCGGCGTCGATACAGGCCTCGAAGCCGGAGCTCCGAGCGTGTCTCTCGACGACCTCGGCGCCACAGGCGTTGACGTCTTCTTCCAAGACAGCACAGGATCATGCGGTCTCAAGCGCGTCGAGGACCGGGACCTGGAACGGGCATGGCGAGAACGGCTACCCTTGTCCAAGCGGAACCTCTCCCGCAAGCCGCACCGACCACCCGAGCCCGAAGGCGTACGGGCCGTGTCTCTCGACCGGTGCCGACCGACCCCACTCGGAGGTGCGGACTGACCGGTGCCCTGCGATTCAAGAATCGCTAGCATCTGCTTCCCGAAGGAAGCCCATTCCTCCGGTGTCGCTTGCATGGAGGGATAAGCGACCCGCCGACGGGCGGAGTCCTCAGAAGAGGACGGGGAAGGCGACCAATGCCGGCGCTTCTGGGAATGCCTCGAAGAGGCAGAGGAGTGGCGAGACCGACTCCTGGAAGGAGACCCACTGGACTTCCGACGATGACGCAGAGAGTCGCCCCTCGAGTCATCCGTCGAAAGCCCCACAGACCTCGACTTCCGGGGCTTAGACACCCGGCCTACCGACAGCTTCTTGCGTTCCCGCAAGGCCTTTGCCGTGAACGACTGGCAGTCGACACAGTCGTCGTATCGTGGGCCTCCCCGAGGCACCAGAGTCAGGCGTTGTGCGAGTCTGTGACCGACATCTTGGACCCACAGTCCCCGCAGTTCTTGAAGCCCGGACGCTGGGTTGAAGATGAGAAAGACATCGCCACGGACAGATCTTCACACAAACCGAACAGGTTCAATGAACCGAGAATTGAAAACAGCAAACTCCAACGAGTCGAGGCGTACCGAGATTCACGAAGCGAACACGTTAACGGAAAAAACGGAACTGAGGCTATGGGCGCCGTGCGTCCTACTTATCACATCGGGTGACGTCGGCCAAGGTCCTCGGGGACGGCGCATCGACGCAGGACGCAGACACCAAAGATTTTCCGAAGCAGCACAGCTGTGGACATTACCTGTCATAGATATGGAATATGTCGGAGAACCCAATCCCCTCGAAATGCAATTTTATACTTTGTGTTCAAACAAGGATTCTCTGCACTATTTCTCAGCCTAACCGACAACTGTTTCGACATCTGGTTGTTCTGAAGGCTAGTGATTATTGCATTTACAACCAATATCCATGGAGAATTACACAAATATAACAATATGTACGTAATTGCAATAGTGGGAACATCCAACAGTCAAACCATGACCATAGTCAATTTCATATGGCCAGAGTAATTGACCAATTCAATAATATGAGCAAATTGCATCATTAGTCATAAATATGGTCATTGAATATATAAATCGGACGAAAAAGAATCAAAATTGACATTATGAAAAGATTGAAAAATATATTTAAAATGTATAAGAAAGAAAAGGGGAAGAACACAAAACAGAAGAAAAAAGAAAAGATGAAAACTTTAGATTAGTAAAACATTCCATTGAAATTGTTTAAAAAAGACTCATATGTATGACAATGCATTACTTACCGTAAAAGCATTTCTGATGGTTGTATCTGCTTAGATTCACATGCTGTGCATAGTCCGACATCCAGTGGTCACTGCGGGGTATTGCATTTTGTTTTTCGTAGTCGAAAAGGGGACGTCGACAAGGCGTGTCTGTAACACTATCCCTATAGTGACGTGCTGTGTACCCACAATCCCTCACGAGGTTCCCGTTTGTATTTTTTCTGCCCTGAAGGAGCCTATTAGTCGTGAGGGAGTACAGAAAAGAGATAAAGAAGAAAGTCTATGTTCCTTCCATCCGAGTGGGGAGGAAGGGTGGGCGCATGTGAATCTAAGCAGATACAACCATCAGAAATGCTTTTACGGTAAGTAATGCATTGTCTTCTGATGTTTGTTAATCTGCTTAGAATCACATGCTGTGCATAGACTAGCGGGCAGTACCCAGAGTTGGAGGTGGGTTGTGAGAAGGAACAGTAGAGAAAAGATGTCTTAATACTGCTTGTCCCACCGGGGAATCAGATCTAGAGTGGGCATCTAGACAGAAGCGTTTTTGTAAAGGTGTGAACAGAACTCCAGGTTGCCGCTTTGCAAATGGACTCAAGAGGGACATCTGCAATGAAAGCTATGGAAGCCCCGGTGCTTCGAGTGGAGTGTGCTCTTGGCTTGAAGGGTAGTTCGCTCTTAGCAAGAGAGAAACGGAGAGTGATGCATTGTACAATCCATCTAGAAATAGTGGATTTCGAAACAGCATCTCCTGCTCTTCCTGCTGCCACCAAGACAAAGAACGGATTTGTCTTTCTCAATGGTCTAGTTCTTTCCATATAAAACATCACTGCTCTGCGAACATACAGTGTATGCAGGCTCTTCTCACCTAAGTTTAAAGGATTTTGAAAGAATGTTGGTAGTTCTATTGACTGGTTGACATGGAATTTAGAGATAAATTCTGGTGCAAACCTAAGATGTGTGCGAAGACCCACCTTATCCTTGTGAATTGTAACAAAGGGGTCTAGTACAGAGAGCGCTTGTAGTTCACTTACTCTCCTAATGGAGGTGATAGCTATTAGAAAAACAGTCTTAAGAGTGAGGTCTTTAAGTGTTGCTTTGTGCATGGGTTCAAAGGGAGACCCCATGAGCCTGGTTAGTAACACATTTAGGTCCCATCCGGGAGTGGGGTTAGCTATGGGAGGGTGGATCCTCTTCAATCCTTCCATGAAGGCTTTAATAACTGGGACTTTCCACCATGACGCTTTAAGTTGGGAAGTGGTGTATGCGGAAAGTGCAGCTAAATGGACTTTAATAGAGTTAAACACAAAACCTGAGTCTAGTAGGTGAGCCAGGTACAGAACAATGTGTGGGAGAGCAGTCAACTGGGTTGATGCTCCTTTCCCTACACCAGATGACAAATCTCTTCCATTTGCTAGAATAACAGTGACGAGTGTTAGGCTTTCTAGCCTCCCAGAGAATGTCCATGCAGCTCTGCGGGAGTTGTAAATGTCCAAATTCTATGATCTCAGGAGCCAAGCTGCTAAGTTCATGGTCTGAGGGCATGGATGTCGTGTCCTGCCCTTGTCCTGTGACAGCATGTTGTACAGGCAGGGAAGTTTCTCTGGAGGAGATAGGGACATCTCCATCAAGTGAGCGAACCAAGGTTGTCTGGCCCACATAGGGGACACCAGTATCATGGTAACTTGTTCCTGGTGCATCTTGTGCACTATTTTGTTGAGAAGGGGAGTCCGGGCGGGGGGGAGGGAGCGCACACACATTTCCCTGAGCATGGTATCGATAGACTGTTCCCCTTGGATTGGTTCTGGGGGTACCTGGAGGCGTAATCTTGGCATTGTTAGTTCTCCAGAGTTGCGAACAGATCTATTTCTGGGAATCCCCATTGTGTGAATATGCCGAAGACTACGTCTTCGTTTAACCACCATTCGTACTCGGAGGGCAGAGGGAAGTCTCTGCTGAGTTCGTCTGCTAGCAGATTGAGTTCCCCTGGTACATGTTCTGACAGTAGGAACATGTGTCTGAGAGCCCACTTCCAGATGTTCTCTGACAGCTTGGACAGTCCTGGAGAGTGAGTGCCCCCCCTGCTTGTTGAGGTAGTACATGGCTGTGGTGCTGTCCGTGAGGACCATCACGGTCGTTCCTTGTAGGTGTGCCTGGAAGGCTTTCAGTACCTTGAACACAGCTAGTAGCTCCAGTAAGTTTATGTGCTTGGATGCTACGCTCGGAGTCCAGACTTCGTGAGCAGTCTGATGGGATAGGTGAGCCCCCCCATCCTGTGAGGGATGAGTCTGTGGTTAGAGTGGCTTCCACTGCGGGGGTGGAGAATGGTTTCCCTATTACCAGGTTTTCCTTCGACCACCATCGTAGGGAGAGAACCAAGGCCTAGATCGTCCCATTGTCCGCTGGCCTGACACCACTGGCTGTTGAGCCACTCTTGCATTGGGCGCAGGCGCGCGTGAGGTACCAAATAAAAACATGACGCCATCATTCCTAGTAAGCGCATTGCTTTGCGTACCGTTACCTCTCGACCGGCCACATATTGAGGGATTTGAAACAGCATGTTTTGGACCCTCTCGTTGGAGGGGAAGGCGAGGCCGTCCGTCCTTTGTTCGAATTAGAGCCCCTAGGAATTGTTTGATCTGGCTGGGGTCTAAGCTGGACTTCTTCTTGTTGATGGAGAAGCCCAGTTGAAACAAAAGGTCTACAGTCTTTTGGGTATTTGAGAAGCATGCTTCGTAAGAATCCCCTGTTATGAGCCAATCGTCGAGGTAAGAGTATACTGGGATGGACAACCTGCGCAGGTGGGCCGCTGCCACTGGCAGTACCTTTGTGAATACTCTCTGCGCTGATGCTATGCCGAAGGGTAGCACTCTGAACTGGTAGTGTTTGCTCTTTATCATGAACCTGAGGTATTTCTTGTGCGCTGGCAACATTAAAATATGAAAGTATGCATCTTTCATGTCCAGTGTTGTCATGTAATCTCCCTGTGAAAGCAGGGGGATTACCTCCTGTAGAGTCACCATACGAAACTTTTGAGGTTTGACAAATTTGTTCGCTGGGCACAAATCTAGTACAGGCCGCATGGTTAAGTCCTTTTTGGGTACAAGGAAGTACACTGAATAAATACCTTCCGTTACCTGGGATAGAGGCACAACCTCTATAGCTCATTTTTCTAGTAGTTGGTCCACTTCTTGAAGAAGGATTGCGAGGTGTTCTGGCGACATGCGTCGTGCCCTTGGGGGTCTGTACGTAGGGGAACTGTTGAATTCTATACAGTAGCCGCGGGCTATGGTTAATAGTACCGAGCGTTCTGATGTTATACCCTCCCATGCTGGAAGAAAGGATGTTAACCGGCCCCCGACCAGTGAAGCATGGGAGGGGACCCGAATCTTTGAGTCATTTGGTGTTGGTGGCTTGGGAACCTCTAGGGGTTGGACCCCGACCCTGACCTCTTCCCTTGCCACGACGTTGTCCTCTTTGGTTATATTGTCCACTGGTGCCTTGGTTAGAGGACCAGTTACCTGCAGAGTATTTCTGCTGCTGTTGTTGCTGCTGGCGTTGGCCTCGAAAAAAACTTTTGTTGCCATAACCCCATTTGTTGGGAGGCCTTGAAATTTGATCTAGTGTCTTGATTGTGTCAAATTTCTTCTTTGCGGTCTCTAGTGCCTCATCCACCGCCTTACCAAAGAGGTTTGCATCTTCTATAGGTTTGTTAATAAGAGATGTTTGTGTTTCAGGTTTAAAGCCTGAATTACGTAGCCATACATGGCATTTGAGTAGGATTCCTTGGCCTAGGGAACGCCCAGCCGTCTCTGCAGCACCCAGAGTATTTTTAATGATGCTTTGGTTGACTAAGGTCCCTTCAGTCACCGTGGCTAGAAGGAGAGTACGTAGGGGTTCCGGTACCTCCTCAATGTCCTTACGTAGTTTGCTCCATTGTGCATCTGTGTAACTTGCCAGCAAAGAGTTGTTGGCAATTCTTGCGGAAAAGACAGCTGAGGCTGTAATCCTCTTTCCTAGGGCATACAATTTTTTACCCTCTTTCTGGTGGTGCCTCGCTAGTTGACAGCAGGACCCCTACTCTCTTCCTGGTATTTGTCACCACTAAGGCGTCTGGTACAGAGTGGCCCCTGATGTATAACGGGTCCGATGGAGAAGGACTACATTTTTCTATCCTCGGGTTGACCCCTCTGATCAACGCGGGCGTGGATAGTGAAGGAATAATTTGTCTCTTTACTGAGGCGATGAGGGGAATGTTTTGGCTGATGGGGGGGGGTTTCTCCTTAATGATCTTTTCTACAAAGTCGATGTCAGGAAAAGTTTCCCCGGTCTCGATCTCGAAATGTGCTGCTGCCTTGCGTAGGAGTGCATTAAAGGTAGGTTGATCGTCTATAGGAGATGTATTCCTAATAGGTGAGTCTTTGGGTGGGGACAGGTTTATGGCTTCAGGGTCTGAAAACGCTGATAGGGACTGCAAGGGCTGTGAAGCACCTTCTTCTGGGTCTTCTCCGAAGCCCCCATCACCTATATCCGGGTTGTCATCAAAACCTTCTTCCTCTAGGTTTTGTTCCCCTTCATTGCCTAAGAATTTGTCATCCTCCTGAAAGTGGGGGTCCTCTCCAGTGAGGTCATATAGATCTACATCCTCTTGGGGGGGGGGGGATCAAACAGCCTGGGGTACTTGGCCCTGGGATCCTCCTGAGGTCCCTATCTTGATCTCTTGGGTGTTGAAAGGTTCCGACACTCCATAAACCTCTCCATTTTGTCCATAAAGAACTGGAGTCTCTCTAGGGTTTCTTGAGGTACCCCGGAGCAGTCAGGGGGAGAAAAGGGAGGGCCTTCCGTTAGAAAACGATTCGACGTATCCCATAACGTCGAAGAGAGGTTCCCCTCGCCTTCTGAAAAGCCTTCTGGTAGGCTAGGAGTCCCTCTCGACAAGCGGGCGGTTCCCGCCTTCCTTCTGACCTTTTCGGCGTTTCCCGGGTCTTATGAGCGGTAACCGACGTCTCTTTCGCCGTCCGTCTCTGGCTATCGGTGAAAATAATCCTCGCCAGGCTCTCGACAACTAAACTGTCTGTCGAGGGTACCTCCGGCGTCGACATTACAGGCGTCGCTTGCTCTACGCTGACGGGCGCTCTCTGCCGGTGCGCATCGTCTGGCGGTTTAGTGATAGCGCCCTTATCTGGGGGTAGCCCAGTCGCTAGTCAAATTTGCGGTTGCGAGGGGGGCTTCAGACTCTTACTGTCTGAGGAGGCCGCCGGTAGGACCTGCGTCTCCGTTGGTGCTAATGCTCTCTTCGTCTTCGACGAGGAAGAGCCGTGGGTTGTATGTTTATGGGAGTGTTTTCGGTGTGCGTCCTTGTCGCTGGGGTGTTCATCCCCATAAGCAGGGCGTGAGCCGAGCTGGCCGGGGACGGACGACGAGGAGCTTGAAGGCAGTGTCACATTCCTCGTCACTTTCGGCAGCGGGTGATGAATCAGACCTAGACATGGCGTAGGCTGCCCACCTCTTGACCCTACGGTCTTTCAAAGTCTTCGGCTTAAGGAGCTGACAGGCCGCACAGCCATCTTCTTTGTGGTCGAGGGGGCAAGCAACGGTTACACTGTTTATGCTAGTCTTTCCAGGTAAATTTGCCTTTGCAACGCGGGCAAAACCTAAAGGGTGTCCTCTCCATAGCTGAGGAACAGATTGCATGTGACAACAACCCCGAAGGAAAGGGAGGGGAAAGGGAAAGGCATTCTCAAAGAGAAACAATAAATGTCTCACGACCCCACTCTCCCTACTGTATTTGACCGTCGAGGCCAGGCCACGTGTTCGGCAAACGCCGAACAACCTCCTCCTCCGAAGGCACCACCGTCGGAGATCTTGATCGGCGGTGAACAGCTTTGCAGCTACGACGCAGAAGGAGGGATGTAAGTAATAATAAGTTATGGGCGACCAAAGGTCGAATAAAGTTTTTTGCAATGTCTCTCGAGGAGCTCCGCATATAGGCGACCAATATCTGGGCGGAAAAAAACAATCTGAGGGACCTCGACGCGTGAGGGATTGTGGGTACACTGCACGTCACTATACGGATAGTGTTAGACACGCCTTGTCGACGTCCCCTTTTCGACTACGAAAAACAAAATGCAATACTCTGCAGTGACCACTGGATGTTGGACTATGCACAGCATGTGATTCTAAGCAGATTAACAAACATCAGAAATTCCATTACTGAAAGTTCACGTTCAATGTTCGTCAATAGTCCTTTCTTATGAGCGATAGAAAAATCGTAGAATTATCTATGGAATTTTGTAGTAACACCAAATATTATAACATTGGTTTATATTCCGAGAGTAGTTGATCATCCACGGCCGTGTGCACATTAAATTGGCCCAGCTCCATCTGCTCATGCCAGTTAGAAGTCCACCATCTTAGTAATTATCTTGGTGTATCCCTTAGGCCCACAATCAAGTGTCTAAGATCATGCCACTCACCCTGTAGTTAATACTGATTCTGTAATTTTGAAATAAATATCCTTGACATCCTAGCGGGCTATAATTGAATTATGTTGTTGAAATCATCTATATTGATTAAGTAGGTGTATTACTATAGGAATTAAGAAATAGATGGTTCTCACCCCCTGGTGTTCACTGTCGCGCGATTGTGTTGTGTTTCTAGGTGGCTTGTCGGACGCTAGTAATCTAACCGCATCTATTTGAGAAATATAAACAAATCATTTGCCAAATGTTTATTACTCGCTGTCCTGGTCCCAGTCTATAGAAGAACACGTTACTTACCCGTGGTAACATTCTTTTGATTGGATGTTCCTCCCACGTATTCGTCATCTTTTGATATCTCCATATGCAGCTTTAGCTGCTTTGGAATCCTTTTCTAGCAGGGGGTGTTTTGTGTATCGAAGCCTGTCGATTCGATGTCCCTCGAGGGCCTCCGGCTCGATGTCAATCGTTATCCCTGGTATATAGCGCAGTCAGCGACCGTTGGCTTCAGTTCCGTTTTTATGCACATTTCCAATGCTCTACCTTACGCCTGACAGTTACTCACCCTGAAAGAGCATATACTGCAATAACAAGGAAATTCTACAGCGGGGTAGGTTGGGAGGGGCGAGGAGGAACATCCAATCGAAAGAACATTACCACGGGTAAGTAACTTGTTCCTCCCACGTATTCCTCATCTTTTTGATAGAGTCCGAAAGCAGTGTTTGCATTCTTTGGAGCCAGGAGTATTTTCCTTTTCAAGTGAGAATTTAGGAGTTCGTTATTGGGCTGTGTGTACTGAATGGAACACTGCCTTCCCTGCCTGAAGACCAGTCCAGACTATAATGCTTGGTGAATGATTGGACGGATGACCATGTGGCCGCCGCAGAAATATCCTGAATTGGGACTCCCCTCTAAGGCAGAGGCAGTAACCATTCCCCTGGTCAAATTAGCTCAGAGACCCCAAGGAGGATAGTTTCCACTAATCTGTAGCATTCATAAATTCCTAAAATGATCCACGTAGATAAGGTTTGTTTTGTGACCGCCATACCCAACTTTGGCCCATGTAACCAACAAAAAGTTGATCATCCTGTCTTAACTTAGACATCCTGGACAAGTAGAAGCTAAGTGCACGCCCTGGGTCAAGCCTGTGTAATCTCTCCTCTTCCTTCACAGGATAAGGTAGAGGATAATACAATGCAAGTATGATTTTTTGAGTTAAATTAAATCCAGAAAATGTTTGGTAAAAATGTACGTTTAACCATAAGGACTAGAAGCCTGTGTAAGGAGGCTTGCAAGACAAGGCTTTAAGTTCACCCCCCCCTAGGGGCTGATGTAAGAGCAACCAAAAGGATGGTCTTTAGTGTTGGCAATCTTAGAGGGCAGGAATGAATACGTTCGAATGGAGCACACAAGAGAAATTTCAAAACTAAGTTAAGATTCCAAACCGGGACTTTAAATGGGATCAGGGGGAATACATTTGACAATCCCTTCAGAAATTGTATCACTAGTGGTATTTTGAAGAAAGATACCTCTTCAGGAGCAATTAAAAATAGTTAGCGCTATCAGATACCCTTTTATTGTGCCAACCTGGAGCCACAGATTAGCCAGGTGTAACCAGAACAATAACACCATGGGTGTGATGCATGTAAAAGGGTCCACAGTCTTATCCCTGCACTAGCTGCAGAACTTAACAGCAGCGGTATAAGGATTTTGTTGCTGATCTTCTCCAGGAGGACTCAATCCTTATATCTCAAAAACGCTTGAAGGTTGAGTGTCTTGACCTCTGGATGGTCCTCTCTTTGTTGAAGACGTATTGGAGGGCAGATGGACATGTCCAGAAGGTCCGGGTACCACATCCTCCTAGCCCAATCCAGAGCAATTAGGATCATGGATTACCCATACTTTCTCAACCTCCTGATCACTTAAATGATGGGGACTGGAAGAAATGTGTACAGGAGTGGAAACTCCCAGTCCACTACAAATGCGTCTCGTATAGCTCCTCTTGGGGGAAATTCCCTGGAGCAGTACAGTTTGCACTTCCAGTTGACACCGGTCGAGAACAGAGCTACTTGAGGGGTTCCCCAAAGGGTGAAGATCTCTTGAAGGACTTCCTGAGCTAGTACCCACTTGTGGGAGACTCTGCTTTGCCTGCTCAGAGCGTCTGTCGCTGTTTTCTCCTCTCCAGCTAAGTGACCTGACGATAAGAAGATACCTTCTTGAATTGCCCAGAATCTGAGCTGCATTGCCTCACTGCACCGTGGTAGTGACCCTACACCTCTCTTGTTGAGGTAGTACATGGCCACTGTGTTGTCAGTCATTATCAGGACATTCTTTCCCAATACAGAGGGCAGAAAGTCCTTCAGCACTAGTCTGATTGCCCTGAGCTCTAAAAGGTTGATATGTAGTTTGGACTCCGATGGAGAACAATGACCGCGGATGGTCTGGTCATTGGCATGTGCTACCCACCCCGTGAGTGAGGCATCTGTAACTACTGTTATCTCCAGCTATGGTAGCCAAAAGGGCTCTCCAGAATATTTTCCTTGAAGGCCCACCACAGAAGGTCCTGTGCGACTTTGCTCAGAACCTGAAAAAAGTGACAACTTCCGTAATCATTGGGACCAATGATTCCTGGGAGCCCATTGGAGAGATCTCATTCTCAGGCGAGCCTCTGGCATCAGGAAAATGCAGTATGCCATGAGGCGGATCGACTTTTTGAGGTTGAAGGCTGGAAGACGTTGGGCACTCTGGAATTTTGTGACCATCTTGAGCCCTCACCTCGGGTGGCAAGGCTTTTCCCAAGGAGGCATCTAGGACTGCCCCAATGAATTGGAACCTTTGAGATGGTATCATGTGAAACTTCTTGAAGTGGAGTCTGTGGAGGGAGTGGAAGGTTATGCTGAGATGTTCCAAAACCTGTTTGGAAGAACAGGCCCCGATCCGCCAATCGTCCAGGTAGTATTAGAAGTGAAGCCCCCTCTCTGCCAAGACTCGCTGCCGCCACCAACTTATTGAAAACCCTTGAGGCGGAGGTCATCCCAAATGGCAGAACTCTAAACTGATAATAAGAACCACCAACGTCGAACCTCGGGTAACTTCTGGGCTTGTGATGTATAGGCACATTAAAGTAAGCATCCTGAAGGTCCAATGATACCATCCAGACCTGAATCTGAGAAAGGGTAACAATCTTGAACCTGTCCTTCCTGAGGCACTTCAAGTAAGTCCAAAATAGGTCTCAATCCGCTGTCCTGCTTGGGTATTTGAAATAAGGGGAGTACCAACCCTGGTTCCTCTCCGCTGCAGGTGCTGGTTCTATAGCACCTTTCTCCAGCAGGGTCAAATGTCCTGTACAAGGAGCGGATCTGGAACTTTGAAAGAGTTGTTCCGTATTGGATGATCCTGAGGCCTTTTTAGAAAGGGAAGGCAGTAACCCTGGGCTATTGTTTCCAATGCCCATGCATCTGAAGTAATACGCCACCATTCTTATAGATGCTGCGAGAGTCTGCCTTCCACCGGGGTTTTGTGGACCAAGGCCTCAGATCGGTTTTGAGGCGGCTGATGCAGAGGCTGAGGGTAAAGCAGCAGTTGCCTGGGTGGTTTTAGCGCCTCTTCCCCGTCCACCAAGGGCAAATAATCTTTGACCTCTATGATTCGACAGTACTCTCCCTCTTCCAATTGAGGAGTAATAGTGAAAGGAACTTTCCCTCCAAGCTGTTTCAGTGGGGCGAGTTTGTGGTTGTCCGATTGCTGCACCAAGAGATTTGGCTGCGGTTCGGTGACTGATCAAGGGTGTGTGTCAGATTTGGAGGTACTCTCAAAGGACACCTTCGGAGGGTTTTCCCTAGATTTTTTCTTCTCTGCCTTCCTTTCCTGGATGCGAAAGTCTATTTGCATGGCAAGGTCCATAAAAGCCTGGAATGAGTTTGGTCGGGCCACTCTGGCTAACTCATCTTCATTCTCCTCATTTAATCCTCTACTGAAAAGGGTAAAACTTGCCTCCGGAGACCAATCAGCTCCTTGACCAATTGCTTGAAGCGGGTTACATATGTGAGCACATCCTGGGATCCCTGCTGAAAGTCTAAGAGGCGTTCCTGGGCACTAAAGACCTGCTCAGGGCGATCAAACATGGTCTTTAGGGCCCGTATGAAACCATTGTAGTCATCTAGGAGAGCGTCGCCGGAGTTGACTAGGGGTGTAGCCCAGGTTAAAGCATTTCCGGAAAGGTGAGAGATTATGAACCCCCCCTTAGCTCTGGGAGTGGAAAAGCAATAGGGCTTAAATGTAAAGTGAACCAAACACGAGTCCAGGAATCCACGAAGGGTTTTTGCCGACCCATCGTATTTGTCAACAATGCCGCCCAGTAACACTTTCTTTTGCGGCTGAATCACGGGATAGAACTAATTGCTTGAGAGCAGCGTTTTCCGCCTTGAAATTCTGCACCTCAGTGGTTAATTCTTGCATACCTCGCATCAGGTCCTGGACGGCCGCTTACATGTCGACTTCGAGTGCGGTCGGTAGGCATCTCAAACTGTCACAGAGTTCCCCCCCTTCTCACCTGAGACCAATCCTTGCTGGACTCCGTGGGTGGTGTCTTCTTGCGGACAGACATGGACTTGAATAAGGCTGAGCGAGTCTCTTCCGACTCCAGCGTGTGTTTAAGATTCCGGGATGCAGCAATCCGGGGATCCCGGAAACGAAGACGACGTGCTGATGGCGCACGAGTCCAGGAAGCAAGAGGAAAAGGGAAAGGGGCAAGGAATGGAAGTAGAAAAGCTAGGAACCAGGAAAGCAATACTGCAAACTACGGAGCACACGTCTGATCGCTACTTGGCAATAGCATTGAGACGCGCAGAGCCGCGGTCTATTAGTAGAATACGTTACGTCCAACGTATAGGCCGCGGAAGGCGTGTCACGCTGGACGGCCATGTTGGGAGTGTCAGGGAATGCAAGGCCCGTTGCGATAAGGACCAGGAAGACCAAAAGGGGCGCGTCCTGTGGGTCATGACAAGATTCTACAGGGCAAATTCCCCACTCCTCAGTATCTAGAACCAAAGAAAGAAGCTCTAGGACAGGAGAAATATTCTATTTCAGAGACCCACCCTGATACTCCATCGACTTTGACTAATCTAATCGACCTTGAAGATGACACAGAAAATACAAATTCTCTAGGAACCACCGAAGGTGATTACATAAAAGGAGTCAGTGATCAAACCAGTACTAACTAGGAAGCAATAAAGAGGGATCGTCAAGGCCGAAAAACGCAAAGCCAATCAGGAAAAGAATAAGAAAGAAAATAAAAAATAAAAACGAATTCCTGAAAACTGAAGACAGAGACGAAGAATGCAATTGGTGAAGAAGAGAATTTTGACTTCCAACAACTCAACAAATAATCCAGAGTATTATTGAATGTTGAGTGTGAAAAAGGAGATCGGTCTGTAGAAGAATCCCCCCAGAATCAAATAAAAAATAGGGGAGACAGGGAATTAAAAACTAAACAACTTTGTTGCTCTCCAAAATGTAAACAAGCTGATCTATTAAACTTCTACGTGATCTTGGTTTATTTAGCTATGACCCTATTACATATTTGAGACAGAAACAGCTCATTTCACAAGCATATCGACAAAAGCTAAAATCTCTTAAATATGACATATGTGACAATCAAAAAATATTACGTCATCTCTTACAGAATGATTCTAGACATGTGTGGGGTACCCTTCGATCCTTAATTGGACCTGCAGATGCAATTGAAAAACCTGCGATTTCCGCGAATGGTTGGGTAGAATTTATAAAAAACTAAATTTGTAATGCCTCTGCAATTTGTTAATGAACAATCACTAAATCTAATAAATATTGTGAAAAATAAGAGTATATGGTCTACTGATGAAATTCGAATGGCCATTAATAAAGCGAATGGCTCTCCTGCACCTGGGCCTGATGGTGTCCCTCCCGGTCTAATGAAAATAAACCCCGAATTATGGGCCAACATATTGAAAATAAAGTTTGATGCGATCCAAGTAACAGGTACTCTTCCTAGTTCCTGGTGTTCGGCCATCATAATTCCGATATATAAAAAGGGAGTGACAAATGATTCCGCAAATTTTAGTCCAATCGCGCTTATGGATGCCTCTGCAAAGATCTATTCTAGTCTATTGCCGATTGCTATTCAGTCATTTATATCAGCATTTTCCCTACTTCCAAAATTTCAAGTGGGCTTTTGCAAATTTATGGGCTGTTCTCTAAACGCCACCATAATTGCCCATTTATATCAGTCCACGAAACATTAGAATACAGGACCGATATATATGGCAGCCCTGGATTTAACAGCTGCCTTTGATTCTGGTATAAGATCCTTACTCTGGGCTAAAATGCTGAAGTATGGCTTTCCCATGACTTTGGTCGCCAATATTGCACTACTCCACCACCAGACCACTTAGTGTCCGAATGAATAGAGCAGGGGCAATGACCGATCCTATACCCACCGAGATCGGGCTTAAGCAGGGCTGCAGTCCTGTTTAACCTTTATCTCCTAGATCTCGCCGAAGGTTGGGAGAATGCGGTAATTTTCCCGGTCTAATATTGAATTGGCTTAGTTTTGCTGATCTGTTATTCTTTGATCGGACGCCGTTCGGCTTACAGACCAAGCTGAACTTATTCTATAGCTACGCTACTAAAAATAACCTGTTGGTAAATCCTACAAAATCATATATAATTTCTTTTGCAGATGTAGAAAAATAACAGCAAAATTCAATTGGTGCCTAAAAGGTATATCAATTCCAAGGCCCATTTCCATGCGCTACCTCGGATACAATTTGGCTACGACACTCGCGTGAAACATGGAAAAATAGCTTAAATGAAAAAATACTACCTCTTACTTGACAGATGCGGATCATTTTTCAGAGACTCAGGAGATTCTCCCTTTTACCAAATCTTAAATGTTATCTTCAAAAAGTTTAACCCATCCTATTATATCACAGACATTGGTTTATGTGACATTGAAGACATCTTGGATGTCTTGCAGGGAAAGCTGTGGAAACGGGTCTCGGGTCTAGCCAGGTTAACCCCTAATGCCAATATTTGTCATGAGCTCGGACTATTACCATTATCAGTAAAATGGAACTGGGGTCTTCTATCGAACTATGCCAAAATGCTATCGCCACCATCGGCCTCATTATATGAAGACTTGGCCATTATGATCTCTAAAAATTCACCACCTTCGATTGCAAAATTTAGAGTTAAAATGGATGCCATTTTGGCTGAAACAACAATAGCAAAGGAGGATCTAATATTAGGTCTTCTGTCGTGTAAATTGTAGTACCAAAGATTCTATTGGTGCACTTTGGTTGACAAAATTAACAAAGCTAAAGCATTCTATGAATATGTGAAATTCACTCGGTCATGGGGGCAACATGTAAGTTATCGAGATCTTTCCTTGCCACAAAGCAAGACATACTTAAGATTTCGTTTAAACCTAATTCAAACTAACTAAAAACGAATGCATTGGCTCCCTGATAAACCTAAACTATATACTGGACAATGTAGATTTTGTGAACATATAAATGTTCTAGAAACACAAACATCTGATAGTCTACTGCCCATTCTTTGAATACAAAAGAAAGCGAATATTGGTGGATTATTTGTTCTCTGATTCAGAGTGGAGCAGGGAAACCTTGTGGCAAAGATGTATGGGGGGACAGAGCCAAGCTTTGACTATTTCGCTAACCAAATTTCTAAGATTTCTGGAGGTAAAGTTGTTAGACAAGAGACAAATGTGTTAAATTCCAAGTGATTGATAAAGGACAATAACTTGTGCTTGCCCAAAAGAAATATTAAGTCTCAAAACCTTGTACAATCTGTCCTATATACGAAACCATCTCGAGAAATTATGATAATGACAATTGCCTTAATGCAAATTCATATTCAGTGACTTCTTGATAACTTCTGTTTTTTAATCTTTTAGCCCGGTCTTAAAGAAAAATTATATATTTTTTTTAAATGTGAGTTCTCGATGAAATCATTACTGTAAAATGTGTTGTAATGTTTTATTTTTGTAATTATGAAATTGTAAAGGTATTTTTATTTGATTAACCATATACTATTAATAAAAAAAAAATAGGCTTAAACACTGAACCACGCATAGCTTGGGTTGCTCTCTAAAAGCCGGGTAAGAAATCACTCGAGTCGCATTTAGTTCTTCGTATGTGTTAAACGATAACGTCGGGGGAAAAAGACCTACCCTCTAGGTCTAGAGCTCTAATGTCCGACACTCTCCTGCAAGAAACTAGGCAAAGCAAAGTAGTAAGCTTGCCGGAGAGCACCTTATGCAATAGTTCTTCGTTAGGCGGCCATGAGAGGAAAAGATGGAGTACTTTATTAACGTCCCAAAGTTTGCTATAACGGGACGGAGGTGGTACTGTAAGGCGGACACCTTTTAGCAATCTGCAAACGAGATGATGCTCCCCGGCTGGGGCCCCTTGTATGAAATTGTGGCCTGCAGAGATCGCTGATCGATATGAGTTTACCGTTCTGTAAGCAAGACCTCTTTCTTCTAATGAGGCTAAAAAATTGAGAATTTCCTCTAAAGGTGCTGAAACTGGTTGGAAGCCCCGGTCATGACACCAGACACTCCATGCGTTCCAGGAATTGGAATACCGTTTGAGGGTAGCGGGGGCCCAGCTTTCCTCAATGAGATGGATTGCCTTGCTGGACATGCCCGGGGTTCTCCTCCTTGCCCTGAAATCCTCCAAGCTGCTAGAGTCAGGGACCCGGATACTAGCAGGGGGTGAGCTTGTTCCCACGGATCCAATAGGAGATCTGGATACTGGGGTTGAAGGATTGGAGAATTCGTAGAAAGTTCCAAAATAACTGAATACCAGGTCTGAGACGTCCAGACTGGGGCTATGAGGACCAGCTCTGCTTTGTTCCGACAGACCTTCGCCAGGGTCCTCACCATCATGGAAAAAGGGGGAAACGCGTAGAGAACCCTCTGTGTCCAAGGCTGCAGGAATGCATCTGTCGCTGAGGCTGCCGGGTCAGGTCTCCAGCTGTAGAACACAGGGAGCGTGGTGTTGAGACGAGATGCAAAGAGGTCTATGGACATTGGACACCAGATCTGCTGTAGGCAGAAAAATATATTATTTTCGAGTCTCCAGTCACTGGAATCGACGTAATGGCAGGAGTGCCAATCCGCTATCACATTGAGACCCAGCAGATATTCCGCTGTGACTGAAATCCGGTGATCTAAGCAGAAATGGCAAAAGTCTTTGGGGAGTTCTGCTAAAGGATGAGACCTGGTACCACCCAGATGATTGAGGTATCTTACGGCGGATACGTTGTCCATCTTTAGTAAGATACAACAGCTCACTTTGTCCCTGGCAAAGGAGCCAACTGCGAATGATCCCGCAAGGAGCTCCAGACAATTGATGTGCATCTCCAGCTCCTGCGGGGACCAAGTCCCTCCTGTGGCTACCGTGCCACATCTTGCTCCCCAACCAGAGCGACTGGCATCTGATTCTATGATGATATCTGGAGTGGAACCGAAGATGGCCCTGCCGTTCCAGGCCTCCATGTGTGAGAGCCACCAATTTAGCTCTGTCCTCGCTTGGAGGGACAGTGTCAAGCATTGAGAATAAGACTGCAACTCAGGTGTGGACCTTTCAATCTTTGCAATTACCGGTAATGTAGTGGACCCGGGAATATTGCTTGGATGGACGAGGATAGAAGACCCATTACTCTTGCTAGCTCCCGTAGAGAGATTAAGCCCCTCTGAAGGAGCCTGCAAATTTCTCTTTTGGTTGAATGCATCTCGTCAGCTGGAAGACGAAGCTGCGAATTCTGGGTGTCTACTACGAAACCGAGAAATTCTATATTCCTGGAAGGACAAAGAACTGACTTCTCCCAGTTGATAAGGAAACCGAGACTGTGGAGCAATTCTATGGCTAGCTGGCTAGTTCCTGTACTAGCTACAGAGATTGTGCCAGGAGAATAATGTCATCCAGGTAAATTATCAGTCGGACGGCCAGTTCTCTTATTTGAGCCACTACCGGTCTCAACAGCTTGGTAAACACCCAGGGAGCGGAAGAGAGCCCAAAGGGTAAACTCGTAAATTCCCAATCTCGGTATTCCCAAGAAAATCTTAGATAATTCACGTATGCCTGATGGATAGGCACCGCGAGATATGCTTCTTTGAGATCTAGACGTATGAGCCAATCGTTTTGTCTGAGAAGGTCCCCGAGCATGTGAATGCTTTCCATCTGGAAATACCGTTAAATTATGAATTCGTTGAGCGCTCTCAGATTTATCACGGGCTTTACCTTCTCCTTTCTGTTCATGAGAAAAATTGGGCTGAAGAAACCGCCCGGAGTAGTGCAGGGGCAAATCGCTCGCTACTGATATAGGCTGTGAATTTCGCTGTCTAAAGCTCTCCGATCTAATTCTGACATTATTATTGGGGCAGGGAAACTGGTCTGAGAGGGTTCTGCGAAGAATTCTAGTCGCAGGCCGCGTGCCCTGTCAGTGACCCAGGCGTCCCCTGACAAAGTGCCCCAAGCTTTTGTAAAGAGCGCAAGCCTCCCCCCAATGGGTGTGAGCGGCACAGGTGCAGTTATCATTAGACTGACCTGAGGGTTGTTGAACTGCGCTATTTGGTCCCCTTTTCCAGTAGCGACCTCTGCCACGTCCTCTGGAGGGGAAGAAGGCATCGGTGCGCTCTTGCCAGGCATTCTGTTGTTGATATTGACGTCTTCTGTTGAAGGCATAACGGCCGGAAGAGCGACCTCGACCGGCCCTGGAGAAATTCTTAGATGCGAAGACCTTCTTGATGGAGGCCTGGGCTTTATCTAATGCGGTAAAGGTACCTACGAATTTGGACATCTCCTTCATGAAAGGATCACCAAAGAGTAGCCCTTGAGCGGCGGCGCCCGACTCCGTGTTCGCCAGCTCTGCTAGTTTTGAGTCAATTTTGAAGAGTATGCCCTTCCTGCGCTCGATGGAGATAGCGCAGCTCACATTTCCCAGCAGGCAGATGGGTCTCTGAGCCCAACCGGAAAGAATGACTGGGTCGATTGGATCTGAGGAGTCGGAGGATCCTTCCGCCAGGTCTAAAATATTTGCGAGAGGACCAGCAACGTCCAGTAGCTTATCCTGGCAGGACTTCCAGGCTCCGTCTATTCCCTTTCTAGGGTCTTTCACATGCTTTGCCAAGAACGTAATCATCTTAGAGTCTAGTTCTGGCGTCATAGCTACTTTGTGTGGAATCTCGGGGCGTGGACATTCTGCCCCGAGTCTCGCCCTGATCTCTTTGTCTAGAGGCTTACGCAGCCTGTTAAACATGTAGTCTGTTGTCCTGGCTGATGGCTCCCAGTCAGTGGACCTGGGGTGTATTAAATCTTCGGGGGAGAGTGTGACTCCGGGCCGTGGAGGCAAGCAGAGGTACGGCGTGCACCGCAGCGGTAAGAAATGGGGCCGCAATCAAAAAAAAAAAAGAATACGAACGAAAACCTGGTCGATCCATATTAATCCAGACATCAGCAGGAAGCAGCTGGCGTCGGTAAACAATGAGGCAATAAAACAAGACAAACGCCAGATAACAAGACTCTCAATCAATCAAGGTAAAACGTAATAGTTAAAAGCTTGTGAAAATAAACATCAGATCAATATAACAGGTAAATTAAATAGTGCTAATAGAATAAACAGTTCTGAACAAGAAGTGACGTATCTCTTGCTGTGAGCAGCAAAGAAAGAGGAAGTTATTTCTTGTTCAGGACTGTTTATGGGAGCACTTGTATGCCCATTGGAGGACTAATACCACATGGTCATGGACACTGGATGACCTTTAGGAGCACCATGGGATATGAAGTTTTTTGTCGTCTTTGGGACCATTATGGACTATAGATATACATTTGAATGTTCTGCGTTATGTATTTTTTCAGCGCACTTTTGGAATGAGTTTGTCCAATATAAAAGTGCACAAAATACCTTGCTGCTGAGCTTTCTTTATGTGGTTAATTAAAAGAAAGAGAAGCATAATGTGAGCCTCCGGTCTTGACATAGAATCATTCTGTGAAAGCATGATTGAAGGTTATTCGCAGTGTAAAACAATAGCGGTGATCCAAAGAACTATATGAGAGAGGGAAGTCGGATGAATTAGGACAAGGTAGGCCTGTGTTTCGGGTATTTGAAGGTAATGAGGAAGTTTTGCTGGGCCGGTTGCTTAAATATTTTAGCAAAGGGGTCGCGGAATTGTGTTTAATAATTCATCATTAATTGTTAGTAATAATGATATTAATGTTTTTGGTAAGTGTATTGATCTAATGAATTGTGTCGTGATCTTTGATGTGTTATATTTAAGTGAAATGTCTTAATATTGTAAAAGGTTAAGTTAACTAAATACAATCAAATAAAAAATGTTTTTAAAAAAAATTAAGTTTGAGTTCATCTCAGCACCCGGGTATCTTTTATTAAAAATATGTTAAGTGTGCCACTCGGCCTTGTTCAGGCACCAGGTGGATATCTACTTTGAATCTCATAGTGCACTTGGGAACTCCCAATACTGCCTTTAAGGATCTTTTTTGTAAAATGTGCAATCTGTTTATGCGTGAAAAACGCCACACTTTGGCACCACACAAAACTACAGCAGCGATTCTAGTCCTCAAAACCTCAATACATGTTGGGAGAACCTGTACCCCGAATTTAAAATAAAATCCAGTCAAACCATGGCGCTCTTGCTGCGTTTGCTTCTTAATTTATGGCCTACCAGTCCCTCTCGCAATTGGGCATTGTCCAAAGTCTAAAATGTATTCTGCCTATTTGTTCTTTTCTAGCCTTGGTGAAAAAATATAAATTTTCCTCTTTTAGTACATCAGAGGGAGAGTGCGTTGGCTGAGAGCCTGGAGAAAAGCAGAGCGCCTTCTGCATCTCATGTTACAATTGAGCTAAGATGTGTGGGGCAGAGAGGAAGAGATGAGCCGATTACTGCTTGCGGGAGGAGGGCCTTGTGGGCCTATTGATTGTATTGCCAGTGCCACAATCCAATATCTTGCGATGGACACCTACATGAAAAAAGAATGGCATGCCCCACTAGCTTATGGCTTATGGCTTGGATATATACAAGCATGGGTCTCCAACTGTGTTGACCGATACCACAGACTATAATATCTGTAACTATGGTACTTCCATTACAAATTCTGCAGCAATGTTCATGACCTGTTTTACAAGACTACATAGTCAATGTTAAATATTCAGCATGTTTGTTGTTCTTTTCCTATGCCCACTGCACGGACTAATGTACTACATGACCAACCACAAACAGTGCAACTATAATGCTCATGCCATGTCGTTTAAAACAGTAAACCTGGTGTACTGTATATTCTGGTCATCTCTTATGAAATACTGTATTGGTGATATAACTATTTTTTTAACAGCCACTACACCATTACGCATGCGCTAAGCAACACACTCTGGTTGTTCCCTTTCCCACACGCTCCCTGCAGCATCACAACGGCTTCTGAGCGCGAGACACTTCCATGAGCCCGTCATTCCAACACACTACTCTCAGACGCATGCGCAGTCCCTGCGATTAACAGTGTTATATCAGAACGAGGCCAGAGACCCACAGTCAGTCACCCGACTTTAGTGACACAGCTCTCTCCACTCCGGCACAGGTAAGATCACGGCCAGCATACAGTTCTTTTTCCACTGGCTCTTTTTGCGCTAACTAGTCCGTCTGTCCAGTTATGCCACTTTTTCAATGGACTCAATTCTTCACAGATGGTTTCACGCAGCCCATCTTTAGTCAAAACCCTGCTTGATGATCTTTTTCGTATCCGTCGCTGTCCAGATTACTCAGTGGTGCACTTTACCAACATCCATGCCCTCCATCCTAGTTCCAGCCATGGCCGCCCACTGTACACAAGGCTTAATTGTCTCCCGTCCGGCACAGGTAAGATCACGGCTAATTCACAGCTCTCTTCACGGGCTCATTTTGCACTAACCAGTCCGTCTGCCCATCATTGCCACTTCATCCATGGACTTAATTCCTCACAGATGGTTCACGCAGCCCATCTTTTGTCATTACTTTGTTTGATAGTCTCTTGCGCATCCGTCGTTGTCCGGATTACTCACTAGAGCACTTTACCAACATCCGTGCTCTTCATCCTAGCTCTAGTCATGGCCGCTCACTGTACACGAGGCTTCCTAGTCTTTGCATAGTCACGGCCACTCTCCCCCTTTTTTCAAATAAGACTGAACACCATTTGTTTCCTTACTAGTCATTCGTTGACTCCTTTCACTCAGACCCCGGGCCTCTGACTCCTGCAGAATGCCCGCCCAGCCGCATTTCCACCAGCTGTAAAACACCAAGACCTCAGCCATGGCGTCAACCAATGTTAACATGGTAGGTCCTGTTCCCTGCATTTTCACCATTAGTGGATATTACCCAGTTCACAGTTTTTAACGCAGTCTCCTCTCTTACTATAGGATGACGCTCTTCCATTTAACCCAGTCTGACTACGACCTTTATGTCCTGAAGACAGTTCGGTACCTACCCTGCAGCGCTGCTCCACTTCTACCAGCCACTGCTTCTTGTCATCCATGTACCGAACCAGAAACACCAACCTAAGTGTCGACAATGTTAATGTATTGTGATCTCAAACAATACACAAAATAGACTGTCACTACTCTGCATTAACCCACTATTATGCAGATTACAAATGTACTTTTGTATGCATATGTGTTGTGCTGCGGCACACAATAAATCTGAGAATATGTCTTCATGTTAAAATAAATGTCTATTGTTTTTGTATCCTACGGCGATTTCCTTTCTGAGCTAATAGTTACCTAGCTCTTATGCAAGGCCCTGTTGACCCCCTGTCACGCCTTTGGCCAGGGAAGCCCTTGACTCTATCCCCCCCCCCCCTATATACTGTACTATCACTGCCACAAATCTGAGTCAAAAGTCAATAAGGCTATTTTATCTCCAATTCCAGGGTCAAATAGTGAGGCAAATTTATACAAGTGCAGCTAGAGCAACTGTTAAGTGAAGTAGTGAAAACAACCAAATCCAACAATGATGGATGAGGTAGATGACCACCATAACCCCAACGACACTGCCGGCCCATCATGTGAGGAAATGCAGCTGTACCCTCCCATGAAACGTAGAACTTCAGCAGTGTGGAACTCAAGAAGACTGCTTTCCCATTTGCCAAGCCTGTACCAAAAAAATGTCAGCTAAGGGCGGAAACACATCTTCAAGAGCACCATCCAGCCCTTTTTCTAGAAACGCAGCTGTCCATCAAAAGGAAACGACTTGCTCCTCCTGCCACTTTCACTACTACAGCAGATTCCACAGAAGCATCATCCAGTACAAAGGTATTTTGAGTTTAAAGCTTAACATTCATCACCAAATAAAATCATCATGATAAGCAGTGTAACATGCGCATTGCGCACTAGTGCAGTCACTGCATCACACACAGCAGCACACAGCAGCACACAGGCCCAGCTTGGACTGGCGAGGTGCTGCCTGCTGCCTTAGCACTGGTGTGTGGGGCTGTCCACCTGTAGATGATTTTAACTTACCTACCTTAGTTTACTTTTGAGTTCATTTCTTTTGTATTTGCAATGGTGCCGCCAATCTCCAGCAAACCTCACTCAATATACAATAGAAAAAATGTTTGAGAAGCAAAAGAAATATGACCGTACCTCTAATTCTGCACAAAATAAATACTGTTGTTGCTTTCTTCATTGCAAAAGATATGGTTCCCTATTAGATTGTAGGAAGACCAGGGTTCAAGCATTTAGTAAACCAGCTGAATCCTAAATACGACCTTCCATCGCGAAAAAAAAATTCTGGAAAAGAAATCCCAAAATTGTATTCAGCTTTGAGAAATGAAGTGCAGGAAGCTGTTGGCAGAGCAAGGTGGTTTGCAGCAACTACTGATCTTTGGACAAGCAATGGTGGCAGAGGGGAGCCATACATTAGCCTGACACTCCACATCTCACCAGAGTGGGTCATGCAGTCCCACTGCTTGGAGACACTGTATGGGCCCGAAGACCATACTGCAGAACACGTAGCTGAAATATTTGAAGGCATGCTACAACAATGGCAGCTAGACATTAATAGACTTCCTTGTATTGGCACAGATAACGCCTCAAACATGAAGAAAGCATTTCAACAGGTACTTAAAGTACCACGCTTAAGCTGCTTTGGCCACAACTTAAATTTAGGGATTCAAAAGTGTTTAAAAATTCAGTGCGTTGACAGAGCAGTGAAAAGTTGCAGACGGCTGGTTGAGTAATTCAGCCGCAGCTGGAAGAAAAGACGAGAACTAACCTTAAAACAAACTGAACATTCCTAAACATTCCCCGATTCATGATGTAGTCACAAGGTGGGGCTCAACATATGACACGTTAGAGCGCTTCACTGAGTAGCAGCAAGCAGTGTGTACAGTTCTTGCTGCAGATAGAAATATCTGGCATTTGATGCGAAAACAAAATGACATGACGAACCTTGAGTTCATTTCATTAGTACTTGGGTCAGTCCACATGTTCACATATTCCCTTGCTAGTGGCACACATGTCACAGCATCAACAATCAGACCAATATTAAATCATCTATTGAATAACGTTCTGGTTTGTGCTCCCACTGAACGTCCACTAGCGAGAGAAATGAAAAACTATTGAAACAGACCTGAGCAGTATATACGAGGCACCTGAAACACGATTGTTGCTGGACATCTGTTCATTCCTGGATCCAAGGTTCAAAGAACACTTCATCAGTAATGTGACCCGGCAGAAGCAATAAAACAAAATGCTTTACAAGATAAGCGCAGCCTGGAAGAAGGTGAGGAACAAGAATCAGATTTTACCACTGCCACCACGACACGAAATAGGACCCCATAAGGTAGTGAAGAACAGCAGAGAGCAGCAGCTGCAAAGCTTTGGAGTTCCATCACCAAGTCCAACTCCAGTACTAGCAAGCAAAAAAACAGTTGATGTTACTCCCAGAAAACGCCGACATGATTTACTTTGGGAAATCACTGAAAGTGTGAAACAGTCCACTTCCGCGGCAGCAGACTCTGAACCAGAAGCAGCCATCATTGCTCAAGTCAAAGACTACAAAGCTCTGCCAAGCCTTACGTGAAATGAGGATCTGCTGATTTGGTGGAAACATCATCAAAAGGATTTACATATTCTGTCATATCTAGCCCAAAAATACCTGTGCATCCCAGCAACTAGTGTTCCTTCTGAACGTGTCTTCAGCAGCAGTGGCTACATATTGTCACCTTTTAGGAGCAGACCATCTACAGAGCATGTAAACATGCTGGTATTTCTGCTTCATAATTTTTTATATTTTTTTCAAAAAATAAAAAAAAAGGTCCGTTTGCTGCTCACTCAGACTTGCGTTCCAATACTTATAATTTGCAAATTGGGAGTTCCACCTTCTGTGATGGCAGGTTGACCTTGAAAAACGATAGTTTGGCCTGGATGATTGCCCAGCGCTATGCCCGCAGTGATTTATTTTAAAACCTTCCAGCTATCAGACACTGAGACCCTAGCGTCATACATGTCTTGGATTCCTACTTCTTTAGTTAAACTTCTAAAAAGGATGTACTGGTTTACAACGTTAAATTAGACCTCTTGGTCTATTGTGTCTTTTTGAAAATGTGACTTTTCCTGGCAAAATATTTAAAACAAGGATTATACACACGTGCACGCTATACTGCAATAGTCGCAGTATACCACATTTCAAATGAAGGTTATACCGTCAAAAAATCAATATCGTGACATCTCTAATTAATATTAAAGGTATACTGATCAAAAACACAACAATTAAATGATCATCTTATGCATATGACATATTACTTTATCTTTCCGACCCTTGATCTTCTATTCAGCATTTAATCACCACGATTAAGGATTTCTCTACAATTTCCGGTTATAAACTTAATCTTGACAAATCCAAAATTATGCCCCTCACCAATGCATGTAACTTATCTAATACACCTTTAATTGGTAGGTCTTGAAAATGATAGAGAAAGTTACTAAAATGGTTTCAGGTTGGTCTCCTCTGTTCCCATGATAGTGGGGATGCGTAGACTCAATTATTCCAACTAGCCTCTTCAAAAAGGTCGATTCTATGCTTTCAAAATTCTTATGGAATCAGAAAACCCCCAGAATCGCTATTAAACTCTGCCTTTCCAAACCAGCAGGTGGAGTTAACTTCTCCAACTTCTTAACCTATCATAAAGCCTTTATGCTAAAACAATCGACAACATTCTACCCCTATGAAAAAAGCATACACAATGCACATAGATGGATAAACATTGAATCCAATGTTACCGCTCCACTGTCCCTCAATTACTTTCTTTTAGCACCCTCATGGCCCAACATCATTTCTTACCCCTCTCTTCACTTTTCAAAATCCATATGAAATAAGCTCCCATCTAACTTTTTCCTAATCTGAAACTAAAGATATCTTCTTTTGGTATTGCAAAAGCTTACCTAATAATTCCAACTATCATATTATCAATAGATGATACTCTTTGGGTATCAAATTAATTCAACACCTGTTTCACAATAACACAGAAATAACTTTTGTACAATTATGCCATCAGTTCAATGTCCTAGAAAGGCATATCCACTTTCACCGATCACCCATCAACACATTAACCAAATCTTTACCCAATCTAACCCAAAAATCCCCTTCGCCCATTCTGACTTCACTCCTGTCCAGACCCTCCACTAAAGCCACCAAATTATTCTCCTTTTTGAATGATAATCACACCAACAATTCGCTGATATCTGTTATCATTTGATAGTGGGAACTAGAATAGACCATGAAACTGGAGTAGTGTGAAAGTTCTGACATTTGGAAATCATTACTCCTCCTCAGTTGCAGCCAACTTCACGCAAACACTGCACTTCATTCTACACTGTTCTTATCTCACCCCTTCAAGAATTGCAAAAATCTCTAGCAATTCATCCACTAATTGCTAGTCTTGCCATTCACCCAATGCAGAATTTGCTCATCTAAATTATGATTGTAAATGCGTACATAGGTCTTGGCTTGAGATCTGGTCTAGTCTTCCAAAACAATGTATGTTCCAAGAACCACTATCACTCTGTAAACTCATGATTGGTACTATTGTCAATACTTACTTACAAATGATTGACTCTCCAAGTTTATTCAACCTGTTTATTAGTATTGCATTCCATATTATCACTGTCATGATGCCTACCTCTAAGGAGCCAGGCCGGGCCCAGCAACCCCAGAGGCAGACATTTTCCCCAGGGAAGTCTCAGCGGGCCCAAGTCGGGGCCCTTTAGACTCAGTCCTGGCGCCCTAGGCGCCAGGCTCATAGCGGACCCCAGTCCAGGCGCCTTAGGCGCCAGGCTCATAGAAGAGGATATGTGTTTAAGTGCTTGGGTGCACACTTACCTGATGCAGACCTTGCTGCTTCATCCAGGCCCTCTTGAGGCCTGAATGGGACTACTTAACCTGTAGGACTACTTCACCACCCGGGTGTGGTCGGGGAAGGATACATACCTGATTGGTGGAAGGATACATACCAGGAACTTCTTCCAAGGCTATTTAAACCCCACCCGAACAGCCACACATGCTTCGCGTTGTTCTGCACCTAGCAGCTGGATGCTCACCGTGTCAGCTCCTGCATCCTGACTTCAGCCACGCCTGCCAGCACCCTGGAACGCCTGCAAGGGGAGAAAGGAAGAGAATAGGAGAAGAAAAGCCCTTACCTGCTAAATCTGCATCCCGGAGTCATTTCTCCAACGGCCCTGAAAATGAAGACATCATTTTAAAGGCATTTCGTTTCGATCGCTGCAGCGCTGCATTTTACTCACCTTTGCAAGGAGCTTCCACCTTCAGCAGCGATCTTCCGGATTCAGCTACGCCCCGGCGCCTAGAGGAAAAAAGACAAGAACAAAGGTGAGAGGGAGAAAAGGAATAAGGAAAGCTCAGTTTCCTTTTAAGTCTTACCTGTTGGATTATTCCCACTGCATTTCGGGTCCTGCCGCTTCCTGGCATCTCCGGACCCCGGCCCCTAGGGGGAAAAAGACACAGGCATTATCGCTTGCTGCAATTAGACAACGAACATTGTTGTTAAGCTTGAACTTTTGAACAGAACTTTTACAGCGCCTTACCTGAACAGTCAAGCTTACCTGAACTCCCATCAATCCTCAATCCAGTGAAGTAACTGGGTTTCAACGCGCCCCTGCATCAGAAGCAGGATGGAGAGCTCATCCTTCCAAACCCTAAGGTGAGGCTTCACGGGGAATCGTGGAGGAGGTATCGTGGAGGGTTGGAAGGGAGTGGGAGGCTTGAGCATTGGTCCACAGTTGGTAATACTCCCTTTTCACGCACAGGAGGGTATCCAACGAGCCAGGGAAGCCAGAATAGAGGGGCCCTTCCTGTCCATCTTCAGAGTTCTGCGCCTTCGACGCCGCGCCTCCGTGGGAACCAGGTGAGCGTTACAATCACTTCCAATTGGAACGACTGTACCAAACTCATACTGCTTGGTGGAATTGCATTTGTTCCGTTGATCGTTAAGAGAAATGTCACACTGTTTCTACTTCATGTTTGCATAGATTTGATATGAAATTGAAGATTTTCATTCAAGATCTAAATCAGTCCATCTAAAATAACTTGCAGGTTGCAATAACATTGTATATCTTCCTCATAATTCCTCTCCCCTGCCCCCATCGCCTCTTGTCTCGTCCGTCCACCCTGTTTGTCCATCTCGTACTAGATCAATCAATTCTATATGCATCATTCCATTGATATTCTAACATGCTAAATGTATGTTAAATATTTGACAGCTCTTATAACTGCATGTAATTTATATATTGTATTCTCAATAATGTACACATTTAATACAAATTATTAAACAAAAGAAATAAGGTTATTAAGTTACCTTCTTTTATACCAGATAGCAGACCGGTTCTACAGTTTCTACAGAACATTGAATGGCAAGACATATCAATTGGCAACACTTGTGTCAAGGCACTCTACACCTATCGAGCATGGTCATTAAGGCTGTGGACTTCACTTTTTCTCATGCTGGGATAAAGGCTTTTTTGAGGTTTACTCTTAACAATGTCTTTTTATTCAATGATGCATATTATTTACAGACAAAGGGGGTTGCGATGGAAAACAAATATGCTTCATCGTTGGCCATACTTGTTTATTTGACAGTAAGCAACAACATATGCTCTCAGAGAAAACGGACATGTCAAATATCTCATTATATGGAAAAGGTACATGAACAATATTTTCATTTTGTGCAATGGCGCAGAACAGAGATTTGGTGACTATGTACGATACCTGAATAACAATGTTTTTGGTATATAATTCACAGGCTACCGTCATAAGAATGCCATTGATTTTCTTGATCTTCACATTTACATCTCGAAAGGGAAAAATGAAACTTACCTTTAGAAAGGCAACAGAAGTTAATTCCACACTTTATGCTACAAGCTGCCATAGGAGATCCACGGTCGATAATATTCCAATGGGGGAATACCATAGGGCATGCAGAAACTTTAGTGAAACATGCCAATTTGCGATGGAGTGCAAGACCTTATTAGAGAGATTTCAGAAGAGAGTATTCACCAACCGTTATTCATAAATGTAACAACTGGGTTACGGACATGGAGCGGGTTGCAATGATTAAAACAGTTGCTAATAAGGAATTACCTACTGACCAACATATAGATATCATTACCCAATATTTTAGAGATGCACACACTACATATGATGGTTCAGAGACATTGTTATCCATACGCAACAGATGCCAATCTGTTGCTGCTCATCAAGAGCAAACCAACATTTGTATTTACCAGGGCATCCACCATCGAAAATAGACAGTCCTTTCTTTTCTCAACACTGTCACATTAGCAACTAGCAAAAGTGATTTGCTGAGAACCACTACAGGATTTAACAAATGTGGAACCTGCAGTATGTGCAAATATTCACACCAGGACACCGCTAAATATACCTACAAGGGCAGAAGAGAAATTATAATCAAGAATTTCATTAACTGTAGGATAACATATGTTGTATATGCTATAATTTGCATTTGCAAAAAAGGACTACTTAGGCAGTACAATTAGACAACTCAGAGTATGTATTAGAGTACACCTGACTTTTCAAATCAGGATCCAAGGTCAAGTATGCATCTTCCTGACCAGTCACAGGATTAAGCCCAGGTGGCAGCTAACCAGGCAATTTACAATCCAAAATTTTAACTATACAAGATAGGGAAAGCACTTAGCAGTTGTAGTCTGGACATTATTCTTTATAAACTGTACCTACCAAACAGCAGGCAGCATCCCAGAAACACGTTAGCATGCTTAGAAATTACGCAAAAAGGGAAGAAGAGGCAGAACTCATTTTCAGGAACAGTTGGAAAGACCCCCAACGGAAGGGGACAATACACCTTAATTGAGACAACTGTTCATACAGCTAGAACAATTATTAAAACAAGAGCTATCTAGGTGGTGGGAAATCAAAACTTTGGAAAAATACTCACAAGTAGAACGCATACCACGCAGAATAAGGATATGTATTTTTCCACCATTTGAGGAAAACGATCTACCAGGCCTACAAGAATGGGAAGAAATGCTTACAACATCTAAGGAAACGATACAAAGATTAATCCAAAATGCCAAAAAACAACATGACAAATTAATTACAGAAATAACAGCCACCAAAGAAAAAATTGAACAGCTCAACATCCCTAAAAAACTTTCAAAAATTACAAAATAAGAGATGAAACTATAGACAACTATAAAAAACAAATCAAAAAACAAAGTTCTCAAGAGACAAATTGGATTATAAATTCAAAAGGGTCTATACTTTTAACAAACAATACAATATATCAACGAAACAAAAAGTACAGCCATCCATAAAATTGAAACCCAATACAACCCCACCACCCAGTTCAGATAGACACAGCGAGTGACTCAGAATTGGAAGACAGACTCGCAGAAGCAACAAATAACCAGGCACCCCAAGAAATATTACCACAACCTCCAAAACAAAGAGGGACCCGTCCTCTTTTTTAGAGGAATTTTTACAGCAAAATCTACTGAGGAGCTATGCGAGAAGCGACGCCCTAAGAGCAAATACACCAACACACAGACCACCGGACAAGAGGCACCAGGAGCAAAGGATCGCAACTCCGATATCGCCACAACAGGCTTAAAAACAAGATCTGAAAACCCACAGCAACAAAGGAAAACGTAGTAATCAATCTTACAGACCACACAATATCATCCAACTTAGAAAAGGCACTCAACAAAGGACTCAAATTCTGTCCAACCAATCATTTTGATTATTTCCAAACAGTAGATCTGTTCCAATTCTGTAGGAAACTCAAATTGACAAAATACTTTTTGCAAAAGGTCCAAAGAAAGCGACCCACAATAGAAGAAATGCCGTCGGATCTCTCAGTCGAACACGTGGAGCAAACAATACAATTATTGAATATACCAGATCCGAATGAACAATATACAATGGAGTCCTTTGCCACAGAACAAAACATCATTTTAGGACTCGCAGCAGAAACACAAACAAAATCCAAATTTCAACCCACATTGCCTGCAGACAAAGTCATTGACATCTTTTTCAAAGGTACTCAACAGGATCTAAGGCACCACTACCTTCTAGGACAGAAAACCAAATGGTGCACCGTGAAGCACCAGAAAGCACTGTTGACTGGAGGGACCCGCTGTCCGTGTGGTTCGTTTGTACTTTTCTACTTTTTCTGCCGTGCCGCCTGGAGGACGTCTTTGGCGGTGACACTGCGCTGCCTGGAGTCAGCGTCATTGGCTCCGCCAACAGTGTATGCAAAGTTCTCCTCTTTTTCTACTAATACCATCGGTGTAGCGCACCTGCGCGCGCACCCTGAAGCACCATAAAGCACTGTTGACTGTTCACTGTGCGCAGTGCGTGGTGTACTTTTTCGCCACCTTATATCTTTTGTGGAGTACTTAAGTTGACATACAATCAGGATAAAGCTGGAGGCCTTAGAGGGTAAGAGCAAATTTTCTACTGTGAAAGCTCAATCATCCCTGTGTGTGTCTTTAGAGATGCAATCTGATCTCCTATCTGTGTGTATTGAGGGTCACAGTTTAAGTGGGTCAGAAAGTGTTTTTGGAAGATGGGGAGAAAGAAAACAGGCTTACCAGTGAAAGACATAAGAGCTGACTTTTTTAATGCTGTCAGCACGCGTCGTGCTAGTTTGGCGCGGGCAGCTGCTCTTACTCTCCCAATAATCAGTGACGAGGAAGACGCTTTATTGCAATGCACGCAGGACTGTTCTCCTAACTGCAAAACAATTGAAGATGCCATTGATCCTTCGCAACCACTCTTTGTAGATGAAGAAATACCTGAATTTACTGAGGGGAGGGACAATAGCATTGTGGGAGATGTAGTACCGGATATTCATAATGGGCAGAAAGAAAGCAGTTTCTGCTACGATAATTCTTATCTGCCATTTATTCCCTCAATGAAGTCAGGGCAGTTACCAGTTCCAGATGCGACTTGTAATAACCAGGCTGCCGATAGGGAAGTGGGCACCGATGCTATTACTACTTTAAGTATATTCAATAGACTACTTCTATTGGAACTGAAAAAACAGAGGTTTTGAATAATCCAACAAAAGAATTTTCTAAATTACCTTTGTACCTAACCGACTCATTCTCGGAGGTACTAAATAGAGAAACCCCCGGCATCTTGGCTCAGGTTCTTAGGCTAACAAGGGATAAAACCTACACTGCCCAGGAAAAGACTGTCTTGGTGGATGAGATAATTATTATTCCATCAACTCAAACGGTGGGGGTGGACACTCTCTCCATAAGTCCTTCCAGGGTGATACAGGATGAGGTTGGAGACACGACTAAGGATACAAATGGTTCCTCACAGATTCTGGATAAAGATGTCTATGAGGTAAAAATTTCCAAACAACAAAGTAAGAAATTGGCTAAGCAAAATAAGAAAACAAACACCAATGCGGCTAGAAATAAAATTTCACAAAAATGTATGAGAAAAGTTGATCCACAGCAGTTGGTCATCGAAGATGGTGCACTGTTTGTGAATCCTACTTTGACCCACCCTAACTCAGAGGCTTCCACTCAGTCTAGTGCAAACTTGTTAGGACAAACAACTGATGTTGAAGGTGTTCAGAGGGGTTCCTTTACAGAAGGGGAAAACACCTTGAGGGAAGAATTAAAAAGTAAATCTGATGTTATGTATATAATTTTAGGGTCCTCACACACTTGACTTTTGTAAAGGTAACGCTAACCTCAATGCCGTCTGGGGAATCAATCTTCATGAAGGATGTACTTCTATTAATATACCTAAATTTGCCCAGCAGCCGCACCCTGTTATGAATTCTACTACCCATCTATGTGAATCGAACTACGACAAACAAGTAAAAGCTAATTCTGGCCCGAAAAAATTTGAAACTGTCATGAATACTGTTCCAGGTGGTGGTGTTGGGGGAACAGACTAATATTAATGCTAACCATGATACGATTGTCAATGCCATCTATGAGTCTAATGTTGGGTCTTATGGTGCCTCTGAAGAGGGTAAAGAACAAGAATTAAGACGCATCATCTTGAAGGTTCTGGGTGAAAATTGTACTCCCATGAGTAATTACACTTTAGGATCCAACCAACAGAGCTTGCCTTCGGGCAAGGAGTCTGTCTCTACCCAGGGCTATGTATTGAATGGGTCGATAAGAACAGATCAAGGAATTAGAGGATCAGACAAGGTGGTAAAATCCCGTGAATATGAACCTGAAAATGGGGTATCTTCTTTTGATAACATGGGTTCCGCTCTGAAACAACCGGCCTTCCCGGAGATTCCGGGTTTGATATTAACTGTCTTATTTCAAGATCAAACTCCCATTTCATTGAATCGATCATACATCTTATCCCTTCTAGCCACTATGCCGGAACTTAATCTGATTACCTCTGCTGACATTACTGTGGTAGACTTTATTCACAAGTCTAGATATGATTACGTTAGACTTGTAATACCATCTGCTTTGATAAGATCTGTCCTATTGAAGGAATCTGAGCTTTTCCAAAAATTGGGTTTTGACATTTACGAATATAAGTCCCCAGTAGTTGTACAACAGAAACCTAGGCCGCTTGAGCAAGGACAATTTCAACCGAGCCACACCACCAACTCTTCTGATGAGGAATCAAACCTGAATAAGCAGGAATGGAGGTGGTTGGCCTTGACCCTGAGGGAATCTATTGATTCGCTAAGGAAACTTGGACAACCGCTCTAGCTCCTGCTCGTTCTTTAAATTTGTGAGCTGGAACTCACAGGGCTGTGTTAACCTTCTGAACAATGAAAAATGTATGAGCTTTCTCTCACAATATGACTTTGTTTTTCTCCAGGAAACTTGGTCTAGGGAACAGTTGTGCTGGGAAGGGTTCACTGTGGTTAATATTAATGCTCGGGGTTCCATCAAGGGTCGTCCCAAAGGAGGACTACGGATAGTCATCAAACAAATCGACTCATGGTGTAAAATGGGGGAATGGTGTTTTGATCACCACTTTCTTGCTACTGCATTTAAATTAGACACAACCAAGGAGCCGCTCCGTATTCTGTTTATCAACATTTATTGGAATCCGAGTGAATTGACCAACTTACAACTCGGAAAGGAACTTAAAAAAAATTGGAAATGATTATTGAATCTTGGCGTGAGACAAATCAGGGAGGTCAAATTATTGTGGCTGGTGACTTGAATGCTAATTGTCTGTGTGAACCGATAGTGGGGGATGAAATGTTGGCTAATATGGAGCAGCTTTTACAGAAAGGCGGCTATGGTATCCTGCGTGGTAGACTATGAATGCATTTCGCAGAATCCCTGGGGTTAGAACTTCTAAGTGGGAGCCAACATACTTGGAAAGCCAGGGGTTTAGAATCAACTTTGGACTATATTTTTGTGTGGTCTGGTATCTTTGGGAATGTGTATGATTTTAAGATTATTGACTCTAGCTCTAGTGACTACGGTTTTCTCTCATGTAAAATTGCCTTTAACTGCCCTAATCCGTCAAATGAAAAGTACACTCAAGGGGTTACGATAAATCAGCAGGCAAATAGAATAAAATGGTGTCACACAAAAAATGTGAAGTTTACATCGACTATGATAAGTGACTACTTTGCTATGACCGAGCCACACCGTGACTTCTGCTATTCTTCCTTAAACCTTTCTATATACATTAAAGATACTATTGATGATCTTGTCCCTCGTTTAGCGACGGGGACAAAAGTGAAAGAAAAAAAAAGACATTGCATGGACATAGTGGTCCACACACGGGAAACATTATATAGAAAAGATCTTAGACAATTAAAAAAGAAAGCCCTTGTACCTTCCGAATAGAATATGAGGAAAATCAAGCAAACCTATAAAAATTGGCACATACAATATAGAGCGTTGCAAATGCAGTACGACGGTGAGCTTATGCTGAGAGCTCTGCGTGGGCATGGCTGTACAAACATTTGGTATCTTATAAATGAAATTGAAAAACCGCAACAGGATATGGCAGTTAATGGGATTAATGAGGAGGTTTGGCAGGGACACTTCTCCAAGCTATATATTGACAACAAAATTAAACATAAATTGATTATTCCAGAAAGCCAGTCTTGGTCTTTGAACTTTTCATCATACGATATTACTGAAATGATTAAGAAATCAAAAAATTCTGGAGCAACGGGTCCGAACAACTTATCCAACAAATTGTTAAAAATGGACCCGGTCATTTGGGGAATAATATTGTCAAAACTATTCATTAACATCTTAGAGACCAAGATTATACCGCTTTCTTGGAAGGTCTCCATTGTTATTCAAGTCTTTAAGAAAGGAGCACGTATGTGCCCCGCCAGCTATAGGCTGATAGCAATTGCGGACCCCGAGTCCAAATTATTCGGCTCCTTGGTCCTAAAGGAACTACAAGAATGGATTGCAGATAAATCCATCCTTGACCAAAAACAAATTGGTTTTAAAAAACACATTGGAACAGACTGTGGTGGTCTAGTTTTGAAAACTTTAATAGCTAAGTCCAAGAAGAAGGGGACAAGACCACTGTTTGTGGCTTCGATGGATTTTAGCTCTGCCTTCGATCTGGTTGACGGACCACTCCTGTGGCAGAGGCTGCTGGAACTTGAAATCCCTGTACCCCTACTTCAGATCATTATTGCTTTGTATACTGATACAAGCTTGAAGGTTCGCTTGACTACTGAAGGTTTACTCTCAAATGCCATTATCATCCCGAACGGTTTAAGGCAGGACTGTATGTTGGCCCCTACGGTCTTTAACTTGTATGTAAGTGGTGCACAAAAGGCACTCTGTGGTAAAGGCTTGATATGTCCTAAAATGAATAACATGTGCATTGGATGGTTGGCTTATGCTGACGATTTCCTCTTATTGGACAACACTAGAATTGGTCTGCAGAGGCTACTTCGAGCTTTTGGAATATTTATAGAGAGCCTCAAGCTGAAAATCAACCCGACAAAAACAATCATTATTCGATTTGGCAAAAATAATAAAAAGGAGAAGGCTTTCACTTGGACTTGTGAAGGAAAGAGAATTATGGCACATCCCTCATTTAAGTACTTAGGTTTTTACTTTTCTGGACAGGATTCTTTAGCCCTGATAAAAAGTCAGTTAAGTTTGAAATCGGACATAGCAATCAGACAAATGAGGTTGATTGACAACAAATACGGTAAATTTACGATGGTTTCGCTAAGGGAATTTTATATTAAAAAGGTCATCCAACGTTTAACCTATGGTATCGACTTATTCACAAGTGAATTACACTCTCATTTGACCGTTATCGAAGGGAAAATCTGAGGAGCGGTTTTATGGTTTCTGCCTAAATGTATACCCATAGCCCTTATTAGATATGAAATAGGTCTGCACTCACTCTCTTCTTATGCGGTTTGGAAGAGACTCTGCCTCTGTATAAATGTGCTTATGGTGAACTAATGAATCCTTTTATGAAAGCTTTAAAAGTTGAAAGTGAGACCTGTTTGAAAGAGCTCGGTCTATCTATGATCTCACTATGCAACAAGCCTGGTAAAGTGAAGTTCAGTCTAAGGGGCACGGATTGGCAAACAACAAAAACAACAATCTTAGATTCTAAACTGTACAAATTGGCCTACTCCATTTGGAAATGGCAGGCCGATATGGAAAGTTATTTGATCAAATATCCGAGCAAGAAGTTGCGTAGTGATTTCATGCGCTTTTGTTTTAATGTATTATCCACCAATCAAATACTATGCATTAGAAATTGTTCGATTGAGGGCGATCCTTGGTGTAGATATTGTAAAATGGCTGATGATGTTGAAACTCTTCAAGATATTTTATTGATATGCCCCGGTTTAAAGGCTCAGAGGATTAAGTATTTCTCAAAATGTGTAGTTTCGGTACACGAAGTACAAAGAGACTTCATATGGCATATAATGCTGCATGATAATTGTTTAAGCTTAAAAATAGCTGTGACAACCTTTTTGAGAAACGTCTGAATTAAGTTAATAAGGGTAAATGATTTTAATGGTTTTGATTTACACAGATATGGATCTGAGGATATTGTTTTCATCTGTGTTTTTCTCTTTTTTTACTTAGTAAATGTAATATAGTGTAAATTTAGACAGATACTTTCAGACAGATATATATTTGATATTAAAGGATTAACTTGGATTTTAAGTTTGGAATTTTACTGCATCTAATGTTTGACAAAATCTTGTGAAATTGTGTAATGTTCTTTTTACGATATTGTAAAGGTTTGTAAATAAACCAAAACAATAAATAAAAAAAAAATTAAGACAAAATCTAACATGCCAGGAATGCCAGGCACTGCAAGAACTCCACAAAATACAGCAAACACCACTAAAAGCGCAGACAAGGGGGGCAATATTGTACTATTAAACACCAAAGATTACAAAGAAATGGCCATGATATATTTAAATGATCATACGTGCTACAAAAAATTACAAGCAGACCCATTACCAAAATTGAAAGATTGGTTGTTGATGAGTGAGCACTGGAGAAACCAAGATCTACTCACAGATAAATACGATTACGTAAACCCACAGTTCCCAATAATCTCAACCATCTACTTTGTGCCAAAAATTCACAAAACATACCACCGACTGCCCAACAGCAGACCAATAATCAATAGCATTGGATCATCCACAGAACACATCTCGGAATACATTGACCATCAACTTCAACCATTAACCATATCCCTTACCTCCTACATCCGCGATACAAAACATATCATCCAGCAATTAGAAAACCTCTACTGGGAACCAGAATTCATGCTAGTTACCATGGACGTCTCCTCGCTATATACTAGCATTCTGCATGACAAAGGACTACACACAACCAATTATTTTCTCAGGACAAGATCGATATCCTACAACGACCAAAATCACATGATATTACAAATGCTACAATTCACTCTGGAAAATAATATCTTCACTTTCAGTAAACAACTTTACAGGCAAATCCAGGGGACCGCCATGGGTGCCAAGTTCACCCCATCGTATGCTAACCTATACATGGGGCATTGCAAACTTGAGCATGCATGGCGGCACCCAGCATTCACAGAAAACAATTACTTTTTTGGCCAGATACATAGATGACATACTCATATGGAATTGAAATCAAGAAACACTGGATAAATATCTACAATACCAATACATACAATCTTACTCTAACTATGCAACCACATTTTTTGTGAAACCAACAGCAGTAAACAACCACTACATGCCACTGGCAACCATCCAGCACATGCTATCAACAACATCCCATTTGGAGAAATGTTACGCATCAAAAGAAACTGCTCCACGCAAGACGACTTTGAACAGCATGTACAACAGACGAAAAGCAATTTTTTAGACGGAGGGTATAGCAAAAAACTAGTCAACAGGAGTTACTTAAAAATGTCAACTAGAACAAGACTCCAGCTTCTACAGGATAAACAAACACCAACAACAGGGTCTCACTTTCCCCAAGACCAGATTCATCACCACATACAGTTCTGACAATCAAAAATATGTTGGACAAAAATTGGAACATTTTACAACTTGATCAAGATCTACAAGAAACCTTAGACGAACATCCCACAATAACCGTCAGGAAAGCACCAAGCCTAAAAGACAAGTTAAGTCCATCTCGTTTTCAAGCACCACCCACCAAATCTTGCACAATGCAAACAAACTAGTTACAGGCACCTCTCAAAGGCAACTACAGATGTGGCAACTGCCAAAGATGCACTTTATCGGACAATGGTAAGAAAAGGGTCCAACTACCCACAGGCAAAAGCAAAGAAATTGAACAACTTATAAACTGCAATAGCACATCTGTAATCTATGCAATCAAATGTCAATGCACAAAAATCTATATCGTCAGTGCAACAAGAAAACTCAAGACCAGGATAAGCGAACATCTCAGATCCATCAAGAACAAAGATATGGGGTCACCACTAGCAACACACTTCATGGATCCACCAACAGCTAGCAATAACCTCAAATTCTTTGGTCTTGAACAAGTGAAACTACCACCAAGAGGAGGAAATCTAGAACGCATTTTACGCCAAAGAGAAGCAAAATGGATCTGCATCATGGACACGTGCCACACAGGTCTGAACTCAGACCAAGAACTATACCATTTTCTATGAAACTAACCACATCAAGATCCTTGCACAAAATATACTTTCTGCCCCTTATCCCAAGAGAAAAACCACAAATCTTTTACAATAACAAAATGGATAAACCCTTTTTCCTCAAAATTGATGCCTTTGCTCGCCACGCAAATTCAGCTCCAAAGCAAAACCATTGAAGGAGACCAACACACCTAGCTCATTACTTAATCCCTAAAAGGAGCTTGTGCATATTTAACAGCACATTAGAACATAATCTCTTTCCTTTATTTCTCTTCAATTTGAATAATCATGCAAAGTCAACCAATAAGGACAAATCCACCAAAGAATTCGGGGCGCACAAACCACCAATTCAAAAGCATTATAATATAGTGCATGCAATCATGGCGGACTGGGGAGATACACAAAACATACCAAAAGGTATAGAACACAATGACAGCCTGAACCTAAAATGACGGACGCAAAGGACACACGCCACAAATAATCACGAGAATCCCGTGATGACATCACAATAGATGCAACGAAATCTCCAAACAAAGTGGCGGACAAAGCATCCATTAGACAACGCGATTCCACCATGGAGAGCGAGTGCTAAGGAAATAGAACATTAGGTGAGCAAACCACGCTTCTAAAATGCAAATGCTTTATGGCATCCTGACAACAGTTCCATTTCCTATGCTGTTAACTATGTAGAGGCCTGTTTTCTTGTGAGAATCAACTAAGAGCTATACACTATTTTCCTCTCATTTTTGAACACCCCGTATTGACAGCAGCTCATTTCTCTTTAGGACAACGTTCCCATAGAGAAAAACAAGATACATCTAAACTGCAGCCAAAAAGCATTAGTAAGTACAAATCAGCTGCATTCAAAACCTATAGCAACAATTGATTCAACTATGCGCTAATCTAATTACTTCGTTGGTATTCTTTTATAAACAAAAATGTTTTTCTTTTCTCAATCTTGCCTCAAGGTACTTCCAAACAGTGATTTCTACATGGTAATATTTGACCTTTAGGATACAACTATGCTGTAATTAAGACACATCAGAAATTTCAATTAGGAGACAAGGGACACAATACTCCCTCCCCCGAGGAACCACCCTGTAAGGGTCGGGGAAACACGTGTCGGGCAATCAGGAAAAGTACAAACTGAATTCCCTTTGGAAAAAATTGAGGCAACAGAAACAGCCCCAAACTAAATGCCAAAACAAGCAAGTGTTAACATTGAACTAATTTAGGAGAGGCAATACTGAATCTGCCTTGGGCAGCAGAAACAGCCTATATACAATTTGCTTTGAGACATTGGAGAAGTAACATTGAATCAACTTTGGAACGACAAGCGAATTAACTTTGAAAAAAAAATGATTCAAAATCTTCAGAATGAATGATTCAGAGAAATAATGCAAGTTCATATTGAATAAACTTACAAACATTTGAAAACCGAACCAGCAAATATGAAACCAACTCTTGATCAACAAATATAATAAACTGCTTTGAACAAAATCCCAAAACTGGGACCTCTAAACATCAAGTATCCTCAACAAAAATTACATCAGCTGTCTCAGTGCTGTAACTGGGACCAAAGGAGTAATGTATATGCGACTATACGGGGATTCAATAGGTAACCAATAAATAGGTTGTACTACAAAATAACCGAATACATGAATCTTTATTTCTGAAAGGTAAAAGTGCCAACCGGGGCTAACTTCTCATTTTTAAGTATTCATCACCCTGACCAGTCACAGGATTAAGCCCAGGTGGCAGCTAACCAGGCAATTTACAATCCAAAATTTTAACTATACAAGATAGGGAAAGCACTTAGCAGTTGTAAACTGGACATTATTCTTTATAAGCCAGGATCCAAGGTTACCATTAGCCAATCACTGGCAAAACTGTCACCAACTTGAGAACAAAAGTGACATCCGATTTATTGGCCTCATGAGGGACAAACATGGCCAACGGGGAGGATATTTGAAACTCGACCTGTGACAAATGGAGGCCAAAAGAATTTGCAAAATGAGGTGCATATTAGAGGGTTTGATTTCCAAACATGAGATGTGTTTCTGTAATTTTACTGTGAGCATCTATCTGTACACACAAGATGATTGGTATCTTATGTGCATTGACTACATATGCACTGAAAAGAAAACCCTTCATGGTATTTCAGAATCTTTCTTTTGTAAAGAACTTTCCTTCAGTGTCTCTTCTGAAGCATGAACAAAATGAGGAATGCTAGATGCATTAGTACACTGTGCATTTATATTGGGCAAGGTTTCTTGTGTAATTACTTGTATGGCAGCATAACGCCACAGTATGTATACTACACAACAATGAGGAGCAACAATGTCAAGTATATCATGTACAAACAAACGCATAGCTGGTAGTGAGTGGAGTTCGCTATATGAGAGTATGGCTCAAGTGAGCACCTACAATGCCTCCTGACTTGACACCAGATAGAGGTACTAATTTGGTTAATTATATTTACATGGTACTAAATCATCTTTTTAGGGTAATGCATTGATCATCTTAGAGAAATCAGATGGTGAATTCACTGACAAATATCTGTACTACAATATTTTTTTTAGCTCTAGGGCACTGCTAAGCAGTTTACCCTGAAGATCCGCTAACATTTCCTCACTAGATATTGCACATTGTCAAGCTACTTGAGGACATTACGCTCGCCACGTCACTTGTGCACTTTTCATCTGAATTTGCCATTTATTTTATGACCTCTTGACTTCAAATTTGGCTGCTTGGATACGATTGCTCTGAATTGTCAGGTCAAATGGTGACACTATTGAACTAAACAGTATTCCTATACAATTTCTCTCCACACGTGGATCATTAGGACCCTCTATCAGTAAAATTCACACAAAGGTCCCTGGAGCAAGACGCCTTTCACAGCAGCTTGATAAAATCACGATTAGACTATATATTTGATCACTACACAATATTTTATTAGGAGTTCAACTTGGAAATTATATTGTGAGAAGAGCATTTATTTCCCATTAATTGCCACTATTCGATTACAGGAACCTATTCAACTCTTGGACAGAAGTGGGAATGTGGAAATCAATTCACGTAATCAAATCATTTTGAATGCCTATAAAATTTGAATAAGGCCAACTATCCTCTTCGACAGCATAATTTGAATATCCCCTGCTGGAACTTTTTTCACCTCACGTCAGATGTGGGCAGTGAATTGAACTTGGACCAGATAGCAAACACTTATTACAGTGGCTAGAAGTAATAATATTCAGGCCTTTTGGAAATTAGTCAAGTGCACTTACACTTCCTTGGCCATTGGCAAGGTTACTTCTAAAGAGGATTGGGAAACGTTAATTGGATAAAAAAATGGCTAACACAACCGCTGAGTAGAAGATCAATAACTAATTTGCGGGTAATGTAAGGGAGGAAGGGGCTTCTACAACGGCCATGTTCTGGACCTGGAATCAATTTCCTCCTTAAAAAGCACATTTGCCCTGTAATCCAATGGGGGCTGTAATGCTCTCATCAAGATGAATCCCAAGCAGTGTGTGAAATAACTGTCCGTTTAGTGTGATTAGCCTTTCAGGCAGGATTCCCAAATCACGGAGAGAGAGCATTGTAGTTCCCGTTTATAAAAAGGGGCTGCGAAACAATCCTAAAAGTTATAGAATATTGGCAATGCGTAATGCTCCTCCCAAGATTTCTGCACACATCCTACTTATAGAACTCAATAGATGAGCCTTGGACAATGATTTCATCCCCTACAATCAGACTGGCTTTCGAAAAGGGCACAGCTACTTATGCTAACATATTGGCTTTAGTTACCATTGTTGAATCTGCTAGTCAAATACATCAACAAACTATCTATATATATCTATATCTATATATATATATATCTATCGGATACCGAGAGGACTGCACATACTCTCCATACCAGCATATGAGTCTCCAGAGCCAGAAATGCTGACAAGAGTTTGGTGGAGCAACATATTTCTGCTCTTTTAAATTCCTTGAAATACTGGTGAAATATGCGAAGGATGGATACATTTCTCAAAGTAATAAAAGAAATAGAGGAAGTGGTGTGCGTTGGAGCTGTTCATGAACGAGCCTGGGAAATGCAGACACAGATGGACAAAAATCAAAAGAAACATGAAGAAGTTGAAGACAGGAAACAGTGAAAATTCCGTAGGGACAAATTGGGACTACAAAATGGGAAGGATATGCACGTTTGCAAAAAGATTTGATGAGGCCCGGCAAAGGAGTGGCATAATAGGAAGTGCAAAACAGATGGTTCGAGGGAATAGCTGGACACAGTGAGCGTCACGTTGCAAGCTGCAAAGTAACGCAAAGCGTGTTGTCTTGCTTGGGTGTGGTTAAAATAGCCCCAACAAAATAGTCCAGGTAAAGTAGTCCCTAGGCTACCACACCCAAAACACTAGACCGCATAGATTGGTTCTTAGGAACCAAGCTATGTGGATGCCTCCATGTTGGCTGACAATACAATAAAGTAGTTCCCAAGCACATTGTTTTTCATGGTGTATGAGCCTGGCGCCATAGGCGCCAGGACTGGCCCCATGAGGGCTTTTGAAGAGGATGCCAGGCTCTAGAGGCCCGAGTCCCGACTCCACCTGGCCAATGGGTTTGCCAGAGGGGGTTTTGGGCGAGGCTCGTGTCAACACCCCTGTATCCTTTTAGTCCTTGGAGAGAATATGTATAACGTCCAAAAATAGTCTTAGAATTATAGGAAATATTACGACCTTTAACGTATCCAACTCGATCCAATTTTATCATAGCAGGAAAGGACCAAGGGAGGATTTGAATCTATTGGCAAATTTTGCATTCCACGTTGATGAGGGATATAGGGCGGTAATTACTGGTTTAGGGAATAGTATAAGCAGAGGATAAGCAGAGTTTCAGAGAAAGAGCCAGAAGATGATGTGTGAAGTAAAGTGAGAAAATAAGGACACAAGTTTGGGAGCTAGAGAATGAGCAAGAGTTGAAAAATTCCACAGAAAAGCCATCCAGACCAGGGGCTTTATTTCTACCCAGATTTCTTATAGCAAGCATGATGTCAGAAAGTGTAATATCCTTATCTAAATGGGAAAGATCAATCTGTGGGTAAGATGTATTAATTTTTTTGAGAAAGGATTTGATATTTTCAGTGGGTATTTGGGGTATCAGGAGTATATAGGTTTTCATAGAATTCTTTAAAGCAGTTCAGAATATCCTTGGGATGGTTATATACCTTGCCTGAGGAATCCTTTATACAAGAGACATACAACCTTTCTTTGTTTTTAAATATGAAGCAAACAACCTCCCGGCCTTGTTAGAGGTTTGGTACATTTGGTACAGCTGCCAAGTCAGTTAGTTCCTTATTGATCTGGCAACTTAGTGACATCACAAGATGTAGATTTGTAGTGTTCGGGTTTTGATAATAACATTCTAAAGATGTAAGTTGAGAGTATAGTTCATCAAGGTGTTTTTTACACATCTTTTTTTTCTTACCCGAGAATGCCATAATATGACACCCAAGAGCCACTTTGAATGCATCCCAATTGTTAACAACGCTAGTATCTTCATGTATATGCTGTTCATAATATTGTTGCAAAAAGGATTGAGCTAAGGCAATGAATTGATTATCCTGCAATAATAAATTATTAAATTTCCACCTTGAGGTTGGCCGGCTGAGATCATCAAACACAAAGGGATGTACTGACTGGGGAATGGTCAGAGATGAGAATATTAGAAATGGTGGAGTCAACTATAGTACCAGTGATGGTTTTAGAAGTAAAAATATAATCAAGACGGGATAATGTATTATGCGGGAGTGAATGAAATGTATAAGCTAGTTGTGAGGGGTGTGAGAGTCTCCATGAGTCAGTTAAGGCAGATTCTGAGATACAACCTAAAAAAGATTTGTGAGACTTAGAAAATCCAGTTCATATTTAAAACGTCCATCTAAAAACGGATCCATAACTTGATTCATGTCACCACACAAACAGGTTTGCAAAATTGTTTGTAAGAATGATCTTTTTGATAAATCGTCTAAAAATCCAGATCAGGCTGGGAAGACAGTCAATTCTGAACAAATCTCTATTTTGAATGTCTGCAGTTTGACCCATGCCCAGCGACCATCAGTATCTATATCTTGGTCCAAAATTTTAAAGGACAACTTCTTGCATAGCAATATAGCAACACCATTTTTGGCAACAGCAGGGCTTGCAATAACCTCTTTAACACATGAGGTTTTGAATTTCATAGCTTCTATAGAAGATAAATGTTTTTCCTGCAAGCAGACGACAGAGGGTTTGAAATGATTTAGAGGAGATAAAATGTTACACCTCGTAATGGGGTTATTGCATCCCTTAATGTTCCAAGTCACAAACTTAAATGTCATTTAAATAGATGTTGATCAATATAGGAAGCATTCCCTGAGACCAATTTATAGTACCAAGACGATATAGTTAAATGTCCAAGAATTGGGGTGGGCGAAGGACACAAAAGGTAACCAAAAAAAAGGGAGGGAAGGGCAGAAATTAGGTGATCCAACAGAGCTGAACAGACATGAGGATGCTTGTAGAGCAAAAACAATAGGGATCCCAGCATTAAGACCGATACTAAATCGGCCTGGGAACGGAGAACACAGGAAGAAAAATGTAGCAGGAGATGAAGGCGCCTACCGGGCTGTCCAAATGCAAAAAGAGACAGCACACAGTGAAAGAGGGGCACCACATCAGCACCCGTCTCAAACCAGTTAAGAATACATTTATGAACGGCATTTAACAAGAATGAAGATAAAGCATGGGAAAAACTGAAAAAGGAAACTCATGATCCAGCAGAGGTTGAAGGGTTCTCTGGAGAGGATGAGTCCATATTTTCAGTTTAGATGGTACGAATGAAAACTCTCAAATCAGCTGGATCATCAAATATGGCAGAGTGACCATTGTGTGTAACCTTAAATGAGCATGGGTGGTATAAGCCATACCGGATATTAAGTTGCTTCAATGCAGGACGAAAGGATAGAAATTCTTTCCTATGTAGAGCAGTACTTTTGGCCACTTTTGGGAAATGTACAGTTTGCTACCAAGCCAGAATAAATCTTATTTTTCCTTAACAGATGACATAATACATAGGAATTGCGTGAATTCAAGTAGATAGAAAATAAGTGTTTGAGGAGGAGAATGAGATGATCCTGTGGTAGAACTTTGACCAACACGATGAGCTCGCTGTACATTGAAAGGGGTGTCTGACGGTAAGTGAAGAATAGCTGGTAGTAGCTTTTGAAGAAAAGTGATTAGGTCAGATCCCTCACATCCTTCCAGCAAGCCGGGTATACGAAGGTTATTGCATATGCTCCTGTTTTCTAAGTCCTCGTTGTGTTTTTGGAGGGCTTTAACAGATTTTTCCAGCAGGACCACCCTGGGGGATACGTCTTCTGCAATCCCTACCTCTCCACCTCTTACATTGATCACCTAGCTGTTGTAGTTTTTGTGATTTGTGGTCTCAATAAAGGGACGCAAAGCTCTGATAAAATTGTTCCTAAGGCTGGGTCAGAAGTGTTGAGCGGTGGAGGTGAGTCACTATTTTGGTCTTTTTTGCAAATTAGTGGAAGCAGGCGTAGAGCCGTTTGCGACAGGTGTGGTTTTCTGGTTATTTTTATTGGCAGCCATTGAGCCTGATGACCAAAGTCAGTATGGTAGCTAGGAATACCAATGATCTTAAAGTAATAGCAGGTGAGCGGAATAAATGCAGAGCGCAAATTATGTTCAGCAAAGATTCCCAGAGTTCTTACATTCAAATAGTTAGTGCCACAGATGTTCAGTGTTGAAGCAGTGGATGTTAGGCAGAATCCTGTGCAGTGCCCTTAGGGACCACTCACTACACACAATTAAGACTACAAGTGGTAATACAAGTTCACCTTTGGTACAAGCCTGTACTACACTGTTAAAGTGGTAGCAGTAGCGGAGAAGCCAGACTTCTCTCAAGAGTAAATGAGCAGTAGTAGAGATTACACAAAGGACCACAATTTCTGTGACTCAAGCAAACACTGACTCAAGGTTTAAGGTATAAAATATAAGTACATTTATTTTAAACCATCTGTTCACAAAAACTTCACTTCTATAAATTGGAAACCACACGTAAAATACACTACACAACCAATTCCACTTGTTCCAGCAAATTCAAGGAAGTACATTAGGATTTGACAGACCGGTGTTGCGATACTAACGCGTACCCGTGGACAGAAATGCTCACGAAGTTAAAACACAGTTTGTACTTTAGAATTTCAAACAAGGGAAAAGTGGATAAAATCACAGGCAATACTTTTGTCAAGGCAATGGAATCAAAGGACTCGTTCAAAGATACAGATTGAAGTCAATACGCCTGCGCTGCGCCAGTGTCAATGGAGCAGATGCTCAGTTACCGAGGATCACACGTTGAACAGTTCGAGATTCGATATGCCAAGAGTACTTAGATATTGTCAGATGGAAGGAAAAGTTATAAGAGAGAAGGAAGAAAGAACAAATGTTCGAGGAGGAAAATGGTTCAGCCCGATTCCTGGCGGTCAGACGGAGAGAACGACCGAAAGTGCACAGTACCTTATTCCGTTGGAGAAAAGGTGGTGCCACGGCAGTTGTTCCTGGTAGTTCCTACCGACTCACGGTTCCTGCGGCTTCAGTCGTGGGGACAAGAAGGACGACATCTGGAGCGATCTGCATTACCCAGGGATGAGGCCAGCAGCAGTGAAAAAGACAACAATGAATAAAAGGTGTGCTCCTTTAAATCAGGAGCGGGCTCTTCTGATGGCTATCCGGACCACTATAGCACAGCAGTGATTTCGAGCCAGGAGAGGATTCTCTGACTGAAGAAAGGGTGAGCTGGTTGATCCCACCAGGCTCAAGGGAAGAAGACTCCGGACTGGATCTTCTCTTGTCGTTCAAGGGTAGATCGCTCAGAACTGCAGCAGGGAGTCACCGGGACTCTGGGTTGCAGCAGCCGTCTTCTTCTCTGCTTCTCTTTGGTTCTTTGCAGTTCCAGTGGCGACTCCGACTTCCAGCCCAAGAGTCCTGCCTTTTATGCCAAAATCCCCCATTCACACAGCCTGGCTGTCAATCACTCAGCAGGGAGGTTGTCCAGCCCGGACAACCGCCTCAGCCAATCGACACAAAGTGCAACTTGGGTCTCTAAGGAGACGCTGTGCAGGGGGTGACTACACCCCTCCCTCACATTGTATTTGTATTTTATTTATAAAGTGCCTTACGCCAAAGCGCTGATCAGAACAACATGATACATAAAACAGTGGAAGCAACATACAATAATGAATCAGTCCAACAAAACAGTGAGAAGAGCAATTAAACTGGAGGGAGGAGGGGAAGCATAGCAGTAGAACTGAGAGGGAGAGGGATGGGGGAGGTGGAGAAGAGGGAGGGAAGGTAAGGGGAAAAAGGATGGGAGTGAGGAGGAGGGAGAGAGGAAGGAAGGAGGAGGGGCATGAGGGGGAAGGGGTTTCATGGCGGAGAATGGAGAAGGAGAGATTTAAGGGATGTGCGGAATGGGGAGAAGGAAGGAATAGAGCAGATAGAGAGGTAAGGAGTTCCAGTGCAGGGGGGCAAGGAGCTGGAAGGAACAGAAGCAGGAGGGGGCACAGGGAGATGGAGGGACGGTGAGAAGGAAGTGGTCAGCAGAACGAAGGGAGCGGGAGGGAGTGTAGAAAGAGAGAAGAGAGATAAGGGGGAGCAAGACCATGGAGAGATTTAAAGACTAGGCAGAGGAAGTGACATTTAAGTTGGGAGTGAAATGGGAGCCAGCCAAGGGAGGAAAGGGAAGCAGAGATGGAGTCACGGGGGGAGAGGAGACAGAGGGTATGGACGGCAGAATGGTAGATAGATTTGAGGGGGGCGAGATGGGAATTAGGTAGTCCGAAGAATTAGGAGGAGCAGAAGAAGAGGCGAGAGAAGATAAGGGAGGAGATTAGAAGTTTAGTAGCATGGAAGATGAGTGAGGGGCGGACAACGCGAATGTTAAAGAGATGGAAGTGACAGGATCGAGGATGAGAGGTGAGAGAGATGTGGTGGGAAAAAGAGAGAGGAGTCAAAGTGAATTCCTTAGAAATGCCGAACGAGGAGATAACAGGGGCAAGGAGGGAGGTGTAGAGTGAGAAAAGGAAAGGGCCAAGCACCAAGCCTTGGGGTATACCGTAATCCAGCGGCTGGATTGGAGAGGACCGGCCTCATCAGGAGACAGTGAAAGAGCGGGAGGAGAGTTAGGTAGATAGCCAGTTAAGAACAGAGCCTTTGAATCCAAAGGAAGAAAGTGTGTTGAGAAGAAGGGGGTGATCAACAGTGTCAAAGGCAGCAGACAGGTCAAGAAGAATAAGGACAGAGGATTGCGTAGAGTGTCGAGCGGAGAGGAGGGAGTTAAGGATGTAGGTAGGGTAGTTTCAGGAGTGTGTTTAGGCTGAAACCAGATTGAGAGGGGGGAAGGAGAGAGAGATTGGAAACAAAGGTAGAGAGCGGAGAGTAGGCAAGACGCTCAAGAAGCTTAGAGAGAAATGGGAGAAGAGATAGGGTGGAAGTTAGCAGTAAGAAGGGGATCAGCAGGTTTCTTCAGAATCGGAATGATCGTGGCATGCTTGAAGGCAGAGGGGAAGGTAGCAGAGGAAAGGCAAGTGTTGAAGGACGTTAGGTAAGGAATAAGAGGATAGATCTTAGGGATAAGAGGGAGGGGAGAGGGTCAGTTGGAGCAGAAGAGGGGTGGGCTTTGGAGAGGAGGATGGAGACTTCAGAGGGAGAAACAAGCAAGAAGTCAGACATGTAGGATGGGGGGGGATATTGGGACAGGGGAAGAATAGAAGTTATTGATTTTTTGCCGAAGGGCAAGAATCTTGGATGAAAAGAAGTTAGCAAAGTCAGAAGGAGAAAGGGTGGAAGAGGTAGAGGGATCAGGTGAAGGAGGGGAGAGAAGGCGAGCGAGAGTTTGGAAGATGCGGCGAGGGTGAGAGGCTTGGGAGTGGAGAAGGTTAGAGTAGTACGAGCGTTTAGCAGAGGTGAGGCATGAGTCATAAAGAGTGGTAGGAGAAGTATGAGGTTTGGTTGGAAAGCGTGGGAGATTTAAGCCAGAGTGTCTCAAAACATCGGAGGAGACGCTGCATAGAGAGAAGTTGAGAAGAGAGCCACGGATGAGAGGGTTTCCGTGTAGGATGGAAGGAGAGGGGATAATGTAGATCAAGAAAGGAGGAGATAGAGGAGGAGAGTGTGGAAAGTGTGTCATTGGCCGTCAGTGAAGAGAAATCATGGAGAGAGGGAAGAGAGGCAGAGCAAGTTTTGAGAAAGAGGGAGGGATCAAAGTTGCGAAGGTCGTGCCGTGTGAAGATGGAAGGAGAGGGCAAAGTGGAAGGTTGAGGTGGGGGAGATAGGGAGAAGGAAAGTAGTGCATGATCAGAGAGATAGGTAGGAAGTGTAGATACAGAGGAGGGGTAGGACGAGTTGAAGATGAGGTCAAGTGTGGAGCCAGAGGAGTGAGTGGGAGAGGCAGGAAGAGGGGAAAGGAGATAGGAGTCAAGGATTGAGAAAAGGGGTGAGGAAAGAGGGGGAGAAGGGAGGTGAAGGTTAAAGTCACCGAGTACAGTGAGGGGAGAGGAGGAGGGAGAGATGAGGGATAGGAGCTGATCAAGATCATCGTAGAAGGAAGAAAGAGGACCAGGGGGACGATAGATAAAGGAGATGGGGTGAGGAGAGGAAAAAGATTTGTAAAGAAATTCGAAGGAAGGGAAAGGAAGAAAGAGATGGAGCGGGGGTAGAGGAAACGTATCTAGGGTGGTAGAGGAGGCCAATACCTCCGCCGCGGCCAGTGGCTCGAGATATGCGAGAGGAGGAGGTGGTAGTTAGGGAAGCGGGGACAGTAGTGTTGTGAGGGGGGATCCAGGTTTCAGTAAGACAAAGGAAATGAAGGTTGAGACGAAGGAACATGTCTAAGACTGCAGCAGTCTTATTGCAGATGGATCTGGAGTTCCAGAGAGCAATGTTCATGAGATTGGAAGAATGGGCCGTGGGGGGGGGTAGAGAAGATTAGGACAGTGAGAGAGGGTAGGAGTAGGACGGAAGGAGTGGGGGAGGGCATTGAAGGGGGAATGGAGTTGGAGCAGGACACAACAGAGGGGATGAGAGGGGAATGGAGAAGGAAAAAGTGGTAGGATGGGAGGAGGGGGAAAAAGGCTGAAAGGAGGAGATGGAGAGAGGGGTCAAGGGGAGAAGTCCAACAGGAGGGGGAAAGGAATTATTACTGTCAGATTGGTCGGCAGGATAGGCAAGGAGCCTAGCAGGGGGAGATGAGTGGCAGTTAGCAGGACCTGGAAGCCCGCACCAGTGAGGGAGCTGGTAGAGGTTCCAGAGTCAGGTTGGTAGGAGGTAGGAAAGAGACGGGCAAAAACTGGAGTGGTCAACGAGAAGTTGGGAGATCAGGCGTAGTAAGAGGGTCCTAGCTGATTCCACACAGGAGGGAGCGGGAGGAGGCTCCGCTGTAGGTGTTGATTGGTAGGAGGAAGGCAGAGGGAGACGAGGCTGGATCAGGAGCAGACAGGGAAGATGGACAGATCCATGCAGGGTAGGAAGCGGGGAGGCTCAGTGGCAGGGAGCAGGTAAGAAGCCAGGAGAGGCAAGTTCTGGAGCAGTCCGAAAGTTCCAGGGAGAATCGCTCAGATGTAGGAGCAGGTGGAGGGTCAGCGGCAGAAACTGCAGCAGGTGGTGGAGGAGTAACAGTATAAGAGCCAGGCAGGCCACAACTAGGATCCTTGGGAAGGGTCAGGCTGAGCCCGCAATGAAGAGCAAGTGGGGAGAGGTCCAACAGCAAGGATTGAGCGCCAGGTGGAGGCAGGTATGATCCTGGCTGATTCTGTGTGAAAGTGTCATGATGCCTACCTCCAAGGAGCCAGGTCCGACCCAGCAACCCCAGAGGCAGGCATCATTTCCCCCAGGGGAGTGCCAGCGGGCCCAAGCTGGGGCCCTTTGGACGCAGTCCTGGCGCCTTAGGCGCCAGGCTCATGTTGGACCTCTGTCCTGGTGCCTTAGGCGCCAGGCTCATAAAGCTAGACATGTGTTCAAGTGTTTTAATATGCACTTACCTGATGCAGACCATGCTGCCACATCCAGGCCCTCTTGAGGCCTGAATAGGAACTACTTTACCTGTGGGACTACTTTCCACCCGGGTGTGGTCGGGAAAGGATACATACCTGATCGGAGGAAGGATACACACTTGGAACTTCTTCCAAAGCTATTTAAACCACACCCGATCAGCAACTCACGCTTCGCGTTGTTCTGCTCCTCGCAGCTGGACGCTCACTGTGTCAGCTCCTGCATCTGGACTTCAGCCACGCCTGTCAGCATCCTGGGTCACCTGCAAAGGGAGACAAGAGACCTACCAGCTAATCTGCACCACGGAGACATCACCGATGATCCTGAAAGGGAAGACATTTTTTAAAAGCATTTTGTTACGATCGCTGCAGCGCTGAATTTCACTCACCTTTCCTGGGTTCCTCCATCTTCAGCAGCGATCATCCGGATACACAGCCACTTCCCAGAGCCTAGAGAAAAAGACAAGAATAAGAGTTGAGAGAAGGAAGGGAATAGGAAAAGCGCAGTTTCCTTCTAAGACTTACCTGTTGGGTCATTCCCATTTCATTTCGGGTCTTGCTGCTTCCAGGCATTTTCCGGACCCCGGCCCCTATGGGGAAAAAAGACAGACATTAGATGAGCGAATGCAAAAACATTACCTGAGCGCTCATCTAGGACTTACCAGATCTTTACTGGAACTGCACGTTTCACTTCGGGTCGGCGCCATATCTCCGGCATTCCGAACCCCGGCCCCTATGGGGAAAAGACATCAACATTAGCGCTTTGTTGCAAGAAGTCTCCAAAGGAATCTTCATTCATCACCTGAAAAAAGACAATGAACATTATTTAAAGCTTGAACTTTTGAACTTGCAACAGAACTTTTACAGCGCCTTACCAGTATAATCAAGCTTACCTGAACTCCCATCCAACCTGAATCCAGTGAAGTAACTGGGTTCAATGCGCCCCTGCGTCAGAAGCAGGATGGAGAGCTCGTCCTTTCAGACCCTAAGGTGAGACTTCACGGGGAATCGTGGAAGGGTATCGTGGAGGGTTGGAAGAGAGAGGGAGGCTTGAGCATAACTCAGTCAGTAGGTAATACTCCCTTTTCACGCACAGGGGAATATTCCTGCAAGCCGGAGAAGCCAAAATAGAGGGCCCTTCCTGTCCATTTTCAGAGTCCTGCGCTTCACCATTGAAGAAGCATCAGCACTCGAAGCCAGACCTGCGCCTCCGTGGGAATCAGGTGAGCGTTACAGAAAGGGAGGAGGCGCAGCAGCAGAGAGTGCAGCAGGTGGCAGGAAAAACAGGGAAATGGTGGCACTTGCGTGATTTGGAGACAGGAGTAGGCCCCGCAGCAGGGACTGCGAGGTGGGAGGTGAGACGGTGAGTACCAGACAAAGCCTGCGAGAAAAGGAGGGGGGGGGGGGAGAGTAGGTCCAGCGGCAGGGCCAGTGCGGGGTGTGGTAAGAAGGGGAGAACCTGAATGATAGGGAAGAGGCGCTTCAGCAGGGACTGTGCGGCAGGTAGCAGGAGGGGCAGAGAATTGGTGGCACCTGCGGGGGAGGACCACCAGCAGTAGGGGCTGAGAGGCAGGGGCAGCAGGGGGACCTGATCCTAACCGCCTCCGTGCCAAGGAAGCAGGTGAAGGCCCAGCAGCTGACCCAACCACGGACCAGGATGGTGGCGAAGGCCAGAGGAGGGCCCTGTCCTTGGATGGGGGCGGGAAGACAGCAGCTGTCCCAACGAGGGACCAGGATGGTGGAGAAGGCCAGAAGAGGTCCCGGTTCTTGGAAGAGGGCGGGAAGACCCGCTGCGGGCCAGAGAGCACGCCCAAGAGAGTCAAAGGAGGTCCGCCGATGAGGCTGCAGCGCTCCTGCGCTGAGGTGGCAGGTGGGGGAACAAGGACAACCTTGCCTTAGAGGGAAGACACGCCACAGTTCAGAGAGGGAGTCAGAGGAGGTCCGCTGATGGAGCTGCAGGCGGAGGCTAAGACAGGAGCTGGGCGCCGGAAGCAGTGGTTCATGTCGTAGCCAGGTGGATTCTGTGAGCTGGAGAGGAGGGCCGGAGGAATCGCCAGACTGCTGCCTGCACGGGCTCTCCAGAGTGTACGGAGGCCGCACCGGAGGGCGAAGGTGGGCTCAGCCAACGAGGGCCCACAGTGTAGTGTAAGCGGGCAGAGGCACCGATGAAGGGGGGCAGCAGTCCAGCAGGAGTGAAGACGGGACCAGAGAACTAGCTGCTGCGGCTCCTACCACAATCAGAAGGAGGACCAGAGAGGAGGACTGGCGGACTCTTAAGATCGCAGCAGAACAGCCGAGACTTGCTGAGGCCGCACCGGAGGACTGAGTGAGGAGCTGCCGACGAGGGCCCGCAATGAAGCGGTGGCGGGCAGAGGCACAGTCAAAGGGGAGGGTGGGGGGAGCGTGCTTGCATGAGTGAAGACAGTCCGGAGTGCCAGAAGCAGCGGCTCCTGCCGCAGTCGGTGAGAGGACCAGAGTTGTGGAGGGCCGGCTCGGAAGACCAGCGAAGAGGAATGCAGAGGGCGCAATGGAGGGCCGAGCTCGAGACTGCCGAAGAGGGGCCTAAATTGGAGTCGGAGCAGGCGGGGCTCAGTCGCAGGGCCCAGAAGGCCCAGGAAGCAAGAAGAGATGGCTCACAGCGTCTGGAGGAAGCTCCGATCCGAGGAGGAGGGCAGAAGAGATGCAATGCTCGCGCTGACAGTGGAGCGGGAGGAGGCCCCAGCCGAGGTTGAGCCCGGACCAGCAGAGAGAGTCCGATTCCGGATGGGAACCTAGTCGGAGGCGCCCCAGGGCTCAAGGAGCAGGAACGGAGAGAAGGTAATTAGAAAAATTGCTGTTAATACTGATTTATTTAGATTGATTCAGCCTGGTGTGAGGAGGCTCCGGTATTCAGCCCACCTAGACACCCAGACGCCAAAGGAGGGCTTCTGGTCAGAACCCCGCCAAAGGTCAGCGAACAAAGGAGGCAAACCTGGTTTGCCGGCAAAGGAAGATCCAAGAAGGATGTTAACAAAAAGAAATGGCTATTAAACCCAACCGGAGCCGAAATAAAAAGTATTTGGGTTAGCAGGTTTAAAGTTTGAGGCTACTAAAATAGCCTAAAACAATACCACGTCATGTAGCATAATCGCGGTAGGAAAATTAGGGTAGGTACCACTACCACCAGCCAAGTCTTAATGTTAAGGGAGCGAAACAATGCTCCACGAGGCACAGATAAAAAGGGCTAAGAATTAACCCTTTCCAATACTCCATGTAAGATGGGTTGTACTGGATCTGTGGTTAAAAGGACTATGTAAAGTTAATGGCAACTTTACCTTTTCTGGGAGACGGTAGTCAGCCCCAGAAAATGGAGTCTGTGGGAAGTCTAAAAGACAACCCTGTATCACTGCACTCAAGGTGCTGTGTAACACACAAGAGTGGGGCTACTGAAGTGGTGTACTCCAGAGTCCACAATCACAAAAGCAGAGGAAATACACATGGCAAAACACAGGTAAGAGTGGAAAAAATAACCTCCAGAAATCCAGCAAAGCTGCTGAGGGACTCACTACGTAAGGGAAATCAGCCATAGAATGAGAATACTCCCCAACACTGGACCATTTGTTGCGGCGATTGATTTAAATCCATTAGTATAGAGCATTAAACTGTGAATAATGAACACAGCAAACCATATGAACAAATAGCAGATACACCAGAACATAGACCTCCACCCAACGCGACCAAACAAAATGAAGACTGTAGTTGAGGTGAAGTTAGATAAAAGAGCACATGGAAGTTTATTTGAACCTGGGAGGAGAAGACAGCAGTTCTTGTTGATAGACTAAGGTATTAGACTTATATGTCTAATTACTGTCTCCCATTTCCATTTCCTCCAGGTGGGTGTTACCCTTGAAAACCCCCAGTCCCAGACGAGCGGGCAGAGTGTTTTGTGGGAGTGATCTACAAAACACATCGGATACTCTAAGACAAGTACCCTCTGCTAACTTCTCGCTCTAAGAACGAACTGGAGGAATTGGACTGAATGCTAACCAATACTTGTATAGTGGTTCTATTGCAATTGTATAATCAGATAATCCCATCTCGATATTGGTGCTCTTCCTCTGCTTAGCTGGGGTGGTGGTGTTCGTGTTCTAGTGATCATAGCTCAATTTTCGGAGTTTCTATACATTTCTCTGGCTTATAGCAACAAAAAAACAAGGTGTGCCCCTGTAAAAAAAACAGGCCCCCCACCTGCAATCTCTGTAGAGTGAAATCAGTGCAGTTTGTTAGACAGCCAAGGAGCGAATAGAAACTGTACCTGTGCTGCTACGCGACGGTAATTAGTTTGGGTGTGTTGCTTTTTCTCCCATGTGTCCATTGCACTTCTTCACAGTCAAATTCTAATTTTAACCATTAAGACATGTTAGGATAGATTCCTAGTCCGCTGTTCAGCTTCATAGTTCAAATCTACCTTTCTATTACACACACGGTGCGGCTCGTCAGTCTAGCATACGAGGTGTGGCGTGCGGCTTGTATTGAAGCTTGATCGGAAGCCGAATAGATTACACTACAATTCTTAAATGCTGAGCAGGCTGGCGAGTCTGGTGCGTCTACGCAAGTTACTAGTGACACGAGCAGCTGATATATTTTACAGCTGAAGTCGCTTGTAGTTTTCTGTTCTAACTTCATATTGCCTACTCCGTACCTGTTAACATAGTCGGAGTTGTCCTATTGTATTTTCATCTTTGGAGTTTGAAGCAGTGATATGATATGATATATGATATGGTATGGTATTTGTAACGCGCCTATACACAAGTGTTTCAGTCTGCTGCTGAATCTTGCAGGTGAGTGTACGCAATGTAGCTATACTTAAGATACTCACCACACCTTATGGAGTTCTTTTGTGGCACTGTGGAACCTAACCCCATTGAAAATCTGTAAACAGAAAGTTTCCTTTGCAACGACTTTGTTTATATGTTCGTTTGAAATGCTTTTCACCTCTAGGTGTCGGTGACCAGGGCGTGGCTTCCATGCACTATGTTGTGAAATAACATCTAAGCAGATAGCTTGCCGGCTACGTAGAGTGTTTAATAGCACCTCAGTAAGTGGCCTCGGAAGTGTGGCTGCATTCTGGTCATTCGGGAGTCGTTTTTTACTGGTCAGTGACTGCTGGTCTGTGCCTTTTGCATAGGAAGATAATGGGTCTCATTGTGAGATTCGTAGTAAAAACCAATCCTTACCGGCATGAAGGAAATATCGCGTCCAAGTAGCAATGACGCTGCTAACAGCGGGCGATTACGAGAGGGCGTGCACGCACGTACCGAATGCTGTTAACGACCCTCAAACCCCCGTTAGCGGCATCATGTAATGCGCCGACACCTCCTCCATCCACACCTAAATAACGGGCACCGGCAATAACGGAACCAGAAGTAACATCGCGCCGGAACGGGAAATGTAACGGCGGCCACCTTGAAAAACACAATCCATTGCAATCCTCCACACACAGGACCTGGACCCCCAAACCACCACATACATCTCCATCAGAATGCCAAAGCCTATCAAGAAAGGTGCCTCTCACCAGCGCAAGGTGTGCTTTTCTGAAAATGAACCGAATATGTTTGCCGACACTTTAACCCAGAATGCTGATGTGGTTTTTGCAGCAGACCTCGAGCGACCTGCACAAATCAAGAAAAAGGATATATGGGAGGAAGTGGCCAGAATGGTCTGTGCGGTCGGCACCACTGCCCGCACGGTTAAAGACGTGAAGAAGCAGTGGGATGACCTACGCCTCCGTGTGAGGAACATACCATCCGTCAATCTGAGCCAGGGTCTAGCAAAAGGCGGCGGGGCCCACTCCCTCATCAAGCTCACCAGATGGGAGGAGACATGAGCCAGTACCATCGGCATGGAGGACATCGATGGAGTCGGAGATATGGGGTGTGGAGTACCATCATCGGCAGATGGAGGCGAGTCTCCACACAAACCATAGTAAACCAAAGCATGATGATGGCTTACAAATGTGATAACGACATAAGGCAATGCATGGGCCATAACACACACGGACACATCCCTGTCCAGAGGCTGTCCCCAGCACCGTCACATCAACATGCATGCAGCATGCCAATGCCATACCTGAAACACCCCACAAACAGCGAAAGAGCATGTGTGACACTACACGCAGCCCACAACACAAAGGCACATCACACAGCATACACCACCTTACACATGTGAGAACCCGACGTATGCCTGAATAGCCCCCCTCATATAGCAAGCAACCTGTATGCCACAATTCCAAGATAGAAATTCATCACATGGGTACAACTGCACCAATATCAATGTATGCATGATGCATGTACAACCATCACTGATGCCATGCCTCTCCCGGTCCCCCACAGGCACAGATGCCGACAGCGATGGTGGAGATACTGCGGTACAGGACAGGACACCAGCAGGGATGACGGCACCAGGCCATCCACATCAAAGGCCACTACCAAGCAACAACTGCCACCCAAACCAAAACCAATACAACATGCCAAGGCACAGGGGCGGCAATCAACTGCAGCAAAACCAATAGAAGGAACACAGGAGATAACCACTGATCCAGTGGCAGACGGGACCCAGTCAGACGCAAACGGCTCCATAGGGGAGGCAGCTGCCTCAGCGCCCGGGAGTAGAGACGACGGACAGCGCCAGGTTGAGGAATGCTTCCAGAGGATGACAACCTGTCCAGGGATGGTGCACGCACACCGAGCCCACGGCACACCCCACTGAACACCCCAGACAGCACCTCTCCACACCAGTCAGGAGGAGAGGCGATCCAAGAGGCCTGGAGCCCCCCCAGAGGACAGACCTGCATTGGGCCCTCAGTAGTTATCCCGTCCACCTCCACAGCCATCCGGGACGTAGGAGGTGCGCATAGCCCGAATGGAGGGGCGGCAGCAGGAGATTACGGAGCTCGTCAAGCAATATGTTGCTGAAGGTGGCTTGACAAGGCAGGAGGCACGTGACAACACTGCGGCCATGACAGGGCCATGGTGACAAATACCAGGCTGATATGCGAGGGGCTATCAAGCAGTGGTGCAGGTCCTGGCCAGGATTGCAAAGGCCTTGGAGGTGCAGCGTCTTGCCCCAACAGTGGAACATGCGGGCACAGCGTCATCTACCAGCTGAACCCAAATGAGCCCCGTGTGTAGATCTACACGCACCACGCAGCGCTCTGATATGCAGCCCCCAGAGGCCGACAGAGGCTACCAGTAGCAGAGGCAGCCTGCATGTTCGGACTCATATTGCATAGAATGACTTGCATTGCATATCATGTGTGGGGTGTTGTGGGGGGAGGGGGTCTGTGGGGGAGTTGAGGGGGAATGGGGTGTGTGAGGGAGTTGTGGGGGACGGCGGTGGAGGGCCAATTCACTATGCCGAAATGTACTTTTCAATACAACCGTTGTATTAAAAAAAGAAAATCACAAGTGGACACTGGTTATTTGGCGTGTGTCCATTCAATGCATTAGAGTGTACAGTGTCCATCTACCCCCACACTCTGTGTCCATATGCACATGATCCCAGTGCCCAGAGTACAGCCACCATTCCACCCTCTGCATCCCCGTCTCTCACGAGAAAGTGTCAAGCACTGATTGGCGCACCGCACGTCCATCTGGTGCATGGGGCCCTGGCCGTCATGCAACATCTACTCCCTCCTCATCCACATCCGGTGCTTGCTGGTCAATGTCAGGTGACAGTGGAACATTCCGCCAGATGCACATGTTGTGCAGCATGGCACAGTCCATGATGATCTCATCCAGCCTCTCAGGCCCATAGAGGAGTGCGCAAACAGGCCTGCTGAGGCAGCAGACCTGTGCCTTCAACAGGCCAATGGTCTGCACGATCAGATCACTGGTACGGGAATGAGCCCGATTGTAGTCCTCTTCGTGCCTGTCCTGCGGATTAGCCAGCATCACCTGCATGGCAGCACAATAGTGTATGAGTGGGGGTATGTCCTCCATGACATCTGTACCAAGGCTGTACATGGTTTATGTTGGTACGCAGGATATCACAGTTGTCAGTCACAGGCTACACATATGCGCAAATATCTGGCCTGTTCACTACTTGGCGCCAAAATGGTGTAGGGCAAGTGTGACTTACAGGACTGAGGGGCCTTCATATCGGACTCACCACGCAACCAGATGGAGTGAGAGGGACCATGACGTGGTCACATGTGAGGGGTATGGGCTGCTTGCAAGTCTGACATATTGGCATTGTTATGCCGCAAGGGTGAGTGGGTTGATATTTTCAGTGTCATTTTTAGGTTGGGATGTTTCAGGGAGAGTGTTTTGCAGTATGGGCAGTGTCCAGTCACCATCCCATTCTCACCCAGGTGGAGTATGCATCTCACCCCCACACACACACACACACACACACTGCCATGGGCCTGTGTGCAGACTCACCCGGCAGCCAAGTACGTTGTGCAGCCTGTTGCTCCATGTGGCAGGGTGGCGAGTAGTTCCACAGCATCTTGACATGTGTTCATCCCGGAAATCGTGCGCAGCAAAGTGCGATGAAATTGCTGGAGTCACATGCCATCTGCACTTACATGGGGTGGTATGGCTTACGAATGCGGTACACCACCTCCACGTCATGTGGGGTCACCAATTCCACATGGGTGCAGTCGAGGGCACCGATTCGATGTGACATGCCAGGCAGTGCTTGGAAGGCCATTTTTGTGTCATTCACCTCCTGGCCAGTGCGTGCTAGGGATATGTAGTCCCTTGCGTGCTTCGTGAGGGCATCCAGCACTTGGTTCAGTCAGCATGCGTGTTATACAGGGTTGTGATATGCCGTGCAGCTGACCCACTGTGTGCTGGTTGGTGCCTGTGGCCAGGAAATGGAGCACAGTTACTACCTTCAGTGGAGGGGGGCTGGTGGTGCAGATTTCAATCAGGCTGACCATGTCGTCGTGTTTCATGTCCAAAATGGAGGTGATGGCGTCGCGGTCCTGGTGGTACTGGGTGTGGATCTGCAAAGGGGTTAGGTTGTAAGGACCTGGCCCTGATGCGAGGAATTGGTGGATGCCTACATTGGACCAATGGCTACACTGGTGGAACTTGCTGGGCCTGTCTCACCCTCCTCCTCCTCCTCCTGTGTTATGTTATGTTATGTTATTGTAACTTATAAAGCGCACGGTCGCCCTAGGGCATCATGGCGCTGGAAAAAGAGACTGCTCGGGCGAGGAAAACTGATAACAGGTAGAGTTAGAACAGGTAGGTTTTGCCAGCTCTCCTAAAGCCAAGATGGTCAGCAATGGCTTGCAGAGACGGAGGAAGGCCATTCCACAATTTGGGGGCGGCGATAGAGAATGCTCTGCCGCCGAGCCTTTCCCGCTTAGCTCTTGGAATGATCAAACGATTGAAGGTCATGGAACGAAGGTCCCGACCTGGGATATATCTCGTAAATTTGGATTGAAGAAATTCGGAACCCTGGGCATAAATAGCCCGATGGACGATGCACAGGGATTTGAAATGGATTCGTTTCCTCACCGGCAGCCAGTGAAGTTTGCGCAACACTGGTGTAATGTGAGCCCCATAGGGGGAACCAGTGGCTAACCTGGCTGCAAGATTCTGCATACGTTGGAGGCGGTGGATAAGACTGCTTGGCTGTGCAAGGTACAACGAGTTGCAATAGTCTAACCGTGAGATCACCAATGCAGCTACCACGGGAGGGCGAAGGGCTTCAGGGATCAACGGCATAACCTTCTTGTAGGGGTGTCAGGGTATTAGTTTTATGACGGTACGATAACCTTCTTGCCAAATTACGGTACATCATGGTTATCGTGATATAGCAGGTGGAGTTAACTAATCTTAACAAATATTTTCTAAAAGGTAATAAATTGCCAGATTTATCATCACAAACAAAACCAGGCACCCAGGGCCAGAATTGGGCTTTTCAACATACTTTCCAATGAAATGCCCCCCCCTTGCTTCCACAAAACATGTGTGGAGAGGAGGAGGGGGGGAGCCCTGCTGCGACTGGCAAAGCAAACTGAATAGCTTTTCTTAAGTGGACATTTAGGCTTTTAGCTCCCCCACTGGCTACTGGTGAAGATGAACAGGTTGCCATCTTGATAGCCTGCACGCCACAGATCAATGGAGGCTGATGGTAGTATACGCTTGTGCGAATACACACACACGCGCACACATACACACAGTCTCTCTTTACGTTACAGCCTTTAGTTTACTTGCGGGCCAAAACGTGTTCAGTAATCAGACATGTTACCCTTTGGTATGGCAGCAGGGAATACCCACAGAGCTGAGTGACTTATTATATGTAAATTCAATGATAGAACCAGGGAAATCCCCCATTGTCATATGTTTAGCAAACAGTATCCATTATAAATATATAAACCCCAAAGCCGCCATCCCAATGTAAACCCTTTTCCTTCTTGGCACTGTGTTTATTCTTCCTATTGCTAACATATTGATTTTGTGTCAAGCACATGTGGTTTATTGAATGGCATTAAAAACTGCTCCAACTGAAACTACTTGGCAGACGCCACATCCAAGACCAAGACTGCGCAGCACTTGCTTACTGAATCCTTTCCAAATCAGATTGAAAAACGGTATAAACGGTATACTGGTATAAACAATGTGACGGTTATTATTGTTCAATTAAGTGGTTCACGGTATCTTTAACGGTATACCGTTATACCGTTGCATCCCTACCTTCTTGAGGACCCGGATCTGGTGGTGAGCGGATTGACAGACGGCTGCTACCTGGTTAGCCATAGACAAAGAAGCAGAGAGGATGACCCCTAAGTTCTTTACTTTACTGACTGGGCTAGGTAGAGGGCCCAGGGAGAGGGGCCAGAAAGCAGGGGTCCACAAAAGGGGGTTTGGAGGGCATCCTACCAATAGTACCTCCGTCTTATCCCTATTTAGTTTTAGCGGGTTCTGGTCCATCCATATCCTGACTGCCCTTAAGCAGTCATGGAGGCAGGCTGAAACCTCAGATTGCTCCTGATCAAGGCGGATCAGGATTTGTGTATCATCCGCGTATGAGTAACAGTTGAGCCCATAGGAACGGATGAGAGATCAGGGCCCAGATATATATATTAAATACAATTGGTGATAGAGGGGATCCCTGGGGCACCCCACAAGAGAGGGTGCACGGAGCAGAGAGGAAAGGAGGCATAGCAAGGGTCGGAGTACGGTCAGAAAGAAAGGAGGTAAGCCAGGCCAGGACATCACCCGAAATCCCAATCTGAGAGAGACGGGAGAGGAGGATGGAATGGTCCACCATGTCGAATGCGGCGGAGAGATCTAATAGGATCAAAGCCCCAGCTCCGCCAGCATCGACAAGTCTGGACATGTCATCTTGCACAGAGACAAGGACACTTTCGGTGCCTCTACCGGGCCTGAACCCAGCCTGAGCTTGGTTGAAGATATTTGAGGATTCCAGAAAGGAGGACAGTAAAGGAGTCACCAGAGCTTCCAAAAGTTTAGATAGAAAAGGGAGAAGAGCGATAGGATGGAAATTAGCTGGAATAGAAGGGTCCAGGGAAGGCTTCTTCAGGAGGGGAATCACCCTTGCTGATTTCAATTCCGATGGCACCAGGCCCGTCTGGCAAGAATTATTTATCGCCAGTGTGATGTCAGTTAAGATGTTAGGGGCAATCGTCTTCATCATCGCAGCCGGAATAGCATCCTCAGGAGAGGAGGATTTAATCTTAGAGATGGCTGCCAGAACTTCTGCTTCAGTAAACAGAGGAAAAGAGGACCAGCTGGCAGGCGTGTCTGTGGGGAGAGAGGGGACAAAGCGGGGGGTATCAGGAGGCAATAAAGCAAGAGATTTTGCGATGTTAGCTCGAATTACATAGATTTTTGTTATGAAAAAAGCGGCCAGGTCATCGCAGTGTTTGAGATGGTTTTACCATAGAGGTAAGAGTCTCCGAAGAGGCTAACGAGTGCACGATGGAGAAGAGGGCTTTCGGTTTGCACAGTGAATGTTCGATTTTCGGGGGGGAAAAAACTGGAGTCGCCAGTTTTACACTGGTCAAATAAGTAGTCCGGTTTGATTTATATATGTCTCCAAGTGGGGAACTATAGCATGCACGCCATTTACGTTCAACCTGTCTAAGTTGGAGGCGGGCCGCTCTAAACTGGTCCGTGAACCAGGGTTGAGAGGGCAGCCTACGGCCCCGAGTCAATTTCAGTGGAGCAAAGAGATTGGCTGCGGTCGTCAGAGAGTGAGAGAGGGAAGTCAGAGATGAAGTCTTCTGAGACTCACAGCTTGAGATAATGTGGGCACTAAGTGCCTTCGAATCCACTGAGCGCCACAAGTGTAGGAAGAGCTTAGGGGGGCAAGATTTTACGGAAGGGGGTAGTAGGTAAAAGGGAGCAAGAGACCAGGTGGTGGTCGGACCATGTCACTGGTTCGATCTGACCAAGGCATAACACAGAGTCTTTTGCAAATACCAAATCAAGAGTGCTACCCTGTCCATGGGTAGGAGCCTGCACCAATTGGTGTAAATGCAAGTCCAAGAGTCTATCGAAAAAAGACTTTATTTCAGCAGAGTTGGGCATGTTAAGGTGCAAATTAAAATCACCTAAAATAACAAGATTAGAAAATTGGAGGATCAGATTTGCTGCCAGATCAGCTAGATCTTTCCCAAAGGATCCTATAGGGCCCGGGGGCGATAGAGAAGTAGTAGATGAAAAGTCCAAGAAGGCGTGATAGCACACCGAATAAAGAGAGCTTCCATGTTGAGTGTATGAAGACATGGTAGTTCAGTAACGGTGTACTTTTTATTGAAAATCACAGCAACCCCTCTGCCTCGTTTCGGAGGTGGGCGGTCGTGATGAATTATAAGATAGGAGGGAGGGATTGCTTGAACTACAGCGGGTCCCGAAGTCTGCGTGAGCCAGGTTTCCGTTAGGCACAGAATATCTGGTTTTCTGCTGCTAAGCAGGTCCCAAACCTCCCCCGCATGGGCTGGGAGGGATCGGGTATTCAGTAAACAGAGGGTGGGGGTCTCTTTTATAGGCTCTACGCCATCAACCATAGATGGAGGAGGATGCTTCAACATGGGACTGGGGTGGTTCCAGCCTGCTGGCCAGACGGTATAGTCAGGCGCCAGGGAAAGTAAAAAGCGACGGTCCAGGGGGCCCCTCCGCCCCATCCCGGCACGGACGGGCACAGACGGGCTTGCCTTAAGCGTGCCTTTGAGCGAACGATCCTGCACATAAGTGCACGGGTCGTGTGAAAGCGAGGCAGGGAGGATGAGGCCACGGGCATAGAAAGAGGACTGTAGAAAAGCCCTAGCCCGCCTCCGACTGCCGATAGAAATAAACAAAGTAAAAAGACACCGAGCACTGTGTCTCCTTTGATGTGCTGGTTGTAGTTGTTGGTCATGGAGTGGCAATGCAGGTATGTCCGCCAGCCACGAATTTGCACCAGCAAGTGTGATCATTTTAGTGTAGGAAGGGGTGTGGTGTGTGGGTGTGCTCCTTTTGGGCTTGGCCAGGCTCCAATACCTCCACCTGTGCTGATTGTGTGCACCTGTGGCATTTGGATACATAGTTTGCTTTTAACGTGTGCTCTGCGATGCCGGCATCGCGGGATCCCTAATTACCGCCTTCGAGATGCTGGTAGGTGCATGTCTGCCTGACTTGTAATGTCCTCCTGTTAGCGGCATCCCGGTATTGCCGGTCTAAGGGGGCACGTGCCTGCGCACATGCCGGTACGGAGGGGCAAGTTCTCAGTGGTGGCGCCGATACCGGGATGTCTACTCGGAATAGGACAGAGCAGTAAGCGGTGCCAGTATTCCCTTAGCTGCATCGTTTTTCCATTACCGCAAATCTCGTAATGAGGCCCAATGTCTCGTAAAAATAGTAAAGCGAAATCAAATATCGCTGCAGAGCCCCTAACTATTATGACCAAACGTACGAGTCCAGTGCACGCAGCTGCTAAGCCGTTGCCAGGGTCATCAGATACCGATGAGGACTTGGAGTCTGTGCAAATATGCTCCTTAGAGTATCTGTTCCGCCCCCGATATAGAGGAGCTATTAGAAACATTGCAATCTCTATTTGGCGATAATCCCAAACAGGTAATAGTCAGCAGTGGAAACAGTTCCAATGAAAGAATTGAATTCAAGCTACTCATTTGCCAATACCCCTTTAACATTCACCACAGGTGAAATGACCTTGTTGGGTCTTTCACACCATCTAGACCCAATACATGGTTACTCGAGTGAGTGTGGCAATAATGCCAGTGCTGCGAAAGGGTGTCCGGTCAAATGCTCGAATGCATTTGATCGAATGACAAAATGCTCGAGTCAATGTGACCGAAAACAAAAATGTCGATTTTTTTTTTGAAAAGTACTTTTTTTTGTTGCTCTAATATAGGTATACAAAAAAAAATAAAAAATAAAAAATAGGTATTTTAACACCAAAAACCAGTGTCTGGGGGGGTAACCCGTCCCCTCCCCCCCCCCCAACCCAAAAAAAAAATGAGACCCTTTTTTCGGTCAAATTGACTCGAGCGTATTGTCATTCGATCAAATGCATTCGACCTACAACCCTGCGAAAGTGAATGATACCGCTGATGATAGTCAACTCACCATTAATAACATGATGCTAGTTGAATTAAAAAAGCACTCAAGACTTAAATGAAATTGTGTTGGCACAAACTGCCTGAGCTGTGTAGGAAAATGGCTGTAGAGTTGAGGAGCGACTCTCAGGAGGTTCCTATTAAAACACCCACCCAAATCTTACAGTGTAAAGAACCACTCAGACATCTTGATGAAATTTCAGACTCAGTGGAGGTTGTCGTTATGATTTATGATAATAAAGGCTCCACTGACGATGTACGTTGTAAAGCTCACAGCCTAAAAAATGCCTCCAGCAATACTATGCCCCCTAAAGGTGGGGAACCAAATAAAAGCAAGGAATCTATGCAATATGATGTAAAAATATCTTTTTTTTTAAAAAAAAGAAATAAAACTAAGAAGAAAAAACACCAGTGCCGCCAAAGCCTCAAATGTGTCTTGATGGACATTCATGCGTTGCATGGATCTACATGACGACATTGAGGATTATCAAAAGGATAAGGAAGATAACCTTGATATTGTAAAACGAGGGAAGCCTATTAAAAACCTAGACTCTCATGTGGCTAAACCGCTACAAGGTAGAAAGCTTGATGTCAACACCATGAAGCAAGGTGAATATTCAGAGGGTTCCATAAGTCTGACGAATTAAGAAACTACTGCAAGAATTGATAGGAACCTCAAACTGATGGAACATGGGGTTCTTGATATCTTTGATATATTCAAGAACCCAGATGCACAGTCTCGCTCCAATACCCCCACATCGGTTTGTCCAGAAGTTACTAGACCATCCATCAACCTAAATGATAGAACAGTCATTTGTTTGGATGATTTTAACCCTCTTGCTGAGACAAGTAATATAATGAATATTGGTGATAAAGGAGTTCATTCTGTGCAATCCTGCTCTTGGGTCGAGATTGTAAATTATCTCACCAATAGGTTAACAGCTCTAAATGATGGAAAGAAGGTACTGTTGGCCGTAGGTGGAATAGCAAATGGGTTATCAGAGACTTCAGTAAGCATTCTGATTGAAAACATCCTGAATACAAATTTCAAGAGAAAACTTTATACCAGGAAATGAGGCCTCACAGGTGGGTTTGGTGAAAAATGATGAACCCTATATTGACTAGAACGGAGGCATGTGTCATGGATAATAATATTCATAGGGCAAATAATCAACATGGTGGTAGTACTGTGTGAAGAGAACCAAACACTAAAGAAGGAAGTGTATTTAACCCTCGTTCAGTAATGCCTCCAAGTAAGAGGGAAGGACTGGTGGAGTGTTTGAGGGCACCAGTCTTTCCTAATGAGGAAAGCCTAATACTATATTATGTGTTTTAGGAAGTGGGCCAAAGGGCATTCAATAGGCCATACATCTTAAATATGTTTCGCGACATTAAAGAACTTAGCCTGATTACCTCTGCGGATATACAATTGGTGGATTTGATTCATAATTGTAGGTATGATTATGTTAGGCTGGTAATCCTTTCCCCCTTGGTTAGGGCTCCAATTATGAAGAAGGCTGGATCTTTATAAAAGAGGGGTTTTGACATAATTTCATACGCAGATAATACAAGCAAGAAACATGTAAGCAATGGGAATATGCTAAATACAATTATACAAGAAGTATTAATCCCCAAACAGGACGAGGGATCTTCAATTGTAGCTGAAGCAAGAACGCAATTGAAAGACATGCAGGAATGGCGATGGTTGGCTCTCTCTTTGAGAGAGTCACTTGAGCAGCTAAAATTGGTAAATAAACCTATTTAGCGCCGATAGTAAATACCGGCTTGCATGCTGGAATTCAAGGGGTTGTATGCAACTCGTATCAAACAGTAAACTATGTAAAGCTTTGGACCAGTTCGATTTTATTCTCTTGCAAGAAACCTGGGCCATAGGCAGCTGATGATGGATGGTTTTAGTTGTATTTGTTTACCAGCTAGAAAGGGGGCAAGTGGGAGACCGAGAGGTGGTTTGGCCTTAGCATATCGAAATTATACCTCTATTGTGTTGGAGAATAAATCTATGATCATGGATTGCACTATTTCTGCCAGCTTTAAAATTAACACTAAAGACTCCACTATACCCATTCTGATATTTAATATATATATTGGAAAGCTGCTGAATTATCTGATGCACAGCTATCAAACTTGTTTGATAGTTGAAACCTACGGATAAGTACAGGGCTGGATATTAATCCAAATGGGGCTATCCTGTTGGCTGGGGACCTAAATGCAGACTGTAATCTTTCATCTGACGCTATGCAGTGGCTTGGCTGGAATTTGGTGCGAACTGGGGGTTGCACCCAATGTTTAACATAATGGGGGTCATTCCGAGATTGGAGGTAAGTACCGGGCTTTACCCGCATGGAGCAAACAACGTGTCCGATCTGGTAACAGACCACTAATTGCGGCCTATTACGACATCGCGGGCACAAGCTTTGCGCCATGCCGGTAAAGTACCTAGCGCCATGCCGCAAAAGGGCCCGAAAAAGCCCTTACCGGCATGAAGCGCACCATACTTAATACCGCCATAAAACAAAGTGGAAACAGCGATTTCCGTAAATAACGGAACCCGAAATATCGTCATCGCACAGGAACGGGAAGGAGCGTCGCGGCCATCTTTAAAAACCCAATCCATTGCCATCCTCAACAGGCAGCACCCCTGGGACCATTTTGAACCTTGGGAAAGGCCATCAGAAGCAGCAGGAATGCCAAAAGCACCCAAGAAGACAGCAGACCGGCTTCGCAAGCAGCGATTCAGCCCGGACGAATTGCAGATCATGGTCGACACCCTTGAGGAGCACGCTGACATCGTCTTCAGTGGGGACATGCGCAGAGAGCCGGTGCTCCAGAAGAACAACATCTGGGCACTAGTGGCCCAGAGGGTGAGCGCAGTCGGCACCACCCCCGCACCCCTGAGGACTGCCGCAAGCGGTGGGACGACCTGCGGCTGAGGGTGCGGAGCATCCTCTGCCAACCGCAGCCAGGCACAGGAGACCGGAGGGGGCCCAAGTTCCCCCATGAAACTGATGCCATGGGAGGAGACGTGTGACGCTTGATCGGACAGGAATCAATAGAAGGTGTCGGCAACATGGAGTGTGGGGCACCGTCGTCCGCTGATGGAGGCAAGTGTCCAAAGGCAACACTGCCAATGCCAATTCCATGATATACACTCCCAAGGCCCGGCCAAGGAATCAAAGCATGGTGCCCTCCCCCCCATTAAAATCATGCCGAACCAACTGCGACCCAAGCAAGTTCCAAGTGCAAGGGCATAACGCACATCACACAATGCACGAACTGGCACACCCCATGATGCACACTGTGCAGCTGGTGTGGCCAGTGTGCTAGTCAAACTGTACAGTACCCGGCCAGGATGAGTGACACCGACACCTGCATACCTATTGCACCCATAAATAGAATGTAGTGCTGTTGCATACCCAAATGCCCATAAACCCCAAATGACTGAATATGTGAATGTAGCCATGAATGTAAGTTGCGTCTTAAATCATCACTCATGCCGTCCCTCTCTTCTACCCCCACAGGCAGTGAACATGACAGCGAGGACCACGAGACCAGCTGTCCCACCACCTCCAGGGGCAAAGGCAGGGTCCGCCGCTTCCCAGCCAGGAAGGACACACCTACACCGGCTCCTGCTAGGCCCCTGGAGGGTGCACCACCCCCACCCCTCCCTGCATTGGCGACAGATACATTGTCAACCACAAGGTCCGAGGAGTCCAGCATCGCTGGGGAGGTGGCAGCCACGGCCCCCCTGGAAACCGTGGACAGACCCTTTTCCACCTGTGGAGTGGCAGAGGAGGACACATACTCAGTCGTCCACACCCCAGAGGCCAGCAACTACCCACATGTGTCATGCAGCGACTCAGGGGAGCCAGACACACCTGGCCGATGTGCCAGTGGAGAAGCACAGGAACAAGCCAATCCTGTGCCCAGTCCCCCAGCCGAAGCCCTGTCAGGGCATGGAAGCCCAATCCCCTGCAGGGACGACACCCCATCAGCTGATGTGCAGCACAGCTAACTGCCCTCATCACCGAGGTGATGCAAGACAATCGCCAGGGCAGGGAGGACTGGCGGGAGGAACTAAGGGCAATGCAGCAGGTGGTGATGGACAGCACAAACCGTCTATGTGACGTCCTCGGACGCATTGCTGATGCCCTTTAGGCGGCGCGTTCTTCTCAGCAGGCTCAGCATGAGGACACCCTGTCGACCAGTCACTCAACCCGGATGAGCCCACTGCATCGTTCACTCCGTTCCCAGCGCTGCTGGGACATGGCTCCACCGGCCCCCGGGAGCGCGGAGTAACTTTCATACCTGCCACATGTGGGCTAGATGGACACCATGGGACTACTGTTGGGGAGTTGGGGGTGGAGGGGAGGGTGTGTTGGGGAGTTGGGGGGGAGGGGTCTGAGGGTGTGTTGGGGGGAGGTGGAGGATGGTGGGGTGGTGTAGGGTTTGTTATACACTTATGCACATACAATTTCAATACACCATTTGTGTTGCAAAGGTAAACCAGTGTGGACATTCATCATTGAGCATGTGTATTCTGATATCTGACAGTGCATGGTGTACATGTATCCCCACACCCAGTGCTCTATGTCCCCATGTTATGACACCCTCTGCTGACTTGTGTTTCGGTTTTAATGTCCAATCAATGTTTGCCACACGGCATGGCCCTCCTGCGCATCGGCACCATGATGCTGTCCCTGCCCCTTCCTCCTCCTCCTACCCTTCATCATCATCTGGTGGTAGCAGTCCCATGTCAGGGGACAGGGGCACGTTCCAAGGGATGCACATATTGTGCAGCATTACACATGACATGGGGGGCTTGGACACCTTCTCATTGCTGTAGATGGGTGCCCTACCCGACCGGCAGAGGCAACTTATTCGTGCCTTCAACAGGCCAAGTACCTGCTTAATAACCACACGTGCATGGGTATGGGCAATATTGTAAGCCTCCTCGGGCCTGTTCTGTGGGGTTTCTGAAAAGGTTCCTGAGCCACGGCGTGAAGGGACAGCCACCATCACCTGCATGTGTAGGGAATGAAGGTAAGTGTTTGGACTTTCATGGTGGACAACTGAACTAGTCTTACATGTCAGCAGGTCATTTCTGCCCATACGCACATGTCCATGGATGCATTGACCCCATTCCTGACCCCGCTATGTGTCCTGTGCAATGGAATGATGTAGGGGTAGCATCTTCGAGATGGTCTATGGACTATGGCACGCACATCTTGTAGAACAAGCATCTTTTATGCATGCAGCAGTCTTGGGGTAAGATCCTTGAAGTGCTGTGTACTGGGAGATTCGGTAGTTGGGTGTGTTGGCTGTAGTCAGTAGCATATTCATCATACTGCACTGTACTATGGAGACTTCCAGCACTCCTATGGTTGTGCCGAACCGGTGATGCAGTGTGGTATCCCTGCTGGCCTCAGTTCAATCGACTCCCAGGGATGACTCTCCAGTGTGGTGATATGCTGGAGGCAGCCACATAGTGCATATGCAGTGTGTTTTCCTACATGCCCTTACGGTGTGTGAGGGCCGCCGATGAGTGGTGCATGTGTTGTGGGATGTGGCCTTGTCACCTGTTGGTCATGTAGTGTTAGGTGTGGGCCTTACTTCATCAATGTGGGATTCGGTAGTCATGTGCCGTTTCACTGGCTCTGTGGCACAGTGTTTGGTGGGGTGCACTGGCGTCAACATTTCCACCCGGTTTGAGCATGCAGGCCCCCACCTCATGACACTGATGCACTGCCATGGCACAGTGAGGCAACTCACCAAGCAGCCAGGCACGTCGTCCTGCATGTCGCTCCATGTAGCGAGGTAGCGTGGAGTTCCGCAGGGCCATTGAGTCATGCGTTGATCCTGGATGTCGGCCCCACCCATGTGTGGTGATCTTGCTTGCGTTGCATACCGTCTGCACATTGGTGGAGTGGTATTGCTTGCGGTTGCGCCATCTCCATGCCATGCGGGACCGCTAACTCCACGTCGGTGCAGTCAAGGGCACCTATGCAATTTGGCAAGCCTGCCAGTGCATGGGAGGCAACATTTGTATCGTATATCTCCTGGGTAGTCCATGGTAGGGATTTGTAGTCCCTTGTGTGCTTGAGGAGGTGATCCAGTACTTGGTTCAGTGTCCGTGAAATGAACGGTTGTGCTATGCCATGCATGCGCCCCACTGTGTGCTGGTAGGTGCCTGTGGCATGGAAGTGGAGGACGGACACCACCTTCAGTTGAGGGGGGATGGCGGTGCGTATTTCTATGAGGCTCACTATGTCGTCATGTCTCAGGTCGACTATGGTGGTGATGGTGTCACAGTCAAGCTGGTACAGGGTGTGGATCTGCTCATGGGTTAGGTTGAGGGACTGGACCCGATGCGTGGGATTGGGGGCTGCCGGGTTGGTAACAGTGGCTGCAAAGGTGGTGCATGCTGGGCCTGTCTCACCCTCCTTCTCCTCCTGTGTCTCCTCTGTGGTGGACCCTGGTGTTGTAGTTGAGGCCTTGCAAGCAGGGCCTCCTGCTTCAGTAATGCTACCACTATTGGTATAATCTTGGTGTGTGGGTGTGATCCTTTTCTGCTGTGGCAGACTCCATTGCCTACAGCTGTGCTGATTGTGTGCACCTGGGGCTCTGGGAACCACTGCTCAGGGTTCTTAACACCTTCTCTGAGATGCCTGTATGTACTCCATGCCAGTAAGGTACTTTACGGGCTTCAGGAGGCCGTTATTTACATGTGCGCATTACTTGTGATCAGCTCCGGTTTACGCCATGCTGCTAATATCGGCATGGCGTGTCGTGTGCGCGACCCAAGACCGCTATTTACTGCATCGTACTTTATGGTACCGTAAATAGCGGTCTGGTTGGTCAGAATAGCCCGTAGCGGTAAACAATGCCGGTAATCCATTACCGGCATCGTTTTTCCCTTCGCTCCAACCTCTGATTGACCCCCAATGCCTACTTGGCATGCAAGAGGAATAAGCTCTACAATAGATAACATTTTTGTGAGTGAACATCTTGAGGGTGGCATGCGCAATCTGAAAGTAGAGTGCTTTCCTGAAAGTGATCATGCGTTGTTGTCTATTTGTTTACCATGGGAAAAGTTGGTAAAAAGATGTGGTTTGGTTTACAGAGAATGTAGAAGTGAATAGTTCTGGTACACGTGTCAAATGGACCTCTCATAAATTTGCGTATCTTAATTCTATGATGTGATAATCAAGGTTAAACAATGCAAACAAACAATCTTATGAAAACTGGGTTATAGCCTATAGAGCTGCAATTGCCCAAAAAGATGGAGAACAAATGATTTGGGCGATGAAAGGGTCTAACTCTCGTGAATATTGGTCCATCATAAAGAGTACGGAAACGAGTCAGATTCAACTGACGAATCAGATTGATCCAATAGTATGGACAGATTACTTTGAGAGTTTATATAAGAAGCCGTTGGCTGAGTTTAAAATAATTCAAGACAACGATTTGTTATGGTCTCTGGATACTTGATAATCTAAATCGACTATCACCCCAATCCAAATCACCTGTCATTTGCAAATTTTAAAAATAACGCTACTATGTGGGCTATTCTCCTTGACATATTGTTTACGGATATCTGTAAAATTAGGAGGACACCAGTGTCATGGAAAATGTCATATGTGCTGCTAATATTTAAGAAGGGCAACCGATTGTGTCCAAAAAACTATTGTCCCATTACACTGATGAATGTGGAGTCTAAAATATTTGCAGCAATTGTCTTGGAGAATTTGTCCTTATGGATTGATGAGTATTCCATTTTTGACTGCAGACAGATTGGTTTTCGGAGAGCAATGGGGACGGATGTGGGGGGCTATTGATGTCCCAACTACAGAGTTTAGCTAAAACACAACTCGCAGACCCTTTATATATAGCCTCAATGGATTTAACAATGGCGTTTGATCTAGTTGATAGGCCCACCTTATGGAAAACCATGTATGATTTGGGGATTGATAGAGGTCTGCTTGACATAATAATATATCTGTACTCGGACACAGTGATGAGATTGAGGTTGACCAATAAGTATCTCTTATCAAATTTAATAACAACGTACAATGGTTTGAAGCAAGGGTGTAGAGTTGTGGCTTCCTTTTTAACCTATATGTTACCCAAGCTGGCAGTGCATTAAATAAGAGTGGTTTAATTGCCCCATAAAATTGGAGGATTGTCTGTAAAAAGGGTCACCTATGAAGAGGATTTCTTGCTATTCGATTGCACGAAGATTGGTCTCCAAAGACTGATTGTATCGTTTGAGAAATTTATTGTGGAAAGAAAACGGACTATAAATCCTAGTAAAACAGTTATATATTGTGTTGGTCAGAAAACTATTAGACCCTCAACTCTTTCGCATGTATTTATCAAAAATATTCTTTTAATGAAAGCTAAGGAATCAGTAAACCAAATTAGGGCCATTGAAAGGAAATGTGGGAAATTTACATTAGCTCCCTGTATTCAATTTTACCGCTTAAAAGGTGATACCTACATTATCTTATGGTTTGGAGTTCTTACCTTAAGCCCTGACGCCATTCCTGAAAACATTAGAAACTCTAATTTGGCAAAACATATTGGGCCTCATTACGAGTAGCGCAGTAAAAACAGGGTCATTACCGGCATGGAGGTATGAGCAGGTCCGTGCTCGTATGACGCTGCTAATAGCTGGTGATTACGAGTGCGCAAGCACGCGCAAACCCCCCCATGCCGGTAATGGCCATACCGGCATGCCGCTAAAGGCCCTCCAAACCACCCGATAGCGCCATCACGGGACACGCCGATACCGCCACCGCCTAAGAGGAACCGCTTAATACCGACCCGGTAATAACATGCTAATACCAGGCTCGTAATACCGGACTCGGAAGTAACGTCATCGGGTTGGAATGGGAAATGCACCGGTGGCCATCTTTAAAAACACAATCCATTGCAATCCTCCCAAACCAACAGTTGTTCACAGGAGAGACCAGTGGCAATACCTACACCATGTCCAAGGCAACCTGGAAGACCACTCCCCGCCTGCGGAAAAAGCGCTTTTCTGATGCTGAATTGAACATGCTTGCGGAGACCCTTGCCGCACATGCTGATTTGATCAAAGGTCAGAACCTGAAGCGAGAGGTGCAGCTCCGGAAGGAGGAGATCTGGCAGAAGGTAGCCCGCATTGTCTCCGCTGTTGGAACCACCCCACTGACAGTCAAAGACTGCAAGAAGAGGTGGGATGACCTCCGCCTCAGGGTCCGTAACATCCTTACAAGCAACAGGAGGCAGGCCATGGCCACAGGCGGGGGTCCCCACTCTCCTCCCAGGTGGTCAGTTTGGGAGGAGACGGCAAGTACCTTCATCAATCCGGAGTCCATTGAGGGATTTGGGGAGATGGAGGCGGGTGCGGCAACATCCGCAGAAGGAGGTGAGTGACCCTGCAGAACCCTGCAGGGGAAACCATGATGTAGCACAAGTGATGTGGAAGAGAGTCTAGGCAAGGCAATGCATGTCCCAAAACCCACATGAACATATTCAAGTCCAGATGGAGGGCCAAACCCTGCCACAATGAAATGCATGCTGAGTGCCAATCCCATTACCAACACACAGCCAACACACATGGACCGTGCCCATGTAATACATCACACAAACCCCAATACAATGGCATGCCACCTGCCATGCAGCAAATGCCAAAATGCACCCTCATACTACCCTGTGTGACACACCTGTAAGACATGAATGCATGATTAATGAAATACTCCACAGCACCATAGAATGCATCTAGCATATAACACCATCACTGATGCCCTGCATCTCTTCTACCCCCCCCAGGCACCGATGGAGAAGATGCCAACCAGGATACCACCACGAGGGCATCCACGTCCCTGCCACAGAAAAGGGCAACCGACACCACCACCTCTTAGGCAGCCTCACAGCCCACACCTACAGCCAATGCGCCTGACACAGTCGACACCCAGCTGCCAACACCTACACCACTGGAAGGCGAGGCCCTAGAAGCACTGGCCACCACCGAAGATGGCTTGGAGGAGTATGTGGACCAGGAAGGAGTCATGGATGTGGCACGCACCCCAAGCCCCGTGTCCACCCCTCCACCCCAAAATCAGCCCTCACCCACCTACAGCAGTGCACGATTCCGACCCGAGACCCTTCCACGAGGACAGCACTGATAATGCAGGCCCCGTGACAGCACCCCCGACCACTCCTGCTCCCACCAACAGCCTTGAGGTACGGCTGGTGGGGGTGGAGGCCCGACAGGAGTCGATGTTGGAGCTGCTGCGCCAATACATCGCGGATGGCGAGGACACCAAGCGGGAGATCGCCACAGCCATAGCGGGGACCACAGCCGCCGTAACAGCCAACACAGCCGCAGTCAATGCCTCGGCAGTGCTGATGAGACTGTCTGGGGGCCATCATACAGGTACTGACATCCATCTTGCTGCACATGCAGCGGCCACGACTTGCAGCCGGCGTGGAAATCCCCTCCAATTCCTCATCAGCCACCACATCTGCTTCCTCTGTCCCCACCAGCCCTGTGCGTCCTACGAGAAGGAGTGCGAGGCACACTGAAATGCTGCCCCCGGACCGCAAGAAGTCCCGCAAATAGTGTGGGAGAACAATGGGAGTGGCTCACATGGTGTTGGAGGTGAATGGGAGCATTAGGGGGAGTTTACTGGAGGGGGTTTGGGAGTTCACTGGAGGGGTTTCAGGGGTGGGGGGGGGTTTGTCACATTTTTGCAGTTTGATTCAATACACCCGTTGTGTGATAAAACATTTAATGCCAGGACATTGTTAATTTCGTGTGTATCCATTTAATGTATGACAGTGTTCAGTGCCCAACTCCCAACATTCCCTGTGTGCATGTCCACATGGACCCAGTGTGTTACTGACACATGTCTATCAAAGTCCCTGTGGTTCAGAAGTATTCATGAATCAGTGATTGGCGTACTGCATGGCCATCCTGTGCATCACATGTTGGCAGGGGTGCTGCTTCACCTCAGTCTCCATCCTCACCCGGTGCATGAATGTCAATGTCAGATGGCAGTGGTACATTTCTCCGAACCACATGTTGTGCAGCATGACACAGGCCATGGTGATCTTTGCCACCTTCTCAGGCCTATAAAGGAGTGCTCCACCAGACCTGCCTAGGCAGCGGAACCGCGCCTTCAACAGGCCAAAGGTCTGCTCAATCACAACACGGTATGGGTGTGAACCCGATTGTACTCCTCTTCATGGCTGTTCCGTGGGTTCTGCACAGGGGTCAGTAGCCACGGGTTCAAGGGATATCCTCCATCACCTGCAAGCAAATACAAATGTGTGTCACTCTGAGCTGCAACCTTCAGAATGCACAGTCATGCCCGCAGCTATTTGGTGTGGACATGCACATGTCCCTGTACGCATGCACAAATATTATCTAGATGTATTCTATACTGCTATGAGGTGTGGTAGTCTGGATGGCCTTCAATAGATGATGCAGGGTGAAATAATGCATGCTGAGGCTAATGTACTGTGGTAGTACGACAATGTTTTGCCTCACATTTATGCTTTGTATGCTACACTGTGCATGGTCACACTAGCCACATTGGCACAGTTGCGATCCTGTTTAGTCATGCATTGCTTGACATACACATGGTGGGCAGGTTGTGCATCTTACATGTGGTCATTGATATGCGTAAATGGTCAGATGTGTGCCAATGATGTATAATGTTGGGTTGGGAGGTTCAGGTCAGGTGTTGTTAGCTCTGCATGCATTCTCCACTCACAGTCCATTCCCACCCAGGTGGAGTACGCACCCCCCCCCTTTCCCACCCAGGTGGAATATGCATCCCAACACATCACTACCCCGATGCACTGCCATGGGCCAGTCAGGCAACTCACCAAGCAGCCAGGCACGTGGTCCAGCATGTTGCTCCATGTGACGGGATAGCGTGGAGTTAGGCAGCACCATGGCATCATGTGTTGATCCGGGAAATCGGGTGCAGCAATGTGCGATCTTGCTGGAGTCACATACCATCTGCACATTGATGGAGTGGTATAGCGTGCGATTGCGATACACCACCTCTACCGCATGGGGGACTACCAATTCTACATGGGTGCAGTCGAGGGCACCAACACAATTGGGAATGCCTGCCAGTGCATGGAAGCCTACTTTGATGTCACCCATCCCCTGGGCAGTCCGTGGTAGGGATATATGTGGGTGCTAGCTTGCTTCAGGAGGGCATCCAGCACTTGGTTCAGCATGCATGAAAATAGTGGTTGCGAAATGCCATGCAGCTGGCCCACTGTGTGCTGGTAGGTGCCTGTGGCCAGGAAGTGGAACACAGACACCACCTTTAGTAGCAGGGGGACGGCAGTGCGCTTTTCTATCAGGCTGACAATGTTATTGTGTATCATGTCCACTATGGTGGTGATGGTGTCCCGGTCCAACCGGTACAGGGTGTGGATCTGCTCAGGGGTTAGATTGAATGGACTGGGTCTGATGCGAGGGATTGGTGGCTGCCTACGAGGAACTACTGGCTGCACTGGTGGTAAATGCTGGGCCTGTCTCACCCACCTGCGTCTCCTCTGTGCTGCCTGTTGTTGCTGCTGTAGTAGTTGTAGTTGCTGCTGTTACTGTACTTGTAGCCGTATTGGCATGTCCTCCGGTGCGATGATTGCAACAGCTAGTGGTAGCATTTTGGTGTAGGAAGGGGTGTGGTGTGTGGGTGTACTGCTTTTATACTGGGCCAGACTCCATTGAGTTCACCTGTGGTGATTGTGTGCAACTGCGGCAGTTGGCTTGATTGCTAATTGCTGTTTACGAGTGGTCCGCAATGCCTGTATGGCTGTCATTGTGCAGCCCCTGATTGCCGCCTTTGGGATGCTGGTATTTGCATGCCCGTGTGGGTTGTGATGTCCTCCAATTACCGGCATGCCGGTATTTGCTCCCCGAAGGGGCGCGTGAACGCGCCCATGCAGGTATGAGGGGGCACGGTAGGGCGGTGCCGGTATTGGTGGGTTGTCGGTTCGTAAAGACCCAGACCCGTTAACGATGCCGCTATTACCATTCCGCCTTCCTTTTTTCATTAGCTCCATTCTCGTAATGAGGCTCATTGTATTTTATTCCAAAAATATGTTCCGTTTGAGATGATTTTTTACGAATTAGGGCTGTTATCGCTTAAAAGTACAACGTACGTGAAAAAGTTAGCCCTGCTTAGAAAATGTTTAGTGTCTGAAAAAGACTCAATGTATTACTTTCTAAATGAAGATTTGAAAGGACATTTTTGGAGTTCTTTGAAAATTGTGGGCCATGAGCATTATCAAATGTGGGGCTCTCAATTAACACTGATTAAGAATTCAGGAATGGTGAAAGAAACTGTAAAAGCTTATGACTGGATCGAAAACAATGCCGTTTTAAATTCTAATGTGCACTCTCAAGCCATCTCATTCTGGAAGTGGACCCCAAATCCAGAGAAATATTTAGTTAGATATCCCTCACGGTCCTTCATAAATAGGACCATGCATTTTAGGTTCAATGTGTTACATACCTATGAGATTCAGAATATAAGAGCTAAGAGTGGGAAGGTGTTAAAACACTGTGGCTTCTGTAAGACTGTAGGCATGATCGAGTCATTAATGCATCTCCTACTAATATGTCCTAATTTGTTACCAAAAATAATTGAATATTTGCGCAGTTTGTCTCTGAAACCTCTGTTTAAAGAGATAAGCTCTGGTGTGAAATGCTGCATGGAAACAATGCATTCTTGTATAATATTTGCCATGTTGAATGAGTTGGGTAAATAATTAAGTCCTTTATGATCATTTTACCGTAATCATAAATTATTTATATGAATGTTTAAAGCCATCTAGGCGCATGATTGGTTGGTAATTTGTTTCTCTCAGAACTGTGATCTAATGAAATAAGGGCAATGTACTGATGAAGAACATCTCATGACGAATGAGTAGTGTAAAGAATTAGGTCAAACATGACAGCTTACAGAACGATATGTATAATCAAAGGAGGTCGTGAAAAAGACAGGAAAACTATTGGGTTGAAATTTTATTTATTTCCTTTAACAATCTTAGTAATGTTTTTAATGACTTGGTATGTATTTTGCTGTAATTGTAATTGCTTTGAATTAATTGTGAAATTTGAAATTTAATTCTTAATTTTGTAGAGGTTTATATAAACCAAAACAATAAAGGAAAAAAAAAATTAGACATAACTGGGCTCAAAAGCAGTAGCATAGATCGAGAAGGTGGTAGTAGAGTGCGTGCCAGACTTTCTTTTAATTCCTTAGTGACCTTGTTGATGAAAGATGAAACAACCTTTATCAAATATGCCGCTTGTAAAACTTCCTCATTGTTCCATTTAGATCGTCGTTCTGAACTTGAAAAGAAGGATCAGCGTTGTATGAAAAACAGAGTATTAGAATTTATATCAGCACTCGAAACTAGGAACAGACTGAGGCGCTGTGAGAAAAGAAGCTGCGTAGGCCGCAGCCCACGCGTCACTGTAGGAAGGCTCTCCGAGGCGGCCGCAACGAGAGCCAGCAGGCAACCGCACGGAGCACAAGCTGCGCGGGCTGCAGAGAAGGAGAAAAAGTTGTCTCCTCGATAAGGGCAATGGATGTAGATGCAGGGCTTCTATTGAGCGAAGGTAGGGGGGGAAAAAGACGGAAAAGAATATAAATATGCCTCAATTCATTTACTGGGAGACGGAGCAGACAGTTGAGGCGGCTATCTTCCGTGGCGCGAGACGCCCTATACATAATCGGTTTTGAGGAAAGAAACGTGTCGGGTTGAGTGTGGTCGATTAAGTTTGATTGAGAGAATGATGATAATTGATTTGAATGAGTGAAGTTGAGAATAATTTGTTTTATTATTAACTTGTGTTTATTTAGCATTTACCACCTGAATTAAGGTAGTGCTATTGTATACCTCTACCATTGCTTTTTAACTAGAACTGTATGTTCAATGTTTAATTGCTTACTGTTTGACATTTTTTTATATTTTTTGTCTTTGAAGATGATTTCTTCAGTTTTACATATTAATAACATTTTTTGATTTTAACAAGACTGGTGGTAGGTTTAATTCTAAGGGACTACCAGTGACGCTCAATAATTGAGCGCTCTTTCTGCTCAAGAGGACACGGTATCCTATTCTGAAATTGACTGCTGCCTACAAACCTTTTTGTGCTAGTTTAAGGTTTGAAACCTACCCTGAGGGTTTGTGCTTGTAGAGCAGGGTAATCTTTTCCTCAAACCTCCTCCAGTGTCTTTTAGTGACCCACAAACACATGACCACGCCTACAACCATGCCCACAGGTGGGACAGGAACATGCACAGAAGGCACCAGGCACAATTCCGGTGTCTAGATCGCACTGGAGGGGCCCCGATGTATGCACCAGACATAGTAGGGAAAATTGTAGTGGTGTGTGCAATGCTCTACAACATTTGCCTCAGGAGGAATGTGCCCTTACCCCCCCCCCATCCTCCTGACACGCAACACCCAGGGGAAGAAAGAAGATGACCATGTGGTGGGAGCCAGAGCAGGCACACACAGGGATGAAGTGAGGGAAGGGAGGCTGACCCGGCAGGCACTGATGGACAATTATTTTTAGCACAGTGACCTGACCCAGTACACAACAAGCACAAGTACACAATCACGAATGTCATTCCATTTTTTTTTTTTTAGTTCAACAGGCTTTAATGTGACCGTCTAAACCCATCCTTCCTCCCACTACCCACCACCAACACCCCAGCACACTATCCCACCTCCCCTCACCCAACGACAGGTCCGTATGGAGCACACTCGGGTCAACAGTATGCATGGCGGTCATAAAGGCCGTGCCCCCCTTTCCCAGAGCCCCAGCATCAGAGCTCGGACCTCCGCCTAGGTGTACCCTGTTGGGATTCCTCTGTGTGGGTGGTGGAGGATGTCACGCGCCTTGCCAGCTGGTGCTTATGGAATGAATGGAGGACTTTCCTCACATAGATCTGGCTCATCATGTTTCGCACGTTCTGGGGTGCAGTCTAGTCTTTTGCAACATGGCCACCGCTGGGAGGTTTTTAGCTCCATTCTTCCGGCGGTCAGCGCATTGAAACCCAATTGCCTTCCCTGTTGGGTTATACACTCATTATTTTCTATTGCTCTCTATGGAGCTTTGCTAACTTTGGCCTCTCCTCGCTGCACCGGCTCTCTTGCCACGCATGGAGTAGCATCTCTCCTCGCTGTTCTCTTGCTTCTTTTCTCCCTTCCTTGGCTTCCTCCTAGGCGGTTCCCTCCTTGGCCATCCGGGCTCCTCTCAAGGTTCCTACCTTCTTTCTTGGTTCGAATTTCTCCCAGGTATTTTTCTTGCTCCTTTGCCCCCCTCCTCCCCCTTTACCTCTTCTTGTCCTGGCTTGCGGCTACCAGTTTACTGGTTGCCGTGGTCACCTCCTGAGTCCTCTTGTCACGTGGTCCGCTTCCAGGGTCTCCAATTCTTTTACCACTTCACCCCCCACTGATCACGGAGTCCTCTTTGGTCACCAGACCCGAGCCTGCCTTCCTTTTAGACGCCATTCCCGGAATGAAGACGCTGTTCGAACTCACTCAAGCCTGTCACCTGGTTACTTCTACATCAGGACTTCAGGGTTTTTTATGCCTGCAGTGGCTTTTTCCCCCCTCTTGTGGTTGCTCCGAGAGAGGGGCCACAGGCCCGCTAGTTTGGTAAGCGATCACTGTAGCTTCCTTTCGGTGTAGACCCGATCTGCATAAAAAAAGGACTACCGGACCAGGGGCAGAAAGAAGAAATCACAGCCAAGCTCCAGTACTTCAGGAAGAAGTGTTCTCTGATTTTGGTGAAGATCCGAGGGAGGTTCACAGTTTGCTGCTCTGATGGCCTGCACATGCTCGTTGTTGGCAGTGGCAAGGCCCTCCATGTGGTGCTCTGGCGTGCCTCCATGGCACCGGGGCGCTCCATTACAGGACTTGGCTCAAATGGACTTTCCTACTTTAACATTTCAGGTGAAAGGGTTTTTTCAAACCTTTTTAAACCCACCATAACTTTCTTGGTAATGAGGATATACGGGATACATAACTCACCGTAATCGTATTTCTGATGCTGGTTTCTGCTTAGATTCACATGCTATGCATAGGCTGACATCTAGTGGAAGCTGTGGAGCATTACAGAAAACGGACATTGATGGGGCACGCCATTAATACTATCCCTAGTGTGAAGTCTGCTGTACCCATGGTTCTTCACGCATCAAGGTCCCTCAGATTGTTTCTGTCATGAGGTTGCGTGAAGTATAGTGTGAGTGCAGGTGTAGTAAAGCAGATTATACATCAGATAAAGCCCAGAAACATCCATGCACCTTCTACTCCCGGGGAGGAAGGGTGGGCGCATGTGAATCTAAGCAGATACAAGCATCAGAACTACGATTACGGTGAGTACTGTATCCCTTCTGAGGCTTGTGGAATCTGCTTAGATCACATGCTATGCATAGATTAGCGAGCAGTGTTTGAAGAAGGTGGTGGGTTGTGAGAAGGTACAGCGGCAAATAGATGTTTTACCACTGCTTGTCCCACCTGGGAATCTGCTTTAGAGCGAGTATCAATGCAGTAATGGTGAGTAAAAGTATGTACTGAGCTCCATGAAGCCGCTTTGCAAAATGCATCCAGCGGGGCATTTGCGATAAAAGCAAAAGTAGCTCCTGTACACCTAGTGGACTGATCTCTTTGTTTAAAAAGGCAGTGTTCTGCTTGAGAGAGAGTAGCAGAGCTGTACACATCCGACAATCCATCTGGAGATGGTGTTTTTGGGAAATGCGCTCTCCTTCCCTGCTTGGACCTATAGAGACAAACAGTTTGTCTAGTTTTCTTTACATAGTTAAGGACCGCCCTCTGAACAATTAGTGTATGGAGTTTCTTCTCAGCTGAGCTTGTTGGGATTTGAAAGAAAGCTGGTAGTTCGATGGCCTGATTGACATGGTATTGAGAACGCACCATAGGTTTTCACCCAAGTTAATTTCCAAGTTCTAATTTGTCTTTGTGGATCACAAAGAACGGATTTTGCACTGACAATGCTTGCAGTTCACGGACTCGCCTTATGGAGGCGATCGCCACCAAGAAAGCGGTTTTATACGCGAGGTGTTATAGGCTTGATTTATGCATAGGGTCAAAGCGTTGTCCCATGAGCTTTGCAAGTACTACATTGAGGTCCCAACCTGGCGGTGGGTTTGAAATAGGAGGATGGAGTCTTTTCACCCCCTCCATTAATGAATTAGTAACAGGGATTTTCCACCATGACACCTTACTCTGAGAAGTGGTGTATGCGGATAGAGCCGCCAGGTGAACCTCTAAGGAGTTAAATACTAGCCCTGAGACTAGTAAGTGTAGCATGTAATGAAGAATGATGATGGAGTACATTCTATTGGGTTTATTTGTTTTGACTGGCACCAAATTACAAATCTTCTCCACTTGTTAAAATAACAGTGTCTGGTGTTTGGTTTATGTGCCTCTGAGGATTTCCATACATCTTTGAGGTAGATTTAGATGTCCAAACTCTAGGACTTCAGGAGTCAAGCTGCCAAGTTCATAGAGTGAGGTTGATGGTTTAATTTGGTCTCCCCCGTGCTGAGTGAGCATGTTGAACGGGCACAGGATTTTGATCGGGTCAAACATCGCCAGTTTGCGCAGAAGTGGATACCAAGGTTGCCTAGCAACATAGTAGCAACTAGGATTAATGCCATTTGTTCCTTGTGAATCTTGTTTATCACTTTGCTCATTAGTGGAGTTGGGGGGAAAGCGTAGGCAAATTTCCCTGACCAACTCATGCACAGGGTGATTCCCCCTTGATTCGTGTTGGGGAAATCTGGACGTGAAGTCTGGGCATTGTTTGTTTTCTCTTATTGTGAACAAGTCTAGCGAGGGGTAGCCCTACTGAGTGAAAATGTAATCTACAATGGTTTTGTTAAACTGACACTCGTGCTCTTCTGGCATAGGATCTCTGCTTAGTGAGTCCGCCAGAGTATTGAGTTCCCTTGAGTTGAGATGTTAAGAACATGTCCTGCTCGATTGCCCACTTCCATATTTTCTGTGCTAGCCTGGAAAGATATGGAGAATGTGTGCCCCCCTGCTTGTTTATATAGAACATTGCAGTGGTGCGGTCTTGGAGGATTTGTAATGATTGATTTGTCAGTTGTGCTTCGAAGGCTTGAAGCGCTTTGAGCACTGCTAGTAGTTACAGCAGACTGATGTGGTTCTGTGCTGTGATTTGTGTCCACAGACCATGTGCTGTGAGATGAAGGTGATGGGCCCCCAACCCGGTGAGGGATGCATCTGTTGTAAGAACTGCTTGCACCGCCGGGTTGTGGAAGGGTTTTAACTTCAAAAGATTCTCCTTCGTCCACAAGCGTAGAGCTTGTACTAGGGTTGGCGAAACCACCACTAGATCACCTCAATGACCGCTTGCCTGAGACCACTGTTTCGCCAACCACTCTTGCATTGGGTGCATGCACCATAGTGCATGTGGGACCAGGTAAATGAATGATGCCATCATCCTGAGCAAGCGCATTGTTTTGCAAACGGTTATCTGGTGGCCGGCTACATACTCGGGTATTTGCAGCATTAGGTTCTGTACTCTTTCCTTTGATGGAAAGACTAGACCCTCTTCTGTTTTTATGACAGCTCCTAAGAACTGTTTGGTCTTCTTTGGTACAAGGCTTGACACTTTTTCCCTTTGAGGACCCAATTGGAAAAGTAGATCGATTGTTCTTTGGGTATTTTGCTTGCAAATTTGAGGAATTTCCTCTGATCAGCCAGTCGTCCAGGAAAGGGTACTGGGATTGACTCTGCGTAGGTGCGCCGACACCACCGCCAGTACCTCAGGGAATACCGTTGGAGATGATGCTATGCCGAAGGGCAGCACCTTCAATTGGTAGTGTTTTGCTATCTTGAAACGCAAGAATCTTCTGTGCGCTGGGAACAATGAAATATGAAAGTATGCATCTTTCATATCCAATGTTGCCATGTAGTCCCCCCGCTTTAGCAGTGGGATTACTTGCTGTAGCGTTGTCATGCAGAATTTCTGTGGCTTGACACGGGTGTTTGCAGGGCGCAGATCTAAGACGGGGCACAGCTTGAGATCTTTTTTCGGTACAAGGCAGTACATTGGATACCAGGGTTCACCTGGCTCAGCGGGACGACTTCTAACGCGTCCTTTAATAGCAGTGCTGCCACCTCTTCCAATAGGATGCACTGCTCTTCGGAGGTGTTCCTTTGTCTTGGGGGTCAGTTGGCGAGTTGCTGTAGCAGTTCTATACAATAACCGTCCGCTACGGTTGAAAGTACCCACTTGTCTGAGGTGATTTCCTCCCATACGTGGGTTAAGTATGATAGGAGCAGTCCTACTGGAGTGCCATGGGAGGGTACCTGTAGCGGGCGGTCATTGTTAGGGGGTGTTAAGCTGCCTCTGGAAGAGGAGGATCTACCCCTGCCGCAAGATCTTTCTGTCCCCTTTGAAAAACTTGCAAAGACTACCCCTGTGGTGAGCCCCAGGATGAGCTCTGGTTGTAACCTGACCCCTGTTGTGATTTTTGCCCCCTGAATCAGCAAAAAATAATAAACTCCTCTTTCACTTGGGGGGTTGATTAGTAAGTTTGCACAGTGACTTTAAGGTATCATACTGCCTTGCCGAACAAAACATTTGTTTCTATTTGCATATTAAGAAGAGTAGCATGTGTCAAGTTTAAAGCCATGCGTGGCATTTGATATGCGTGCCCTCTGCTATTATCCTCCCGCATTATCTAGATGCATGCATATACATTATTCTTATATGCATATACATATATGTATATGCATATACATTATTCTTGAGAATGCAGTTTGCAACAGCTTTCCCTTCTGCAAAGGAGAGAGTGAGTTGTGATTTAAGGGGCTCTGGGGCAGACGCTATCTGTTTGGCCAATTCGTCCCACTTATGGCAGTTGTAGCTGGCCAGTAGGGTGGTGTTATTGGCAATCCTCGACTGGTAGGCTGCCGAGGAGGCCAACCCAAAGTAGGATTTTTGTTGCTTTCTTTGTGTGAGGGCACTTCTGAAGATGCTAGAGGTGGTAGCGCTCTTTTTCTAGTGGTTGTAACCACCAATGATTCAGGTTTTAATTGACCCCTGATGTAAAGGGGGTCTGAGGGAGCTGGTTGGAAGACATTTTGAATGCGCAGGTTTACAGTCTGTTAAGTTTGGGGTTACTAAGGAGGGTTGAATTTGCCTCTGTACAGATTGTTGAAAACATCTTGGGGACAAAAAGTCTGCTACCCAATTAATTCCAATTCTCCAAAGTCTTTGTCTACCTGGGTTTCCTGTGTATCTATACTGAAATGTTCTGCTGCTTTATGGAGCATATTATATTGAATTTGATGGTCAACTGGTGAGTCTGCCACTACTGGGTCTGAATGATCCAGCGACGTAGGACGACGATAAACTGGTCTACATCCCCCATCTCCCCTTGCTCTTCAGTGTCCGTGTATGCTCCGGTGTCCTGGAAGTCCTGAGTGGAGTCGTAGTAAGAAAGCTGCCCTGGGTCCAGCTCAGATATTTTATTGTATCTGTACAGGCTCTTTTGGCGGGTGGGGGGGTTGTGTATGTGTGGCCCGACTAGCTGGTGGAGTGCCCTGAAGGTTTACTAAAACCTCTGGGTGATTGTCAAAGAAATTGGCTAATGAGGACATACGTCTCATGACCATATCAATTTCTTCTGCATACCACTGGGATGAACTTGGGACAATTAATGGGGTAGGAGGGGTGGGTGTTGGCTCAATTGCAGGGTGTTTCCTGTGCCTCATAGCCCCTGAATGGTCACCTCCCCATGGGTCATAGTCCCCAAACTAAAGCCCTCGTTGTGCTTAGAGGATTTGTAGTGCAAGTCTTTCCAGGGAAATTTTCGATTGCAAGATGGCCAAAATTTAAATGGTGTATTCTCCATTGTTTATGCGGAAGGCAGCCTAGCAAATAAGAAAGGGAAATGTGCATTCTCTTGGGGAAAACCAAGAAATGAACCACCCCCCACTCACCCTACTGTAAATGTTGAGGCCCGAAGTGGCTGACCGAGGCAGTCTGAAGAGTTTGTCGAGCGAGTTGAGCAGCCTTCGACGAAGGTAGTCCTCAAAGTCGTCGCCGAAGTTCTTCTAGGACAACAGCTAAGAAAAGATAGTAAGAGTAAACTAGATTTAATTAATTTTTGTAAATAATGGCGATTGCCAGAAGGAACTCTGCTTTGAGCGACCGACCATGGCGTAAAAATATAATCTGAGGGACCTTGACGCGTGAAGCACCATGGATACAGTGGATGTCACACTAGGGATAGTATTACTGGCACGGCCGGTCAACGTCCCTTTTTAAATTTCGAAAACTGTAATAACTTCAGCTTCCACTAGATGGCGGCCTATGCATAGCATGTGATCAAGCCTCAGAAAGAAATATGCAATATATACATAGTTCGTTAAAACCGGTACAGCGCTAACTCCTATGGCAGAAGCTGCATAGTTGAGGAATTCCCCGGGTCAGCTCAAAATGATTATAGCCTTACATACTCACACCAGAGTTAAAGTGAGATTGTCCCTGTCTGGGGAGGTAACCAACTATTTGCAGACTTTAGTAGGTCTGAAACAGGGGTGGATTTAAGCCCCCACTTTGTTTAATCTCAATCGTGCTGACTTTTCAACTGAATTCTGACCAACAAAGCATATCCTCCCAGACTGGGAATTTTCACGAATTCAGTGGTTTGGGTATTGTGACGAATCCCAGGTCGTCACTGCTTCCGAAAGGGGAGCCCCTTCCCATGGTGCCAGGGCGGAGGCCGCTACCCGATAGTCCCCCTCGGGTGGTACTCGGCAGGTGGATCTCATGGAAGGGGAAGCCCTCTTTGGAACCAGTGATGACCACACTGGGAGAACAGAGCACCCCCACCAAACACATTGGGCCTCATTACACGGTAGGCGGTAACAGTCCTTAATGAGCATCATTCGACAGCGCCAGGAAGACCTAACTGCGCTGGTTGGCCAGCATGTTGGCGAGGATGCCCTGGCGAGGGAGGAGTACAGGGAACATGCCAAGGACATTAAACAAGCCATTGAAGCCAGCACCAACCGCATTTGCGAAGAATTATCAGCTGTGAGGCAGGTCCTCACATGCATCGCAGACGCTATGGATAGGCAGAACCCCGCCCAGGGACCGGACCAACCGAGCACCACCTCCCCTGCCAGCTCAAGGCAGACCAGCCCCCTGCGCATGTCCATGCGGCGCACAAACTTGCAACCACCCAATGCTGGCAGAGGAGGGCGGAAGTAGGGCCAGCCTGATGTTGGTGACTCGTGTACTGTAATGCTGCACTGATGTGCAAGCCATGTTTGGGGGAATTGTGGGGGGAGGTGGGAAAGGGTATATGGGGGAGGGGGAAGGGTGTTTGGGGGTGTTTTGGGGGGAGGGGGAAAGGGTGCTTGTGGTGTAGGGTCCATGCACTTCATATTATTACTAAACTTAATACACACTTGTGTCATGACGAATCACATGACTGGACATTTTTCATTGTGTATGTGTGCTTTATTGGTGGACAGTGCACAGTGTTCATTTCCCCACAAAACCCAGTGCCCTGATACCCACATCCATTGCACCCTCTTCATCCATGTGTATTAAAAATATTGGTCTATCAGATGCTGGTGCACAGCACATCACTCCTGTGCCTCGCCACCTGCATGACGTGCAGCCCCATCTTCTCCCTCCTCATCCTCATCATCCTAACCAGGTGGATGCATTTCAATGTCAGGGGGCAGAGGCACATTCCGTCTGATGCACATATTGTGCAGCATGATACATGCCATGGTGATCTTGGCCACCTTCTCATGCCCGTACAGGAGTGCCCCACCCGACCTACTGAGGCACCGAAACCGTGTCTTCAAAAGGCCAAATGTCTGCTCAATTACCACAAGGGTACGGGTATGTGCACAATTTTAGTCCTCTTCGTGCCTGTTCTGTGGGTTCCGGACAGGGGTAAGGAGCCACCTCTTCAAGGGATAGCCAGCATCACCTGCATGGGTGCAACAATGGATTTGTGTAAGTGATTACATCAAATGGAACCAGTACCTATCACACACAAGTCAACTTTGATTTGTGGATGACATCCCCATTTCCCTACATGCATGGAGGTAATCAAAGTAACTGCAATGTGGGAAGGTGATCTAGTCCTTGCAAGTGTTCATGCACTGTGCATGCCTACGGCAGTTGTTGCCATGAACTAGGTGATGTGTAGTCATTCGTATCCTTTGGTCCTGTCACCGTTTGAACCAGACTCCTAGTGATCTGCCATTCCAAACTTGATGTTCCTATGCTGGAATGCAGCACTTCTTTTGTGGTGTACAGGTGAGATTCAGTATAATAGCTACAGGTGATCCCTTTGTATGCACTCAAGGTCGCATTTCCGTTGTGATGCTGTTCAGCATACATTTCCATTGTCCATATTGGCTGCATGTTGCTGCATTGTGTTGTAGAGGGTACGGTCTGATGATGTGCAGTGTGCATGTGGATGGATATGGCATGGTTGCAGTAATGGCTTAATGTCATTGTTGTGCAGCTTACGTCTTGCATGTAGTTTATGTGTCAGGGTCAGTCTGGCCTGCCTTGGGGGACAATGGTGTATTTCTGTATGGGCATTCTTTAGTCTGTCAACTGATCTGAACTGTTGGACTATGCATCTCTCCCCCCCCCAAATCACACCCAGTTGGAGTATGCATCTCCCCCCCAATCACACCCAGTTGCAGTATGCATCTCTCCCCCCCAATCTACTCCCCACATCACACTGCCATGTGCTTGCCATGCTACTCACCGAGTAGCCACAAACGTTGTCCAGCATGTCGCTCCATGTAGCGTGGTTTCGTTGAGTTCCACAGGACCATTGAATCATGGGTTGATCCGGGATATCGGGCACAACAATGTGTGATCTTGTTAGAGTCGCATACCATTTGGACGTTGATGGCGTGGTATTGCTTTCTGTTTCGGTACACTGCCTCCATGGCATGTCGGACCACCAATTCCACATGGGTACAGTCGAGGGCCCCGATGCAACTTGGGATGCCTGCCAGTGAATGGAAGCCAGCTTTGGTGTTGGAGATCTCCTGGGCAGTCCGTGGCAGGGATATGTGTTCACTTGTGTGCTTCAGGGGGGCATTGAGCACCTGGTTCAGCGTGTGTGAATACTGGTTGCGATATGCCATGCATCTGCCCTACCGTGTGCTGGTAGGTGCCTGTGGCCAGGAAGTGGAGCACAGAGACCACCTTCAGTAGAGGGGGGATGGCAGTACAGATGTCTATAAGGCCGACAATGTCATTGTGTATCATGTCCACGATGGTGTTGATGGTATCCCGGTCCAGACGGTACAGGGTGTGTATCTGCTCAGGGGTTAGGTTGAATGGACTGGCGGCTGCCTCTGTGGTACAACTAGCTGCAATGGTGGGGCTTGCTGTGCCTGTCTCGCCGTCCTCCTCCTGTGTCTCCTCTGTGCTGCCTGTTGTTGCTGTTGCAATGCAATCATGTCCTCCAGCCCCTGTAATGCTACAAGTATTGGAATCATTTTGGTGCGTGAATGGGTGTGGGAAGTGGTGTGGTGTGCTCCTTTTGTGCTGGCCCAGTCTCCATTGCCTCCACCTGTGCTGATTGTGTGCACCTGTGGCAGTTGGGAACACTGCACATGGCCCTTTATGCGGGTGATTCGCGATGCCGCTATTTCCAGGCATGCCGGTATGGGCTTTTTGGGCCTGCTTCATGCCGCTATGTGCATGTCCGCATCACTTGTGATGTACTCCTATTTCCACCATGCCGCTATTGCCGCCATGAGGGGTCGCGCGCCTGCACCCGTGACACTATTAGAGGGCCCCGTTCTTAGCAGTGCCACTAATGGCGGATAAGCGGGTCGTAATAGACAGAAGCGATGACGGTAATCCTTTACCGGCATCGTTTTTCCATTACCGCCTACCGTGTAATGAGGCCCACTTTCACTGTATTTAATTTATAGAGAGCCTTTCGCCAAAGGCGCTGAACAATAAAGTATACACAATATATATATTTTGAAAGTACAATTCATAATGATAAAAATTGAGCATAGGTACAAGTTACATCAGAGGAGAGAGAAAGCAAAGAATTTAAGAGACAAGAGAAGATAAAAAGGTAGATTGAGATTTGTTTGAAAAATACGAAGAGATGAGGTGGAACAAGTGATAGGGGAAGAGCGTATCGGTGTTTAGGTGCCAGAAGAGTAAAAGCAGAAACGAGACGAAGCACACGGAGGCCTAGGCACAATTAAAAGAAATTGATACTGCTAGGGGGCATAGAGCGAGAGTAGGGCGGAGAGATGGGCCGGGACCAGGCCATTGTTGCATTTGAAAACAATTGAAAGAAAGTGATACAGAAGACTATATTTAAAAGGCAGTAATTAAATTGATGAGTAGGGAGGGTGTAATGGAGGACCAAGGGGGTAAGGAGAAAAGGAGACGAATAGAGGAATTGTAAACAGAACGAAGAGGAAGAAGGTGGGAGGCAGGGAGACCAAGCAATAACACTAAACAATAGTCAATGCTGGAAAAGAAGAGAGAAGAGAAGGAGTTTTGTAGCATGAAAAGAAAAAGGGGCGAGCATGACGAATGTTAAAAAGAGCATAGCGACAAGAGCAGGCGATGGAAGAAATATTAAGGGAAAAGGAGAGAGAGTCATCCAAGATAACGCCAAGTTGCGTGCCGATAGCGAAAAGGAAGGGGACAGGAGAGGGAGGGTCTGGTGGGGTGGGAGAAATAGAGGCAGGAAAGACCAGAAACTCAGTTTTTGAGAGATTAAGATGTAGCAAATGAGAGGACATCCAGTTCTGGACAGCAGAAAGTCTGTTTGAAACGGTAGAGTTTAGAGCAGAATCAAATGAGGAAAAGGAGAAAGATCTGGGTGTCATTGGCATACAAATTTAAAGAGACGGAAGGAAGCGATAAGGGCCGAAAGGGGAGTAGTGTAAAGGGAGAAAAGAGGCCAGAGTACCAAGCCTTGAGGGCAGCATAAAGAGTGATTGAGTGAGAAGAATATCCAGCCCAGGTAACGGAGTAGGTCTGTTGTGAAGGTTAACAACTGAACCATTGAAGAGCAGAACCTGGAGGTACCCAAGGTGGAAAGAGGGAATAATGAGAGTGATGCAGTGTAGAACACCGCGGACAGATTGAAGAGAATAAGAATAGAACGCTTGGAGTGACGGCATTGTGTGAGGAGAGATTTTGAACAATTGAGCAGGGCAGTCTCTGTAGAATGAGAGCCAAAAACCAGACTGCAAAGGAGGAAGGAGAGTGGAGATTCAGATAATGGGTTACCTGGTTATAGGCAGCCCATTCACAAATTTTTGAAAAAAAGGGTAAAAGAAAAATAGGTCAGAAATTAGAAGATGACTCAAGAGAAGGTTTTTTTCAGGATAGGAAGAATAAGTGCATGATTAAAGGCAGTAGGAAAGCAAGAATGTACAAAGGATGAGTTAAAGAGGTAAGGTTACAGAAGAAGATCAGGGTATACCTGAGGGATAAGAGAAGAGGGGAGAGATTAGGAGAGGCAGTAAGATGAGCAGAAGTTAAAAGGGCAAATGTGTCCGAGTCCGCAAGGGGAGAGAATGATGAAAAGGAATGTAGCGATGGAGCAGGAGAGACCCTGGTAAACTTCAAATAGGTGGTCGCAAAGCTGGGAAAGGAGGGTCAGGGACCCCAAGACAGTGGAGGAAACCAAATCGTACATGGGCTTCTACTAAAGCTTGACAGGAGAGTATGCCAAGTCCACAGAAGGGAAGAACACAGGTGGAATTCCGAGTCTGGCACTCTCCCCCAAAAAAGGAGAATTGGAAGGTCCACATAGTACTTGGCAGGTTAGTGAACCAAATCGGTCTCACCCACTATAGCCTGGAAAGCACATCCAGGCAACGTTTCTGCATCGCAGTACTTGGTGAGAGGGAACCAGGTCTGCATCCAAGGGCCCGTTTCGGATTGGGAAGTATCCAGGCTGCTGTTCTTCAGCACAGTAGCTGGTGAGAGGAAGCCAAAGCTGCCAAACGGTGCCTGATTCCAAGGAACAAACTGGTAAGCCTGAGGAAGGTTAGGGAAAGCAAGATATTTCTCCAAAAGCCAAGGAGTGGCTGTAATCACATGAACAGAATATTGTCAAGACAAGAACTGCCTTTTGTCCAGGGGACAGGAGCCATTCCTCTGGATCAAGAATACATCTATTTTGATTTAGTTAGCTTAGTGTGCAAGGGTCAGAGTTAGGATTTTGACATGGCCATTGGGACTTTTTACTTTGCACATAGTGAGAAACCAGAAGGTGTCTCCCTATCTAGTCCCCGAGGGTCTGTCATCCAGGTGTCCCGGACATGGCCATCGCTTTTGGATCCAGTTCCTGGGGGTGAACCAGGGCGGGAGGATCACCTGGATGGGAGGTCATTGGGGAGTGGGAGACCAGCAGATGAGACGCAGTATCCCCTTCTTTAAACACATTTCCCCATCCTAATACATTGAATATTCCAAAACACTGCCCTCTCCCCTTTTCCGACACAAACACTTTTGCACAACACAAAAGACAACAGGCTAACACCAGAGCCGTTTACCGGACATGTCCCAATACAAGGGTCAGGCAAAGTCAGGCAATTGACCAGAATCACGCACACCCGACGGCCATTTTCCTTCCCCACAGGGATAAAAGGTGGAGCACGACAGCACACTACGAGCAAAACAGACTGCACGACATGAGAGCTAACTCTGCACAGCAGTTCAAGAGGAGGAGAAAGACGGTGCAAGTCAAGAGGATACCAAGGGGAGAACTAACCTTGCTCTGATCGAAAACCTGTGAAGCCTCAAAAGAAGGAATCTTAAGAACGCAAACAATAGCCAGCGTGTTGCAGCATATGTCAACGGTGCCCGGGCGTCTCCTCCGCCGACAGCCAAGCCGGGGAGAGACGCATGGCCCAATCGTACCGGCCTTGACTCTACAGACAAGCAAGCAAAGCAGTTCATCACAACCGGTGAGTCGAGGGGAGAGTCGATCAAGAAACCGAATTGAACTACAGTAACCAGAAGGCCTTAGGAAATGGTGTAAGGGGGTCAAAATGTAATACAGGCATCTTGTCAAATCCTCCATACACTCGAAAGTCTTTGACCGACAGATGATTGAGAAACTAAGGGAAACTAATCCTGTGTGGTAGGAGAAATCTGCAGTCCCATGAACATTGTGTTGACAGGAGTGAACCCGGCAGAGGGAAGGCAACAAAAAGGGGAAAGGCCTAAAGGACTGTTTAAAGAGAAATTTAGTTTTCATGACTACAAAAGTACTGGAAGCCGAGGGGAAGTGGATTTTCCCCCTTGGCATTGGGAACCGAGCCTGGCAGAGGGAGAAACTAAAGAAAAGCCATTGTGAACCTGAAGTAGGGAGCCGGAAAATAGGAAAAGGGGTCCAAACCTGACAGAGGGAAAGTCACCACCCAATTTTTGTTGAGAAAGGAACTGTTTAATTGAGTTGTCGAATACAACTGTAAGGGTTCTGCGCCCGGAAGAGGGGGATACAGGGGTGAGACCGTCACACAAAGCCATACGTGGAACAGAACTTGTGCTGTTTGGCTTTAGAGGGCCTGATATTTTCAACAGAGACTTTTTTTTTTTAAAGAGACTTAACCATCGACGATCCTGATAGCTGGAACGGAACTGTCGGCTTGTGCTGGAAAAGCTCGACTGTGTGCTGTGCTCAGGAGACCCACCTTGTCCTGTGCTGAAAACGTGGGGAAGGGAGACCCCTGGCAATCACATCCTGACTTATTATTTGTGAACACTTTTTCCTTTATTGAAAACCCTATCCCACACTCTTTCTATAATTAGTTTTATTTTAGCATAGGCCTTTTTACTTTGACAAGACGCCACGAGGACAGCCTTATTTTTTCATTTGATGGTTGAAGTTTGCTCCCATCTTAGATTTAGGTTAGGCATTTTTCCAAACTGCATATTGTTTAAATAAACACCCTTGAATCTTGAATCACTTGTGTCCGTCTTTGCTGTTGCCACCATGAGTTCCTTACAACATTCTGACACTAGTTATTTCTGTTGAGGAAGGGAATCCATTAGAGTTAGGGTTTTCTTTTCCTTTTCACCTTTGAATAAAAGTTCATAGCCAACACCATGAACCTTCACTGTCGGAGTCTTACTACTGCACCCTTACTTTATGCATATTAAGTACTTTTAGACTGCACACCCAAAGGATTACAACTTAAGATACTTAGCTAAAGTTTTTGCTCTTGTTTTATGCATCAAAGACTAAGATCATGGCCTTTTATTCTGGTCATAATACATTAAATAAAAAGGTTACCTGGACATTGGGCTTACATGATTTAGACATTGTCCACCAATAGGATTATTTGGAGGTTACTATTAAGGAAAAGCTATCCTGACAAGTACAAATAGACAAAACTGAAGTCAATGTGCTGCCGCAGCTTAATGCCATTATTGATTTTTCTAAAAGGTATGGCGGCTGCTCCCTCAATTCTTTCATTAAGGTTTTAAGGCTAAGAATATGTCAGTGTTATCATGTGGTGCAGAAGTGTGGGGATTTAAACATGCCACTAAAATTGTGAGACTAGAAAGTAGCTGTCTTTGAACTATAACCAAACTTCCATGCAGTCTAGCAATAGACTATCTGTAAACTGAATCTGGGCTGAATAGCAATGATAGTAATATGAAATCTTGCCAGCTGAACCTATATTGGAAACTAATGAATTCTACACCCAACTCCATTATGCATATTATTCAGAATGCCTCAACTAATGGGGCATGTGAATTTGGTAACTCTTGCCTGATGTGCATAGTTAGTGAAGCCACTCGGTGGAGTCAGAATTTATCTATTGATCCTACTAGCACTTCCTACTTACGATTTAATTCCATCAAAAAGAATGCTCTCGATTTTGACCAGACCATGGTAAGCCTGTGGTGAATGTCCATTGCAATATCAAATGTGCAGGAAATTATGACTACTTGGTGGAATTTCCAAATAAATAGTTACCATAAATATAGGCGTTAAATTCAATGTGGTAAATACTCTGGAGGTCATGGGAGTGACCGAAGGTAGGAGTAGAATTTCGAGATTCTGTAGGATGCGTGGTTAGCATACTTTAGAAACTGCCAAACACCAAATTCTTGACTGTGAAACTCTTGTTTTGATGCACTGGTCGGTTCTCTTGAATAATAATATGGAGGAAATTACGTATTGTTCATTAACCATCATACCAAACTGTGGTGTTCAAATTAAGCACGTTTTAGATCTTAACCTTTTAAGATAATAGTTGGGTATCTTATGTGCATATTGGATTTTGTATTACCCAATATCGATTGTGGTATGCCATGACAATTTTAGACGCTAGGTAATTCATTTCAGATTTATGTAATTGTTTGCAAGCTTATGAATTATGATGTAACTTTTGATTGTGTATAAAAAGCTGTAATATTCTGAATGTAAAAATATATAGATTTTTTTTTAAAAATCACACAGAATCTCGATTAATTAATTAGGTCTAAATATAAACACATAGGTGCTAAGACCCAGCCCTTCCTACAGTACATCTGTTGCTCACTACATAAATGTAGGCAAAATACAAGGCTAAAAGATAGGAAGAAAAGGCATCCATAGCCACATTAGAATGCTTTCACAGTCAAAATGCCAATACAGAAAACAGTGACAGTAGTCCTAAAACGATAGCACGGAACATACATGAAATAAATATATATCTTACATTAAATACAGCACCTAAAAGGGAGAAGAAGAGGTGAATACTACAGCCACCCCACTCAGAGGGCAACCAAAGAGAAGGCTGCGATTAGACCGGCAATACAAGAATCTTAATGTCTTATTACATTCCTAGAACATAGCTACATAAATAACCAGACGTTATGCAATTTGACATAGCATTTTCAGTAGACAAAGGTGTAATACAGAGACTCTAAAAATACATTACCATTCAGGAGTAAATGCTTAAAATAACGCTTCTTTGGCCTAGAGCTCATAGGACCCAAGGGGATCCCAGAACAACTGTCCATTTACAAGTACCCATTCAGTCACTAAGTTTTAGGTTGTGTAAGTGTTCCCCATAGCAATAAAGCACAAATTCTGTAGGTACAGCCATGGTTATGGAGGAAAACTCTGGTAAGTCTATCTCCCACACAGGTGCGGATAAGGTAGCAACCAATGCCAGAGGAGAAAATCTCAAAAAGCTCCAGTTTCAGGTTCAAGACGGTGCAGCCCCAGAAAAAAGGTAGCACTGCTTGTAGAAACGCTTCAACAGAGACAACCTGTGGTACAAACCTTGAATAACCCACCAATCCAGGGCCGATCGGCAACTACAGTCTGGCGGTACCTGAAAACTGCCCAGGAATGGCAAAACAACATCTTTTTGCTGGGTTAGTCCACAGGTGACTATTGCCTTACTTTCTCTGCTTTTCCTTGGATGTGGTCTTTTTCACCAGGTTCAGAGCCTCTGCCCTTTCATTCTCTGGTCAAGGTTTCTGCAAATCGTTAGATACTATCCTCTTGATCAGGGCCTCAATCATCGTCTGTGCGTTTTCCTGAGTCTTGGAATCTGCAACTTTGCTTGTTTATGGGTTCAGTCAGGGTTCCCCACTTTCAGTTTGGGCAGGACTTGCTTTTATGTCTTTTCTCTGCATCTATTGCTCTATGTCTGCCTTGGTCTTTGCTCAGTCTCTTTCTCAGTTGCATGAGTGGTCCGTCTCTCTCAGCTTCTGTCTCTCACTGTGTGCATCCACTGCTTGCTCAATGTCCCGCGGTCACCTTCTATTTTGCTCGGTCTCACTCTCTGCGTCTCAAGTTTTTGCTGTCTATGTATCACTGTATCTATTAGCCTACTTCTCCTTAACCGAGGACCCAGTCTTTCTTTCAGACCCCACCTTGGCCATTGCCAGCACCTCCTTGACTCATCCTTCATCTGCATTATATATTATCCTTTACCCTCCAGTATCAGTGCTAAACATGCAGATAATAGTCTGCCAGCTCCTTTCCTCCCCAATTCGTATAGAATGTTTGCTACTGCTCCAACAGTCTTCCTATTTGCCAGCTCTGCACTTGGAATTCCCCGTCACTACTGTCCTGGGAGATGGATCATTTACTATGCTTGTGCTCACTAACTCCTATCGAGTGGCTGGCTGAGTTCAGGTTACCTGTCTAACCATGCTTGGTGGCAGGGCTGCTTTGCAGTTCAAATTTCCATAGGAAGTTTTCAGATAGACCAGACACCGCCTTGGATCCCCTTTTTAAATTGCTGTGATTAGGAGTCGGGAATGTCTCTCTCCTTAGCCACCTATCCTTTCGTGGAATAGGTTTTGACATTTTTGTACACAACAGATCACAGTATTTGCAGAGCGACAGCGGACAGTTTCACCTACATTCTATTTTAAATTGGCGTTTTCCCCCATCTGGTTTTCATGAAGGGAGTGGCCGTAGGAGACTCCTTCATGCTTGTGGCTGTGAGGGAGACCCGAGCTTTCCTTTTTTCAGGTCTCACTTTAGTGTGGCAGAGAAGTGGAGTTCTCTCTGAATGTCCAGTTGCTGCCTGGGTGTGGTTGCACTTCTTCCTGCCACTTTGGGAGGGTACTAAATTGGGTGGACATTCCCCATGCCTGTCCTCTTTGGAGGGGTGGAAAAGAGGGCGAAAGGGAGATCATGTTCCTTTTTTTTAGGCTTGTTGGCAGATCCGGAGTAATCTGGGTTAGAGATGCCTTTGCTGGTCTCCTTCAGGAACCCGATTTGGGGGTTTCCAGTCTTCTCCAGCATTGGATATTTCATGGATTCACATGCTGTGAATATTTCCCCGTCAGGCTGGGAAACCTTGGTAACTTTAACTTAGTGTTTTCCTATGGAAAACTTCAGCACTTTAGTGCCCTATCAACGTCCTTTTTGGGTGCTTTAGGCCCCGCCAATAGGAAGTCTGGTATAAATAGCCCCATCCCACGGCTTCCCTTCAGATTTCAACTGTCTCCAAAATGTTGGGATCACCTTGTGTTTCTTTGTGTTTTTTGAACGTGCGTTTGGTTCGTGGGCTATGATGTAATTGGTAGCCCAGAAGAAGTCTCTTGGCCTGGTGCTACCTGTAGCATGAAGAAGGTGAACGAAGGGGATGGTCATATGGACTGTCTTTACCGTCTCTACCCCCATCACTTGGCGGATGCCTGCGAGATGTGTCAGGGGTTTTCGCATTAGACTCTAAATACGGTATTCAACGTCTCATATATTGGCTTAATGAGGGCACGTACCTGGCTTCCGAGGTGGGTTCGGCCTGGGGGAGCCTGTATTCAGGAAGAGTGGCGAAGTCCGCAGAGCATCACCGAGCGGGTTCGGCAGAACCCCCTGCTAAGAATCATCGGGCAGCGTTGCCAGCATCGGAGGTGGGGAAAGGCAGAAAGTCTTCATTGAGGCCGCATCATTCGAAGGCGAGTGGCTCCTTGTTGTCCAAGCATGGTCGGCCGGAGAAGTCCAAGGGGTCTGGTGGTAGGCCGAGAAGTCTACGGTGTCAGAGAAAGACCCGGCGAAGCCGAAGGAGTCTTCGAAGCACTCATCGTCTAGGGACCATCACAAGTCTTTGTCCAGCCGGTACAGTTCTTCCAAAAAGTCTGGGTCTCTGGTGAAATCGAAGCCAGAAAACATAGTTCTGACGACAAGCTTGTCGACAGTTGTGCCGTCGTTGCAGTAGTACTGCAATCTACAGTCCCGTCAACGGTGTCGTTGGCGCCGTCCACGACACAGACGGACAGTGGTCGCCTGCTGTTCTAGTCATCACAGATGGAATTGGAAGGGTTGTTGACAACGGGTGGGGCGTGGCAGTCCGCTGCCTTTGAGTCCATCCTTCCTGAGAACATTTTGCAGCAAGATCCAGCTATATTTCCTGGTTATTCGGGAATGGAGGAGGAACAGGATCCAGTTATTGACACGTCAGCTCTGGGTCTGCAGTCTGAGGCCTTCGACATCGAGTGGGGTGGGGGCTGGGCCGCCCCTTTACCCGTTGGTTAACCCGCAAGCTCTGCTGTCGTTGCAAGTACTATCCACGCTTCAGACTTTGTTGGGGCAACTGGACGCGAGGTTGCCGCCTCTTCTGAGTCCGGCGGTGCCGGTGATCGAGGGGTTGCTTGGTGAGGAGTCTAGAAAGTCTGCCTTGAAAATAAATTCAAGGCTCCTGAGTCTACCACTTACCACGGCTGCCAGTCGTAAGGCCAAGAGCCAACATAAATGTGTTACGCCTCTGGACAGTGGGGCCAGGAGGCAGGATACCTTTGGAAAGAAGGTCTTGATGGTAGGGGCTACAACTGAAGGCTGCAAATTCCTTGCCGATTATGGCCAGATATGATTGTGAAATGCAGCATTGGCTGGCCCAGATTCTTGAACATCTGCCGGAGCAACACCGAAAGGAAGCAATGCTGTTGGTTCAAGAGGGGGAGAAGGCCTCCAACCACAGCATCAATATTGCTATGGACCGGGCGGAGTCAGGTTTTAAATAAATTAATAATGAGGTGGTGCTCTGACGGCAGGCTTGGTTGAAGTGCAGACTTTCGGTCGGATGGTCCAATATAAGGTCATCGACATGCCCTGTGAGGGCGAACACTTGTTGGGCGAGAAGATTGATGAGGCCCTGAAACCGCGAAATACTTGGGTTCCTCGCAAAGTGGTCGCTCTTTGAGCTTTTCTTGGAGCCTCTGGGAATGCTTGGTTTGCTTCTGCCAGAGATTGAGGATACAGGGGCTCCAGCTTCTCATCTCAAGGTCATCGGCGCTCAGTCCAGTCAGCTCAGAAGGGCCAGGACTTCCAAGCTCAGCGAAAGAAAGGTTTGCAGTCCCCGGCGGCGAAGGGACGGCAAACCAAAGCTCAACAATGACTCCCATATGGACAATCTGCTGGGGGGCAGGGTCGCCATCCATGTCGACAAGTGGCGAAAGATGACATCAGATCGCTGGGTGCTGGACACGGTGCTGAGTTCCGGAGTCTTCCAGTCCATATTCTGCTGGTGCGTGTGCTGCAGCGGCATCTTCCAATCCTGCGGCAGAAGGTGGCTCTCATACTAGAAAAAAGGGCGATAGAACCAACAGTGCCACAGGGTTTACTCCCGGTACTTCGACGTGAAAAAGCCCAACGGCAAGTGGAGGCCTATTCTCTATCTTCCGGCGTTGAACAAGACTCTGCAACGTCTGAAGTTCAAGATGCTCACCCATCAAGATGTCATCCGTTCGGTGCAGCCGGGCGAGTTCCTGGCATTGTTGGATCTGTAGGATGGCTATTTTATTTTCACATTCCTATGAGGCGGAAGCACCCTACGTTCCTGCGTTTTGTGGTCGGAGACGAACACTATCAGTTTCGGGTCCTCCCGTTTGGCCTGAAGTCGTCCCCCAGGACGTTCACAAAATGTCTGGGCCCAGTGGCTGTCTTCCTCCGGGAGGGAGGGTCATCATGTCTACCACTAACTGGACGATTGTTTGGTGAGGGGTTTGTCGCAAGAAAGGGCAAGCGAGTCTCTCATGGCGACCATGCAGCTTTTGCCAAGGCTGGGATTCTCCAACTTCGACAAATCATATTTGACACTGTCCAGAGAGTTGGTGTTTCTCAGGGTGCAGTTTCTTATCTGGAATAATATGGGGTAAAGCCTTCCAGCAAGTGTGTGGAAAAGTTGCGGGCCAAGGCAAGCGAGTGGAAAGGGGGTGCAGTGGTCTTGGTCCGAGGTTACATGTCACTGTTAGGGGCCGTGGCGTTGTGTATCCCTCTTCCTCCCAATTGCTGTCTGTTCATGAGGCCAGTGCAGCAGTTTCTCGCAGACAGATGGTTGCAAAGTCGAGGAAAGTTGTCGGACAAATTGGTGGTCGACGAAGGCTTGGTGGACATGCACGTCCAATCTTGTAAAGGGCATGCCCTTGCTGGAGCTACAGTTGACAATCGTAGCAGACACTTCCCAGGTAGGGTGGGGAGCACACCTCGACAAGTCACAGGTGCAGGGCCTATGGTCTCGGGTGGAGACTGGGTTGCATATCAATGTGCTAGAGTTACGGGCGGTGCACTGGGCCCTGAAGTACCACTGCAATGTTCTATTTAAAGGAAACAGGGGGTGGGGGGCACACATTCCAGAGTCCTGTCGAACGAGGCGCAGGACGTTTGGCATTGGTCTCTTGTTCAAGGGATCAACAGTCGCTTTCCATCTGCCCGGAGTTCTGAATGTGCAAGCGGATGCGCTCAGCAGGGACGCCAGTCAGCTGCACGATTGGAGGCTGACGAACCAGCAAACAGTATAGGGTGAGAATCTTCCGGGGATGGGGGCAGCCACCGTTGGATCGGTTTGCTAGAAGGGAAAAAAAGCAGTGTATGGAGTTTGGCAGCAGAGGGGCTGATCAAGAGTCATTGGGGGACGAGTTTTCGTTTCCGTGGGCGGGCCTCTTCGCGTATGTGTTTGCTACATTCCCGCTCCTTCGCAGTACCATTCAGTGGATTTGTTAAGTACCAGTGCTGGGTGATTCTGGTGCCTCTGTTCTGGTCCAGGCAGACGTGGTTTTCAGATCTCCTTCATCTGGCGGTGGAAGAGCCGGTTCGATTGGGAGCAGATCCGGATCTCCCGTCTCAGGACGATGGCAGAGTGGCATCACGATCCGCCATGTCTCAGCCTGGCGGTGTGGCTCCTGACCACTCAGAGTTCAATCATTAAGGAATATTCATAGAGTGTCAACGGATCTTGGAGGAAGCAAGGGCGCCTTCCACGAATGTCTCGTATGGTCATAAATTGACAAGATTCTGTGAATGGTATTAGAGTCATCCTGAGGTTGAGCCTTTGGACGTTTCCCTGGCTCAGTTTCTCCCGTACTTGTTACACCTTGCAGAAGGGGGCCTGGCGTTGTCATCCATTAAGGTGCATTTGGCTGCGATTTCGAGGTTCACGAGAAAGCGCCATACTGCTCCTCTATTTAGTGATCGCTTGGTGAAACATTTTCTGAAGGGGTTGTTTCGGACATTTCACCGGGTGAATAATTGTGCACCGGTGTGGAGCCTTAATGTAGTTTCGGCTTTTATGAAACCTCCTTTTGAACCCATGTCAACGGCTTCATTGAAGTTCCTCATGGAAGGTGGCTTTTCTAGTGGCGATTACTTCGGCCAGGCGGGTGTCAGAATTACAAGCACTGGTCATTGACCCACCTTATCTAAGGTTTATGAAGGACAAGGTTCTTCTGGCCACTAACCCACACTTTATCCCAAAAGTGCCGTTGGTGTTTCACAAACCTGCCTCTATTGTTTTACACTCATTCTTTGCTGGCGTGGATGCATTAGCAGAGAGGGCCCTGCATTCTCTGGACGATAAGAGTGCCCTAAAGTTTTATCTGAATCGCATACAGGACTTCAGGAAGTCACAGCAGCTGTTAGTGGTGTATATGCCGTCCAGCAAGGGGCAGGCTATCTCCAAGCACAGACTCTCCCGCTGTGTTTCCTCTACAATTTAATTGTGTCTCACAAAAGCTGGCAAGCCTTTGAGGGGTGCTCCAAAGGCTCATTCTACACAGTCCACGGCGTCATCAGCGGCGTTGTGGTCTGGGATACGACTGGTGGACATTTGCCATGCAGCCTCCTGGGCGGTGCCGCACACCTTCACCAATCATTGTCTGTGGCAGCAACATGTGGAAGATGTGCAGGTGGGACGTGCGGTCCTCCAACGCCTGTTTCAATAAGGTAGGCCCCGCAGCTTCAGGGTTTTTTCTATTTGCTCTATCACTTGCTGGGTTTGTTGTCTGAGGTATGTAATTGAATACGGTTTAGTGGTTTGCCTATGTCACACCGCCACACATTGTTTGTACTGCTATATAATGTATTCACAGCATGTGAATCCAGGCTGGGGATCTGGTGCCTCCCTGCTTACGGATGTAGATCGTGGAGGTGTTGTCAGTGAAAATCCTTACCACCTTGCCCTTGAGGATGGGAGGAACGACCTGAGGGCCTAGAACATGGCTCGGAGCTCCAGGTCATTGATGTGTAGTGACGGCTCCTGGAGCAGAGGTCACTACATATCAAAGACCTCTTGTGTGGAGATCTTCGGTGTGCGCTCCCCATCCCTCCAGGGAGGTGTGCGTCGTTACCGTCTCCTGATTTGCTGGGGTCTGGAAGGCCATACCCGCAGCCAGATGCGCGCAGTTGCCCCACCACTGGATCGCTTGGTGGAAGGTCTTGTTGAGCGGGATCCTGTCGAAAGTATCCGCCGCCTCATCCAACGGGCATCGAGGAACTCTTGCAGAGGACGCATCTGCAGCCTGCACAGGCACATGAGGTTGATGCACGAGTTAGATGCACGAGGACATCATGCCGAGTAGGGACTTAATGGACCTCACCCTGGCCATGTCCATGGTCGACAGCCGTTGCACCTTGCCCAGGATGGCCTTCGTCCTTTCCAACGGAGAAGCCAATCACGCCACTGTGTCGAGCCTGGCTCCCAGAAACAGGGCGACTTGCGACGGCACCAAGTGGATTTCGCGAAGTCAGCAATGTCCGTGGCCACCGTTATGGCATGGTCCGATGCCACCTCGCCTTCCTGTAGGATCTCCAGGGCCTCAGCCCTCTTGTCGTCCGGGAGGAAGTCCAGCACGGGAGCGATCTTAAACCACAGCTCCCTGTCGTAGCTGGCCACAATTGCGAGGGCGTTGGTCGCTTTAATGTTCGTTGCCGCCGACGAGATAACCCGCCGTCCCATGGCATCCAGTTTCTTCCCCTCGCCGTCCGGCGTTGAAGCAGTCGCCCCCGCAGCTTTCTTCTTGGCCGCCGTGGAGACGACAGAGTGTGGGGTCGGCTGCGCCCTAAGGCACATTGGGGGTAGAATCCGCGACCCGGTACTTCTTCTCGTACCGGTCTCTCTTGGCAGGGGTCGTGGACGGGTTCTTCAGGAGCGACAGCCCCTCGTCCCAGATGTCGTCCAGTAATGGGACCGAGAGGACAGTCTTCCTCTTGGCCTCACGCCGTTGGTAGAGGAAACCTTCCTTCTTCTGTTCCTCGGAGCAGAGCTGGAAGAGCTCGGATGCCCTGGCAATCATGGTGTGGAAGGAGGCAATTTTGTCGGGCGGGAAGGCCAGAGGAGGTGGTGATGGAAAACCCATCCCGTCACCACAGTCGTCATCCGTCCCTGTCGTGGTCGTCTCCATTCCCGGGTCATCCCTCGGATCCGGATACAGAGAAGGCTGCGAAGGCCGGGAGGGCTGGAAGGGAGGGGCTGAATGAATTCTCCGATATCTAGGAGGGCTTCCCGACGGTCCAGGCTCTGCTGGATTGTCTGCTGGTGATAAGGGCAACCTTGTCCTCGTCTCCGTACACAATGCCTGGATCGCCATAAAGATAGCTCCCAAGTTGTCTTGTGGCTCGGGCACCGGCTGCGACAGGCGCGATGGTTGGGGAGTGGAATCCTCCGCCTCCACGGGCTCCTCGTCGGCACCACCGTTGCTTTCTTTGTCCGCCTCGTCGGGATCCCTCCCGTGGGACCGGACCTCCTCGAACTTCTTGTTCAGGACATTCGCAACTCCAGCCAGCCCCTCTTCAGAGGCTGTATCTGTATCCATGATGGTCACTGGCCCCCCCCTTTTTTTTCCACCCGGGGTTTTATGGGGGTCTTATCGATGGGCTGAAAAGAGGATTCCCTCGCGGTGGCAGGGAAACTCTAGGCCCTGAGGCTGCCTCCACAGATTTCGCCAGGGCCGCCACGACTCCCTCGATAGAGGCCTTAGCCGGGTGAATCAGGGCATCACGACTTTAGACGCACCTGAGGCCTTCACCTTGGGGGGAGGGTCACTGCCTCGCTCCCCCTCGGGTGTCTCCGTCGGGATTGACCGGGGCTTCTCCCGAAGCTTACCCAGGTTCTCTGATTTCCTCCTCCCCGAGCCAGAGCTTTGGCTCGTGGTTGATGGCGTCAGTGAAAATGCGCCCTGCCTGGCAGCCAAGGAGCCTGACCGATCGGCGCTCCCGGTGCCCGTGGACTTGCGGTGCTTTGCCTTTTGTTGGTACCCCGTCGCCGGAGTGCCCTCAAAGGTCTTAGAAGACCGCTCGGACTTCTTCTCACCTACTGCTGGGCTCTTCCCTTCCAGCCAGTTGGTGAGGCGGATACACCGATCCTTAATAGTTCATTCCAACATGTTCTTGCAAAACGCACAGTCCTTCTCCACATGCCCTTTGTCTTCGTGAAGGCAGTAGAGGCATCTGGAATGCTCATCCTCCTCGAAGACATTCTGCAATCCGCATTCAGGGCAGTTCCTAAACAGCTTGGATCCGGGCGTTGTGTTTCCTTTGTCCTGGGCCATTGGGGTAGGCCTCAAAGATCTTCCGGAATCCTCCAAGAAGTGAAACTTGATGAGAACTTCGCCCTTAAGGGGCGTAGAAAATTCCAAAACAGGTCCCTATTGATCGGAAGTAGAAACAGTGGAGCTTGAGGCTCGATTGACCGACAAAATGAGATTAAACTCTTTGAAAAATCGCAAAACCCAGTAAAAGCTTGAGAGCTATAGCACGAGGACTCAACACTTGAACGTGCGGTAAAAATCTGAAGATGGCTGCCAGAGGAGGGGCTTAGGTAGAGGGCAGTCATTGGCTGGGGGCAGTATGACCCAGAGACCATTGATTGGTTATTAGGAGAAAGACAGTTTTAAACTAAACTGATTTTTTCTTTACCGAGGATTCCCAGCCTGACGGGGAATATTCATGAGCATGTGAATCCATGCCAGACCCCATGCTGGAGAACGATACCAACACTGCTAATGTCCAACTCATATACAGTACGTTCGAACTCTGAATGACTGGGAACTGGATGTGTTTGAATGAAGGAAAGAGAGCGGCTTATATTCAGATCACCGCTGGCCAGGTCCAAACTGAACACCAGCTATTCAAGCTTTATCATCAAGGATTGCGATATCCCTGTAGTAGGGAAATATGTAGTTATTTGGTCTCATTTCGTTTTTTTTCGTGGGGGATGAGACATCTTTACGGTTGGGTGTGTCTTGCTCTTTTCTAAGCAATCTGCACTAAAGTCTAGAACAATTGTTAAAAATAGCCTATTAAATGAGGTTTATTGTTATATTTAGGTAAATGATACAATATTCATTAAATGGATTTCTTCTGTCTGAAGGGTGGTTAAAGGTCTGCCCATCACCACACTCATCAAGATTAAGGTTAGTAGGTTGCACTATAGGAAGAAAACTGAGTTGAAAGTTGCCCAACAGAGTTGTTTTGATAGTCGTAAATGGCTTCTATATTTAGCATTTTAGTGTGTTCGCTCTGAAAAAGTGGGGTACAATCGATAATTTCATACATCAAACAAGTCCCGTGCTGATGAAGGCCCAAAGACAACGGTTTCCGAAAATTTGGGAAATTCGTATCACAAACAGGGGCTGAAACACGTTTCGCCAACGTCACGGCCGGCATCACTAGCCGGTTGCCTTTTCCTTCCCCTTTTTGTACAAAGAATCCAGGAGCATGGTTTTCCTTCTCTGACCTGAATGCAGTACGTACAAACTGCACCAAAACTGTATTCAGAGATTCAGTGTGTCATAAATTGCATCGTCATATCTTACTAACCGAAGCACAACAATTCAAGAGCATTATTGTTTGTTTGAATGGTTTTTGGTATAAATGTTTTTGTATTTTAAAATGGCTAAAAAACATTAATTTGATGTGAATTTTCTTTAAGAATAATGAATAAAACTCTCTTTTGGAATAAAAGTGTCTGCTGGATTAAATGCTAAAAGTGTTAAAAAAATAAAAACAGTAACCACAAAAACAGTAACAGTAAAAACAGTAACCACAAATGCGTGTGATGAAGGGAGGGGTAATCCGTTGCCTTTTAATGTAAGCAATGGATTTCGGAGATTACATGGAGATGATTCTCATGGAGCCTGCATGGAGCGAGGTCGACAAGGAACTAGGTGGCAAAAGAGCTGTGATCCAGAGTATCAACAAACAGGAGATCCAGGTGCTGCAGTCAAGACATGCTGGGAAGGAGCAAGGCCCCAGACGGAGCCTGCATGTGTGACCTGCTGCTGCGGTTCAACACCAGAGCAGGTAAAGGAACTTCCCGGGTGAGCGAGTACTCACATGGGAGATCGGCGTCTTGAGGAGGAGCCTGCAGTGAGTGAAGGCAGCCCAGTGTGTGGTGCAGACCCATGTTGACAGCATAGCAGAGTTGCTTCCCCAGAGGCGCACAACGCCCAAGGAAAGTCCCGCGGGTGAGAAGGCTGCAGTGACCCTGGCTATAACGCCACACCTGCAGACGTCCCAAGGCAGGCATAATCATCCAGCAGGCATAATCATCCAGCAAAAAGCAGTGAGCTTGCTATATTTACTGAAAGCAGGCTGGTGGGGAGGAGGAAAATATATAGGAGAGGCATGTGGTGCTGTGTATAATAGAGAAGTGGAGGCACACACTGGCGAAGGGCCAGAGAAAGTTTCACCACCCCCTAGTGTCGCAGTATTGAGTGAAGACGGGAGGAGTCAACATACTAACCGACCAGCCGGGCACAGAATAACACGGGAAGGGCAGACTGGCCGCTGGACTTTGTGTAAAGGCAGCTGGGTGGTCTGTAGAGGTGACCAGGTGAGGAGTTATGCCAGCAGCAGACGTGTGCCTGTTACTCCCAGAGAGGCTCTCCTGATACCCCTGGCAGGAAGATGTCACACAGCACTGCTGATGCTCTTTGGTGAGGAGGAAGAAGCGGACTGGAGTAGGTTGTCGCAAATGGTACACAAATGGTAAAAGGGGCGCTATTGCGCGCACACAAGATGGCCACCTGAAGCTTGAGCTCCTCTCCGGTATAAATCCTTTATCAAAGAAAATCCTTTTCAGGAGCCACCTGGGAAGCCCACATTACGAGCTCCTGTCCCCAGCATACGGAAGTACCCTCAGTGAAAATCCTGAGGGGAATCGGAGGATATTTTGCCTGAAAATCTGACCCGCTAGATCAAGGAGATGCAGAGAAGGGAAGGCGTGGGCGAGCACCACGCTGAAACAACTAGAGTCCGCCGGCTGGAAAACTGCTCCTGGGCCACTCAGGAGGTGGGGACAGTGCGGAAGCCAGGTGAAGCAGCACAAACTGCCCCATTGTGCATATAGCGCCAGCAGGGAGACCTAGGGTCAGACCGCCGTGTTGCCCATACAAACATTTGCCCACCTACAGTTTTTCTGAGGCTCCGACCCAGACCCCTGCTGCGGAAGGCGGGCTGGCGACGCGACAGACATCCACCAAGGCGCACAACTGAGGTGAAGAGATTTGGAAGGTAGAGTGAGGTTCTTTTTTAGGAATATATAGCAGTGAAAGAGAAAACCCGTTTTAAATTAGGAGACAAATTTTACTTAAACTAGATTTAATGGCTGAGAAAAGAGGAATGCCACCCGTGAATATCAAAGTTATGCTGCAGTTGTAACCCTTCACGCAGTGTACCCCTTTTCTTTAGGGAAAATTAAATCAAAATATCGCTGATGACTTATGATCTATGCAGAACAAAAGGAAAATAGGAAAGTGGCGCCAACGCTGGGAATTTCAATGACAGGGTGCATGGAGAATTCTAACAGTTTTAACAGGTTAGGGATCGGATTGCTTAGAGAGTGGAGCAAAGACAAACAGGTCAAAATGGGGTAAACTATGTGTTATGGGATGTGGGATAATCACAGTCCATGCTTGGGTTTGGGAATTTTGGAACAGTCAACGGGTTTCTGGTCGCTGCACCGCTCAAGGTAGCAGACTTTCCTGGCAAAAGACAGCTGGGCAAAAGTCTGGTCACCGGATGGCAAATGCAGCTGGGCAATTCAGGTCACTGGATGGCACAGGAAGTGGACAAGCCGGTCTTGGTCTCAGGATGCTAAGGTACCACAGCTTTTCCCCTTTTCTTTGGGATTTTAGTGGGATCTTCTTGATCTAGGCCTTTGCTGGAGTAGAGTCAGCTATGCTTTGGCCTGGCATTGAAATCTGGTCAGCTTTGCTTTGGCCTTGTAGTGAAATCTGGAGTCTGGCAGGATGAATGTGGACGATCAGGAATGCAGGCACTGGAAATTCAGGAGAATGCGCCTCTGGCCCTCTGTTAACCATTCTTATTTATAGAGCATGGTGACATCACAAAATTATTGGTGGGCAAACCGAGCTTGGCCTACCTCAAAGAAGCAGATAGGACCATCAATGTTGGTTGCTACCTCTAGGAGGAGTCCCACTTTATGAGGTTGCATTTTATGAGGTAAAAAGCCATCCCACGGTCCTGTTTGCCAAAAATCAGTCATAACCTAATTTACACATGTATACATTTGTGGGACTTTACCCAATCACATGGGCAGATTACATATAGGTAGAGCATAGCAGTCCAATCCTCACGGTTGCGGGACCTTGTTTCGCCCTTCTACCAGTTTCTCGCGCTTTACAGTGAGAATTATATTACTTAAAATTCTATAACTTTATACATGGGTGTGGATTATCATTAGGCATGCAAGTATTAAAATTTGCAATGGCATCATGGATACTTTCCTTATAATACCAAATTATCTGCCATTTCTATTCCCCATGTGTCAAGTAAGTCTTACGTCTTAAATGAAAGCCCATTAAAATCCCATTTAATTTTAACTTTTCACAGTTTTGCAAAGTCCTGTGGCAAAGATAAGAGTCTTACAAGTTTTATTTATAAAATAGTCTTTGGAAACAAATGTTCAGTATCGTTTCCCATATACGGGCATAGCTTCCAAGCTACCCCCTCAATCCAGGGTTGTCAGAGATTTCCTTTGAAGCTTCCTGTAGAAGTCACAAGTAGGTGTGATTTTTCAATTCGCACATCCGTGTCCTGGAAGTTCCATTGTAAGATGGCTCAGCCCAGACGCAGGTCTGATTAGTATGTTAAGTTTCTTTGTCTTGGTCAGTCAAAGTTTTCCAACCTAGCAATTAGCACTTTTGTGTCCTGGAAATGTATGGTGGTTCCCTTTTGGGGGAAGCATTAGCTCTGCCAACAGGAATAACCTGTTTTGGGAGCTTGTAAAATCCAGCCCATGCAGTTCAACAGTCTTTTCTTTTGTCCTAAATGAAAACAAGCCTGTTGAATAAACAGCCCATATATGTTTCCCCAGCAACACATCCCTTTACATTGCTAGGCACGGACAAGCTTTCATTCAACATTATACTTATTAAACAGCCATTTTTTTTTCTGGTTTGCACAAGCCCATTTTGACACACGGTAAATGTTGCTGGGATTTCCATTCCATCAACTTCCCAATATTGTTCTGTAGCTGTAGTCAGCTCGTTTTACACAACAGTCTGTACCAGGCAAAAGTCTTCATGAAATTGACATGCGCACAGAAAGCTATGATTTACTTTTCAAGCAGTGATTTTTGACATTTGGTAGCAAAATTGAAGTGTTTTCAGTGTAGCTGAAGGAAAGCCTTTGTTGATTTTCTCAGGTTTGGCTGGCTGTTACGCTCACCTGGTCTCTGCTGAGGCATTGGGGCGCGGTTGCAGCCCTCCCTGAACTTGAATCACCCCCTTCGGGCCTCTCCCTGAGTAGAAAAGCTGTGAGCTGTGGTACGTATTGATACTGCTCCTGCGTGATTCCTGCCCCTCATGTCCCCAGCCCTCCAAGATGTTAGGCTGGAGCCAGGCCACAATCACCTACATGAGCCTCAAGGGCCTCTCCATCCCTCCAAAGACCCACTTGGAGTCGGACTTGGCGCTTGTGACACCAGACTCACTCACTCCCATAGGATAACATTGGGGATTGGACTTGTAGTGCATTGATGGGGACAAGATGGATGCCCCCACATATTTCGGTTCCCTGAACTACATGTGCAGTTTAGTCTTGGGTGTGGTTCAGCCCAGAGACACCTGGGATACCCAGAGACTATTTAAGCCACGCCCAGGCTGAGAAACATGCTTTGTGTTTTTTTCCACACCTGCAGCGTGACACTCACCATGTTCGGATCGGTCTCCAGTAGGCCTGCATCTTTCTTCTGCAAGAAGAACACCTTTAGGAACACCTTTATCCTTGGGGCATCATTCATCGCTCCTTCTGTTCTGCGGGCATCTTTGGCAGGGTCATTCCCATCCCGGCACGCCACTTCCTAAGGAAAAGGGAAAAGAACAGAAGAAAGGCATTAGTTCGCTTATTTTTAATGACTGTATGAGCTTCAACGCTTACCTGAATCCCAGCCGCTCTAGGGGAACTCTGTCCCCGGAATGTCTCATCCATCTGCAAGAGGGAAAAGACACTCCAGGTTAGCGTGGAAACATCGAGAGGCGCCGCATACCACACTTACTCACCGCATTTCTTCTTCATAACCGGCATCCACGCTGAAAACGTCGCGGCACCTAAAAGACACCGAAAAATAACTCAGTTGAATACAAATACGAAAGGGTTGCATCGCGCTCACTCACCTTCAGCGCTACTCAACTCAGCAGCACATCGCCATCCCAGGACGCCGGCCATCATCTAAGGAAGGAAAGGAACGAAGTTAGAGAACTGTTCAAAAGACTCATTATACTTACCTGTGGGACTCTTGCCAGTGAAGTAACTAGGCAGCAACGAGCCCGCATCAATCAACGTGCCCCTGCGCTGAAAGCAGGACGGAGAGCACACTTTCCAAGAAAACAAGGCCCAGTCTCCAGTCAAGTAGACTCCAGGGAAGGGTTCGAGGTCGTAAGAGGTCAGAACAGGCTGAGTGACGTCCCCGTGTATACCAGGTGAGCGTTACACTTCGTGGAGATAAGAGTGTGTGGGTGTGCAAATCTGTGATTGTTGTACCTCTCGAACCCTTCACCCCAAAGTACGGTTTCTGTGAGCATACGCCGGCCTATAAAGCTCACCTGTGAATTATGGAAGATAAGCTCTTCATCCTGCTACTTCCGGCAGGGGCACATCGAATGGGATCTAGTTCCTTCACTGATCCCTGATAAGGATTAGTCCAGTCCAGCTGCGACTATGCTTCTCCTTATGATTGTTAAGTCTTTCTTGAGCTCTTGTGATGCTGTTCGTTCTGTTTAATGTCTTCATATGTTGCTCTCAATTATGCCCGCAATAATGTCTTTCTTCTGTTTTCTTCCCTTAGATGGAAATGCAGCCTCAATGCAGCTGTGAGACGCGGCCGGATGGAAGATGGAAGCTAGGGCAATGTTCGACAGCAGGTAGGTGACGGTTTAAGGAAAAGCACGAAGTATGGCGAAGGGCAACCTTAAACTGACTGCTTTTTCGATGTCTAACCTTGTCTTCTGTTTTTCCTTGCAGGCGCTGCTGTCGACAATGGAGCGTGTCGTGCTGCGGTGCCAAGATGAAGAACTCAGCGTTCCGAAAAGTGTAAAGATGAATACTTGGTTCGCTGAAGAGATGTACAGGTAAGAACAGCTTCCCCCAGTTGGTAAATATGCTGGCAGGAAGCAGGATGTACAAGAAGCAGGATCTTCAAAGGTAAGTCTCACCTCAGGCGACAGTGAGCGTTACGATGCTTGCAAGTGTAGAATAACGTGAAGCGTCTGTCTTGAGGATCGGGGCAGCTTATATAGCTGAAATCGTGTGCACGCCCATTAGGGCCGGCTTACCAGCCACACCCTGCCACTCCTAGAGAGTGAGCACGTGCGAAGGCAATCCATTAGCAGCCACACCCAAGAATACACTTGGGGCTGCTTAATGGATGGAATGTTCAAGGTTAATGCATCCTGCTTAATGGATGGAATGTTCAAGGTTAATGCATCTGAAGTGCTATGTTCATAATAAAAGCTTTTTGGTGTTAAATGGATGTTCTTGTTTACTTTTGCTCAAGACAGTGTCCACCCAGATCTCCTGTGCATGCGACCCCTGCATGCCTGTGCCCCCTACTTCATGACCATGACACTGGCACAGCTTGTCTTTCAGTAATAAGGCTCTTTTCTGATGGAGGACAATGTGAATATGGCTGGCCATGACGGGGCCTTTTTGATAAAGGTAGTGTGCGGAAGAACCGGGACAAATAGCATCAAAGCAGCATCATTTTAAAAGGTGAAATATTCCCTTTTTCAATGGGAATTTTGGGCTTGTAGCAAAAGGGCGTTGCTTTTTCACTCCATTTAAGACAAAGAACACACCCTAGTAGCCTTTCTCGGGGTGCTCCCTGTTCCATCTTTCCCAATGGCGCTTGGCGAAACAGTGCAGTCATCCTTCTGTTGCTGAAAAACGCAGTTTGGGTGCAATGGTGCTCACAGGATCCAGGGCAGCCATTTTGCGGTTTCTGCTGAAATGCAGCTTGGTTATGTGGGGGGTGGGGAAGTACTGCTGAGTGGGTAAATATATCCCACAGAGTAACAATATGGAAATAGTAATACGGGGGGTGGCATTGTCATCCAGTCCCCTGAAAAATAGCACAAGATGGTAGGAGATCTTATCGATCACAAGAAGAACTATATGAAACTGAGAAACCTCACAGAAATCGCTAAACAGATTGAGGAAACCAGTTATGCATACCAACACCAATAGACAAAAAAAAAAAAGTTAATACCTGAACAAAGCCAAAGGCAGAGTATTAGCGTTCTATGCGCTGCCAAAGATACATAAGGACCCCAGGAGTCCACAAGAAAAGACAATATTGTCTGGCTGTGGCTCAATACTGGAGCCAATATGCAAATGTACAGATTACATTCTAAAACGCTTGAGCCAAGAAACTACCTCATATCTCAAAGATACCATGAGTATAATCACACATTTCGAGGATACACCATTCAAATAATCTACTCAACTTCTGGCCACCATGGATATCAAGGGGCTATATACAAGCATCTCTCAAGAAGCAGCCATAGAATGCATCCGAGAATCTCACACCATAAGATCCAAAACCGGGTACCAGTCAACTTCATCACGAAAGAACATTACTAAATCAAGTACTCACCATAGTAACGAGTATGAAACCATTAAAGAATTCATGGCAATTGATAATAACGAGGAGACAACAAGTGTACATTAGTCCGAATTTGAAACAGATTCCGAATCTAATCCAAATACTTGGTCGGAGGAGGAAGCAATGTATGGATGAAACATTTGGCTTACGGCCAAGAGGAGGGTTCGTCAGTCCAGAAAAACTAAGCACCCCTTGAGGGTCCGGAAATGAATGATAATTGGTTGGCCAAAGACCAACCGCCTCATTTACAGTGTAAGAATATATATTCATTAGTCATTAGTTATTACGTAGTTATTAGTTTAACTAGAGTGAAGCCATTTTAAGATGGCCAGAATCGCCATTTTGTTTTCTCTCTCTTCACTCTAACTTTGCCACTTTGCCTCACGTAAAACTGCTTTGTTGTAGATATTATTTCACTTCAATGGTCCAAGTCGAAGAAACATGTTGAAACATTACACTGGAGAGCCAGACAGAAATGCCAGATTCCCTCCCTCACGTATCCTTGAAGACAGGGAGCAAGGCATTTAATCAGTATACGAATGCTAGCGAGTCTCCTGAAAGAATAGCAATGTACGAAACTAGCATTTAAAGAGTTGAATTATGATCTTCTTTACGGCCCCCCCTTTCTGAGCCCAGTGAGGCCCGGAGAGCGGGCTGACTTCTAGAGCGAGAATCAAAACTTAGAGATAGTGAGGCCTGGTATGTGCCAGTCTCCTACGCGCAGCTTACCCATGAAAAACAAATGCTGTGTTCTCGCAAACAAAGAATGGTAAAATTGGAGATTGCAAACTTACTAAATATGGTGGTCTAAGGTGTCATATTTGTCACAATGGTCAATCATTGCCTCTAATTCAAAGGGAAATGAATTGGGGGCGGCATCAAATGTGTCATTACCGATTGTAAGATGCTCTGTTTGTATATATGTAACTGATGTACGTTTCACGCGCTCTTGCGTCCCCCCCGAGGTCTGTTAGACACATGTTGCGGGGCGTGGACCACTTGGCCAACTGGAACTATTTTGTATTGCAATAAACCCTAGATTTTGGAAACGGAACCTCGTGTCTGGCGTATCTATTCGTGTGTGGTGACTGTTCCTTGTTTCCACATCCGAGGGTCCCTCAGGAGCCCCTTCAGAACTCCAACAATAGCTTTCTCCAATAACTTTTCTCTTTAATGGGGCATTCTACCTCCAAGTCTGCGGTACGGAGATGGGTGCGGCATTCGCACCCAGTCTAGCGGTTCTGTACATGGCGCTATACGAGGCACACATGTTTTTGCCAGTGTGAATACGTTCAATCAGAGGATCGCCAAACAGAAATAGTATATAGACAATATTATTTTCATCTGGCAGGGGGGGGGGGAAATCTAGATACACTAAGGGAGGTCCATGTCTGGCTTAATAACGGAACACCAGAAATAGAATTCAACATGTGTAGCAGCTCCAATTCCATCCACTTCCTAGACTTAACCATTCTGAATCAAGACAGGAGATTGAGCTGTGGTCTATACAAAAATAGCAGACAGGAACATGTTCTTACACTTTGAGAGCCATCACCCGAAATCCTTTACAGAAAACCTCCATACGCATTTGCAGAAATTGCTCAGAAATGGCAGATTACCATCATACAGACAAGCATGCCAGGCTAGCCAGTACCATGAATGCCTTTGAAAAGTTACAAAAATCTAAAAGAGTACCTCACACACTCACGGATGAGAAAACAAGAAACCAGGAGTTCCTTATGGAACCTCAGAGCAATTATTGGACAGCACCCATGCAGCACTTGCACGGTATGCAGATTCACCAGAAAAATTAAGTCATTTAAAATGGCATAGCGACAGTTACCTTTGGAACTTCTCAAGCTGCAAAACAAGCAGAGATATTTATGTAATCCAATGTTCGTGCGGACTAAGCGAAGTGGGCCAGACAGCATCCAGTCAACAAACTAATAGGGCAGCATCGCTCAAAGATCAGATGCAGGGTACACACAGCACCATTGGTGTCAGGCTTCATAGAGTTCGAACATGGACCCGAGGATCTCTTGTGGTGGGTGGTAGACATGGTAAACATGAACAAAACCAATGCATTATTGTATAAGGAAGCTTGGTGGAGCCACAAACTAAGACACACCAAAAGTCTCAACGAGCTAATGCCAGCATATGTTTGAAACAATAGATATGTTAAGTTGTGGATCCCGCTCTGTGTGTCTGTGTAGTCATGTTTCATCGTATTCGCCCTTTTGGACTGCCTGGAAAGCCTGGCGTCGCCTTGCAGAGTCCATCTTTACTTCCAACATGGCCGCCGCTGTTACGAGGCTTGATGGTAGCGGTCTAGGCTTTTTGGGCATTCGAGACATCATATAACCACTGATCAACCATGTGTCGGCATGTCTCAATGCTCTGTTGCTAGTCTTTAGCCATGCTCAGCGCTTATTGTTCTCTGCCCCCTTCTCCGTTCCTTCCTGGCAGCACCGCTTAGCTCCTGTTGCCTCCTGGCTCTGTTACTCTGCTGCCACGTTGCCACTTACCTTCCTTGTGCTTCCTGGCTCCGCCGCTTCCTTGGCCACGTCGTTGCTTGCCTTCTCTGTGCTTCCTTGCTCCGCCGCCTTCATAGCTGTGTTGCTGTTACCTTCTTCCTGTTGTGCTACCGCAGATTACTTCAGTCTGCATATTCCTTTCAGCTCCTTCCTGGCCGCCATCAAGCAGATTCATTTCATGGACTGCTCCCTCCCTGAATTTAACTGCATCAAGAAAAGATTCCAAATCGCCTCAGATTTTTCCCTTGCAGGTTTTTCCCTGGCTCTGGGCGGTTTCCCCTGGTGCTAATCTGCCTGGTCTTCTGATGCAGCAGGGTGGCGTCAGGGGAGACTCGTCCCTTTCTTCACAAAACCCGAACTTCCAAGAAAAAGAAGAAACCAACCGTCAAGAAGAAAAGTGCAAAGAGACAACAGGTGAGCCAAGAATTACAAACCTCTAAACCTGTCAACATTGGTCTCACAGACAACCACAATTACAGCAAGTGGTGCAGTATATGCCCCAGGTACTACAGGCATACACATGGGCATATGTGCACATTACAACGTGCTTCAATACTTCGGAGTGTGCCCCAGATGTATCCAGCCACAATGTAGGACGGCACATTGATACCGACGCAATAGTGCATGTAGTACATTAAAGGCACATCATTCACAGACTAACTTCATTTACGTAATGCGACACCGCAAAATGATACACTGGCCCGCTTAGACACTGAGGAATAAGGGCTGGAGGCGCAAGGGAGTGACAAGCTTCGCCTCCTGTGATGCACACGGCGCATACGGAGGTGAGACTACAGTTCCCAGCAACCCATGGGAGTATGTAGTCCAGGACACGTGTGCGTTGCCACGTGAGCATTGTGTTGCCAGCTGCGCTAATTTCGGGCAGCATAAAGGAGCAACAGCGCGTGAACAGTTGTGGCTTATTGTCTTGGATGTGGTTGGTGTTGGAAGCAGGACGGCGTGGCGCTGCAGGAATCCATGGACGGTGGAGCGCTGCAGGAATCCAGGACAGGCGGACCTTTGAAACTGCAGGCGCTTGCTTTCATATGAAAAAGCAGGCAGGCTGCCGGCTGATCACTGCGTGCCACATTCACTCCGCGAAGTCCCGCAGGGCTCTCTGAGTTCAGATAAGTGCTCATTACATTGCGGGGTGGGTGCCAAGCTCATTCAGTACGGTCACCTGCATTTAGTTATGACTGCAACAGTACTCCGGTAAAAGTCAGGGAGTTACCTCTGGCATTCTTAATCAGCTGAGGAAACCGCAGAACTGTTTATGCCAGAATATATGGCTAATAAAGAGTGCTGCTAACTCGTTATAAGACTATTGCCAGGAACGCGGTTGCAGGGGAGAGAAGTTTATGTATTTATGTGTTGCTTGAAGCTTGCCCAATGGGCCATGTGTTTTCTGACTCATATATGGGAGATACCCCCATTGTCCTGTGTTCATTCCGCCTGCTATGACATGTGTTTGTTATGATACACTGTTTGCTTATGCTCCATGGTCACACGTATTAAGGTGTGTTTATGTACTCTCTGGATGTAGTTCTGTTCAGCAGGTTACTCAAGTGTCAATAGGCAGGTATCAGGTAGGGAGGGTATTTTCCTGGTGCTTCCCCCATACCCATCCAACTTAAGAGTTCCGGTGTTTCTAACTCCCCTACCCAATCCACAACCTCTCCCTAACTCCTCTTCCCCCTCATTGGCTGCCACGTGTTGTCCTATGTACTAAATTCAGGCGCCTGTGCCAACCACGGGGGAGGGTCGAATTAATTCGGCTTCTGTGGTTCGGGGCAGAGTGTCAATTTCTCTCCTCCATTATTGTGTGTTTTTGACAGACACCCATACAGTGGTTTGACTCCTTGACGCAATTGTGAAATCGGAAGATGTGATATGGGACGTGGTGATCTGAATGTATCGGTGTTAGCAATTCAGCTTGCTGCCAAGGTGAAATGCCAGTATTTAATGCTTACGATAATCCCGGGGGTGCTCAGACAGAGGCCATACAGTTGAAAAGTTATGACTTCCTTACTGAGCATCAGGATTTCAACAATGAGTGTGTCTTTGTTGGGGGGTGACCTTAACTCCAATAGTGTCGACTATAGATTTGAAGATGGTAACATCAAACATAGACACTTGACAAATGTGGGTGCTGGAAGACCATGTGTTCAGAGATATCGGTGGGTGGATTTATTTTCATGACCTGGTATTGTGCAGGTTGAATGGTGATGTAGTGAGCGGGTGACCTTCCTCACTCCGACCTGGAGACAAAGAATGTCAGAATCTACAATAGATTAGATGTATGCTGGGGCCAGCTGCTCAGTTACTCCAGTGCTCCTTAGTATTGAGTTAAATTATTTTAGTGACCATGCGTTTCTCACTTTATTGTGGTCGATGGCCATAGGTGAGAATGGGAGCATTGTAAGCACTGGAGAAGTATTGAACAAAGGTAAAAATAGGTTTGGCTGGACTGATCGCAATTTCTACACTTGCTACCATCTGGTAATTGTCACGCTACTAAGGTGGATGCAGGGCCCTAAACAATGATAAAACTATTGGGGACAGGAAAAAACAGTTAAGGCAATCAGTTTGACGTATTAGGCAAGTGATGATTAATTATGTGAACAGAAGAGTGGCCGTCAAGCAGGAGAAATTGGTTGAAAAGCTATAGGGCTTGCTTGCAGACCAAAGCGTGGCATGTTATGTATGCCATCTTGAACTCTGGGAATACCAAAAAAGTTGCAAACTTTGGATTATGAATGGGGATGCAATTGTTCCATTGGTCAATTCAAATAGTGAAGATACCTTGTGTGATTTCATCTCAACTAAATACAAGGCGGAGGTGGCCTCTAGCTAAGGACGTATGGATGTTGAGTTTCATCTCAACAGTATTGTTCAGATAATAAAGGAGCTGTAACAATCTAGGACTACTGGCCCTGATGGGATATCCAACATTTCTATGAAAACTAACCCAGAAGGTTAAGCAAAAATTGTCTTGGACTTGTTTAAAGAGGTACATTTTACTGGGAATGTACCTGCGTCATGGAGGATATCCCATCTGATTCTGGTATTTAAGAAAGGGAACCGCCAGCATTGTACCAAATATGGATTTCTGTAAGTACTCAATGTAATTTGTCAAATCTATTCTACCTTTATACTGGCTTAAATTAAACAGACAAAGCCAAGGTCCTAATGGTGGGTTCTCCCTCCGATGGGGTCTCATGGAGCACAGACTACTGGCCTGCGTCTCTGGAGCACTGTCCAGAGCCAGTACAGGCAGTAAAAAGCCTAGGGGTAAAGCTCCTTGCCAGTGGCTCCAGAGAGGCCCAAATTTCATCTGTGTGACAGATAGGCTTTGCTAAGCTGAAAGTGTTGAAAAAGGCTTTGCCATTTCTTCCCTCGGAGTTCCGGGCTAAGATGGTTACGTCTATGATTATGAGATCCATGGACTATTGCAATGGCATCTACCTTGGGCAGCCCTAAGGCCCGATTCAACACCTGCAGATTCGGCAGACTTTGGCAACTCGACTGGCGCTAGAAACCCCTAGGCTTCCTCATTCTCTGGACCTGCTTCACTGGCTGCCGATCCAGAGTCGGATTCAGTTTTATGCCTGGTGCATCGAGCTATTCATAATACTGGTGCAGAAAATCTCTGTTCCAAGCTTACCCTCTATAAACCAGCTAGATCCCTTAGGTCCTCCTCACAAGTTATGCTTAAAATCCTGATTCATCATAGGGCCCTGAACAGGTGGACGTAGCTTCTCAGTTTCAGCCCCTACTATGTGGAACTCCTTGCTGGCCCACATGCGTGATACTGTATCATTTTCAGTTTTGAAAGAAATTGAAAACCTCTCTTTTGATGCTTCGACTGAGTGGCTCTCCTCCCTCCATCATTGGTTATTAGTGCCTTGCTGCCTTGGCGCCCGAGGCAACGCTCTACACATTTTTATACAATACTGATGGGCACAGGAGGATCACATTGAGAATTTATCAAACCGGCCTTAGGCCTAGGCACTCTCCTAGTTATAAAATCATTGTGTTGAATTCACTGATGAAACAGGCCTGGAAATGCCCTTTGTATGCATTGCTCCTGGACTTCTCTGCTACTTTTGATTCCACCGATCGGGGTAAGCTGTGGGTAAAGCTAGCAGCTCTTGGGATCCTGGGAAATCTTTTGCATGCCTTGAGGTTACTACATCATGAAACGAAAAACAAGAGTAAGGCTGAATAGCATGGGGGATTTTTCTGGCCTGGCTGATATGAGAAAAGGGATGTGGCAACTGTGTACTTGCCCCGATGTTAATTAACCTATTTTTTTCTGACATGTGCCAAACAGTGACCAGAATGAACAGCTTCCCGCGTAGACCTGGCCATGAACGCATGGTGTGGCTTGCATACGTAGATGTGGTTGTTATTGACAATGTTTACATGGGTATCAAGCATAGTGCAGTGGCAGTATTGGACTATGCTAAGGAAAATGACTCTGGTTAACATGTACAAAACCAAGTTTATGCGGTTTGGGAGAGTTAAAGGTGACAAGAAGGCGATACACGCCTATGAAGGGGTTACTGAAAAAGTTGATAAATGTGTACTTGGGGTATGATGAAGGTAGCAACAGTGGGGATTCTGAATTAATTTGCAAGAGAAGGATGAAATCTCTGGTGACTAAGTCTGTGATGATTAATTTTGCTCAGAGGACGGCTGGGTATAGCCTCCTCGGTACAATCCATGTGTATAATCAAAAACTGGTGTCAGGTTTTCTTTATGCCCTAAAGACAAGTGTGTGAGAAAGAGATGAGAATCTGGCAAGTTGGATAAGAAAATTGGATGGGGGAATTTGGTGAAGAATATTTGGCCTAACAAATGGTATGCCTATTGAGGCGATAAGGCTAGCACTGGGATTACTATTCCTGGTTTCAATTAGTAAAATAAACAAAGGAAATCTGTCCATTAAAATAATGTTATCGGAGGATAACTATTTTGTATACCATTAAGCTATGGAGGAAGGCTGTTGCCACCCCTGGTGGAATTTAAATGCATCAATGAGACCACCTTTGATTGTATAGCACGGACGCCCAAAAGGCAGGATGGCCTTGGGTCCGTTCTTTACTCCTTCAAAATGCATATAAGATGGGATTGGGCTATGATCCACGAGCATGTGGGGAGGCTAACATTTTTGGCTACGTTTTCGAAGATGTATTTCATATACAGAAAGTCACAAAACTACATATATCAGTGTCCCTCTTCTCCATCAAGTTGCTTAGATTTAAAAAGTTGAATGTATTGGCAGTGTGTGGGGCATGGACAGGTATCCCTGAAATGGACCGGGTTTGTAGGTTGTGCAGAAGTCAGGAATACCTTGAAACAGTGAGGCATGACCTCAGAGGCTTCTGTACTATGGCAGGGGCCTATGCCAGGTGTTCTACAAAGTATATGGATGACCTGAATACAATTAAGATATAACAATCCTGGATGTAGTGTGTCAGGGGTTCAGGTTGTCGCTCAATGTAGCCGTTACTAGAGTTTGGCAGGGTGTGGATGAGAAACTGGGAAGATGCAACACATTTGAGAAATAAGGGTAAAGAGGTATGTGTGTGGCAAATTTATGTATGATGTAATTATTTTTGTTCCTGTTCTTTTAATGGTTGTGTGGAAAGTTGTATTAACTAAAACAAAAAATACAACATTTAAAAAACTATTACAAGTGAATTATCAAGACAGCGAAGAAACTGTAGAGGGATATAGTTATCTTGGGGAAAATCGTTGTTTCCCTTTACATCAGTACATCTACTTTACTGGGACCAGGAGGTTAAAGGACATGCTACCAAGGAGTAATGGAGAAGCTGGAGGAGAGAGAGAGAGAGAGAGGAAAGTAGGCGTAAGATATGAGAGGCCCCAAGCTACGCTACACTGATCGGGAGTGGAGAGCGAGAAACCCACAAGTTTCAAACTCGCGTGCAGGAGTTATTCGAGACACAAGAAATCAAGTGGGCAGGAGCCCAAGCTGAAACAGAGGTAATGGCGAGAACACAATCTGTGGTGGATCCTTGGTCCGAGGAACATCTGCAACAGCTGCAGAGAAGAACAGGGAGTCCGTGAGTGTAGCGCAGGATGGCAGTGCCACGAAAAAAAAGGGAGAGAGATCAAGAACGCCAGAAAGAAGATGGCATCCACGACATCAATTAAGCAGGAGGGACCCCTGAGAGCGAAAGCCTCTGCCAAAGTTCCACGCCAGAAAAGAAGGAAAACCGGGCAAACGGGGAGACTCTGGTGAATTAATATTTCATACAGCCAACTCATCTCAGTATAAGACACAGTAGAGAGCTAGCTTTAAACCTAAATGGATGCTGTGCAACAAGTGAGAATTATTGCAATACACAGCCACCTCATCACAGTAATGAAATAGTTTATATTCTTGGTGTTCAATTATTCTCACAGTTAAATCTAAGAGAAAATTATAACCCAGAGTTAACTCATCACGGTAGAAGATATGAAACAGTTAACCTTACAAATAAGCAGAAATGAATATCACGAGTCAAGAGAAAACCTTGATGAGACAGGATAGGAGGAGAATCAGTGGGACAAAATACCCTGGGAAAGGGGGGAAAAGAACAAGTTACTTTCTTACCTGGTAACGTTCTTTCGATGGGATACTCCGACGACGTATTCCATATCTATGACAGGTAATGTCCACAGCTGTGCTGCTTCGGAAAATCTTTGGCGTCTGCGTCCTGCGTCGATGACGTTGATGCGCCGTCCCCGAGGACGACCTCCGACGGCCGACGTCACCATATGTGATAAGTAGGACGCACGACGCCCATAGCCTCAGTTATAGTTTTTTCCCAGAACGTGTGCCACCAGTTTTCTGCCAGTCAGACACACAAGGCCTTGCGGAACGCAAGTTGCAATCGCAAAAGAAATTCTGCAGCGGGGAAGGCAGGGAGGGAGCGATATGGAATACGTCGTCGGACCATCCCATCGAAAAAACTTTACCAGGTAAGAAAGTAACTTGTTCTTCGAGGGGATTGGGTCCTCCGACGTATTCCATATCTATGACAGACTCCCAAAGCAGTACCAAACAAGGAGGTGGGAAAGAATTTAGAATACAAATTTAGAATGCCCAATCAAATTGCGGAATAGAGAACTTCCTTGCCAAAGGCCAGATCTTGCCCTCTGATGGAATCGAGGGAGTAGTGACGTACAAAAGTATGTACTGAAGCCCAGGTGGCTGCATCACAGATGTGACGAATAGGAACTCCCCTCTGCAGGGCAGTAGATGCAGCCACTCCCCTGGTAGAATGGGCCCGCAAGCCAGCCGGAGGATCCTTACCCGCCAAGCGGTAACACTCGGAGATAGCTAAAATAATCCAACGAGACAAAGTCTGTTTCATCACAGCTTGTCCCAAACGCTTATCAGCGTAACCAATGAAAAGTTGATCGTCCACTCTGACCGGGACATGCGCGAAATATAAAAGCTCAACGCTCTCCTAGGATCAAGCCTATGGAGCCTCTCCTCTTCCTTACCAGGATGTGGAGGAGGATAGAACGCGGAAGAACAACCTTCTGGCTCAAATGAAATTCCGAAACCACCTTCGGAAGAAAGGAAGGACGAACTCTAAGGACAACCCTGTCCTTATGAAACACAGTGAAGGGTGGCTTAACTGAAAGTGCCTGTAACTCACTCACTCTGCGAGCGGAAGTAACCGCAACTAAAAACACAGTTTTCAGAGTAAACAGCCTCAAAGGGCAAGAATGTAAAGGCTCAAATGGAGCACCCATAAGAAACTTAAGAACAAGGTTCAAATCCCAACCTGGCACCAAAAAAGGTGACGGAGGGAACACATTAGTGAGCCCTTTCAAAAACTGCGAAATTAAAGGAATCTTAAAATAGGAACACTCTTCAGACGAGCGCGTAAATATGGACAGCGCCGCCAGGTAACCTTTAATGGTTCCCACTTGCAAGCCCCTATGGGCGAAAGAAAGCAAAAAAGACAGAACCATGGGAATGTCACATTCAAAAGGATCCACATTCTGAACTCTGCACCAGTCGCAGAATTTACCCCCCCCCCCTCCCGTGAGAGCAGATCGTCTCGGTAGGGAAGACGACGTGGAGGGCAGATGGACAAGTCTAGAAGGAACAAGTTACTTACCTGTAACTGTTCTCCAGCATGGGTCTCGCATGGATTCACATGCTCATGAATATTCCCCGTCAGGCCGGGAATCCTCGGTATAGAAAAAAATCAGTATCAGTTTTGTTTCTGATCTGTCTTTCTCAGTAGTAACCAATCACTGGTCTCTGGGTCATACTGCCCCCAGCCAATGACTCCCCTCTCCCTAAGCCCCTCCCCTGGCAGCCATCCTCAGATTTGGTAGCACTTGAAGTGGCAGTATGACCAAGTGAAGAGCCGCAGAGGGGTATGCGGGAGGGTTCGCATGTGAATCCATGCCAGACCCATGCTGGAGAACAACAGTTACAGGTAAGTAACTTGTTCCTTCTCCAGCATGGGGTCTGGCATGGATTCACATGCTCATGAATATAAGAATACATAGCAGTATACACATGCACAACCACGGGAGGTGGCACAAGGCTCAATATCAAGCAATACAACAACTCAACATTAAGCAACTCTTACCTCCTCACCAGGCTCACCTTAGGCAAACAGGTTGCGCAGCACTGCCTGGCCGACTCTGGACTCCTCCCTGGAATCCCGATCGACGCAGTAGAATCTCGTGAAGGTGTGCCTCGACCTCCACGTAGCAGCCCTGCAGATGTCGAGCATGGGCACACCAGACAGGAACGCCGTAGTAGCAGCGATCGCTCTGGTCGAATGGGCTCTCGGATGGCCGGGCAGCGGTCGGTTTGCCAACCGGTGACAGTGCATGATGCAGCCGGAGAGACATCTGGAAATGGAAGTCTTCGAGAGAGCCTTCCCTTGATTCACAGGTCCAAAGTTCACAAACAGCTGTTATGTCTTCCGGAAACTCTTCGTGCGGTCCACGTAGAAATTCAGCGCTCTAGCCACATCTGCACTCGCTAGAGTCCTCTCAGCCGGCGACGAAGGCGACGGGAAGAAAACTGGCAACACCAAGGGCTCGTTGAGGTGGAAGTCCGACGGCCCCTTGGGCATGAAGGAGGGGTGCGTCCTCCGCACCACACTCGTGTCGTGAAAAGTCAAGTATGGAGGCTTGCAAGACAGGGCCTGGATCTCTCCCACTCGTCATGCAGAGGTGATGGCCACGAGGAATGCTGTCTTCCACGACAGAAACTTCAACGGCACTGAATGCATAGGCTCGAATGGGGCCCCCATGAGCCTAGTTAGTACCACGTTGAGCTCCCACGCCGGGGCAGGGGCCTTCACTGGCCAGAATGATTGGAACAGTCCTTTCATAAATTCCTTCACCAGACGAGAGCACAAGGACGCCCGTCCTGTAGTTCTGGTGTAACGTGAGACGGCAGCCAGATGTACCTTGATGGAGGCGTGAGATAGGCCAGCCTTGGCCAAAGACAGTAGGTACGGCAATACTTGAGGGGCCGTAATCCGCATAGGGTTAATCTTCTGTGCTCGGCACCAGACAGAGAACCTCTTCCATTTGTGTCTGTAGCAATTGAGAGTTGAGGATGCCCTGGCCTTTGCAAGAACCTCTCTGCAGTCAGCCGGGATGTCGTATCCTCCAAACTCTAGCGCTGCAGGAGCCAGGCCTGCAAGTTCAGCGACTCTGGTTCGTGATGAAGAATGGCGCCTCCTTCTCTGGAGAGAAGATCCACGTCCGTCGGTAGCTTGACTGGTGTGGATGCTGACAAGTCCAGAAGGTCCGGGAACCAGATCTGCCTTGGCCACGCCGGTGCGACGAGGATCATCCTGCACCGGGACCTCTTGAGCTGGTTGACGAGCCAGAGTAGCAACGGCGGGAATGCATAAAGGAACAGGCCGTCCCAGGGGAACGAGAAAGCATCGCCCATGCTCCTCGGTTGGAGAAACCTGCTGGCGAACCTCCGGCACTTGGAGTTCGCCGCCGTCGCGAAGAGATCGATCTGAGGTTCGCCCCATCGTCAGAAGAGTCGGTCCACTTGAACCTGGTGCGGTTCCCACTCGTGGCACGGGCGCAGCTCCCTGCTGAGTGAGTCGGCGATGGTGTTTTTTATCCCTGCCAGATGAAAGGGTACCAGAAACATCCGTTGTGCGATGGCCCAATGCCACAGATCCTGGGCTTCCTTGGGCAGGGGATCTGGTTCCGAATGTAAAACATCGTGATGTTGTCGGTGAAGATCCTCACCACCTTGCCCTTGAGGGACGGAAGGAAGGACCTGAGGGCCCAGAACACTGCGCGGAGCTCCAAGATGTTGATGTGGAGAGTCTTCTCCTCCGAACACCAAAGGCCTCTCGCGTGGAGGCCCCCCGTGTGCGCTCCCTAACCTTCCAGGGAGGCATCCGTCGTCACCGTCACCCGGTGGGCCGGGGCTAGGAAGCCTGTTCCCGCTGTCAGATGAGCGCCGACACCCCACCATCGTATCGCCTGACGGAACGTTTCATCGAGCGAGATCCTGTCCTCGAAGCTGCCCGTCATCTGGATCCAGTGGGCGTCGAGGAATTATTATATATTATTATAGAAGGGCCGCATCCGAAGTCTGCAATGGGGCACCAGATAAATGCAGGACGTCGACATTCCGAGGAGGGACTTGATAGACCTCACTTTGGCCACGTCCGTGGCCAGTAGACGTTGCACCTTTCCTAGGATGGTCCTTATCCTTTCCTCCGACGGTGAGGCCCGCCGCGCCACTGTGTCGAGCTGTGCTCCCAGAAACAGGGCGACTTGCGACGGGACCAGGTGGGATTTTGGAAAGTTGATGGAGAACCCCAGGTCCGTGAGCAGCTGGACGGACTTTGCAGTGTGTTCCACGGCGAGCTCCCTTGTCCTTGCCCGTATGATCCAGTCGTCCAGGTAGGGGTAGACGTGGGTCCCCTGCAGGCGCAGCCACGCCACCACCGGTGCTAGGCACTTGGTAAACACCCTGGGCGCCGATTTTAATCCGAACGGGAGGGCCTCGAACTGGTAGTGCCGCCCTTTGACCACGAACCTGAGGAACTTTCGGTGCCTCTTTAGAATAGGGATGTGGAAGAAAGCATCCTCCAAATCCAACGACGACAGGAAATCGCCCTCCTCCAGCTGTCCCAGCACGTGCTGGAGGGTGACCATCCAGAACTTCTGTGCCTTGATGTATTTGTTTAGTCGTCACAGGTCCAGGATGGGACGCCATCCTCCTGTCTTCTTCCCCACGAGGAAGTATCTTGAGTAAACTCCGGAGCCCCGAAGCCTCTTCGGGACAAGCTCGATGACACCTTTCCTGAGCATCGCCTGTACTTCCAACAGCAGTTGAGGGACGTGATGTTCCTTCCTGGCCATGGGAGGAATGCGGGGGCACCTCTTCTGGAACTCGAGGGCATGCCCCAGGGCCAGGGCGTCCAGCACCCAACGGTCGGTGGAGATGGACTCCCACACGCCGACGAACTTCGTCAGCTGGCCTCCCACCAGGGTGCTTCGGCGGGGGCCCGACCCGACGGACGGTTCAATCCTGCTTGGAGGCCGCTTTGCCTCCTTGACCACCTTAGCGACGACGGCGGGATCCACCTGACTTGCCGCGTCCCCTGTAGGCCTCCTGCGATGAAGACCTTGCCGCTTGACGGTAAGTAGAGGAGCTGCTGCCGGCTCCCTTGGAGGTACCCTGTCTGCCTCCGGAGCTCCGAAAGGACGGCCGTCGCTGTAGGAGCACCCCCAGTGCACGGGCCGTCTCCGTGTCCGTCTTGATCGCCTGAAGGGAATTCATCAACCGCCTTGCCAAAAAGGTTGTTCCCATCGAAGGGCATGTCCAAAACCTTGGTCTGAACGTCCTGGCGGAAATCCGTCGCCCTGAGCCATCCTCGTCGTCTCAGGCAAACGCTGTTGCCCAACTGACAGAAACCAGTGTCTGCGATGTCCGTAGCCACCGTAATTGCATGGTCCGAGGCAATCTCACCTTCCTGCAAGATTTCCAGGGCCTCAGCCCTCTTGGCATCCGGAAGGAAGTCCAACAGAGGGTGATCTTAAACCACAACTCCCTGTCGTAGCGGGCTACGATGGCCAGGGCGTTGGCCGCCTTGATGGTCGTCGCTGCAGATGAGATGCCCGTCGTCCCATCGCATCCAGTTTCCTACCCTCGCCGTCCGGAGGGGAGGTTGAAGTCGAGGCCGATGCCTCCCCCGCTTTCTTCTTGGCCGCCGCCGAGACGACCGAGTCCGGGCTAGGTTGCGCTCTAAGGCACAAGGGGGCAGCGTCGGGGACCCGGTACTTCTTCTCGTACCGGTCCCTCTTCGCAGGAGCCGTGGCAGGGTTCTTGAGGAGGGCGAGCCCCTCATCCCAGATGTCATTAAGAAGCGGTACGGCGAGGACCGTCTTCCTTTTAGCCTCCCGCCGCTGGTAAAGGAACCCCTCCTTTTCCTCGGGGCAGAGCTGGAAGAGCTCGGATGCACTGGAGATCATTGCATGGAAGGATCCAATCTCGTCGGGCGGGGACGCCCGGGCAGGGGGTGACGGGGGACACATCCCGTCGTCGCCTCCGTTGTCATCCGTACCCGTCGTAGTCGTGTCCATGCCTGTATCATCCCCTTGGGTAGTGGACCAGGGGGAGGGCAGAGAAGGCAGGAGAAGAGGCCTAGGGTGCGTCCTCCTCCTCTTAGGCGGTGGGCTCCCCGAAGGTCCTGGCTCCGGATCCTCCGTCGGGTCTGGCTCAGGCTCCTCCGTCGGGGGAAGGGGCAACCTAGTCCTTATCTCTGAGCATAAGGACTGGATGGCTGACAAAATGGCCGCCGAGGTGTCCTGCGGCGCCGGAAACTACGGGCGTAAGGGCTCTTGAGGAGCCTCGTCTGCGTCACCGTCGCCCTCGTCTGGATCCCTCCCGATGGGCTGTGTCTCCTCCACGACTTGGATGAGCTCCTCGTGTCCGTATCCACGACAGCCACCCCCCCCCCCTTTTTCCAACGAGGACTTCGTGGGGGTCTTCTCGATGGGCCTGAAAGACGACTCCCTCCGAGGTGGCAGGGAGACTCTGGTACCTGAGGGCGCCTCCACTGGTGTAGCCTCCACAGGCTGAGCCAGGGCCCCGGCGACATCCTCAATCGAGGTCCTAGCAGGGTGAATCACGGCCAACGTCACCTTCTGTACGCCTGGTGCCTTCACCTTCAGGGGAGGGTCCGAGCCTCGCTCCCCCTCTGCCGGAGTCTTCGAGATCGACCGGGGCCTCTCCAGAAGCTTCGCCGGGTTCTCGGACTTCCTCTTACCCGAGCCAGAGCGTTGGCTCGTGGTCGATGGCGCCGGGGAGGGTGCGCCCTGCCTGGCAGCCAAGGAGCCTGACCGTTCGGCGCTCCCGGTGCCCGCGGACTCACGGTGCTTAGCCCTTTGTTGGGCCCCCGTCGCCGGCAAACCCTCACAGGACTTAGAAGACCGCTCGGACTTCTTCTCGCCTGGCGGCCTCTTACCTTCCAGCCAGTTGGCGAGACGGAGGTGGCAATCCTTCATGGTCCGCTCCGACATATTTCCACAAAACGTGCAGTCCTTTTCCTTGTGCGTCTTGTCCTCATGGAGACAGTAGAGGCATAACGAATGCTCGTCCTCCTTGAAAACGTTCTGAAGCTGGCATCCAGGGCAGGTCCGGAATAGCTTCCCGGGCGTCGAGCTCCCTTTCTCCTGGGCCATGTCCGGGGTAGGCCTCGGAACTTCTGGAATCCTCCAAAAGCGTAACTCGACGAAATCTTCACCCTTGAGGGGCGTAGAAAACTCTGAAACGGATCCCCGTTGATCTGAAGTAGAAACGGTGGAGCTTGAGGCTCTTTTAACTGAAAAAATGAGAAAATCTCCTGAAAAAAGCGTGAAAACGCAGCAAAAGCTTGAGAGCTAAACACGAGGACTCCCAACACTTGAACGTGCGGTAAAAATCTGAGGATGGCTGCCAGGGGAGGGGCTTAGGGAGAGGGCAGTCATTGGCTGGGGGCAGTATGACCCAGAGACCAGTGATTGGTTACTACTGAGAAAGACAGATCAGAAACGAAACTGATACTGATTTTTTCTATACCGAGGATTCCCGGCCTGACGACGGGGAATATTCATGAGCATGTGAATCCATGCCAGACCTCATCCTGGAGAAGGTCCGGGTACCACGTCCTCCGGGCCCACGCCGGAGCAATGAGGATCATCCGGGAACCGAACCTCCGTAACCTCCGCAGCACTTGCGGGATGGCGAGGACTGGAGGAAACGCGTACAGCAGTGGGAATGACCACTCCACCACGAACGCGTCTCCTAAGGCTCCTTTTGGAGGAAATTCCCACAAGCAAAACCTTTCGCACTTCCGGTTGACACTGGAGGCGAAGAGATCCACTTGAGGGGTCCCCCAAAGGGCAAAGATCTCCAGGAGAATCTCCTGAGCCAGCTCCCACTCGTGAGAGATCGTGCTCTGCCTGCTCAGAGCGTCTGCCGTCTCGTTGTCTCCGGCCAGATGAACCGCCGAGATCAAAACTTCCTGCTGGATGGCCCAGAACTCGAGCTGCATCGCCTCCCTGCACAGCAGAAGTGACCCTGCCCCCCCTTTTTGTTGAGGTAGTGCATGGCCACCGTGTTGTCCGTTAGAATCAGGACACTCTTTCCGCGCACAGTCGGCAGAAAAGCCTTCAGGGCTAGCCTGACGGCCCTCAGCTCCAGCAGATTGATATGGAGTCTAGACTCTGACGGAGACCAATGACCGCTGACTGTCAGCTCATTGGCATGAGCTCCCCATCCCGTGAGGGATGCGTCCGTCACGATCGTCACCTCCGGCCAGGGCAGCCAAAATGGGGCCCCCTTCATCAGATTGTCCTCGACGGCCCACCACAGAAGGTCCCGGGCTACCGAGGACGGCACCTGAACAGAGGACTGAGACCACTGGAGCTTGAGTGCCCACTGCAAAGATCTCATCCGCAGACGAGCCTCTGGCACCAGAAGAATGCAGGATGCCATGAGCCCGAGCAGTCTCAAGAACTTGGACGCTGGGAGATCCTGGGCAAATTGAAACTTGTTCACCATCTGCTGAATGTGAAGAGCCCTCACCTGAGGAGGAAAACACTGCCCCAGGGACGTGTCGAGCACTGCTCCGATGTACTGGAGCCGCTACGTTGGTGTCAAATGGGACTTCTTTAAATTGAGGGAGAAGCCTAGCCTGTGAAGGGAGTGGCAGGTGACGGACAGATGATCCAGGACTTGCTCGGGAGAGCTCCCCCTGATCAACCAATCGTCCAGGTAGGGGTAGATGTGAATCCCCCCTTTCCTGAGATGCGCTGCCACCACCACCATGAGCTTGGTGAAAACCCTCGGGGCGGAGGTCAATCCGAACGGCAGGACCCGAAACTGAAAGTGCGAGTCGCCAACCGCAAACCTCAGGGGCTTCTTGTGCTTGGGATGGATCGGCACATGGAAGTAAGCATCCTTGAGGTCGAGACACACCAACCAGTCCTGAAGTTGAAGGGCCTGGAGGACTTGAGAAAGTCACCATCTTGAACTTGTCCTTCCTGAGGAGTTTGTTCAAACCGCGCAAGTCCATGATGGGTCTCAATCCCCGGTCTTTCATCGAAATCAAAAAATAAGGGGAATACCATCCCTTGTTCCTCTCCGCTACAGGCACTAGTTCTATGGCGCCTTTCTCCAGCAGGGCTTGAATTTCCTGCGCAAGGAGCGGATCCGGACACTTCAAAGAAAGGTTCCCTGGTGGATTGTCATGGCCTCTGCCGAAAAGGAAGACGGTAGCCGTGGGTTATGATCTCCAGAACCCACACATCCGAAGTAATGGCTTGCCACTCTACAAGATGCTGCACCAGCCTTCCCCCAACTGGCGGACCATGGGACCTGGCCTCATGACTGAGTGGTAGCGGCTGCGGCGTTGCCTGAGGGCAACGAGGCAACTGCCCGAGCGGCCTTGGCACCTCGAGTACCTTTGTTTCCACCTCTGGCACACTTACGATGGTCTCTTCGACTGCTAGCTCCCCTCGCTTTACTAAAGGATGAGTAATAGCGAAATGAACCTACCCCTCCATTGCTGTCCCCTAGGACGAAAAGGCGGAGGTTGGCGAACTGCAGCGCCCAACGACTTTGCTGCAGCTTTGGAGGTCTGCAACCTCTCAAGGCTCTCGTCAGCCTTGCTGCCAAAAAGGTGTTCACCGTCAAAGGGCATGTTGAGGCGCCGGGACTGCACATCAGGAGCGAACCCAGACTTCCGCAACCACGCAAACCTGCGCATTACGGTGCTCGCCGGCATGGACCGGCTGACACAATCTGCCAAGTCCAAACCCGACTGAACGGCCTCACACATGGCATCCTTGCCATCCTGAACCATAGCAAGGAAACCATCCCGTTCGTCCCCTTCGGGAATATCTTCAGCCGCTAATGCAACACAGTTCCACAGAGTGTGTGAGAAACGAGACAAGGCACATATGGAGTTGGCCGCCTGAAGCGCCATACCCCCCGAAGAAAACACTTTCTTCACCCAGCCATCAAAACGTTTGTCGTCCCTATCCGAGGGATGGTAGGATACGACACCTGCTTTGCCGGGGCCGTAGCTGCCTGCACCACCAAACTCTCTGGGGTGGGGTGCCTAGAAAAGTAGCAGGGGTCTGGACGGTATTTTCGCGACAAAGACTTGCCCACTGCCGGGAGACTCTCCGGAGCAGTCCAAGCCGCCGCCACCCTTCTCTGCAGAGTCATATGAAAAGGCAAAACCGGGTCAGTGGGGGGACCGAGATCAAGGATGTCCGTGAGATCATCCTGAACGAACTCCCCTGGGAGAGCTGACCAACCCAAGTACTAGGTGACCCGAGACACAAGGCGCTGACATGAGTGCCAGGCTCCGGCCTACAAAACTCCACCTCCGGAGAGGTGTCCAGTCCACTGGCATCATACAGCGACTGCCGCAGGTCATCAAACTGACTATGGCCCGAGATAAGTTAATCCGTAACCGTAACAAAGCCGCCATCAGAGCCTTCATCACCTTCTGAAATGTACTCCAGGCGGGGAGAGGAAGACCTCCGGGGATCAAAGCAGTGCCTGGCCTTAGCCAGAGCCTTTCTAGGGCCAAACCCCGTGCCACGGGGCCCCTCCGACACCACCGCCGCGAAAGGCGTTGAGGGCGCCGAACGAGTCGGCGCCGGCGTCGACAGAAAAGGCGTCGACGTCAGCTGCAGCATTGGCGGCGTCGGCACAGGCCTCAAAGCCGGAGCTCCGAGCGTGTCTCTCGACAACCTTGGCGCCGACGACGACCCCCTTGGAGGCGGAGCCTCGAGAGAAATAGTCAACGACCTCGGCGCCACAGGCGTCGACTTCTTCGAAGACGGCACAGGATCACGCGGTCTCGAGCGCGTCGAGGACCGGGACCTGGAACGGGAATGACGAGAATGGCTACCCTGGTCCAAGCACGACCTCTCCCACAAACCGTGCCGACCGCCCAAGCCTGAAGGCGTACGAGTGGCGTCTCTCGACCGGTGCCGACCGACCCCACTCGGAGGCGCGGACGGACCAGTGCCCTGCGATTCCAGAATCGCTAGCATCTGCTTCCCGAAGTAAGCCCATTCCTCCGGTGTCGCTTGCATGGAGGGGAAGGCGACCTATTCCGGCGCTTCCGGGAATGCCTCGAAGAGGCGGAGGAGTGGCGAGACCGACTCCTGGAAGGAGACCCACTGGACTTCCGACGACGACGGAGAGTCGCCCCTCGAGTCATCCGTCGAAAGCCCCGCAGACCTCGACTTCCGGGGCTTAGACACCCAGCCTACCGACAGCTTCTTCTTGCGTTCCCGCAAGGCCTTTGCCGCGAGCGACTGGCAGTCGACACCGTCGTCCGTATGGTGGGCCTCCCCGAGGCACTAGAGGCAGGCGTCGTGCGAGTCCGTGACCGACATCTTGGACCCACAGTCCCCGCATTTCTTGAAGCCCGGACGCGGGGTTGAAGACGAAGAAGACATCGCCATGAACAGGACTTCACAGCAAACCAAACAGGTTCAACGAACTGAGAATTGAAACTCCGAGTCGAGGCGTACCGAGATTCACAAAGCAAACATGTTCGCGGAAAAAACGGAACTGAGGCTATGGGCGTCGTGCGTCCTACCGATCACATCGGGTGCCGTCGGAGGAGGTCCTCGGGGATGGCGCATCGACGCAGGACGCAGACGCCAAAGATTTTCCGAAGCAGCACAGCTGTGGACATTACCTGCCATAGATATGGAATACGTCGGAGGACCCAATCCCCTCGAACGAGTGTTATCCTGAACTAAGTACTATTAAGAAGAAAGGGAGCAAGTGCTCAGAGCCTACAGACATTTACCAGATACAAACCAGAGGGATACAGCAAAACTATATACCCACAGAAGCGTACAAGCAGGTTTATAACTAAAACTCTAAAAACCATAAAGGAGAGCCAAAAGGGAGCTGAGGTGAAGAAAGGAAGTGCAACCTCCATTTGGTTAATTAAAAAGACGAATACAACATTTGCAAATTGTATACTAAATAAAGATAACTAGCAGTGACCTCAGGAGAAGGAGTCACTCTCTGGACCCAAGTTATTTTTTCTTAGTGGCAGTCTCAGTTAGGATAGTTTTGGAGAGCGGACTGGTTTCTTTTGGACATTCACAACTGACGGACTCGCACCTTAGTTATTAAAATGGGCAGGGAACACCCATAGAAGTAGGCAAAGTTAGGCCTTCTATATTATTTTAATAAAGAAAAGTACTTAATTTCCTCTGGCAGTCAGTGTCCTGACTCGCCACACTGTACAGCTGAAACTGAACAGTAAGCTCTGTGCAAATGTCACATGGAAGGTCCTTACCTGTTGCTAGGCAGCATGGGTGGAGCCGTGCCACTTTCTGAACATGCGCACATGGTTGGAGCAGTGGGTGCAGAGCTGATGGGGTTGCCGGTAAATATCTTGCATGCATGCGTATGATTGTATGCTTGTGTGAGACAACATGATGAGATTCTTGCAATGCCATGCAAGCATCTGGGTGCATCGTGGTTCAGTACCTGAGCCAACAACAGTTTGCAGCCTCAATCTTTTGACTATTTTTCTAGCTAGTAATAGACATTTCCTGCTTCCTCAATCCCCTTGGTTGTACTCCAACTGGTAACTGGATTACTTCTGGATTGTCAGCTTCAAACTTTTTCCATTGTTTTTTTAACTGCTCTGGAAATGTAACATTGGCTTGGACTGCGTAGTCTATGTTTCATTGGGCATGAATGTGGTTAGGAGAGATTAATTTCCCACTACCTTAGGTCTGGCTACAGTGGTCAGTTCATATTACAACAGTCGAAGGAAATTTGGCAATGTGGACTACTAGAATGTGGATCATTTGCATGTGGGCACAAAATGTTCAAGAAAAAAACAGAGGAAGGAAAATGAGGAGTATGGACTCCAATATTGTAATTCAAGTGAATGATGCTTTACTTGTGGTACCTTGAGAGCTACAAGTGGTGGCCAGTGGCACGCATACCACAGGAGATTTGGAGGTGTGGGATAGGTCAGCTTTCCCCAACAAAAGCTACACTGTAGCAGGAATAGATACATTTTGGAGCAGTCTGGGATCTTTGCCCAGCTGCTGCATCGCCGAAATCCATCAGGAGGGTTTTCTGGGTGGAAGCATGTCGCTGGTGGGAATAGACGTTAAGGATGACGTTGGAGGGAGGAGAGGGCAATGACCCAATTTCATAGGGATAGCGACATGAAGCCTTAGCATTTATCTTATGGTTCTACCGTGCTCGCTGTAGTTCTAGTCACATCTATCATGCAAACCTGGGTTATTTCATTTTTACAAGTTAATTGCACTCTAAGCAGAGAATGGTATGTATTGTTGGAATCACTACATCTCGTTCCAAGAGGGATTCCTTTGGCAGAAGGAGCCAGTCCAGGAACAACTGATCAGTTTTTGTTAGGGAGAATTCTCATTTCATGGCCAATTTCCCTTACCTATAGAGTCCCCCAGCAGCTTTGCTGGATTTGAAGGGTTTATTTCTTTTTACCTGCTAAAAGTGAGACTCTTTTTCCCACTCTTAGGCATTTTTGCTATGGGTGTTCTAGGCTATTTTTGTGTTTAATGCCTATGGGATCTTTTCTCTCACCCATAGGAACCATCTTTATGCACATGTGTCACACAGCATCCTCCGTGCCGTGACACAGGGGTGTCGTAGCGACCCCCAAACAGACTCCATACCCTGGGACTGACTACTGTCTCCCAGGGCATGTAAAGTCCCCATTGACTTTACTAGTCGATTTTTATGAACTTAACCAGTACACCCCATCTTAATATGGAAGTACTGGAAGGGGTTAATAGTTTTCCCCCTATGTCCACTTTCGAGAGGGTACCTTAAAGTCCCCCTCTGCAAAGTTTCTGGCTGGTGGCAGTGGTTACTACCTTTTATATTCGACCGCGAATATTTCTCTATGGGATTTTCCCATTGTTCAAGGCTACCACTTTTACTGACAGCCTCTAACATACCGCTGGCTTATTTTATTATTAACTTTACTCCGGTAGGTTTTATTTGCCAGAACTTTGATAAAACTTCTTTCTCGAGTCTTACTCCATTTTCCTAACCCAGGTCAGGGATCCTTTGTTCGTCCTTTTGGCGGGCTTCTGCCAAGAATCCCTCCTTTCGGCGCCACTGTGTCTGGGGTGGGTCTGTTTGTGAGGGGGAATAGAACTCCCGGACAGAGTTGCCACAGCAACTCAGGTCGCACTCTAACCTGATTGGCTCGAGGGTCTCCTGCCAAGAATACCACTCCACTGTGTTAGTGACTGCTAGGCTGTATGAATGGGTCTCTTTCTGCATAAAAGCAGGGTCCTGAGGACTGGAAGAGCAAGACGTCGCCACTGGAACTACGGAACCGAAGGGAAGTGTTGCTAGGGGGTGTCTGAAGATATATCGGTTTAACTTGTACTTTCCCTCCCTTTCGTTGAAATGGTAGAGTGCCATTTGTAATTGGTTTTTGTGCTACCTATTGTGTCAACCCTGAATACAGCTCATCTCCCTCTTGAGATAAGTCTGACTGCTCAGCCACAGCTACCAACTAAATCTTTGTGGTACGGACCGATACCAAAGGGGATTTATTGCTCTCACCTGTAGTCCTAATCTGGGGAAGTGCTCCCTAAGGGAAATGCCCTGGATTCTGCCTAACAGTCTTATTTTCCTTTTAATAAAAATAAACTATCTACCACTCACTCAGAATGCTGGTACCTCCACTGGTATATTCTTTAACCATTCAAAGCATCCTTCATCATTGTTGAGCATTGTCACAAGAGGCAATCTTGGTCATCCAAGAATCTGTCACGTATTCTGCTACACACACACACCTCGGACAACCCTAGGGTTCCCTCGGCTCGCCCATGTCCCTCAACCTCTCCACATTTCCCTCATAAGGTACGGGACTCACGTTTGCAGCTAGTTGCCCCTCGAGTACAGGCGCGCCATGCCACCAGCATTGCGCAGTCCCGTTTGCGCCCATTCCTTCATTGGCAATTGCCTTGGCGCTTGGGAGATGGGAGAATCAAACGAGCACTTCCGCGTCACGTGACTGCCGGCTCCCGCGATCCCGTTCACGTGATGCGGCTACACGTCACGTGACCAGGAAGTAGTGAGTATTTAAGCGCTGTATTCCCGTACAGTCACCGCTTCACAGCTGTTCTTCGAAACTCTGTTTGGCGCCACATACCTGTTTTGGATCTTTCGAAAACTCGACCTTGGATTTAAACTCACAGACTTTTTGGATTACCCTTATTGGCTGCTGGTACCTTAACGTTCAACTGGTTAATGACCTCGGACTGCCTCCTGGACTTCCTCGAATTTCCCTCTTGTTCTGAATCTTGTTATCCTGACTTCCTGGGAACTGCTCCACAGGTATCTGGCTCTTGGCTTTACTTTCAGGTGAGCCTTACCACCGCAACACATCAGTGGGTCTTTCCACCACCAACACCATAATTTGGAACTGCTGCGAGTCCTGGAAACTCCTGATCCCAAAGGGTAAGCAGTGTCCTCACTGCCCTTCCTTGGTAAGCCATTTATTCTGCTTCTTTCTGCACTAGTGTCGACTGTTATTGCCTGGTACTTAATCACTGTTTGCTTTACAGCGGTATCGGGGTCTCCAGAGTTCCGTGGTTCCAGAGTGCAACATCTCCCACCTGTGGTCTCAAAGGCTGCACATAGAGTGGCTTTGGTTTCTTTCTGTGCGGCACTTGTGACTTAAGTGTCGTGTAGATGGGAGAGACCTCCGTCACCGACAGACTGTGAAGCCTTTGTCGTGTTGATTATGGAGGGAGCCACGGACGACCCCATGGCCGCTATGGTCCAGGCTATCACAGTACTACGGGCTGATATGGCCGCTGCTAACACAGCTATCCATCAGCGCCTTGATACAATACAAAGTGTGCAACATCCCCTACCTGCAGACCCAAAATTTGGGAACACAACACCAGCACCACAACCCCGTCCGCCTCCTGTTCCCAGCACCCAAAACCCCATCCCCGTGGTACTTCCTCTCCATTCCCACTAGCGGCTCCCGACAGGTACCATGGTGATCCTAGAAAATTCAGAACATTCCTCAACCAATGTAAACTGCATTTTCTGTGCAGACCACTGGCCTTTCCTGATTCTTCCACCAAGGAAGCATTCACGTTATCACACTTAGCTGGCACGGCCGGAGCATGGGCCAACCCCCTACTAGAGAACGACAGCCCTACCCTTTATGATTTTGATCTTCTCGTGGCTGAAATGTCACAGGTATTTGACACTAGTCACAAAGTCCAATCCCGAGACCTAGAGCTGTTGGATTTGAACCAGGGTAGGGGGTCCCTTTTCGAATATATCACCCGGTTCAACCAGCTGTCAGCAGAAATGTCCTGGCCCGAAAGCAAGAGGGTGGTAGTGTTCTATAGAGGGTTAAACAATTCCATGAAGGACACACTCTCGGTTGTTCCCTCATTACCAACTCAGTTCCCGGATTTAGTGGATTTGGCCCTTCAGGTAGATGCCCGGCGATCCGAACGCAGAGCGGAAGCTGGGTTTACCCATTCAACGGCCTTAGCCGCCCACTCGTTTTCTTCCGAATCCTCTGGGGAACCCATGCAGATCGGGGGTATAAGGAGTCCCATCGCCTCAACAGAAAGTGAACGAAGAAGGGCAGACAACGCTTGTTTCTATTGTGGGTTAAGTGGCCATTTTGTTAAGGAGTGTCCTCGTCGCCCAAAACCCAAGACTCAAGACTCAAGTTTTTCGGACTGCTCGATAATAGTACCGGGGACTGGATCGAGCACTTCTTGTTTTACCCCGAATCCTGTTCCCGCTTTTGGGCGCATACTGATTGCTTTGTTAGTACTGCTAGTCCTTAGCCTCTAATGATTGCCTGCCACTTCTGCTGCCTAGCCTGCATTGATTGCATTGTTAGTACTGCTAGTCCTTAGCCTCTAATGATTGCCTGCCACTACTGTTTCTCAGCCCTGGTGATTGCATATCACCCATAGTGCCAACAACCTCTCCAGGTTATTACTGTCATAGGGAATAAACGCCAATTAGACTGAGCAGTCTAGATTTCCTCTCCCATCCAACATGTACACCCTGCCTCTACTCATATGCATGTTAGGCACCCTGCCCACACGCGATCGCAGGCCAGGTCCAAACAACCACGTGTACAACAACAGCAGCCTTAACCGCACCACCATGGACTTCCTGCCTAGTCCCCTCCAACACACCACGCTCGCAGCCATGAACCCCATTACACTGCAATCCAGACTACACAGACTTAGGAACCGCACTCAACCTATGAACCTTGCTACCATACCCTCCTCTATCTCCCTCAAAAATAATCACTTACTATCCAGGACCATCCTTAATGCTAACACCAGTCACCTCAGCCTAACTAGCATTAGCAGGACGAAGGTGCGTCACCTGACTCCCACCCACAATAACACCAAACAATCCTCCGCGCCTCTTAAACCAGAAACCACAGAGCCTACAAAAAGTAACAACCAACCCCTTTGCTATAAATGCGCCCTACTCAATGTTCGTTCGCTTAATGCCGATGCGTTAGAAGTCAATGATCTCATTACCAACCAAGATTTAGACATAATTGCCATCACTGAAACTTGGCTCCACAAGGCCTCTGGTCCAGCCATCACAATTGCATTGCCCAAAGGTTACTCTATCCACAGACACGACAGGCTAGCCAAAAACAGGAGGAGGAGTAGCCCTAATATTCAAAGAAAGCATATCTATCAGACTTATACCCCACCAGGGAGAAGGAAAGGTAGACATTTTATCCGCCAAAATAGCCCTGTCACCAAAAAGTAACAAACATACATGTGGTGTACCGCCCACCAGGAACCTCATCAGACTTCATAGGACAAGTTACCAACCTTCTAGGAAACAACCTCAAAAAAAATCTACCAAAACCCTATTCCTAGGTGACATCAATCTAGGCTTCAATGACGCCAACGACAAATCCGCCACATCCTTCACGAAGTTAGTGACCTTGGCTTCTCTCAGAAAGTCACTTCGCACACGCATGCATAAGGTCGCATCCTAGACTGGATTATAGACCACAACTGAGACACAAACATGGTTTCCAATACTGCTCTCCCATGCACATACCACAACTGCCTACAATTCACCATCCCCATAACTCCATGCGCCAAGCCTACCACACCAGCACCGGCTACAGTAGCCAGAAGCGCAAAAAAACTCACTGCAGAGAACATCAGTGTCTATATCAATCTCCCATGCCTAGCACCACCATTCTCACCTGACCCCGTCAAACTAGCGGAATTATTCAAAGACACATTGACTAGCGTCATTAACACAGTCTCCCCACTTGAAAACAAAAAAGAAAAGAAATCATTCCACTCCAATTCGTGGTTCACAGAAGAACTCCTAAATCTGCGCAACCCCAAACGACAGGCGCTAAAAACTTGGCAGGCCAACCGCTGTGACACCACTAAAGATATCTTTCGAACCATCGCAAAAAAATACAAAGACTCCATATTCAAAGTCAAATCAGAATCCGACAACAATAGAATCTCTTCGGCCAATTCACAATCTAAAAAACTCTTTACCATCTTTAAAGAATTAACAGTATCTCCCACCTGCACTGATGAAATCGTTAAAGATGAAGCCTGGTGCTCCAGCATACAAGCTGCCATGCTAAAAAAAAATAGACCTCCTCCAAAACAAAATCTCTGACCATTACAAAGCTTTACCTAAACAGGTAGATGTCCTGGAAATCCTAAAACATCTCAAACCATCGCTATGCAAGGGCGATGTATGCCCCCTAAAATCATCAAAGAATGGGCCGAACAAATCGCTCCTTTAATTACCGCCTTCATAAACGCCTCATTCAAAACGGGGATAGTCCCCAACTGCCTCAAAGAGGCTTGGGTGCGTCCACTCCTAAAAAAACCTACATTAGACCCTTCTCCACCTAATAATTATAGACCAATTACAACCGTTCCATTTCTTCTTAAAATACTAGATCAGGCTGCCCACAGGCAAATCCAACTATACCTCTAAACCAACGCTATCCTTGGAAAGAGACAATCAGGGTTCCGCAAAGGACACGGAACGGAAACCACCTTACTAGATCTGAAAAACCAAATCACCTCCATCCTTGACATGGGTAAGCCTGCCTTACTCCTGCTCCTAGATCTCTCTGCAGCGTTTGATCTTGTTGACCATAACACCCTCACCAACCACCTCACTAATGCAGCGCACTTCTCCAAGCACGCAGCAACGTGGATCACTTCCTTCCTAGAAGGCAGAGCCATGAAAGTGTTCTCCAATATAGCAAACGCTGAACCCACTGTCATGCACTGTGGTGTTCCCCAGGGACCTTGTACTGCCCCAACGCTTTACAATCCATTTACAAAAGCACTCTTTGATGAACTGGATGCACTTGGGATCACATACACAAACTATGCTGATGATACCCAGGTGCTACTTTCCCTCACCGGGAGCTATCTCCAAGACGCCTCCACCCTTCAACAAATTTACTCCACAATCCAAGCCTGGATGGCCACTAATGGCTTATGCCTAAACGGGGATAAAACAAATCCTCACCCTCGGTCAAAAACCCAAACTAGCCAAATTGGGTCCGACCTATCAAAACTTCTGCATTGACAACTGTGTCATCCCAGTCCTATCCTCAGTTAAAACGCTCGGAGTCCACATTGACGCTACACTATCTCTGGATAAACAAGTTAGCGCCATTGTATCAGCCTCTGCTCTGAGCACCAAACTGATGAATGCCATTAAGCCATTTCTAACACAAGATAACTGCCTCTCCATTGCGAGAGCCACCTCAGGAGCCAAATTGGACTATTGCAATTCCCTCCTAGCTGGCACATCAACAAAAAAAAACCTAGCCAGACTCCAAACCACTCAAAACAACTCCCTCAGAGCAGTTCTCAGTATTCCTAAAAGAGAACACATCTCTCAAGCAAGAAAAAATGCTCACTGGCTACCAGTTAAAGACCAAATCACTTTCAAGATGCTCTCCACCGCACACAAATGCATCAACTTAACCGCATCCTCCTACCTATCGGACACACCAGCCAGAACACAATCCACTAGACCCACTAGACTAGAGTACACCAACCAACTTACAGTACCTCGAATTACCAGGGCCAAGGCAGGAGGAATCGGATTCCCCTACCTGGCTCCTAAGCTCTGGAACACGCTATCCGCAGACCTCAGAGCGGAAAAAGCTCCCTCCTTGCCTTCCGCAAAAAGCTAAAAACAACAATCTTCAACTAGCTGCTAGCTCACTGTATGTACTTGCTCACAGCTTGCATTCCGCACCTATTGTCCAAGCGCCACAATGACCACTTCAGGTTTTAAGTGTTTACATGACTACTGTAACTAAAATATGAACATCCACTGTAACCAGCACCACAATGCCCACGGGCTGCTGTGCGCTTAACAAATGTGAATAAATAAGACCCATCCATGTACAGGCAGTCCTGCAACCCACCCCAGAAATCACACACCCAGCCACCATTCTCATTGATTCAGGGGCCACAGGCAATTACATTGACATTACATTGGCCCAATTTCTGAACCTGCCCCTAGTGAACAAGACTCGGCCAGAACTCGTACAGGCGGTTCACGGTACTGCCTTAGTCTCTGGTCCCATTAAGCAGCAGACGGCACTGTTGCTCCTGACGATCCAGACTATCCACAAAGAAACGATAAGTTTTTATCTAATATCCATGCCACAGTTCGGTCTTATATTGGGGTTACCTTGGTTGCAGGAACACAACCCGCTTATCGATTGGAAGTTGGGTCGGGTGCATTTCGAGTCAGACGTGTGTCAGAACCTCTGCCCTCCCACATCCAGAGGGGACGAAACACCAGCACAGGCCTCGGGGACCATCGCTCACCTTACCTTGGAAGACGTTGCGACCCCATCAACTGATTCTCACGTAGTAGGTAGTAGGTACGGTTGCCACAAACGTTCCCGCCGAATACGGGGATTATGCAAAGGTATTCGATCGTGGCTCTTCTGAGGTTCTTCCACCACACCGCCCCTACAACTATCCCATTGACCCGATTCCCGAGTCCGCCATACCTACAAGTCGCATCTATTCTCTCTCCCCCTCAGAAGAACAAGCCTTGAAAGAATATGTGCAGAAATCTCTTCGATTAGGGCACATACGTCCGTCCACCTCCCCGGCTGCTAGTCCCATTTTTTTTGTTCCTACAAAAGAGGGCGATCTTCGTCCATGTGTGGACTATCGCCGGCTGAATGCCATTATGAAAAAGGATCGATACCCAATACCTCTCATTACACAACTACTCGATCGTTTGACACATGCATCCGTCTACACTAAATTGGACCGACGAGGTGCGTACAATCTGGTCCGTGTCCGCAAAGGGGACGAGTGGAAGACCGTGTTCTGCACCCGGTATGGTTTATACGAATATGCAGTAATGCCATTCGGCTTGTGCAATGCCCCGGCCACGTTCCAGAGATTTATGAACGACATCTTTAGCGACATCCTGGACGTGTTCGTGGTCATTCATCTGGACGATATTCTTGTCTTTTCTCAGAGCCTGGTCGAACACGTACAGCATGAGAAGAGTCAATTTAATGTGGATAACGTTGAGTTCCTGGGGTTTCGTATCACGCCTGGTGGACTGCCTATGAACCATTCCAAGGTGTGGGTAGTTTTGGAATGGTCCACTCCTCTAACACTTAAGGCCCTGCAGTCCTTCTTGGGCTTTGCCAATTTTACAGGCGTTTCATCTCCGGATTCTCCTCTATAGTGGCATCCCTCACTGCTCTGACCAGTCCCCACGCACCCTATCATTGGTTGGAGGAACATCAAAGGGCCTTTAATGCCTTAAAGACCGCCTTCACGACAGCCCCAGTTCTCCAACACCCTGATCCGGAACTCCCTTTCATTGTTGAGGCGGACGCCTCGTCTTTTGCGTTAGGGGCGGTACTTTGACAGGCTTGTCACACCACGGGTCGATTACATCCCGTAGCCTTCCATTCCCGCAAATTTACCTATACCGAGGCACATTACACGGTAACAGAGAAAGAGCTCTGACAGTGATGGACGCCTTACGGGTTTGGATACACCACCTCTTGGGAGCCAAACACCGGATTACTGTGTTTTCGGATCACCAAAACCTGCAAGATCTGGCCTCCCTCAAATGTGTCAACAGTAGACAGGTTAGGTGGCACCTGTTTTTTGCAACGTTTAATTTCCAGATCAAGCACCGCTCTGGTACCGCACACAGGAAGGCTGTTGCTTTATCCCGTTCTCCTGGGGGGGGGGGGGGGGGTTGACTTGCCGGTCTTTCCTGACACCCTTTTAGATCAGAGTAACGTTATCTGCCTTCGTACTACATCCTTGCCATTGTTGGACGCTGTTCGTAAATGGGTAGCTCTTCATCCCAATCAGTTGTCAGACTGAGACCCGGTGTATCATGACGGGTTGCCTTCCGTGCACAACCGATTAGTTCTGCCCACCACTGACACACGCAATATGGCCCTAGAATGGTCTCACGAAGCCGCCATTAATGGTCACCCTGGCCAGAGGCGAACCCTGGCCCTATTACAACGTTGGTGCTGGTGGCCTTCCATGAAGCGAGACGTCAACTGTTACGTAAACACCTGTTCCATTTGTGCTCAATGCAAACACCGGATGGCACACCCTAACCATGGACATCGTGACAGATCTACCCCCGGTGCAGGGATTCGATACCGTACGGGTGGTTGACTCCTTCACCAAAATGGCTCGCTTCATTCCATGAAAGGGAATACCTTCCGCTCCTGTGTTGGCTAGGTTATTTTTTTAGGCCGTTTTTTCTTGTTTGGCTTGCCTTCTGTTCTGGTCTCTGATAAGGGATCTTAATTCACATCCCGCTTCTGGCGGGCGTTGACCAGGTTGCTTGGTGTTGACGCGAGGTAGTCCTCGGCCTACCACCCGGGGACGGATGGTCAGACCGAGCGGGTCAAACAATGGAACAATACCTATGTTGCTTAACGTTGCAGCAACAGGCAACCTGGTTACGTGTCTTGCACCTCGCTGAGCTTGCTTATAACAACGCTGTTCATGCTTCGACTGGGTTCTCCCCTTTCTATGCTCTATATGGTCAGCAGCCCCGTGTCCTGCCCATCCCCGCCTTTTCTCTTCCTGTGAATCATGAGGTCTCTGACATTTTGGGCTCCTGTGTGTGTAGGGGTCGTTTGCAGTATTTGGTGGATTGGTCAGGTTATGGCCCATAGGAGCGCTCTTTGGTCCCTGCTGTGGATGTCCACGCTCCCCCGTTGGTGGCCAGTTTTCATCGGGACAATCCGTCCTGCCCACGGCGTCGGGGGGGCTCTGTCACGCATTCTGCTACACACACCTCTGACAACCCTAGGGTTCCCTCGGCTCGCCCATGTCCCTCAACCTCTCCACATTTCCCTCATAAGGTACAGGACTCACGTTTGCAGCTAGTTGCCATTCCAGTACGGGCGTGCCATGCCACTCGCATTGCGCAGTCCCGTTTGCGCCCATTCCTTCATTGGCAATTGCCTTGGCGCTTGGGAGATGGGAGAATCAAAGGAGCACTTCCGCGTCTAGTGACCGCCGGCTCCCGCTCACGTGATCCGGGATGGATTTAAGGTTGCATGTTGGAATACCCAAGGTCAATCATCTGCAGACCTCTATGAAATTACTTTCTGAACACTATGCAGTAATTGCCTTGCAAGAGACATGGTACGTCGAACCTCCAACATGGGATAATTTTGATATAGTTCTCCTGCCAGCGAAAGTTGGAGTGCGCGGACGGCCTTCTTCGGGGCTATTAATAGCTGCCAACAAGAAACATGGTCTTAAAATTGAAGCTTGGAAAAACATTAACATCTTCATCCAGCTGGTAAAATTCACCTCTTTAAACCACGTAATAGCATTCATAAACATATCTCGCAACTTGGCTGGCTTAACCAACGAAGCATTCTTCCAAGGTTTGACAGTGTCAATAGATCCGATAGTAGTAACTGATGATATTACAGAAACTATCATAGCTGGAGATTTAAACTTAGATTGCCTATCCACCGGCATGAAAAGTAAGATAAAAGCTGTCTCTAGTTGGTCTAATCTCATGAAGAATAGGAACTTCTGTATGGTAAATGGTGCAGTTGAGGGAGATATACCTCGAAAACATACTTGGCAGTGCGATTTAAGCCAAAGCATTATCGATTACATCTACGTTGACCAACATTTGCTTTGTAGAATCTCCCGATTTGAAATAATTCCACAGTCCCAAAGTGATCATCACCTTCTCTCCCTGCAGTTCAATTGGTCATCTGAAAACTTAATCAATGAGTGGACGACATCTAGAAGTTAACTCTAAAAATAATCTGAAATGGTCTCGAAGAAATCTATCAAAGTTTTCTCAAGTAATAAATAGATCTAGCAACTCCCATAATTTGATCAATTATTCCAACTCCCTGGAACCTTTTAAAAACACGATTGTTCCAAATTTGACCAACAAATTGCATAAGCATACTTTTGATCCGGAAATCAAATTGCGCAAATCTCAATATCGTCAAGAGCGGAGCCAAATGACTATGAATTTCACCAACCGATGTCAAGCACTAAGAACTGCTAAATGTAGTTATCTAAATTGGATATGTGGTCGTTGTGCTTTGGTCTTTCAACATGACAGCGAACATATGTTCAATATCATGGGTGTCTCATTACTTAAACCTGTACAAGGACAGAGCTAAACAATATCAGATGCAAACAACTTCTGCTTGGAATATTCAATGCTCGCCTATGTTACTGGAAGAGCTGATAACAAATATAAGCTCTTCCAGAGCTGCTGGACCCGATGGCCTGCATAATGTAACCTTCAAAGAAAACCCGAAGTATTGGGCGGAGATTCTTCACGCTATCTTTCAACAAGTTATGGCACAGCGTAAACTACCGACATCTTGGACATCAATAATAGTGCCTATATATAAGAAAGCTGAGCGCTCCAACCCACAAAATTACCAGCCTATTGCATTATTAGATGCTCCCGGTAAACTTTTTGCAAAATTGGTGTAAGGAGAATTTAATGCATGGACAAAATCCTGTGGAATGAGAGACCAGCAGCAAACAGGCTTTGTGGATGGTCTAGGTACGTGTGTCAATCTACTATCACTCAATGCAATAAAAGCTGAGGTTGTCTTGGACGGAGGAGTTGGTTAGGGAACTTGCGCCAAGGGAATGGGTAAAGGTTTGGAGGGTACCAACGGCTGCCAAAGTGGATTTGCAATTGCACTATATACATCAGAGGATATTGGGTAGAATATATTGGACCACAGTACGTATGTGTAGATTGGGATTAGTTGGTGATGATCGGTGTTGGGGCTGCGGGAAAGAACGAGGTACTTTGATACATATGTTATGGTATTGTGAAAGAGTGGTAAGTTTCTGGAAGAAACTAAAGAAGCCGATGGTGGAGGATTGGATTTCAGGTGTTACAATTTTATCCAGATTTGAGAAAACTATGTATTGCAAACAAGACAAGGAAACCCTTTACGATGATATGTGGGGGAGCTTTAGTGACATTTATGGAGATTAGGTTCTGGAGTGGAGTGCATTGGTCTTTTTTCAAATAACATTAATGTATTGGGCTGGCGTTTGTGTGGTCTCTGTGGTTGTTGTGTGGTCTTGTCCGTCTATTGTCATCATGTGTCTGGTGCATCTGACTTTGTTTTAGGTTGGTCTTGTGGTTCATATGGTGGAACACAGAGTTATGATTTGGATTTCTGTTTTATTTTGTTTTCCACTACTGTGTATTTTGTAGTTCAATGACCTAGGATGTCAATTCTGTTATTTATTGTAACTTGTTGAAAATGAGAAATAAAGAGCTTAAAAAAAAATAATAATAAAACTAACAGGTTCAAACCAACAGATGTTAATGCTTCAATATCTGAAGGATTGCAGTGTGACTGGTATATTAAGTTATTTTTGTTAGTGTCCCCAGGAAAGTAGTCCCAAAGGTAGGGGCTGCTCAGAGGGGAAAATCTGGTCACCTTGAAGTCGGCACAATATCCGGCTCAAGTGAAAACAAGTGTTATTCAAACCAAGAACCACTGCTTTTCTAAATATTTACGCTACAAGGTATTACATACAATTCACCATGTTTTTATAAACTCTGTTCAATAATGTGTCAGTGTTTGGAGAAATTAATATACTGTTATATTAGAGAAAAAAAAAAAAAAGACGGTTGTCCACCAGTCCTCCAGGATATCATTCATGCATTCCATGCCGATACCTCTGTTAGTAAACCTTCCAAAGTTAGTCGTATATGAACAGCTCCCATCAAGACAGCTCGTGGTTTAAAGCAAGGCTGCTTACTAGCTGCAGCCATTTTCAACTACTTTATACAAGACCTCAGATACTCATTCCTACACATATCATCTGACTCCCCGATCCTTAATGGAACTAAAATTACTAATCTGAACTACGCAGATGACATTATGCTCATCTCAAAGTCCCCGATAGGTCTGCAGAATTTACTTGATGCATTCAATTCTTATCTTGTCACGAATCAGCTCGTGATTCACATCAATAAAACACAGATTGTAACATATGCTGAAAATTACAATCATAGGAACAAATAAGTGGACAATAAATCTAACGCCATTAGAAATCGTGAATAAATACATTTACCTTGGAATGGTTTTTGAAGGCATACTATCATCAAGTTGCCAAGTAGAGAGCATGGAAGTAAAACTGACCACAGCCATATCGCAGGCAAAAATCATTTTACACCGGTACGGTAAATTCACGTTAAAACCAGCAATCATTTTCTGGATTATGAAAGCAATCCCAACCATCTTATATGGAGTGGAAACATTATTAAACTGTAAACTCCTAAATCTAGATAGACTAGAAGCTAAATTCTGGAGAGCAGTACTTGCTTTACCTCAGTGTGTACCTGGTGTATACATGCAATGTGAACTGGGGCTAATTTCCCTGCATGCCATCCATCTATGGCGATGCTGTGCACTGTCATGCAAATGTCTGTTGGCAAATAACCAGCCAAATAATTTACAGGTAATCGCAAATTATATGCTTACATCGGATAAGAATTTTGCGAAAAGGTGGGTTGGAGACAGTCTGTCTTGCTTAGCAAATGCAAACGCATCAATCCATATGCTAATCACAAATCCGGATAAAGCTAAAAAATTAATATACAAACTAGACTGGATCGATATGAGAGTTCGATGCTTAAAGTACTGCCAAGTCTGTAAATACCGATTTTGGCCTAAGGCAGTTAAAATGCCTGAAGCGTATCTGCTAAAATCTCCATCTGTGACATTTAGATCAGGCTTTTTGAGAGCACGCCTTGACCTATGGCCCACTCGCCAAGTACAAGTGAGAAGACTTGTGAGCCCAAAGGAGAGTGAGTTCTGCCGATTCGGTTTAGATCGTAAAACTGTTGAATCATTTGAACACTTGGTATGTTACTGCCCAGAGTTGAATGCTTTAAGATCAGCTCACTTTGCAAATGTAATCACCATCTTAGAAGCGGTAGAACAAGATGCATGATGGACTTTTCTATTATGCTCAAATAAATGCAGCGTACAGATAGCTTTGATTAACTTCCTAACGTCTCTGAAGCTAGAAATTCCATGTAGCGGTGGGACTATTACAAATTTGCTTTAAACTTGTCGAAATTCTGTCTCATTATGTGGGTTGTAAGAACATGTTTATGTTCATGAGATTTTTGTTTTGTTTAAAGAACTGACTGATACAGGCTGTGGATAACAAAGTACCTGAAACGATTGGGAGCTGTCAAGACATGACAATAAGAAAGAATGTGCCATATGCCTAGGGAGAGAATGGTATTGAATGTGAAATGTATTTTACTTATTTATTTGATTGTGTCTTGGTTAATAGCAACTTGCCTGTTTTCTTGGTAATTAGATTAGCTAAATGAATGTTCTTGTTTTGTTTGTATATCATTGTGTAATATAGATGAATTGTAAATAATGGTTGAATTATATTAGAAATGTAAGTCACTGAAAAACTATTATACATTTTAAATTATGAATTTTGTATATTGAAAAGCTGATTGAATTCAGCTAATACCATAAACAATTACATGAAAAACAACATGCTTTGTTGGGGGCAGGCAGTCTACTTGACCATCAATCCCTCACAGCATGGTATCTACCCATCTGGCCGCAGCTGACGGACCACATTGGTCAGAGGGTCAACTTGCCACATTTTACAGCGGTAGGTTTTGGAGAGGCTGGGAAACAGGGAAAACGTAGAATAGGGGTAGGGAGGCAATGTAGGAGGGAACCTTTTCTCTGTCAAGTGGCAGCTCATGTCAAGTACAAATCCTTGGGTTGGTATCACTAATGGGCTGTTTATGTTATTGGTACACGATGCCTGCTTCCTTTGATGTGCAAACTACATGCTCACCTTTTCATTCATTTCAACATGCCAAAAGTCATTCAGGATAGATGCTGCGCCAGTCCTTTTTATAAGATAAACGCAGAGATGTGGAATCCTTGATTCATAATAGGAAAACTACATGTCCCAGAATGCAACCAAACAAAGCAGGATCGGATGAAACCCCTTAAATGGCATTGCCATGTTAGCGTGTATGCCGTACTGATGGAACTGCAAATGTAAACAACATGAATAACAATCTACATGCCTGGATCAAGCTATGTCCTTATCACAGCCTCTTCTGTGGCGTGTCTAAATATTACAGGCAATACAACCCATACAACAGTTTGCACAGATATGTGTATATGTCAGGTGAAAGCTAATAAATCCATCCTGACTTTTAGACTTGCACTATGACGCATTCCGATCATGGTAGTCCTAAATATGTGCTGTGGTAAGGAATGCAAAAATGACATTCCTCGAAAGAGCAGTACGCATAAAGCATAATTTGATAGCTCACTTTCTGAATAGTGTGAATGACTTAGTGATGCTAGGTGACAATATTAGGCAGTGGTTTGTCCACTTTAAATGTTAAAAGTATTTATATTGCACACCGTCACTGTTAGGACAGTTTTTCTGAAGTCCAATTAAGGGCCTAGAAAAACAATTCTACTGAGGCAGTACAAGACTCCACTCTTAGTATACGGCTGTACCACCTGAGTACATGGTAGCGTAGACAGAGCAGCCAGGCTTATCTTAGGAGGGAGAGAGGGCAGTAGATACAGTACAAATGAAATTGTCATACAAATGATCCAAAGAAACACTGAAACACTATGTATTGTAAAAATATAGGATTTATTTAAATACAGGTAGGCCCAGATAAATCTAGGGGTTAAGTAAGTACTAACACATTATATGAAATCACAATATAAAACACAACACTATACTTGGAAGTACACAGACCCAAGTATAAACCTTATTTGGAACACCTAACAGTACTTCTAGGGAAGTCAAAACCTTGTTATGCACATTTAGTATAGGTCAAGCCGTATAGGTCAAGCCTATTCTTTGGGAGTAAAAGACCAATGGTTACATTTAGATTACTTTTGGTAATACAAAGACAGTAGGCCCTTCCAGTTGTACAGTGACTCTTGGAACAATCACATAAACAGTCAACTGGACAATATACTTTTGGTGAATAGAGAAACTTATTCTAGGTGCAGTAAAAACCCATAACTACTTTTGTCATAACACACAGTTATACCAGGTGAGTAAAACCTAAGGATGTAATATACAATTTCAGATGCTTTGGAAATCAGGGAACCCCGGATTGAGATAAGGTAACTTGTTTTGGATGGCACAAGGCTAACACAAGGTAAGTAAAACCCACATACTTTAACTTCACAATGAAGGGGAAAGTAAAACCCAATGTCACACTTTACTGAATAGTTATTCTAGGTAGGCAACAACCTAATGTAGACTTATTAAGGACAGGCTAGCAGCAAGTCAGGGGAAGCAAGACACAGTTGGGGGACATTCATACAGTTCTCCTAACAGGACTAACCTGGTGATACCAACAGTTGGAGGACACTCATACAATTACCATACAGGAATAATCTGGGGAAACCAACACATTACTTTTGTAAAGGGGCACAACCTAATCACAGGAGAGTAAAATACCTTCACATCTACTTTCTTTTAGACTGGTAAAACAGTGGCTAAGGAAGAAAAGATGTTAACCATACTTTTAAGAATAGTGCATCACACATTCAAGATCAGTAAGAACTTTTGTAACTGTTCACTCTGAGAATTACAGTTACCCACCAACTCTTTACAAGTAAGTAAAACACTTGATTTCTTTTCTAGGCAGAAGCCCCAATCCCTTCAAAGTCTTTCCCTTAGAGCATGAGTGTTCTCAGAAGCAGAAGTGGGTAACTAGGACTAGTGACCAAAAGGCAGTGTTAGAATAAGTTCTTAAGTAGCAAAAGTCAGAGTTCCTTAGGAAAACTGGGCAAACAGGTGAGTACTTTACTTCTAGGGTTAGAAGAGGATCCAGGGGCTTTGCATAAGAAACCCCAGCAGGATTCTAGCGGTGGGACTGGGTGTACTGAATGGGGGACCTCCCAATCACAGAAGACACCCCAAAGCTACACAGAAATCCCAACAGGCTTAAGGTAAGTATATACCCAAGCCAATACAGTACCTCAGCAATGAAGAGATTGCAGCAGGAGAACTTCAGGGACTGCAGCCAAATACCCAGTCAGTGAGGGACTGAACAAAAGACCTCAGAAGGGACTTTTCAGCAGGGATCGATGAAGAAGGCTCTAGGCAAGATTTCTCTCGTGGTTCAATGCAGTTCTGCAGGTTTGGCGCCTTTTCAAGGAGCACAGAAGACGACAGAAAATCGTGGGTGAATTTGTCGTTACAAAGGTCCAGCACTCCTGTGAGGGGACTTTGTGGACTCGATTCGTGTCTCTGGAGATACACCAGGATGCCCACGAAGTTTCAGCAAGATTCGGAAGACCGTGCACCACACAGTGGCTTGAAGTCCCAGGGTATTGGGATATTGCAAGAACGCAAGGTCATAGCAACCCGTGGGATGGCTCAAAATGTAGGTCGGCTTGAGTCTAATGGGCCTCACCAGGCTCTGGGTTCGGGTCGTTGTTTTCGGAGACCCCAGGTCGATCGGAAGGCAGGGCTGCAGCAGGTTCCGGTTACACAGCAGGCTCTCCGGTCGCTGGAAATCATTCCCGCCGCTTTTCCTTTCTAGTCTTCTTTGGTTTTCTGTTCCAGTGGTCGACATGACTTAAGCTTCCAGGTTCAGTATTTATCAGGAACTACAACACAACCTCTGCATTCTCTCCCTGCATTTCCCAGGGGAGCACCGGAGACCCAAAGTGAAAGCCACAGCAGGCAGAAACACACGCGGTTATGTTTACATGCCGCGTAGTGTTTCTACCTGCAGCTGATTTCCCATTTGGGGCTTTCGGGCTCTCCGTGGGGAGCCCGAGAGCCCCAAATGGAAAAGCAGATTCAGGCAGAAACAACGCTGTTGTTTTCTGCAATGCCGCGTTGTTTCTGCCTGAATCTGCTTTACCATTTGGGGCTCTCGGGCTCCCTCTGGGGAGCCCGAGAGCCCCAAATGGTAAAGCAGATTCAGGCAGACAACGCGGTTGTGTTGGAAAACGCTGCGGTTTTTCTTTCCAAGTTTCTCAGGCTCCTCCGAGCCGGAGGAGCCTGAGAAACTTGGAAAGAAAAACTGCAGCGTTTTCCAACACAATAACATTGCATTTATGTTTGCGGTCGCTTCAAAAGCGACCGCAAACATAAATACGTTTTTAAAGCTGCGGTTTTATTTCTACGTTTTCCAGGCTCCTCCAGCCCGGAAAACTTAAAAAAAAAAAAAAACGCAGCTAGTGCTTATTTTTTGTAAAAATAAATAAATAGCACTTACCGAGATTCAGCTGCAGCTTTCCTGCTCTGGTCTCCGGTCCCCATCCTCCGCCTACAGCACTAATGAAGGGAAAGCCACCCAGCGGTAGCCTTTGTTTACTACAGCTGGCTGGCTTTTCCTTCATTAGTGCCGCAAAAGCAAAAGCCAGCACAGGAGGGCCTCCATTTCACAAAATGGCTGCGCCCCTGTGCTTGCTTTTTCGAATTTTGAGCTTGAATAGCTCAAAATTTTACATAGGAAGTTTTAAAACGGAGAATGCTAGTATTTTTTTTTATGTGGCCTATCTATTTTTTAAATAACATTTTTTACTAGACCATCCCTTTAAGGCAACACAGTAATAACTGGAGGCATTTTTCATAAATCTTTTCCCATTCTGGCTTGGTACAGACTTGGACCGTGATGTATTGGAAACCGGAGGTCCTTGTATTATATTGTGCTGGGGGACCCAAAGTGGTTCTATAAGGTCTCGGAGTATGGAATTCAGATGGGTCAAGGGGCCAGCCAAGCACTTGGCTCCAGTCATGGGGTTCAGCCAAGAACTTTGCTCCAGTCCTGGGGAAATGGATCTAGATGGGACTGTGCAGTTGCAACATTCGGCACATTTCTTCATCCAGATAAATATTGAAACCACATTTGTTGTCACAATAGGGTTATCAAATTCGGAAAAAGGAAATTGGGAGTAATGTGAGAGCAGCGCACTAATCACATCTTACTAACATACTGCACAGCCAATCAGGTACTGCGTACATCAAACACTAGACACCCCTACCCACAAGCAAGTACGTGGATATTTCCAGAGACATTTTTGAACAAAACCAGTCAATAACAGTAAGCGGTTTATTTTTAATCCTAATTAAATACAAACATATTACATAACTTAAAAGCACTAACTTAAAAGCACTAGTATATATTTTTGTATTAAAAAACAATTGCAATAACCTTTTAGAAACATTAACATACAAATGCAAACAACGAGTGTGTTTTTGGGCACATCGATTGAACTTACAAATGGGTGTTAAATGGGTGGACACAGTCAAACATGATGTATATACATCCTTGTATGTCATCTCTAATGAAAAGCATTACAGACCCCCATTCAAAGCCTCGATTTGAAGCTCTTATGTTAAATCTCTTTCTTAGTGACAATAGTTTCGGCTTAAAGGTAGCGCTTGCAGCACCACTTAATAGCCCAAACTAAAACGGAGGGTGAAGGAGCTACCTGCTAGTTACTGATGCATCACACCTCGATACATCCTAGAAGATATGGTCATAGCCTATGCGTATGATCTCATCTTACTCAACTTTTCGCCTGCCGGTCCTCAATGCTCCCTTGAGGGCATTGCCTCTTAAGTCGTAAAAGCCTGGTTATGAATCCTTCTAAATGCTTGACTATGACCATAACTGGTAAAAGGTGCAAGAAACGTTACTTCTGGACAATCTACAATGAGTGAATCAAAGAGGTTGATTCTTTGTGCTACCTAGGATTAATTTTTTTCAGTGAAAAATCCCTTGGCGAAACAGAAGTTTAGAAAGAGGGATGAGGCAAGAGTGTGCATTTCAATGATGAAATCGAGTAAGTACAGGTTGTGTGCCTTTTCTTTATTTTCAATATAGGTCTTGAGATCACGCATTGTTGAACCAATAAATGACGGTAATTAGAGCCTATTTTTCACACAGTTTCTGATGTTTACAGAGGGACTGCATGCTCTGGACACAAGGTGTTCCAACACTCACTAAATCGTAGCAATTTTGCTTTATTACAGTGGCCCCACGTGATCCACATTTGGCATGTATTCTCAATATCACCTTTTTCAAACACGACTTGGCAATTATATATCTGGTTTTGGTTAAATACAGCCGTTCACACGCGGTGTAACATTTCTTTTCCACAATTCTTTTTCATGGTCCAAATCTATTTAGCCCTATTATTTCTCTTGCGTGATCCATCATTCTATTTGTATTAAGCTTTTCGGCAATGACACATTGTACTTATTTCTGTGTTTTTTTCCAGCGTTTTCAATAAATATGATATGATGGCATTTATAACGTGCCTATACACAAGTGTTTCAAGGCGCGAAAAGAGGCAAGGGAGGGGACAGGGGGAAGACAGACAATGATCCTACTAGGCCAGGTGACAATGAGATCGCGCAACTGCAGGGGGGGAGGGGAAAAGTGCAAGGGGGAAGGGAAGTGCAGTACATAGGATAAACCGTAATAAATAAAAACAATAAATAAGAAATGTGGCCAGCTGGTGGCAGGTGCAAAGGTAAGTGCAGACATCAGGTGTCGAGTGCTGGTAGGGGGCTGTATGGATATAGAACAGCCCCAGAGTGCAAGGGTTGCCAGGGGGGCAGTGCAGGTGTGACATTGGCGGTGAGGGGACCTGGGCCCGAGAACAGAGGGTAGCCAGGTGACCAGTGCAGTTTTAGCCAGGAGTTCAGCAGGGGAGAGGTGGAAAGAAAGCAGAAGCAAAGAGGAAGGTCTTGAGGTGCTTCCCGAAATGGAGATGGTTCTCCTCAGTTTTTAGAGGGGCAGGGAGGCTGTTCCAGAGGGAGGCCCGAGCCGCAGAAAGTGATCTACTACCGCTTGTTGCTTGTAGAAGCAACTGACCCTGAGGGAGTTGGAGGCGGATGAGCGAAGAGTTCGAGAAGGAAGATATTTAGGAAGAGAATTGAAGGTATTCAGGCCCCAGAAGGCCTTGTGGACAACGCTGAGTTTTGAACTTAATACTCGCCGCCAATGGAAGCCAGTGCAGAGATTTCAGTCCTGGAGAGATACGATCACTGGGCTTGAGGCCAAGGACAAGTCTCGCAGTTTGGTTTTCGATGAGTTGCAGAGGGCGGAGAATAGAGGCACGCAGATTTAGAAAGAGGCTGTTGCAGTAGTCCAGCCTAGAGAGAACCAGAGCTCTGGAGACAGTGAGCTTCTGGGGTAAGGAGAGGAAAGGAAGAATACCTCAGAGGAGGTGCAGCTGGTAGGGTTATTTCTTAGAGATGTCAGATGTGTGGAGTCGAAGATGACCCTGAGGTTGTTAGCGACACGTGGGAGCAGGAAGAGGGCCAAGAGTGGCCGGCCAGAGTGACAGGAAAGGAGGGAGTGAGTGTGCCGATGAGGAAAATCTCAGTCTTGCTAGCATTAAGGCAGAGATCATTGGTGGCACACCACTCCTGGATAGCAGACAGAGATGAGAGAAGGAGACGAGGTGGCTGAAGGGGGGCCTGAAAATGAGCCGAGTGTCATCCGCATTGCACTGAAAGTTGGGGCAGAGAGCGTCAATGCAGTGGGCAAGGGAGAGAGGTTAGAGCCCTGGGGAACACCACAGGTAGAGATAGAGGAAGGACCCAAGTTGGACCTGGGAGGGTCGATCGGAGAGGAAAGAAGTCAGCCAAGCCAGGGCCTGATCGGTGATACCCAGCTTATCACAGAGATGGTTGAGCAGGATGGCATGGTTGACTTATCAGATATCAAAGTAAATATTCCTCTCGTGCTAACAAGCCAGGACTTCTTCGTGAATTACAGGTAAGAAAGAATGACCCGCATGGCATATTTGCTAGATTTCATTTTACAACGGCGCGCAACGCTCTGTAAAACACTCATTTAGGTGTTTCCACTTTGTTATATATTTTTTGTGATTCAATAATTTCGGACTTGCACACCATTGCAATTATGTCACTCTTAAATCATTTACTTACATCTTGTATCGCCTGATTAGTTATGCATTTTTTCCCCCTTTTATTTATTTCATTATGCAATGAATACAATGGAATTAGACTATTTTAAAGATCATGTAGGAATGGAAAGCAACTTTATTAATTGTCAAAGTAATTGCATCACAACTATGATTAGTAATTGTATGTTTGTGCGTATAGTTGGTTAGAAAAAGGTCTCTAGATTTTTATTGATGCTTAAATGGACTCGCAGGACTCCTGTTTTTGATGCAATTCTAAAGGTTTCTGTTTTTCTCTTTTATTTGTTTTGTCATTTTTAATTTTTATCCATCCTGCTTGCTCTCTCCGTCTATACTCTTCTTTATTAACTGATGAACACTATGACGTGTTATATGGTCAAATTATGGTTTGCGTTTCTATTTATACATTGGGCAATGCTTATGATGAAACTTAAAACCTTTTTTTCTTGTGCCTTCAAAAGGAGCTATAAGGTCAAAACACACACAGCACCACTAGTCTCATTAAAAACATAATTAAAAACCTCTTGTTTATTCTCCAATCGGTTTGCAGCATGCATGCTGACGCTTCCCGAGATGCTCGGGTGCAGGCTGGAAGAAAAAGAATCACAACGGCCATCTTAGCAATGTGCCCCGGTCCCTTACAAGTATATGCAGGCCGAAGTGCACATGCTGGAGCCTTGATGGTATTTGGCTCAGCCTGGTGCACACAAGAACTATCTTTTTTCTACCCAAGTTTAACATCTTAATATGGGTAAGTGGAGTGCAAGTGGTGTTTGCCGGTGCTGTTTTGTGGATTGCACTGGCCCCTTCACTGCTTGGAAGTTGCTCTGCCTTGAACTAATAAAAACATCCTGCCTCCGCGAAGAGGAGTGCAAGTGGTGGTTGCCGGTGTGCGCCGGCAGAGCCCACTGTAACCTGCATCACTAATCTACATTACCACCCGCTATGTTCCCTCTCTGCGAAGGCTGCAACCTGCAGGTGAACATCGCAGCCGATGAAGAGCCCACTGGGTAGGTGGACGAGAATGCAGGTAAGACGCTGCACTCTCTGATGGTCACTCCGAACGCTGTGTGGATGCGATCAGCACAGTGCCCCAAATGGGGGCTGGAATTTGCTGTGAGAGTGATCAGGAGGGAGCCTTAATGTGTATATCGGAGGAAATAACTCTGGATAAGGTGAGACTGGCCAATATTCGCACTGAAGGAAGTGACAGAGAAAACCTGGCTCGAGCTTGAATCTATGTGATCACTGTGCCGCCCGTAACTGCACCGACAAATGTTGGCACCAATTACGGCGCGGCACAGTGTTCAGAAAGATCACTTTAACCGCATTTCCCACCCTGACCCCCCCACCACCACCACCACCACCCCAACCCACTTACCTTTACGTTGGCACACTGTGTGCCGACTACACCCCACTGTCCTTGGGGCGTCAGTTCCTCCCACTAACATGGTTCAGAATTTACGCCGAAGGGTGATATTCTTTTTAAAATAAACTTTCTTGTCCCTTGCAACCACCGACTCCCGTTACTGTGCCCAAGGAGAGCGGGGGACACCCCCGCAACCCCAACTCTGCCTGGGCGCAGTAATGGGAGTCTGTATTTTGTGCGCCCCCAAAGTCACAGTGACTGCGGGGGCACAGTCATGATGGCGATATTTTAGTACGTTTCCCTCGAGCTCCTGATGAAGGCAGTCGATTGCTTTCTCCGGCAAAGACGCCACGAGTAATCAAAGTTGATCCTGCCTTGGGAGAGAGGGGAGGGTTTGATATCACTCTGCTGAGTACCCCTCAAGCCTCTCGTCACCCAGTACACATCATGAAAAGAGTTGGTCTTTGTCAAAGACCCTGGGCAGCCATTGGGATCAACGGAGGGTGCAAACATAACTCGCACTGACAATTTGGTGGCTGTACCCCATTCAGATGATGCAGGTCTTAAGCCGGATCCAGGTTCGGGGAGGGGAGCCAGTGATTCAAAAACAATTGCAGGCACAGGCTGATGTAAGTTTAAGGAAAGAGCTTAAAAACTCTGATCTAGCAGCTCAGTTAGCGAGAAAACTGTCTGTGCAGACAGATAAAATCACGGATCAAAAAAGGAAAAGCTTTGTTACGTTTAAGGATTGGCTTACTGCCCTAGACCAGGACATGTCCATTAAAGTGAGAAGAAGTGGGAGCGTCTCCCCTCCAACCTTCTTAGATCTTGGTGTGGGAGTAGGGACTGAGATCCCCCAATGATATGTAAAAAAAAAACTGGCACCTCACTCATCATGGTAAATTTATGACAAAGGACCAAAAGGAGACTTCAGACCGAAGACGGGCTAAGAGGATGGAAAGAAGTCAAGAAACCAATTATGAATGCGAATGCTGTTTTTCCATCATCAGATATGGAGGACTCACAATCTGAAGAGAGCCTGTTGAATGCCAGCTCTTCCTCTCCCTCGATGAGTTCACAGACCTCCCACCGTAATTCAAACATTCGGAATCCGGAGTGGAATCCTTCAAATGAAGATATGACTCGGCTTCAAAGGACACTGATGGCGTTCCTCACTATCCCTCTATCACCGTTCACAAAATTGTACGAAGCCATCCATAGTTCTTTGCAAGATCAAGCCACGTTAATCGCGATGGTGCAGACTAAACTGATGGGTGTGGAAAGATTTATCACCAATGTTGAAGCACGATTAAACAAGGAAGCCGAAGCGTCTCTTCAGTGGCAAAATCAACTATGTAATATGGCGAGAAGGGAATCCTCGGATAAGGCACTCCTAATGGATGCCATTCTGGAAGACTGCAAATGGATGAGTTCACAATGGAAAAGGGAACAACAGACAGTACAGAAATCAATTGAGACTCATGAAAACAAAGACTATTGCTTTATTCAGCCCTAATGATTATCTAGAAGTCGTGGAAGCGGTGGCTGCAACAGAATCTGTAAGCCAAGGACTAGTGAAGGAGACAAATCCGTTCTCAATATTCAAATCAAGTACCAACCAACAAGCCCCGGTTGGGACTCTTGGCAAGGGGAAAAACAAAAGAAGACAGAGAGGGGGGGAACTAAAAATGTGATCCCTACGAGGAAACAAAAATCAAATGGCTCCAGGTCCTTCTTAAGGAATTTAAGAACTCTGCCGCACCTGTACATGAGACCATCTCCAAAACGCCCAAGAAGAGAAATGATTTTGGCCCGGGAGGCCCCAATAACCAAGGAAGTTGAATCAATGTCCTCAGCTGGGCATATAAATTGAGAAAGAAGGGAAACAAAAGCTCTACGGAAACCCAATTGACTTAATTGACAAGAAAGCAGATGAGGATTAATGGACCAACCTAAGTCAGTCGGACTGGGAGGAAATTGAAAGACAAGTGACTCAAACTTCCATGAATCTGACTGAGCGCTCCAAGTCCAGACCTATGGATACGAACAGGTGGCACTCAGTGACACCGACCAACTGTTCTTTGAAAACAATGGAAGAAAAAACACTAGAGTTATGACCTGAAAGGAAAGGAGCCCGGGGCACAAAGATCTAATGCCAGACGCGATAAGCCTGGCTCGTATAGGCCCCATATCACGAATGTACCAGACTTTGGAATCTAGCTAAAGAAACAACAACAAAAAAACCTAAAGGTCTATCTTGAAAGAATCATATCGGGCCCTAATGCCTCTATCCTTAATCAAAGAAATGTCATGAAGCTGCTACAGTACATCCCAGCGCTTAGACATTTTTTATTTATTTTATTTATTTCTATAGCGCCGTAGCAAGCGGTCATCAGAGCACATTACATAAAGACAAGGACAACAGGAAAGTGACGGGACAGCAGAGCAGGATTACTGGTCCCGGGTAGATTAAGAGTGGTGGAGTTTGTGAATCTGTGTGGAGCATCACACAGTCCATCTTGTTTTCTAACACAAACAACTAAGGAGGCTATGTTAGCCCAGAGTGACAAGTTATTACCTCTGGGTTACGAACTGAGTGACCATCAAGAGCGGGCCAAAGACGCTCTGTAGGAGAAAGAAAAAAAAGACAACACACACCATGGCTCGATGCCATATCAAATCGACAGTAAATGGGAAAGAAGTCTCTAATGAGGACCAAAGGCCAAAGAAACAGCAGCCCTTTAGCCAAAAAGACTTGGTCCCTCTAACATTCACTATTGAGAACCAAAACTTTGGGCGTAGGGGCAGCCAGCCTCAGCATCCACACTGGCAACCATCAAGAAGCAAAATTCCAAAACTGGGGCTGGTGCATTGGTCAAATGTAAACAGAAAAAGAGCAGCCCAACCACAAGAGAACATAGACTGATAAGATTGTGGAACACAAGAGGATTTGAAATACTTTTTGCTACAAATGTGTGAATGCTAGGCTATTATGATATTTTAGGTCTCCAAGAAACGTGGCTTAGTACGACACCCTTGTGTCGAGGTCATTAATCTCATTTAAATCCAGTTCTCAAAGGGATTCTAGGAAGACTATTATGGCCTCCTGATACTAATAAATGTGGATGCCCGAATAACCGTAAATAGTTATGAACATTTTAATCCTTATGTGCAAATCTTAAAACTAGGTAGCGGAATCCGTCCAGAGAGAACTAAATACCTTTTAGTGAACGTATATTGGAGAGTTAACATGGTTGCAAAGGAGAAATTTGTTAAATCAATTATGGATAAGACTGATGAAGTAATGATTGAAGGCGATTATCCCAGCATCATCATATGTGGGGATCTGAATATACGCTTGCTGAATGACGAAGGATGGCCCCTAAACAAGGTGCAGACGGATGATAGAGGCCAAAGCTGGGTGTCAGAAACAATGGCTAGGGATTTATGTTAAATGCTCAAACAAGAGAGTATGAACTGGGAGCATGTACATGGGGAAGGGGCCCGCAGAGATCATGTTTGGATTATTGTTTCATGTCTAGAAACCGGATAGCAATGGTAGATGCATTTGAAATCATTAAGCAGTTTTACAGCGATCATGATCTACTGGCCATCTCTCTATGCAACACCAGTCCGGATCCCCTCTGTAACACCATGGCACCAGTTGAGGTAACGTGGGGTAAAAATAGACTCGGGATAAAATGCCATTAAGGCTCAAAAAATTGCTCAACAATATGAACCTGCCATTAGGAAAAAGAGGGAGGTGGAATACAGTTGTATTCTGAAAGATTTTAGTGAAACAAAGAATAAAACTGGAAATCGAAGGGTGTGTCCAAAACATGTTTACGATCACACGTTATTGGTGGCTAAGAGAAAATTGCGAGCAGATGTAAGAAAGCTCTTAGGCAAACAGGCCTGGATAGAATGGAGAATATTCGTCTCCGAAAACAAAAACATTGTAACTGGCTGCTAGTATCAAGGGCGTTAGGAATGCAAAAGTATTCAGAAAAAATGCTAAAATCTGTTTGCAGAAAAACCCCCAAGAGACCTATGGGAGCTCCTAAATAATGGAGGATCGTTTAGATCAAGCCATATGATGGGCCAAGTAAGCAAAGAAAGATGGGTGTCTCATTATGGGGTTCCAACAGTAGCAGTACAGGCTGCTTTGGTGAGCCTATAAATACCAGATCTCAATAGGCAGGGGGCATCTGCTCACACTGCATGGAATATGCCACGGGGAGGGACTGACCATCCCGCCAATACAATATCAGAAAGTGATAAACAAGGAGCTGAGGGAGGACCTTTTTTAGGCACAAGAGGAAAACCTGCCGAGGGTAAAAGACCTGTCAGACAAAAAAATGAATCATGAAACACAACTTGGTGGTCAACATATCGTAAAAAGACCCCGACAAACAATTGAATATCCTTAATAGGGGTTGATCCTTTGTACCAACTTCTAATACTACTTTATTTGAAGAAAAGTTGACCCTGCATAAACTGCTTCGGAAGATCCGCCTTAAATTATTCTTTGCCACTCAGCCCACTTTTCAATAGCAACCAGAGTTAGTGGACCGCTTGGAGATGAGATCTAAAAGCCACTTCGATTCCCAGAACAACTGGAACTTCTAGCAAGGGATGACAAACTCACTATAAAGCCAGCAGTCAAGGGAGGTGCAGTTGTCGTGATGGACACTTTGTTCTATAAAGACAAGTGCCCTCAACTATTAAACGATGAGTCCACTTACATTACCCCATTAATGAAATCAAGACACTGATTTGTACCTGTGTCAATAAAGCATTTGATTTTGAGTGGATTTCATCTAAAATTTAAGATTATTTAATCAATAAATACCCCAGTTTTTTATGGGTTGCCTAAGAGCCATAAACAGACTAATCTTCAGTTTCAACCAATTGTGGCTGGGACGGATATTTATTTGATCGACTGGCAATATATGACAAGTTATTACAACTATTCCCAACTACCTTCGTGACACTACAGAGTTTTTGAATACACTGGGTGAAATTACAGCTTTGTAAGATCATTGTATACTGTTTTCATTAGACGTGTACAGCCTATATACCTCTATTCCGCACAATGATGGTTTGGAGGCCATTGAATGGCTATTGTTGAACAAGGGACTAGTAAAGGGGAACAGTCGATTCTTATTAGAACTACTGATCATCATCCTATTTAATAATTATGTTAGGTTTGAGGGAACCTTTTACGCACAAGCCTCAAACCTTGATGGGGTCAGCAATGGCCCCGTCGTATGCTAACATCTTTACGTATTATTTTGAGAGGATACATGTTCTAGAAAATATTGAATGGGCCACTAAAATTCTTCTGTGGAAACGTTTTATTGATGATATTTTTGGTATCTGGAGTGGAACGCATCAAGAATGATTGGCATTCTTTTCATATCTTAATCAAGTCCATGATAGGATTAAGTTTACCTCAGAAATTGGAGAACCGACTTTACATTTTCTTGACGTTAATTTGCAACTTAAGGATAACCGCATCAACATGTCAGTATTCCATAAGCCTACTGTTGTGAATAGTTGATTACATTTTGCAAGTTTCCATCCTAAGTCTATGGTTAAGAGTCTGCGTATAGTCAGGTTCTTCGGGCCAAGAGAATTTCCTCAGACCCACAGACATTTGAAGCTGAATGTGTAGATATTGTAGACAAATTCAAAGACCGTGGTTACCCAGAGGAGGATCTCCAGGAGGCTAAAGAAAGAGCAGATTTAATATCTAAAGACACATTGTTACAGAGTGAAATTCCACTCTTATTTGTTACCAAATTTTCGAGACAGTTTTCAAATGAGGAATATCATCAGAAACAATTGGGTAATGTTACAGCATGACCCTACACTCCATTAACCTTTCCCTAAACGCCTATTATGGCCTTTAAGAGGGGATGTAATTTTAGGGATTCGCTGGTACATGCAGAGGGAACAGGGAAGGACAGAATTACTCTTGAGCACCCAGAGAAAGGGACATTCAATCTCACACCCACACACTGGCCAAAAGATCAACTTGATAGATTTTGCTATCCGCCTCTCAGCAGGAGTATCTATGCAATCAAATGCCCTTGTGGATTATATGTGGGTCAGACATCTAGACCAGTTAAAGATCGATGGAACAAACAAATTGAATGTGGGATGTAAACAAAAGCCACTGGTTGTTATACATTTTGATCAGTATAACCACACAGTAGCGCAGATGAAATTCATTGTATTGGAGATAGTGAAACATCCAGCGAGGGGATGCGATTACAACTCCATCCTATTACAGAAGGAAATGTACTGGATCCATAAACTGGACACAGTGTAACCCCGAGGCCTTAACTAAGAGTTTTGTCTTAATTGTATTATTTAAGAACAGCAGGGCATCTATGTAACGCTGAGAGCCAGGGTGATTGTGCTTGTGTAATCTCTGAATTAGGTATTATTTGACATTGGGGTTCTCACATTTGAATGGTGCAGTTTGACATATAGATTACTATGTATCATAGGTTAATGTATGTAAATGAGTTGCATGAGATGCATGAGATTTGACAGCACTCGAGTAAGTATTGCTGTATATCGCTTTCCATTATACTAGCAGAACCATCCACACTGCTGTATATTATGTATTATTGCACAGCCTATGGCGAGTAAATAGCATTAATTTTTTTATCACGCAATTATAAAGATAGGCAAGTGTATTTGTTAGCTATATTATCAATTTGTATGGGTAGGTACCCAATAAATGAGAAGTGATGCACTTCATGATGGGATGTTTATTGCTGACTGGGGCGTAATCTGTATTTACATTTGCTTTATGTTTGACCATAAGTGGGCATGTAACAGTATCCTCTAATTTTGCTTATATAATTTGAAGTTGTGCATCTTCAGTTGTGCCATGCCAAAATAATCTCCAGGGCCGGGGGTAATTCCTTTTAATTAAGGCATGTACATTGTTTATCCTTTATTGTTCGAGGTCAGGCACTATCTAGATTAACAGTCCCCTGTTACCTTATAGAGGGGTATCTACAGTAATTGCACTTAAGATGTGCCTCTATGGTTACAACAGAAATGTCCACCGTGCTTGGATTAGTTTACGGACATGTCACGTGAGTTCACTAACCTGTGACTCTAGCCCTTCGCTATCGCGTTGTTACATGGGTAATGTTGGAGGGCAACACCCTGCTAGGTCGCTTGCGGGCAGCTCTGTTTGGACATTTTTGCAGTTAGGTAGGACTGTGCTCTGAACTGTAGATTACCGCTACATGGATGTGCACTGCTATGCTGCAAACACAGTTAAGTGAACATGGTGGTGAATATGACACGCTGTATTCTGTCGACAGGTCATTTGTATTAGCAGGCATCTCAAGTACTTTGCTGATTCCGGCATACGTTGAACATCCTTTCAGCACTTCCATAAAATGAGAGCGCCGGATGGCACAGGTTATTTACAGACCATTATAATCCTTTCCCCAAGTTAACAAGGTGAGTTCATTTTTGTGGCTTATTTCTTCTTTGAATATTGAGTCCATATAAGGGATTTATGGTTACTTATATATTTGCCATGTGTTGGCAGGAGGATTATTTACGCTTAACTGATGAAGGCCAGGTAGGCTTTGCTTTTGAATAGTAGGTGGGGTCTCCATTCACAATGGCACAATTGTTGATAGAAATGTTTAATAGAGGACTTTTGTCTTTTCTGAATGTATTGACATGTAATAGGTGCTTATTAATGATTAGCTGTGTGGGACTATAACAGTTTGTCTGGCTTCAATCCACAGTATGTATTGCTCTTGAAGAAGGGAGAGTCCCCGAAACGAGTAGAGCTCCAAGTGTAATGGTCTATGGCCTCTTCAAGAAATCATTTATTGTAACATGTCTCAACATTTTGTGTTGAATTAAATCTTTGTTTGAATAATTTGTATCATTGTTAAGCTGAATAAATCCTTTGACCCTATAAAGTTTTGGCTGTTGATCAGCTTAGAGTGTGCAGGGAACAGCTGTTGAGCAGCCCAAGATGGCTGCCTAGCTGATAAGCTCTGTGTGGCTCGGCAGTAATCCGCCAACATCTGCGCAACACGGCAACTTTGCGGGTCACCATCGACTGGCGCTGTTGGGGAGCGTCCTCTGCCTCATCCCTGCAAGTTTCGACTAGATCTGCCCACTGGGACCCTAACTGCAGAGCCTCGTCCTGAGGCCGTCTGACCGCGAGTGGCCTCCCTGGGACGTGCCTGGCCGCCGCAGCGTGCGGACTTGCGGGACCTCGCTACATTTCTATCGCCCGTAGCCGTGTGGGCTCGCGCACATCTGCGGGCTGTCACGGGCGGCGCCGCTGGGGTGTGCGGCTGGGGCTGGCCCGACGCTGGAGCGCGGCTGCTCTAGCTCCCTCCCGCCCCCTCCCACGCCGCTGAAGCCAGAGCCCCACGACGGACATGTGCCGCAGGCGATCCCCGTGAGCCGGGGCTCGGGTGAGCGCACGCGCCACACGGGCCCTGGGCTAAGACCCAGGCTCCAACTGATCCAAGGTGAGGAGAGCGGGGGGGACACGTTGCACACGCGGCCCCCGCCGCACTGATGAGGCTACGGGCCGCTCCACAGCCTGGGAGGGGGCGCTCACACGCACCATGCCCTTGAACTGCCCTGGGCCCCTGCTTTTGTGCTGCATGGCTGTGCTGAAGGCTAGTGCAGACCTGCACCGCCTGGGGGAAAACTACGTGGCCTGGACATACGCCCCCCCCCATCCTACTCATCCCGTACTTCTGGCTGTCTTTCCTGGAGAGTGGGTGTGAACCCTAGCCCCCTTACCCTCTTCTGGCCTCGCCTGGACACCACCTGGGGCCCGCCTCTGCTGGGGGCCCACACAGGCACCGGGCCTGCTCTACGGGCGGCCTCCGCACGTTAACACCAGGAACTGCCATCCACCTCACCCAGAGTTACCAGTGTCATCTGCCCCTACACCAGCAGGGGCCCGGCAGGCTTGACACCATTAGCTGGGGACCAACTGGAACCCCGTGGACGTCACTATTTATTCTCCCCATGTGCGCTTCCCGCGGATCACTCCGACATTTAACCACATTCCAGCATGCCGAATAAACAGAGGAGGTGCGCCAAGGGGGGGAAGCCATGGATAAATTTGCAATGGCCGTCTCGAGAACTGGGTCATGCTCACCGCCATCCCTGCAGGAAGAACCTGGGGCAGAGGCCCACCCTGGAACATCGGGGCCTAACCTCACCACTCTCATGGAATCGATGGCTAAAAACTTCGCCTCCTTCCACGAGAAACTGAATGACATAAATGCCAACGTCGCCTCGCTTAAGACACGTGTTGATCAAGCCGGGACCAGAATTACAGAAGCTGAAAGCAGGATCTCCACAAATGAGGATGAAGTACGCACATTGCAGTCCACTGTTGCATCCCTGTCACGAGACATGAAAGTAGTAAAAGCTAAGTGCGACGATTTGGAATCCCGCTCCCGCAGAGATAATCTACGCATTATCGGCGTTCCCGAGAACGCACTCAAGGGGCGCATGGAGGATGCTGTCGAGAGCCTACTTAAAGATCTCCTGGGCAATCCAGCTCTGTCACCGTATTTCACAGTCGAACGCGCCCACTGCGCTTTATCCCCTCGTCCCAAGCCGGGCGACATCCCGAGACCCATCATCGCCAGGATTCTAAACTACCGTGACAGAGACCTCATCCTCCGCCTGGCACGGGAGAAAGGGGACTTGCGCTTAGAAGCCAACACCATCGGGATCTTTCCCGACTTCTCAGTTGCGGTTCAACAGAAGAGACGCCAATTCCTTGGCGTTAAAAAACTGCTCAGGGAGTGCAATGTCCCATATGCCAGCCTATTCCCGGCTCGACTTAAACTTACCCATAACGGAAAACTCTACTTCTTCACGGTCCCCGTTGAGGCGGTGAAATTCATCGAGTCAGAAATACCACTACACAATCCACGGGACGAGCCTGCCGACGCCATGTAGCACCAGATCACCTCACTCGAAGATGCCCACACTATCTGATGATCCTAGATTCACAACGCGACCATGGTAATGTTGCTTTTTACCCAATACTGATATCTCCCTGTAGCAAGCGAATGGCTGCCGACCATGCTCCGGACTGGGTGTAACCCATTCTTCTTTATGCGCAGGACCACCTCTTGCATTAAACTCTCCTACATCCTCATCCTTGTCCTCATGCGCTTATGCTTGCCCCGGGTGGCCAAGAGCTGGATCCGCACACTGCAGAAACCTACTGTAGACAGCATCTGCTGCCCGTCTCTGATGTCCAAGAAGCCGACCACACGGCAACAGCGCACCTCGCTGCATTTGCAATGATTCGGTTTAGTTTTGTTTGGTTGCCACTACTGCTGGGCCCAGTTTGGATCGTGGAGGGGGCACGCCCACGTTGGGTACTGCCTGCCGACCGACGGCGGAATGGTGGCATTGACTTATCTGAAGCCACCTGGGCCTGGAGAAATGTTGGCATTCATGTTGGGAGGGGGGGGGGGTCACACTGCGAGTTGTGGGTGGGTGGGTGGGGTGGAGCAGGGGGGTGGTCGAATGGGTTTGTTTTATGTTATGGGAAAAATGGCAGAGGTTATTTGGTGGTCCACAATGCATCGAGAGGCCCCTGCGTGGGCGGCTTCCGCCCAGGATTCACTATACGACAACCGTGGTCGGATACTACTTGAATCACTGACATGCCGGTAACGAAAAGAGTGTGCAGGGAACCATAGTGGGCGGTTCCCAGTCAGTCATCGAGATTTTCGCTGCTGGTGATATAATTTGTATTTCAGTTTGGAAAATAGCGCACAGTCACTTGTATCTTACCCACTGATGGCCTTTCTCTCTTATTAGAGTGTGCAGGGGACAGGGGATTTCAAAGTTTGAACTTTCTGTAGCTATTGTCTCATTAATTGTCCATTTGCTAAATCCCAGAACACAAAGTGTGAAAGAGTTGCAAGTAGCAGTAGGACTTGGAACTTTGAGTGCGACGAGCAAGAGATAAGACTAATGATAACCAGACTTAGTTCCTCGAGCTGCAGAGGTGGATGGGCTCTCTAACCAGACTCTAAAGGAGAATATAGAGGTATGGGGGGGATGGCTACAATCAGTATTCAGACAATGCGCACCAGACAAGTCCCAAGAACATGGCGGGAAGCTATCCTAGTCCCAGTTTCAAAACGTGCAATCGGGGCGAACCAAGAAATTATCACCCAATCGCCCTTTTGGATTCCTCTGGGAAATTGTTTGCATCGCTGCTACTGTTTGTCAAGGGAGTGAGGACCTCATTGAATCCGTTTCTAATTAATATTCTGAAGCAAAAAGTGGGAGTCCAAATCTTGTGTTTATATGGCCTTCACGGATCTCGAGCAGGCCTTTGAGGGGTTAAATATGGAGCGCCTATGGACACAGTTGGAGACTTGGAATTACCCAAGAGACTTGCTCAAGGCGATGAGGGCCTTATACACAGACACCTCGATTCAAATTAGATTAACATCTAAGGGCCAGTTCCCGAGTAAAAATTGACACATCGTGGTCTGAAGCAGGGATGTGCCCCTGCTTTTTAGCCTATGTGGCAGACCTGGGTGATTACCAGAAAATGGTCTGAGCATTCCTACCCAGGATAAACACGATTGAGATACCAAGGATTCTGTATGACGACAACGTGGTCTTCAGAGATCTAACGCCCATTTGCGTACAAAGGCGAATTGAAGCATTTAACAAATACCTGATGGCTAATGACATGAAGATAAATGTAAAAAAGTTAAAAAAACAAAAAATAAAATAAAAAACAAAGATCCTAGCTTTATCGTCGGCGCACAAAAAAATAAACCTGTTTGGAAATACAGAACGAACTAGTGGACCCCATCACCTATCTTGGTGTTTTAATCAAGAAGAATAGATGAGCTGAGCCATTATAGGTTACTGAGGTAGAAAGTCAAAAAAGCTGTCAATTCAGGATGCTGTACTACATAGAAAGAACAGAAAATAATCTTCGACTACCATCATTACATTCTATTGCCAGAAAGTTGTCCAAATCCTGACCAATGGTGCGGAAGCAATGCTGAATCTTTCCTGGAAAATCTGGGTAGTATTGGAGGGCTTCTTCTGGCGAAAGAGCTTGAGGTTACCTCACTCCCTTTCTAAGACCACAATGAGACTACAATCATTATCCTCGATAGTGCTGTGGAATACCTTGGAACTCCCAGAAAATGTAGCCTGGAGAATCCAGCGAGCCTGGTCGAAATTGTAAAATGGCGAGACTGTCCAGGATACAAGCCTGATGAGATAGACAATAAAGGTGGAGGCTATTCTGGGAGAGTCAAATATGTAGGTGGAGGATTTGGTTGCCAGTCCAGTAAGTGTGAAAATAAAGCTCCGGGCCATAGATTGGAGAGCAACTATAGAGGGCAGAGAAACAGATACGAGACCTACTTTGAGTGGGGAGCGTAAAGGCTTGAACCAGCGGCCACTCTACCTGCAAAAATATCTTGCACACTAAAGAAATCCAATTGGCAAGGAAGACAATTGATCGAGCCAACTCACATTCCAGGTATTGTGGAGTGGGGGAGGGAGTGGAAACCCTATTCCACTTAATCTCTTGTAAATCGCTGGTAGAAGCCCAAGCAAGTTTTCTGGGGAACCATACTGGGAAAATCTATACTCTGTCGGCTGAACAATGGTGGGAATGGGTCCTGTTGGGAGAAAGAACTAGCCTTGTACTGGCAGCAATGAAGCTTGTGGAAATTGTGCTGAAACCCACAGATCAATCCCGTGAGATTAGGTTAGTGTCGTTCGAGGGATGCAGCATCTAACTGTACCAGGGAAGAAATGTCAATGCTTTTAGGTAATCGTTTTAAGTAGTATGAAAGATTAGGATGTTGATAATGGAATGGAAATGCCCCTACAAGGAGTTGAAGCTGTGGAGAATGTAAACATGCAATTTTTTTTAAAAAACTAAAACAAAAAAAAATATGGCTAAACGCATTTAAAACCCCTCAGGCATTGGGAGAAATGAAAATCCTTCTAAACCCATGCAGACTTACAGAGCTAGAAGCTCCCCTAACTCCCAAAGGTACAGTGAAAAAGATTTGGTGACTAATAAACTCTACAAACGTTTATTTCCCAATGAAATCAAGTCTTGTGATTGATTCTTAAGATATTCCTGTAGAGAATAGTATCGGGAATAGAAATGGATTTGAGATAAAAAAAAAATTAAAACATCAAGCAATAAAAACGTATTTCTTTTTGTATTAGGGACTTGAGTCCCATAATTCCTTAAGTACTGGGACAAAGAAGAGGGCTGAAGAGGAACACAACTGCTAAGTGCAGGTTGTTGATGGGAATTACTCGCAACCGAGGGAGAATGCGAGGCTTGAAAGGCCCACTCTGGTGCAGGCCATTGGTGAGAAGGAGCAGAGCAGTAGTCTTAGGTGGAGGAGATGGGAACTCTCCACATTGCAGCAGAGACTGGAGGACGACAAATACGCTGCGACCACTGTCTAGCAACTAGCAGTAGCCAGTCCCCAGAGGGTCTTCGCCTCCAGAAGCCTTAATTGCAGAGGTTGTGCAGCGGAAAGCATGAGATAGGGAGGCTTGCCCCCCTGGAGACCTGTTGTGCATAGGCTGAGCGGCAGGAAGCAAACGCTTTGAATGCTTTCCTCCCCACAAGGCTCTCCCTGGTGGCTGGCGAGAACAAAAAGTTCCGTGAACAACTGGCGCAAGCAGAAGCAGATTGAAACCAGCAGATTGACGGGTCGCGAGGAGCTGCTGAAGTGAAGATCCGGTGAGCAGCGAGGGAAATGGATGCGAAAGCCTTATGGAGTGAGTTCACAAAATGATTGCGACACCGGAGCACTCTGTGACTGCTCATGTGCTTGTTGCAGGTGCTTTCCTATTAGAAAGCAGTGGGAAAATAAGGCAATTTTGAACACCAAACTGTTAGAAAACATTATGTTGAGCCAAATGACTGACTTTAAGGATGCAAGTTTATTTAAAACTCAGAAACAAGATGGGGCAATACTTAGCTAAGCCAAAAATTAATGTCTGAAGTTTACAAAGCTTATTGTCCATATTTGAAGAAGTGCATAACAAAAGCTGGGATAAACCCACATTGCCAAAGTCAAGTAAGAAGCAGAATAAAAGTACATCATTGTCAGTGTTTGGGTGAAGTGGGGAAACAAAAGTGGCTAGAAGGAAGCCCTTCAGGTAAATGCTATTCAGAAGGAGAGGAGCATCACTTTTGTTGCCTTGGAGCTGCCATGCATTACCATTTTTAGTTACTGCATGTATAAGTGTGAGGGACAGAGACCTTTTGTTAAGAGTGTATCCTTTAGTGTTTTTTAGGCAGGGAAATACTAGTCAGGGTAGGGATAGTGAGGTGTCTAGCCAAACTTTTGAGTTAATTGGCATCTTTTGAAAAACCTTCACAAAGTTGGCCGGCCTCACATTTCTGACCCCTCACAGGTGTTGCTAGTGGATTGGAGTTGTCAACTGTGGTCCGTTGTGGACCGTAATTCCAGCAAGAGTCCCTTTTTGCCACAGTAACATCCAGAGACCGTTAGTAAAAAAAAAGCTCAAGAACAGGATCGCTGGTGTGTATATGTTTCGCCTGGCAGGCAACTGATTGCACGCAGTGAATAGGTAAGACGCGATACATTGTGTGCTTGTTATGTGTATTCTCTGCCTCCAGTGTTGGCCTGCTCTGCAGCTACATTGCATAATCATCAAGCCCCGTAAGAGAGCGGGTGGGGCTGTTTTCGCATTTTTACTTTCTCTCCATAGTCCCCACGTACGCCTAAGGAGCGGCTGCTACAAGTGCTGTAACTGGTTTAGAGTGTAAGAAATTAGCTTTCAGCACTGCTTGCTATACACTCTCTCCACTAGACCACAATTAAGGTGCCAGTGTCAATTGATTGGTACCCTTTACCCTCCCAAATGCCACCCCGAAAAATTTACAACTTGAGTCAGAAAGGCAAAGTGGTAAAAAATGGCAAAACAAAATGAGGATTGTGGGGAAGAGAGCTTAATTCCTCAGACATTAATACAACAGTATTTTGTTTACAAAGGTAGCGGGCGCCCCTCTCTCGACGGAACAAGGCATGATAACCTGTTCAGTGGTTATTAACCACTTGAGAGTTCGCAGCCACTGCTTTTACTCACTGTGCCTTTCACAGATGGGAAATATCCATTTGCATATCAGTCTTTGTCCTGCCCAGGGGCAGTCCAGCACCGAAATGCAATGGCAATTCCAACCTGAATGAGAGTACCACCAGCAACCCCATACACGTGTTTCACCCTTGTTGGGGATCATCAGTGAGGTGAAGCTGATGCCTCTCTAAGCACAGTGAGAGGGAGACCACGTCTGGTTGCCCCCAGGAGACCTAGGGTTACCAATCCCAGGTTCCTTGAAATTTAGTTTACAAAGGTAGCGGGCGCCCCTCTCTCGACAGAACAAGGCATGATAACCTGTTCAGTGGTTATTAACCACTTGAGAGTTCGCAGCCACTGCTTTTACTCACTGTGCCTTTCACAGATGGGAAATATCCATTTGCATATCAGTCTTTGTCCTGCCCAGGGGCAGTCCAGCACCGAAATGCAATGGCAATTCCAACCTGAATGAGAGTACCACCAGCAACCCCATACACGTGTTTCACCCTTGTTGGGGATCATCAGTGAGGTGAAGCTGATGCCTCTCTAAGCACAGTGAGAGGGAGACCACGTCTGGTTGCCCCCAGGAGACCTAGGGTTACCAATCCCAGGTTCCTTGAAATTTAGTTTACAAAGGTAGCGGGCGCCCCTCTCTCGACAGAGCAAGGCATGTTAACCTGTTCAGTGGTTATTAACCACTTGAGAGTTCGCAGCCACTGCTTTTACTCACTGTGCCTTTCACAGATGGGAAATATCCATTTGCATATCAGTCTTTGTCCTGCCCAGGGGCAGTCCAGCACCGAAATGCAATGGCAATTCCAACCTGAATGAGAGTACCACCAGCAACCCCATACACGTGTTTCACCCTTGGGGCGCCCGCTACCGTTGTAAATTAATACAACAGTAAGTGCACAGTCGCTGGCGTATAATGCACCACAAGTTCAACAGACCACAAAATTCTTTAAAGTACCCCCCAGGAATGTTGCCTCTGATATCATTACAGTGCATGCCTCGGAGCAATATCTTCAATTAGGGTTTGCAAACGCTTCAACGGAGATTGACAATAACTCATTACTAAATCTCTGTATTTACTATCTGAAGTAGTACAATTACCATGCTCAATTATCCTCACAGCTTCAGCCGCCATTGATATGAATGACATGTTAAGGGATATGGCCATATCTACGGATGTCAAAGACTTTCATGTTTACCTCGATTAGCTGAGCTTTTAGAGGCATTGGTATGTGAGGCTGACAGCCAGAGTCTGATGGATGATGATGATGATGATGATTCAGTGGGGAATGACGGATCAATGTCCACGGATGACAATGGCACCTTGGCAGTATAGAATGAAGCTATTAATTTTGCCCTAAAATGACTGCTGAAACTTTTTAACTGTATCTCTAATGATACTCAGAAACAAACGAATCTCTTGGAACAAATGGCCTGTAGTGCTACAACCACAGCTAGTGCCTCTAAATCTGCTGGCAATCATGTGGAAAAACAGGCCTCTCGACTAAAAACTAAAACATCAACCGGTACCCAGGAGAAGGAGATTGTCATAGAAAATCTGTCCCACGGGGGAGGGGGTGGAGGGAACTCTAGCAGTCAAATCTACTGGGCTTGAAGTAAAAGCAGTGTTTGATGAACTGAACTATGACCTGGCTTCATCAAGAAGAGACGTAGGAGACAAAATATAACCAAAGGTGGTGGTGGCAAGCAAGTCAGCCCTAATTCATCAAACAAGGTCTTAAATGTTATCGACAAGTCAAGTCTAGATATACAAATGGTCGCCCCTAAATAAAGGCTCAAAAAAGAGCTGCAATAAGATCTAGACGAAACAAGAGTAAGGAGTGTTATTTAACATCGTAGTTGTTAAATGGCGAGGCCAATAAACTTTGGCAGCAAACCGTGCAAGAAAATGCTGTTCACGATATTCAGGAGGAGGCAATTAATGAATCTGACCTCTCTGAGGAGGATTCAGCTGTGATTTCCACAATAGAACCCATGCTCAATGGGGGTGGTGGCAAAATATGTTCGCAGAACAATGCCAGAACACTTGAAGCCAACCATCAAGTATATAGTTCCAGGGACTCCTTGTTTACCTCCGACCTCCTTTAGCATCTCTAGACTAATCCAAGATGAAAACTCAGCCATAAACCGTTGAGTTCTACTTGACCTTTTTGGTCCTCCACCAGCTCTGTGTACTACAGAGCAGTGACTTTGAGGAACAGATGAAAGGTTATTGCTCACTGGTAACCAGGGTGCATTGCCCCTCTCCAATGAGGATACATCTAAAATCACATTGGAAACGGCTTCTCGCATTTTCACCTGCCCCCAGTCAGCACTCCAAAATATTATATTACAATCAATATTTATTCGGAGGGTGATTCGTACAGTTTATTTCATGATCAAGACATTTTTATTTCAGGAGACGTGGCTGCTAGGGGAGGCAACCTTTGATGGTTACATGAGCTTCCCCAAACTTGCCAGAAAAGGGGATACAGGTCGGCTGCATGCAGGACTGTTGATGCTTTGTTTTAATTCAGTGGTGGCAAGGGATATAACCACTGATAATGCTAATTTTTTGTTAGTGGATGTTTAGCTACATGATGGTCGCCATATATTGGTGTCAAGTATACAACCCTCTCGGTGGTGCATACACCGAAGCAACGCAAATGGTGATGAAACCATAATCACTCATATTAAGAACTATCAGGCTATGCACTTGATCACTGGAAGTTATTTTAACACCCCTTGTATTGATTATCTGGTAGAAAATAACAGAGGTCCAAAAGGTGGTAAAACATGTTAAATCATGTAGCTCGGCAAGTCTGTGGTCTGCTTCAAATGTCTAATGGCTACACTAATGGGGATGTTCCCAGATAGATTGCTGCAACTAGATAGGGTAGGGGAGGTGAAAGTGGATAACGGCCAAAATAGAATAGGTTGGTGGGATAGGCATATAGCGACAATGTATGTATGGTCTTGAACCTGTGTAAAAAAAACTCCAATCTCCCATCAAATTATAGGTTGGATTAGATGCCAATCTTTTCTTGTGTAGAGGGCGTGGATCCTTATCTATGTCAGGGTCCAATCCTGTCCATCAATTTGAGAAATGTACCACCCCGCCCAAAGAAAAAAGAAGAACTTGAGGCAGGAAATTAGAAACGAGAAAAACCTAGATGTTGATAAATTGAAAAATCTACCCCGAACAGCAAGCTTAAAAACTGATATAGTTCCTGGTCAAAGTAGCATTGCCTCACCTGCCGCATAAAAGCCTGTAAGGATCTATGCAATGTTATATGTAAACATGGTACCAATATTGCTCGCAGCCCCAGTTATATGTGGTTTTACCAAAGGTAAAATCAGAGTTGAAAATTTCAGGGTGGTCAAAATACCGGAAAAATAATTAACTATTTTTATTTATTTGGGGGTGGGGTCCACCCGAGCCCCCTGTTTTTCTTTCCTTCTAACCCCACCCCAACCTCACCGCCATCCTTTTTAACCCCTTACCCCACTACCATATATATTTATCATTTTCAGTATTTTTTCAGTATTTTGGCATATGTTCACGATAGGTCTGTGGTCTTTAATTCCTTTGGTGATCCCGGGATATTGAAAATCAAGGTAGAGTGCCCCTATATGAAATTGCTACTACTAGATAGGGTAGGGGAGTAAGAGTGAATAACAGCCAAAATAGAATAGATTGGTCGGATAGGAATATCGATGGTCCAATTAAAATATATGAAGGGCGGACAAGGGCCGTCTCTGACTAGGATCACTGGAGCGTTTTGCGTGAGGCGGAGGAGCCGACTCCCTGCACATGGCCCAGCTTGCAAAATCACCTCACAGAAGCCGCAGGCTAAGGGTGGACAAGGCCAGTCTATGCAGGCTGCATGGGAACAGGGAGCGGTGGACGACCGCGTTAGACAACTCACAGTTACTTTCTTTCTATGATACTTGCATGCAGGCGGCCATTTGGTGAGGACAAGTATTTTTAACAACGTCCATTGACCCCTGTCAGTAGTGAGGTGGGGTGAGACTGACTCCGGCAGCCCCTTTAGCTGTTGGGCGTACCTCAATCTGGCACAGTGAGTTCCTCAAGTTGATACGTTATTATGTGTTTTTGTATCCATATTGAATTGTGTATTTACAAGCTGCACTATGGATTTGGACTAAGTCTCTGCCCTGCTCCTCACCTATTCTGACCAGAGCACAGTTTAATTACCCACTGTCCATTAGCAGTTGCAAATACAGGGACTACAATGGAACAGCATTCATGGTCTGCTCTTGTTTTGCTTGTTTTCTGAAAGACACAGGGGACCCCACACTCTGGGTTAGGGTATTAATGTAACAATTGATCACGGAAAAGCATCCAGCGGATACAATTTGAAAATAGGTATCAAGGGATTTTATTAAACCTGATACAATTTAAATATATGACTCAAATCATGATTTTAATCTGCACTTAAGGCAACAATTTACATAGCAGGAAAAAACTTTAAGAACACATCTATATAATAAAATACATCCTATTCAATCGTACAGCCATTCATCCACATCCAAACATCAACCATCCAACTATTCATACAAAACTCCAAGGGATACAAAATACATAAAATATATAAAAGACCATGACATATAATTCATCAATTGGATTATTTATATAAAGAATGTGAAGTCAAAATGCTTGGCCACAGTAGGTAATCAAGGTGGCCAGACTATTGAGATGGGTCACAAAAATCTTCTACCACGGCCTCATCTCAAGTTTCTCTCTAACGTTTTCGACGTAATACTCTATTATAGTGACGTCTTCTTCAGGAGATACAAGATTTACATTCTTGGCTTAGGGAAAAATGAAAAAAGTCCTTTTTAATGTGGCTGTAGGTTCCGTTTAACAATTTCCAGAAATTGGTTCCTGCACGGGGAATTATTGAGCTCCCACTATGGCTCCACCCTAATGTGTCCAATTAGTGGCACAGCTTTAGGGATGTGGGTACTGGCACGTGCTTACGTCTCGCACTGGCACAGAGATGTATTCCGTCTCTCCAACAAATTAAAGATGTGACTCTGCTAGCAACTGCCGACTTGCATCCTCAAAACGAAAGGAGCTCCTGCAGACGCGAACGCTCTGGTTTTGCTACACCCCCTCCATAGGAGCGGGGAGGACGGAGGGTATAACCCCACAATGGACTGAATCGCCACTGGAGTTTTCTTAGTTGATTCTCTGCATATGGACCACTGCAACCTTTATAGTGCATGCAGATATTCCAATTTCGGCACACTCTTCAAAAAGGCAGTGCACAAACGTTTTCTCTAGCAACAGCATTATTTTCATTGTATCTGTGGGAAGGAAGAGTACCACCCTAGTACAGTTGTCATAATCACCTCCCCCTATCCTCAGCACTGAGATTAACTTTCTCTTTTTGTGGTGGGAGGGAGGAAGGAAGGAGAGAGAGAGAGAGACAGACTACAGCAGCCCCTTTAGCCGTCGGGCATGCCTCGCTCCCCCAAAGGTGCAGCAGATCATTGTGTAGCAAATTGAAATCGAAGATTTTACTGCGAAGTGTGTAGTTGGGCATTATGTACGCTGTAGTTGGAGCTTTTATTAATATTTTATACTCCCATTGCATTGTATGATTTGACAGTAGGTTTTAGGTCGATTGATTTTAAGTATTTTTGGTACTATGTGTTTTAAAAAAAGGGGGGATAGGAAAAAGGAAGGCTGAAAGTGCAATATGGGGGGTGGTGGGTGAGGGGCAGAGTAAGATCTCTAGAATGCTTAAACCAATGAGGTCAACCAACTGATAGAGATAAAAGGGTTTCTGTACAATCTAGATGGCTGAGCAATGGCCATTAACTTGATAGAAGGCGTCACAGGAAACAACGAGATGGGTGGCGCCAGCGTTTCTCTGGGCCAAGCCTCCAATTGTGTATTTAGAGAACAAGAGGAGATCTCTGTATGCAATAACTACCCTGCCAAAGGGATGCGGGCAGTGGTGAAACAGACCTGTAACTAAAGAGGACCACTTAATTTCCTTCCAAGTCTCCTCCAACCCCAGACAAGAGGGTGGAAAATCCTTGGTTTTACAGGTTAATAAACATGATGCAGGGGCCAATATAATTCAGCGCCATACTCCACCGAGCCAAGATGAGGGAAAGCTGGGCGAGGAGGATGTCGGGGGGGATAAGGGAGGCAGTGAGAGCGCTTATAATCCCCCTTGGGAGGGTGTGGGGGAGGGAGGGGCAGTCACGATCGAGTTGGCTAACATGTTTGACCCTCCAAGGTACCCGGGGGAAATGATCACTAAAGAGCCCCATCTAATCTGGCAAGGGGGCCCAGTGGAAGCTAGCATCCAGTGGCAAAAGAAACAAGCTAACACGTGTCTCGCACGAGAGAGTGGAGGCTCTGGCGAAAATAAATGGGGGGGCCACCACCGGGGGCCCGGGAAATGTCTCACAGAGATACCAGAGGGAGGCGTGGAGGTAACCACTGACCGAGCAAATTAAATAGCTAACTTGGTTACTAAAACAGCACTCCAGATAAAAAGCGTATTGGCACTTTTCACACAGTAAAAGCTTGTGGAAACGCCATAATTATTTGTTTTCTTGTTTACGATTTACGCTAGCTAATCACAGCAGTTGCTTGTGAATTTCCAGCCACTTTTCTCCAGTTGATGGCACTGAAACACTTCAGCAAATGCAAGCCTTGTGTGAAGACTTTGCAGTCTCATATTTGAGAGTGATGATTCAGGCAGGCTGCAGAGAACGTGGCATGGCCTTAAACAAGACCTAAATGTGACCTTAACACAACTGTACCAAAATGCCAGCCTCACTGCACACAAAGCTTAGTTACAAAAAACCTGTGCCTCTGTAGTGGGCCCATACAGTGAAGTACATTTTCGCAAAAGTCAGGCCAATTTCAAGAGTCAGACCTGGCAGGCAACATAAGAGGGTCTGCCAAGCAGGCGTCAAGTCCTAAAAATAAAAGTGGGAGGACTCATCAACAAACGCAATGATATGTGACCTCGCCAGAAATTAGCATATCAAGGTGAAATATGCACATTTCAGTAAATTAACTTTGCATAACCATCCAAATTGCACAGAACGAAATGGCATGTGCCTTTCATAAAATCAAAGCACACACAAAACCAAGAGAGGATATTTTCTTCTAATAGTGTTTTTAAAAACATTAAAAGGTGTGCATGTTTTAAACTCCAAGAACCAATTCAAAGGTTTCCCCTGGAATTTGCAGTACCGAAATGGGACATTTCACCTTTAGTTTTTTGTTATTTTTTAGCAGTTTATTCGGGTTATATAGTACAGTTGTTGGAAGCGGCTACATACGTACGCATACGTACGCATCCGTGAGTACGTGCGCTGGTCCAGCAGTGCGGCTTGAAGTGTTTCTTGGCGTTTTGCCTTGCGGTCTTCGGGTGTCTTTGGGTTCTTTTTCGAACCGTTGAAGGTGTAAGCGGTGACCAGCAGTGAGCACCGGCCAGAGCGGAGCCAGAGCGGGGGGCCGTGGCGTGCCTTCGAGGATTCGCAAGTATTGTGTGTGGTCATCAAAGTCCGTGAAGGGCCCCTGAACCGTATAGTACGTTCGGAGGGGTTACTGTGAGTGATTGATTATAGTGCCTGGTATACAGCGTTAAGTTGAAAAGAGCACTATATCTTTTGCTCCAAATCCATCCAGATAGGTGGGGACTGTGGGATGTGCCTTTGACCCACATGGCTGTGAGTGGAGCTTCACAACATAGATTACCCCTACCGCACTGAGGCACTGAATTTGTTGATCTAACATAGCAGGCAAGAGTTGATATAGGACTTGTGGCAATTGTGAGCTTCTTTTGAAAGTGCAAGATGCCCCCCAAAAGAAGAGCAGCGCAGACCAATTATAAACTGCGCAAGAGTACTGCGGAGACAGTCATAGATGGCAATTCTAAAGCAGGGACTAAACAAATCAAAGCAGCAAAAACAAAATAGTAAAAGGTACTCTACCTCCTTTCCTCTTAGCTCCGTAGTAGAGGTGATTCCAAATACCTCGGGAAAGGAGGCAGTGAATAATCCGTGCACCAATAATATACTAGACAGCACTACCGAGCTGATGATTGACAACTCCTTATTGGAGTTATGACTTTCAGTGCAAAGGTCATTGACATTGGCTGTGATAAATCCGGTGATGGAAAAAGGAAAAGGATAAACATCAAAAGAAGTTGTGCCAGTCAAGAGAGATCATCAGTATCACCTAACCTTATGATACATTCTGAAATCTCAGAGCCAGAGCAAAATGGAGGTTCCCTTGCCAGAACAACTACTATGGTGGAACTACAATCCACAAAGGCATCTCTACAGTTTGCTCTAAAAATCTTATTAAAGATGTGTGGCCGTATTCTGGAAAGCACATTCAATCTGGCTAATGAAGGAAGAGACAAAGAAAGCGACCATAATTTGTCTGAAGCCATATTGATGATTAACGAGCCCACTATGCCTGCTGATTTAGATCTAAGTGATGCAAATGATTCAAAGGTTTATTTTTCTCGGAAACAGCGAAGATTGGCAAAAAAGGCTTACAAAAGAAAAAAAAAAAAAAGTGCCAACTACGGCTGTCTTGCCTCTTGCATCAGACCCAATTACAAAAAATACGAAAAAAACGAGGAAAAAAGGCTGCGAGGGCCAGGAAGAGAAATACTGAACGAGAAGGACGTCTCACTATCTGGCGCATCCCTGATAAGGACAAAGATGTATCGGAGTTAGAGGAAGCAGGTCCACCACCTAGAATTTTGCCGAAGGAACAGGCAGCAGGTAATCCCTTTTCGACACCAAACAGCATCAGACAAATTTCTCACCTTGAGATGACAAAGATGTCTGTATATGATGAAATTAATCAGCAGCCGGTATCTAGTACAAATAGGATTTGCCTAATTAAGAATCTTTACCAAAAGCACAACCAGGATTGGTTATCACGATCAGAATTCTTGATCAGATTGCATTCAATTCCACAGTTAAGAGTACTTATATCGGACGATTTTGAATATATAGAGCCATTAAAGGTCCAAAATACGAATGTTTCGGCTGTTCATTGTAAATTCCAGGCGACGGCTGATCTGCTTCATGTACATAAATTAAATCTGTATGAGGCCGACGTGGAAATTGATGCAGATCCTGGGAAAACATACTTAGAATGTCCCAAGAAAGCGGTGATTGAACCACTAAGTAAGATGAATACCCCTCAACTGCCGGTAAGTAAGGTGGTTCAAATGGCTGACGTACAGAACATTCTAAAATGGTTGGCCGAATCGCTTCCTATAGTCCTTAATAAAGACTGAGGGAGTTCGACACTGTCTTGGAACAGCAGGGGTTTCAGCCACATAATCAACCAGAATGGATCATTACCCTATTTAAGTAAATTTACGTGTATAGGTTTGCAAGAGGTGGGGCTGACTACCCCGGTGGTGATAGAGGGATACACAGTGTACCAATCCATGGCCAAAAAGGGGGGAACGGGGAAGACCATTCGGTGGCTTAATAACTGGTTTACAACATAATGTTAAGTCTCATCGTATAGCAGTTAAAATGGAGGATTTTGTGATTGCAACTGAATTTACGCTGTGTATTGAGAACAAGGCAGAGAATATATTATTGATCAACCTTTATAACCCGCCGGGGGAAACCCAAACTGAATCTATTCAAGAGGCCCTACATGATATCATGATCAAGTGGACTATGAGGAAGGGAAACAGATCCATCATGATCATGGGGGACTTTAATTGTCACATGACTGGTGGGGAGGGTACTACTAGTAATCATCATCTAAAACCTATGAGCATAATGTCCCACAAGAAAGTTGAGTCTGAGGGCCTATATTGGCTGAGCTTCTTCAAATTATGGGACATGGAAATGGTGAACGGAAGAACTAACAGTGATTGCCCAGGTCATTACACCTGGGAGGGTTGTGGGGCAAAGATATGCTGGACTATTTGTTTGTAACAGAAGATATTGCAGGCTGGGTTAGAGATATGAAAGTGACCAATAATATTTGGAGTGATCATGCTGCACTTGAGTTAAATATATTTGCTGATGTTGTAAGCTGCGATATAAAATGTATGGGAGACTTAAGGATTAACCATGCTGCAACTCGTATTTCATGGTTGGAGCGTAATATAGCAAAGGTGAACACTATCTAATCAGACTCCTATGGGGATTTAGATGCATTTCAGACCATGTCAATAGAGGAGATTGAGCAGTGGATTTCCTCCTTTGCATTAACTCATGCTTCTATTAGGACCGGAGGGGTGGTGACTTGTCATGGTTTGAGAAATCCGTATGACCGTAAGGTGAGAGACGCCAAAAGGCGATTGAGAGCGGACATTGGGAAGGCTAAGAAAACCTCATTATCGACTAAATGTTTCGTGGCTTTAAGTAATATGTATGGTTAAGACAGAAAAAACATCTAAAGAAATTACATCAATGGCAAGAGACCTTAAAGATCTTGTGTTCTAAGAACACTCTGAACATCTCGGCTCTCCTAGGTGAAGATGGAAAGAGAACTAATGCAATAGTAAATCCTATGGGAGCATATAGAAGGGAATGTTTCCTGAGGGAACGTAACATCCTGAACCAAGGTAACGATAAGGAGGTTAGTTATAATAACCCCCCGGGGACGCCTATTACGATTGCAATTTTAACCGAGAAAATAAATAGATTAAAGTCATTGAGGGCACCTGGCCCTAACGGTGTGGCCAATATTGCTTTGAAAAGTAACCCCCGTTTTTGGGCGGGAGTACTAAAGATTAGGCTGAGAAGGAGCAGATCTTTAATTGTTTTCAAAGTGGTTTTCAGGAGGGCTACTCAACGACAACTTAATTATTCTAGATTCTTTGCATACCGAGGCCAGGAAAAAGGGAAGTCCCCCGCTTTATGTGCTTTTTGTGGATTTCAAAGCAGCATTTGATTTGGTTTGCAGAGATATCTTATGGTCCAAACTTGAACTGCTTGGTTGCCCAAAAGGCCTTTTATACTATCTAAGGCTTTTTCATCAGAATAATACAGTTTCCCTTGAGCTTGATCTTCAAGGTAATAGGACTGATCAAGTCGATCAAAACAGAGGAGTAAAGCAGGTCTGCGTTACGGCTCCTACTTTATATAATCTGTTTACATACGATTTACCGGTAGCAATTGGTAAGGTACACAACTGTCCCCCGAAAATAGGCGACAAGCACTGTCCAGTCCTTGCGTATGCGGATGACCTAGTGGTATTAGATCATACATTTAGTGGTCTGAGGAGATCGGCCGAAGCACTAAGGCTTTACGCAAACCGCAATGGATTAATAATAAACTTACAGAAAACCCAAGTGATGTTATTCACTAACAAAAAGGTAGCATGTATTAGTCTGAAGAGCAAGAACTCGGAAATTCTGTACACCCCAAAGTATAGGTACTTGGGAATTGACATAGAAACTCTAGGTGATTATCTCCAATGTAAACAAAACAAAGATTAGAGCAGCCCAAATTACATAGCTGGCATATCGCTTTACTATTACCCAGTCAGGTTTTACAATTTGGGCTGCACGACTTTTATATCAACAGGTCCTAGTTCCGATGATGATTTATGGCCTAGAAGCACTCCTAAATATGAATTTAAATTGGTTGCAGGTTTTGGAAGGCAAATATTGGAGAAAGATCTTAGGCCTCCCAACCTGCATACCGATGGCCATGATTAGGTTGGAATTAGGACTTCTCGCTAAAATCCTTAGTGCTTAAAAAAAGGGCTGAATTATATTTACTGAAGCGGAGTAGAACAGGTAACCCACTTGTTGACACCTTGAGGGTGGAATCTTGTAAAGAAACTGGAATTGTTTTTCTCAAAGAGAAGGCCGATACCCATTTGAAAGACATTGGGTGGCATATTCGATCTGACGGGTTTACTCCTAAAACTAGGATGGCACTCTCTAACAAATCGGATATGCACGATTGGATAAGAAATTTTGCCGATTTGGAGAACTTAAAGTCATATCAATTTACTAAGTTTGTTCTATACTCGTACAAAGAGCCACAGTTTTATTTCAATCTTTGTCCAGCAGTTAGACTGAGGCGTTTTATAGTGCTACTTAGGGTGAACTACTTGCCGGTTTAGGCTTGTACTGGCGTAACTGACCAGGTACCACAGTCTCAACTATACTGCCGAATATGTAAGAACCAGTCAATAGCAGAATCGGGGAGACATGTGCTAACTAATTGCCCTAAATTATGTATAACATACCAGACCCAATACGGGAGATTTGTACATATTCTTGACTCCATTGCAGAATTGGCTTTCTGGTGGAGCAGTGTAAATTCACAGCATATGAGCCGTTTGATTGCAATGTATAATGTTTGGTTGGTAGTAGAAAGCCGCCTGGGCATTTCCATCTAAAGCATGTGTTATGGCCATTTTCTTCCTTGTATGGTCAGTTCTTAATTTTTAAATTAAGACTTATTGTGTTTGCAAGTGGGAAGATTTATAATGAGACATACTTATGGTTTTTATGAAATTTAGAGATCCAAGTTTGTTATCATTATATCATGTTTTAATGAGTATATTAATTGATTTTCATAATGTTAGGTTTATATAACGGAATAGTTTAGGTAACAAGTGTTAATTGTGAAATAGTTAATAAGTGTCTATATGTGAAAATAATATGTATTTGTATTTCATTTTTATGTGTAAAGTTTATTTATAAACTATATCACATTAAAATAAAAATAAAATAAATATAGTGCTGTTGTGAAGTGTCTGGCCTACCAACCTGAATACTGCAGTTCCATCCCTGAAGGTCAGCTTTAAGTCATAAATTCAAAGAGGGTCCAACCTCTGAAAAAAATGGGTGGACTTTGTGTACCCTCGTCTTGAGCCCTGAAGCCAAGTTTGGTTCTTTTGTTGTTGACAAGCAGCGATGAGTGATGTAATTTCTTTTCCAAGTACTGAGCAGGCAAGTACAAGTTGCCCAGCTCAGTTCTACGTGTGTAGCATGTCGGCAGTGCTTCTCCATTAATGGCATATACTGTTCTGCAGTTAGAGCATCGTCTGTGGACTACACGTGTGTTTTATGTGCAATTTACGCTCAAAATGAAAGTGGAGCTAACAGCGGGGAGCCCATTCTGTTCAGCTTTAAAAGTACTTTAGGAGGCAGCTTTAAGCTGTTGACTCGTTTTCCTTTTGGCTTGCACTAGATTCAAATGTGGGGCACAAGCCCCACAAGGAAGTAAAGGCAAATGAGTCCCAGCTAAGGGCACAAATGTCAGACAGCCATCACATACCAATTTGCCACACAACGATTGCCTGCAAACACTAAGATGTACATGTCCAAATGGCACTGCTGTGTAGACGTGCCTTAGAGCCACCTAGCTGCAGTAGTGCCATTCTCAGAAAAGTGAGTATCCATCCACAGCTAACACACAGACAGATTGCCAAAGATGTCATTTCTTTTGACTAGCTAGGCAGTAGTTGTAAAATCGTCATTAAAGGACAAGCCATTGGCTTACTCACACGTTTTACTTTTCCGTCACCATATTATTTGGGCTTATAACATATACTTCCCATCCAGCATCAATATTGTGTACTATCATCTCAAACGATAATGTCTAAGTGCAGAACGTGTCTGCTGAAAGGAGAGCAGGCCTCATATTAAAGCGCGAGGGCACTGGAAGGAAGCACCAATGTGGAACAGAGTTTTGAACGTTTCTTAGTGCGAGTTGCTATATTATGAGCCTTACTTACAATTCCTTTAGAAAACCCTTAAAAAATAAAAAAAGTGGGTCACAGCAATTCTTTTTAGAATGAAAATGAGGGTTGGTTTTGACCTATGAGACAAAGCACTGTGAAAAACGGAATGTGGCGCTGCGCTAGAAAACAGAAGGCTGAGCAGGAGCTATGAACAAGTACTGATCGGAAGGGGAAACTGGAATGAGCAAAGTAGCCATCTAATCAACAGGGGTACAGAGAAGGGGAAGATGGTGAGAAACTGTAGCAGGGAGAGGGGTTGGCAGGACCCCATAAGAGAAGGAAGGGTGTGACAGAGGAGAGCTGAACAGATAACATTCTGAGGGGGATAAGAAACAGCCATATATACATTGCTCTCAGCCTGTCGGGTGCAAGGCAGTAACACTCACATTGATGACCTGGCTCACCTTGAACTTCAAGTTCAAATAACTTAGCTGGTTTCCTGCTGTGGTCTTATAAATGATTCATCCAGTCTGTCTATACAAGGGTGAGGCTAGGACAGTCAGAATAAGTTGTCACTGAGAGCTTGGGGAAGTCAGAAAGGTTTACTTTGATAAAAAGGGGATTAGGATACTGTGTATGAGGGGACGGTTGGATATTGATATTTTATTTGTATCACGCTCGTACACAAGTGTTTCAGAGCAGCATTGTTGGAAAGCAGCATTATGGGTAAGGAACATGATGGGTTTGCACTGAGACTGGAGGGTGATAGCAAGGCACTTCAGCTAGTTGGCACTACAGATGTTTTCTATGGCATGCTTTGAGGAAGAGAAACTAAAGGACCAGAGGTGGGAAGTAGTTGGAAGGCATTTTGATTGTTGAAACCGAGTTGTTCGGGTGAGATCAGCGGATGAGGAGGACAAAGCAGCAGTAGGAAGGAGGTTATTGTTGCGACAGGTGAGGTGCTGGTTTAGTGAATGCAAGGGCTCTGCTGTGTGAGTGAACATGTATGTGAAGGGACTGAAGTAGCTTAGTATTTGTGAAGTGAGTGAAAGAGGGGTGTGTTGTAGAGAGTGTTTAGTAGTAGCAGTAGTAGTGTGTGGAGAGGAGCAGTAGTGGGAGGAGGGGAGTAGCAGTGGGAAGAAGAGTAGTGGATGGGTGTGGGAAGAGGAGTAACAGACAGCGAGAGTTAGGAGTGTAACACCACAAAGGACAGAGGATTGGGGAGGAATAAGCTGTAGTAAAGTGGTAGTACGTTTAGAGGAGAAGAAGTGAGTGAGTGTAACTGCAAATACTCTGAATACCACAGAGAAAGTGCAAGGCACATCCCAAAATCCCATTAAGAATACTAACCTTTGGTTAGAGTAGGAAATGCTAGGATGTCTGAGGGACTTTAGATACCTTGTATTTAGAGAATTGTCAATTGCAGAAGCTAGGGATTACTACTCAATAGCACTAACTGGGGGTTAGGGACTCCTGGATCAGGAAGGAATTCCCAAGTGAGAAAAGCGAGCGGCGGACGGCAATAGGGCCCACAACACTTCAATAAAAACCCTTGAACTGTCGGTGCTTATCAGCGCCATCTGTGCCAGAACACTAATTTCAAACTCATTGCATTTCCAATTTTTTCCAAAATACCTTCGTTTGTGGTTCAATGTTGGTGAACATAAGGAGGAGGTGTGAATGTCTGTGGATCAGTTTGTCAGAATCCTCGTCTGTGTGGTCCTCTCCCACTTGGATACATCAGTTTGGTGGTTTATGGTTCTGGCAGAGGTGGATATTTCATATTTCAGCCTTTGGGGATCACTCTGCTAGGAGGGATAGAGCCGGGCGAGAAGGCTGGCGTAGCGCGGCCTATTGGTCGGCCACATCGGTTTGGTGGTTTATGGCTCTGGCAGAGCTGGATATTTGGGCCTATGGGGATCACTCTGCTAGGAGGGATAGAGCCAGGCGAGAAACAAACTTGTTACTTCTTCGTTTAGGAAACCCGCACATAAAAACACCCGTGTTTTTCAACAGCTTTCATCCGTTAAGTCTGCGGGAAAATGTTCCATATGGACAATTTCTTCGAATCGGACGAAATTGCAGTAAAACGGATGATTATGAGGCAAACAGTAATGCTCTCAGTTCAAGACTAAAAGATTGCGCATCTCCCTCGCACATCAGAAGGTCATACAAACATGCGTGCCACATAAACGGGCAGACGTATTTTAATAATAATAATAATAATTATTAGGCATTTATATAGCGCTACGAATCCTCAGGTATCTGAGGGCGGCTTATTATTACCCACGGTGTGTGGTGCTTATTTATCGACCTCGGAAGGATGAAAGGCTGAGTTTGGCCCCGCCGGGATTCGAACCTGCGTTAACAGGCTCTGCACGGATGTCAAAGCGTGCGCTCTACTCGCTGTGCCACTTGACCGGCTTTACCAAACAAAGCAAGATCCAAAAGGAAAAAAAATCACGTGCAACTTCCTTCTCTCCTAGTAGTAATGATCTATGAAAGTGTCATAAAACATTAGAAGATGATCCACACTGAAGATTTCCAGATAAACCAAGCTCGATTTGCCTTCAAAAGAATGCCCAATTTAAGAGATAAGTTAGTGCACACTTATCCTTTTCAAAAAGAAAAATCCCTGACCCAAAGCACTCTGTGGCATCTTCCTCCTGTAATAGTCCACTTTAAATGTGGCAACTGTTCGGTTTGCCACTTGACATAGATCAAAGAAATCGACCTTAATGGTCGAATATGGCATCTTAAAACTTTTACCAATTGCCTCACTAAGTGGGCGATATATGGAATAAAATGCCCATGTGGACCGTTCTATATAGGAAAAACAAAAAGACCTATTCACCAAAGAATTTGTGAACATCGATCTTGCATAAAAAAGTGGGCGGTGGAGAAGTCATTAGTCATATCGCTCTCCGAAATCCTGCTTGCACGATAGTATGAACATGAAGGTACGGATAGACTCTACACCAGTGTCACACTATCACGAATAAACGGGATGCACCGTCGTGCAAGGAGGATTTGGCTTCTGAACCGCACATGGTTCATTTGATTTGGCAAGAGATAGATAATTGAGGGGGCATCGCCCTGATGGAGAGCGATATCCACCGAAATGCATTGGCTACATTAAAAATGCTTTCCCTCCGTTTAACATGAGCTGCATGTGGTGGTCTATTATCTTGCATACAAGAGCTACCAATTAATTACATGACTAAACCTCATGAAAAGAATTAGTACCCCTTAATGAATACATAATCATTTTCTTGACAAGCAGTCAGTATTGCCACAAAAGGAGATTAATATATATATATGTAAAGGGTTGAATTTGTTTCACTGATGCCAAAATAAAACTGGATACATGAATACATTTGTTGTGTGATGGGCTGACTTCAAGGAACATTTGAACTGGCGCACGACCGCAACTTGGAGTGCTGTCCCTTCTTGGGAGAAGTGCAATAACTTCTTTTCTTTGAAATATATATATCTTCCTAACTAAATATAGTAACCTCTAGTAGAGGGACTAAAAGAGTCAGCGACCGTCTAGCAGGGTGCGTCACTCCGCTTTCTTGCACTCACAACTTTATTACTATCCACGGAAATTAATGTAACTATTTTTTTTTTTATTGTGTATAACTTAACAGTTGTTACAAAAGAAGAAGAAGATGAAATGTATTTTCCCGGATGCTCATCAAAACAGGCTAAGTCTTTTAGGGGCTCTCTGAACCTTCACAGATGGCATCCAGCTTCAGACTGAGTAGAAAGTTTACCACTGCGATTAGCGCTCTTCGGCTTAGCCCGTTCATTAGGTATGCCCACCAGTAGTCCTCGTCCATCTTTGCAAAGTTTGAGTAGAGGTGATCCAGGTGGGTTTTCCTATTGCTGGTTGTTCCTGTGCAATAGATGATCAGGTGTCTCAGGCTTTTCTTGAAGTCTGAGTTCCGACAGAATCTACAGCCATCTGATTTAGATTTTCCTCGGATTTTCAGCACCTCATTGGTCTTTAGGGTGTTCAATCTTGCTCTTAGGAAGGTAGCGCGGAAGATCTTGTTCGGAAATTGGAGTAGATAGCTGATGGGTTCGTTCAGTTTTTGGGCGAACGCCGGCAAATGAGCCACTGATTTGTAGTTTGCTGCTATTTGTTGAGTGTCGCACCAATCTAAGTCTTTCAGTTTTTTTGCCATTCTTTTCGGGTTTGTCAGGAGCTCCTCTTCTGAGTTGCCTATTGATTTCAGAAGCATTTGATTTTTTTTTAGCCAGGTTTTGAGAGTTTTGTTTGACCACTTCTCGGATCAGTGCATAGATTTTCTCCACAGATGATCTAACTTCTTTGTAAAACATCAAAGTATTGATGGATACTGTTCCTTGTAGAGAAGGGAGACCAAGTTCCCTTCTTATCAAGGCTATTGGAGTTGAAGCAGGTAAACGGAGCACTTTTTTTCAAAGTGAGCCCTCCAATTTGGGCCACGTTGAGTCAGGGATGCCAAAGAATGCCGCTGTGCCATAGGTAAGTGCTGGGACCACTTTCATTTTATAAAAATTTGTCGCCGTCTTTACTGAGAAGCGACCAAATTTTTTGTCCATGATGATCAGTTGGTTTGACAAAGTTTTGTTTTTGTTGGTCAGAAGGTCTAACATGGATTGCTCATTCCGTTTGTTACTGAACATCGTACCCAGGTATCTGAAGGCATCCACCTGTTCCAGGCGGGTGTTATTAAAGAACCATGCCTCTGTGGTTTTGTTTGTAACTATATGCATTAAGTGTGAATGTCCAAGTTGACATCCTTAGCCCCCTTATAAAAATAATTCTGGTTTTCTGTTAATATTATAACCCCTATGTATATAATTTATGCTGTAGATATACATTAGTGACAAAGGATGAAATATATCTATGATGGAACAGATCGTAATTCCTAGGTCAAATAATACAGATGGCGTAGCGGCAGTGTGACCGGACTGCAGGAGGTGCTTTGCAGTCTTTCTTTGCATTTGCAACATACCCTGAAGTGTAGCTTAAAAACTCAGCGGAGTGGAGGCAGAGTGACGGACCGTGGGCAAGGGGGCACGGCACGGTCTTGTCACGGCCCACCTCCACCTCGATTCTATGCGAGTCTGTTGATGACAGTGTGCATTTAAGACAGTCTGGGCAGGCCGGTGCAGGCTAACAGCAAGGTGCAGCTGGGCTCCGCGACTAACCCAGAGCTGTGTATGGCCGCGACGCTGCTTGAACCTGAACCTGGTATTGTAATTGACAGCAGTGCGAGCGGGTACACCTCACAAAGACTCCAACAGATGAGGCCCTTTATGAACAGTGTGAAAAAACTGGTATGTGGACTAAGGTGGAGAATTTAAGAATCAGATGTGCCGCTCCCCCCTCTTAAACATTGAAGTGTCGGTAACAGCAAACACCGCCCTGTACATTGATAGATATTTTATTTCCATTGCGCTCGTACACAAGAGTTTCAGAGCGCGAGACACAGAGCTGGCACGCACACTGGCAAACACAGTTTCTTGCCCCATCCAAAATCAAACTCAAACCTCCAAGCTTAAGACTTCTTTACTGAAGAGTGTGGATTTAAACAGGAGTTCAAACTAGCAGCAAAACAATTGAACGAAAGCCAGCGTGAAGAGTTCCGCGCCCAAAGCTAAAAAAAATCTGATGCTGCAAATGATCAAACAAAGGATGAGGAACTGATGGTGGAAAGTACAGGGGAGGGGGCTGCCACGAATGTTACGATTAACGCACAAAATGACGAACATGAGGTCTTTAGCAACATGACTAAAGACCCTATGGATGGCACAGGCAGTTTAAAAACGATGAGTAAGGAATTTAACCCACAAGAGTTACACTGGGCAAAAACATCACTGCAATGGACCACACATCAGTTCAACTTATTTGAGAATCCATTCAAGCCCAATTACCAGCGTAAAAGGCCCGATATGAACAAACTGCCCACTAAAGTTAACCAGCATAAAGGAGGTGGTCAAATGCCATCCGGCAAGAACTCAAATAGAACAAAACATATGGAAGCCAAGACCTATAAATCTGTACAAAGACCTGAATGGAGGCTGGTTCCATTATCGAGAAAAACAGTCATGAAGTCGAGATAACTCTGCTGATCCTCTACAAATCGATCTCAAAGAAACAGACCAACCAGACACAGAGTGAAGTCTCTGATCAACTACTACTGTAAACGTCCCTAGTAGTGGAGACTGCAGAAGACTTCCATGTACAAAACCTGCAGTACATTACACAATGGAAAGATAGCCAGACGAGATCGCCTGGCCCAGTCGATCCCTCAATCAAGCAATACCCAACTTGAATTTGCCAAAGTAGATTGTCACGGGAGGCAAGTAGCAAACCGTAATTGTATATCCAAATCAATGGCAGCTTCAGCAGACCAACTAGTGCCCTCTAAGAAAGATTGGAGACCACTGAAGTGCAAGAACAAGCTCCAAGGACAACTGTGGTGATCAGTGCACAAACTGCTCAAACTACCCAAACAGAACAACCTAATGGAGAAAAAGATCAAACGGGATCCTTGCAAGGATTGTCAAGAAAGTCTGACTTCCTGATTATCTCAACTTTAACATCGACATTAGCCCCGTTTATGAAATTATACAAGCAAACAGGAAATCAACTCAAAGATCAAACACTGATGCTAGCAATGCTTCACTCGAAGATGGTGTATGTCGAGGGGTTTGTGACAGGAATCCAAAATAATATGGATATCTCTACTGCAAAATTATCACGCTTACTTCACACCATATTGGACCCCATCAAAGAAAAACAAAACAGGAGAATGTCGAGAGGATTTGAACTGGTGGAGACACACCCAACAGTAGATGTGGTATTAAGAGTAAATCCAGCTAAGGCGACGCACACGGAAACACAAATTCCATTTCTCAAAATCCTGGAGAACCAGACGGATCAAGGTAACCTAGAGAACTTTATCCTGATCCAGCATGCACCGCCAAAATCAGCTCTTCAAAAAAAGTGGACACATCAAAAACAACTATTGAAGAGGGGAGTGAAACTACCCCTGAACTCAAAGTAGTAACAATGGAATTCGAGGATAAAGCCCCAATACAACCTCTCCAGTCATCTGTTATCAACCTGGAAAAAGCGAATAAAGAGAATGTTAAGCAGGGGTATCCTATTCCTTGCGAATGTTCATGCACTGTGCTTGCCTACGGCAGTTGTTGGCATGATCTAGGTGATGTGAGGTTAACCTTATGCTTTAATCCTGTCACCGTTGGAACCAGACTCCTAATGATCTGGCATTCCACGCTTGATGTCCCCATGCTGGCATGCTGCACTTCTGTGGTGGTGTGCCAGTGACATTCTGTATATTGACTACATGTGATTCCTTTGTACGCACGCAAGGCCGCTTGTCCATTGTGATGCTGTTCAGCGGTCATTTGCATTGGGCATACTACCAGCATGTTGCGGCTTTGTGTTGCAGGGGGTATGGTCTGATGATGTGCAGTGTACACGTGGATGGATAAGGTATGGTTGCAGTACTGGCTTGTCATTGTTGTGCAGCTTACGTCTTGCATATTGCTGTTAGGTCTCAGGTTCAGTCTGGGCTGCTTTGGGGCACAGTGTGTTACAGTATGGGCTTTTTGAGTCTCCCAACGGATACCACCCAGGGGCAGTATGCATCTCCCCCCCCCCATCTCACCCAGGTGCAGTATGCATCTCTCCCCTCCCCCCCCATCTCACCCAGGTGAAGTATGCATCTCCCCCCCCCAATCTCACCCAGGTGAAGAATGCATCTCTCCCCCCTCCCCATCTCACCCAGGTGCAGTATGCATCTCTCCCCCCAATCTCACCCAGGTGAAGTATGCATCTCTCCCCCCAATCTCACCCAGGTGCAGTACGCATCTCTCCCTCCCCCAATCTCACCCAGGTGCAGTATGATTCTCTCCCCCCCCAATCTCACCCGGGTGAAGTATAAATCTCCCCTCATCACACCGCCATGTGCTTGCCATGCAACTCAACGAATAGCCAGGAACGTTGTCCGGCATGTCGCTCCATGTAGCGTGGTATCGTAGAGTTCCGCAGGACCATTGAATCAAGGGTTGATCCGGGAAATCGGGCACAACAATGTGTGATCTTATTTGAGTCACATACCATTTGCACGTTGATGGAGTGGTATAGGTTACGGTACACTACCTCCATGGCATGTGGGACCACCAATTCCACATGGGTGTAGTCGATGCCACCAATGCAACTTGGGATGCCTGCCAGTGAATGAAAGCCAACTTTGGTGTTGGAGATCTCCTGGGAAGTCCGTGGTAGGGATATGTGGTCGCTTGTGGGCTTCAGGAGGGCCTCGAGAACTTGGTTCAGCATCCGTGAGAATAATGGTTGTGATATGCCATGCATCTGCCCTACTGTGTGCTGGTAGGTGCCTGTGGCCAGGAAGTGGAGCACAGACACCACCTTCAGTAGAGGGGGGATGGTGGTACGGATGTCTATGAGGCTGGCAATGTCATTGTGTATCATGTCCACAATGATGGTGATGGTGTCCCGGTCCAGACGGTACAGGGTGTGGATCTGCTCAGGTGTTAGGTTGAATGGACTGGCTCTAATTCGAGGGATTGGGGGCTGCCTGTGTGGTATAACTGCATGCACTGGATGGGCATGCTGTGTCTGTCTCACCCTCCTTCTCCTCCTGTGTCTCCTCTGTGCTGCCTGTTGTTGCTGTAGTTGCAATGCAAGCATGTCCTCCAGCCCCAGTATTGCTACTAGTATTGGAATCATTTTGGTGTGGGAATGGGTGTGGGAAGGGGTGTGGTGTGCTCCTTTTGTGCTGGCCCAGTCTACATTGCCTCCACCTGTGCCGATTGTGTGCACCTGTGGCAGTTGAGAACACTGCACATGGCCGTTTATGGGTGGTTCGCGATGCCGGTTTTGCCGCCATGCCGGTATCCACTTTTAGCGCCTTCTTCATGCCGGTAATTGCATGTGCGCCTGACTTGTGATGTCCTCCTGTTTACGCCATGCCGGTATTGGCGGCATGAAGGGTTGCATACCTGCACCCATGCCGCTTTAGAGGCACTGTTATTTACGGTGCCGCTAATAGCGGGTCGTAATAGCCCAGAGCGGTAAGCGATGCCGGTAATCCTTTACCGGCATCGTTTTTCCCTTACCTCCAACCTCGTAATGAGGCCCCATGTCTTTAGAACGACAGTGATCTGAATTAGAACATTGAACATGAACGCCTGAGAAAGCAATCGACCCTGGAAAAGGAGAAGGATAGGATGATCAACACATAGCCAGATAAAGAAGATATTTACAGAGAAAATTAAATAAAGAAACAAGACAAAAACAAACATCTGAGGCCAGTGCCAATCGAAGTCCACTATCGACTCGTAGAGAGCCAACCGGTGCATAAGAAGGACTTGTATGTGATATCTCCCTTAAGACTCACCAAGCAGAGGTGTGGACCTGAGAAATGCAGCGATCGTAGAGTCACTAAGGAACAAGAAACACAGGAGCACCACAAGCCTGACATTAGAAAGAATGACCCCTCTGAAGGATGGTTTAACCTTAAACAGAGCTAATGTGATCCAGCTCTTCCATCATTTTCCGGGTCTTAGATCTTCATCGACGAACGAGCTACTGATACCCAGAAGAAGAAAGGACAGATAGGGTTATCCTTTATCCATCATCTCCATTGATACCACAGCTTCTAATGGAAGAGGCGTGTCCGTTGAGACCGATGGGATTTGACTTGGAGTATGAAGAGGTAACCCCTAAAACGCATCTGGCATCAAGACCAATGCCAGAATCATCAAGAGCCCTAAGGAACGATGGAGAGGACAACAGAAACCGGGAAGCAACTGGAGCCCAACAAAGTGGACTCAAAACATCTCAGGTTTCCAACAGATCAAGTTACAACAAGAGTGAAAAACGATCTAAAGACAACGAAGGAGGGGAGGAGAATTGGAAATGGTTGGCGGGGCTCCTGGCTGAAAAAATGGGTAAGCCATAATGCCAAGCAAGTCCGGAAATCAAACAGTTTAAATTAGCACGCTGAAATACGAGGGTGTTCTCTAACCTGTTCACCAACTAAGATATTATCGTAGGAAATCACAATTTTTATTTATTTATTCATTCACATTTATAGCACACGTCAGCCCAGGGGCATCGTGGCGCTGTTGCATGAAGACAAAATCTGGTTACAATGGAATGAAGATGGTTACAAAGCGATTTTCACTACAGGAACATTTCGTATCAGACGTATGCGAGCTGGTGTAGGTGAAGGAGGGAGGATGTTAGTTGAATAGAGTGGTTTTGAGTGATTTGCAGAAGGAGTACAGGGAGGGTTCTGCTCTGAGTTAGTTGGGGAGGGCATTCCAGAGCTTAGGTGCTATGTGTGGGAAGCCAATGCCGCCGGCTTTGGCCATTCAAACAGTGGGTATTCGGAGTTGGTTGGCGTGATGGCTTCTTCTGGGACGGATGGAGGAGCTCTTTGTTATAGTTTCAGATAGGTAGGGGGGTGCTGTGTATTGATGCACTTGTGTGTGAGAGTGAGAATTTTTAAGCTGATTCTTTCCTTGACTGGGAGCCAATGGGCGAGTCTTCTGGCTTGTGAAAAGCAGTCAGTTTTGGGGATGTGTAGTGCAGCGCAGAGGGCATTGTTTTGCACTATTTGGAGCCTGCTTAGGATTTTAGTAGATGTGCCTGCCAGGAGGGTGTTGCAGTAGTCCAATCTGGCTCCTATAGTAGCTCTGGCTATGGCGAGGCAGTTGGGCGTGGTAAGGTAAGGTTTTATGGCATAAATGAGTTTAGTGGTCAGAGCAGATGCTGAGGCGATGGCGTTGGTTTGTCTGGTCATGGAGAGTGTAGCGTCTAAGTAGACTCCTAAGGTCTTGACGGCTAAGGATACAGGTATGCTAATACTGTCGATAGACATACGAGAGTAGTCGGGGCTGAGTTTAGTGTTTCACTGGGGGCTAGGATGATGATTTCGGTTTTGTCTCCGTTTAAGCAGAGACCATTGATAGCCATCCAGGTTTGGATAGTGGAGTATATTTTGAGGAGGGCTTCTGAGTCTCGGTCGTAGTCTCCAGAGAGAGGGGGGGGGGGGAGAGAACTTGTGTGTCATCGGCGTAGTTTGTGTAGGCTATGTTGCGGGACTCCACAACTTAGCAGTGAGGAGATCAGCGTTGTTGTCCCATTGTTGATTACACATTCTCATGGCGAGGGTGTCTTTAAAGATGAGGGCGACGCCGCCACCACCTTTAGAGTTTTTACGGTCCTGTCTGAGGATGGTGTAGTTGTGGGAGGGCGAGATGGATGGATGGACTGGAAGCTTCATGGAGCCAAGTTTTGGATATGGCAAGTAGGTCAAGATTGTGGGTGGTGATGAGGTCGTTGATTTTAATGGCATGGGCATGGACAGAGCGCGCATTGATGAGAGCACATCTTAAACCTGGTGGTGGAGTGCGTGCGTTGGCTTCAAGGGTGCTGGAGGTGGACGGTGCGAGTTTGGGTGTGGGAGTCTGGGGCGTGATAGATGCAGCGTGATGGGTGCTAGTGTACGGAGCATGATAAGGGAGGTGGAGCTGGGCGACTGAGGTGTAGGTGCGAGAGCCGAGTCCGTTGTTCCTAAGGGGTATTGAGGGCGGAGAGCAAGGAGGGGTTTGGTACGTGTTCTTAGTCTACAGAGCCTGAGGTGGAGTGGGTGATGTCTACTTACTAACAATCTACCTAAATCCCACTATAAAAGGAGCTTGAGGCCGGCCTATGTCCGGCCTTTTGATAGCCATTAACAACCGACTGCAATTTGAACCTTTAGAAGTACTCAATCCTAGCCCATATAGCCAACTGTTGGTGGGCAAAAAAGCTATGGAAAGAGAAACCGGAGTGGGTTGTGTCCTTAATAAATCTACACTGGAACCAGAGAATGCGGGAACTACAAGACTTTCCGGAACAGGTGGTTGCCCTTATCGATGATCAAAGAGAAAAATCGAGAGATCCTTTTCTTGTTTTGGGAGGAGATCTAAATTCTCAATGCTTTGACAAACACGAAAGAGAACTTGAAGACGATATATCGATAACAGAAGCGCGGACAAGGCGGCAACGCTGGAGAATCGTAGTAACTTCAAGAGACATATTGGTCCTGAATGGAAACACCTTTGGTGACACGCCAGGGCAGGTGACTTGGAGAGGGAAGAACAGAGGTCAAATCATAGATTATGTGTGTGTCTCCCGTAACATGATTACGGTGATCAATCAATATTGGTTGAGGAAAAGTCTGAGCGATCATAATCTTCTATCCATGACTTGGGCAGAATGCAGGACTTGAGTCTTCCCAGCAATCCTGAAGTGATTCCAGGAAGGAATAGACTGCGGATTTCAACAAAGAACATAACATCCCTTACAGAAAATATTGATCTGGCTATATCCCAGAGAACTGCCTAAATAAATGGCTATCCTATTGACTATTCTCGCTTACTGAAAGCTTTTGAAAATAAGAAAGGGAGTGGGAATAAAGCCCTTATTCACAGGCGCCATGTATTTGATCAAGTTACAATGGAAATAAAAAAGGGAATAAATCGTTCCATAGGGGTCTTGAACAAGAAACGATAGGGGCAAAAAAGGAGATCCATAAACTGAAACAACATTACCGAAACTGGTATAAGATACATAAAAAATGACTAGTACAACAGGATGCAGAGGCTATGCTTCAAAATAGGTAAAAAACAGCTGAAATCTGGTCCACGATAAATGGGAAGCACTGTTGGTAAGGGCTGTCTGAGGCTGCACTACGCTCTGCTCTTACTCGTGGCCTTTACTTCATCTCCATTACACTCAATCCTGTGGACACACAGTATGCTTAGCAGCCCATTACTGCTAACACCAAAGACCTAAAAGTTGCAACGCAACTTAAACTTCATATTTTTCATCTGTTCTAGGTGAAGACTTGCAGAATTTTTCTAAGTGCCTTAGCACCGCTCATAATCCCATATACTTTACGGACTTGCGCTTTATGCGCACAAACTTTTTGAGAAGCGCTGTTGGTAAGGGCTGTCTGAGGTGGTCTTGGTGTGCGGGGATGACAACTTATATGCTTTCATTTTTGCTTGATAATTGTGTGCTTGTTTTGCAATCTAATACGCCATGGTGAACACATGCTCATATTTAAATCCGAAGCGCCCACAGCATGCAATGTACTCCCTCAAAACTAACATGCCACTTTTATTGAAATCTACAACGTCGCGTTCAATGGCTGATTCAAGCAACTTGATTCTATCACCAGCGCAGCTTGAAAGTCATACTGGATGCGTCATGCACGCTCAACAAAAAACTGGAGCTCCTGATATTCGTAGCTATTATCCTCTGCATAATAAACAGTTATCACAAAACCATGAAGAGGCCACCATATCCAACGGAACGATGTGTGCCACTGACTTAACTCAACCAGAGGTTACTTCTGGCATACATCTCTTGCTGCCAAAACAGCATGACATTTTAATTGACTGCCCTCCTCAGCTTCAAACAGATAACATTTCCTCTAGACCTGTTCAGACATCGCTTCAGCCTCCAAATCATCAGATTGAAACAGGTTTCAATATTGAACCCGTGCCATCGAAGAATCTTTAAGCTTTCCTGCCTCTGCAGCCCTGCTGGTAGCGAGTGAACACATTTATTCGACTCAAGAACCTTTCATTATTTCAGAAAGTCAACTGAAATCCCAATTCTCGTCATTCAGAACGCCGGTTGCAGCCCAGCCTATAGCTAATGCAAATCATGAGACTGACAACCTCTCAGTCTCAATTGTCGTTCCAGCAGTCACACACAACTCATTCATGTCCTCAATATCAAACCAATTCGACACCTCAGAAACGAGTACAAACATCAAAACCTTCATACGATCGAATAGAACTCACACAATGAAATCCACCTACACCTTTATTGGAACTGATGCTCAACGCTATCAACACCACAATGTAATCATTATTTAAGTTGTTTGAGATGTTGGACGGCAAATTAAATCAACAATCTGACCTATTAAATATACTATCACAACAACACCTTGACAGGAAACTGAGCCCTGATTCTCAGGTGCCGGTAGTGATTGAGGAAACGCAACCATGCTATTGCTCATAGCAATGCTCTGAAAAATAACAAGAACATCCCACAACAAAAAGAGCTTGGGCACTGAATGGGATATGATTTCCTCCGTACAATTACTAATATCATTAAACAAATTGAGCCATCTACTTCACCTTCACTTGCTTTAATTGATCTTTCAAGTGGAGAAGACACAAATCAACCAACAAACACCAAGAGAATATCTAACGCAGCAAAGGAATATAATATCTTTGCCCCGCAACCATTGAAACGACGAACTACAAAACTGACCTGCTCTCCTACTCGACAAAATAAGAAAACAAAAAACATTGTACGGGCCCAGATTCCAAGCTCTGCAGCTTCCAAAAACTTTGTAAGAGCGATATCCTTGAAAATATTGCAGAATGTGATACTGTTGAATGTTAGTCGGAAGAAACATCCTGCACCAAAAAATCCAAAAGCAGATACCAAGGACTCCGCCTGTCAAAGTGGCCCCAGTTACCAACCTTTAGACAATTTAATTGATGCAGTCAATCAAGACTCCCTTAATAGGCCGCCAAATACAATTCAAGATGTCGCCGCTAACAAGCCTCCTATCAAAACTCAACATGACACTCCTAAAAACATGGCGCCTACACCATCTGCTAAATCAAATGCACTAAACAAATTGTGTCAGGAATCAAATTTAGACCAGGGGTGGTCTTCAATACCTTATGGCAAGCAAGAAAAGAACTGTTCAATCTTGGTTTTGAGCTTACACAAGATCTTTCATCTAAGTCCAACGAGCTAGAAACCTGACAACCAATTGGACCACATCCTCACATTCTGATGGTGAGAAACTCTAATCAATTTGCTGTCTTACCTGAGAATTTCAATTCATCTAACACTTTGCTTTCAAGCGCTGATGGCCCAATGCGATCATAACAACTCAACACAACTTCACAGACCGTGGTCACCTTAGCCAGCTGGAACATCAAAGGCCATGTCCACTTGATTAACAACGCACAAAATTAGTTTGTCAATGGATACCAGATATCCACTCAAAGCCAAGTCAACAGGCAAGGGCCGACCATCTGCCAGACTATTAGTTGCAATTCAAATTGTGACAGAATACACTTGAGGCTTGGGCGTCAAACAACAACTTTGCTCAACTAGTCAAAATTAAGCAAGGAGCTTCCATTGTGGAACTTAATTTACACTGGAATCATGCTAAAATCTGATGACAGCTTCATAGAAGACCTAACCACTCATGTCTTTGATTACTTCCTCGTGTGATATCTCAGCGACTATCCTAATTGTTGATCTTACTCTTCATCTATTTGATGACACAAGATATCAGGATACCCGCATTATTGAACAGTGGACATCCTTTGTCAAGGCCCATTCCTTACATTTAGCAAATGGTGCCTTACCAGGAGATTGAACGCCACAAGCCACATGGTCTAGAGGGAATCAAACATCTATCATTGACTTCGTATATGTGTTTAAACTTAGCTTTGCAAACAGTGACCAATTGAAAGTGATCAAACAACCCACTAGTGATCGTAACAGGATTACTCTCACTTGGTGCAATGAAGCTTCTGATAAGAAGATATTCAAATCTCAATATCCTAATCAAGTAACTATCAACTCAGGTAAAAATCGTTTTCATTTGACCAGTGAGAAATTGGGTCAGCTGGAGGAAATGATTGGCAGCCAGCAAGTCCTTAATCCGGTGTTTGGACAACAGTAGAGCATTATCTCACAGTGCTGCAACTTTGTGATTTGTTCCACTAACACAGGAAGAACGCTACATAAACCAAAGCATGCCAGTTACGCATCAAGAAGCAAGAACATTGCAGACAAAAACAAGCTATAAAACATCTCGACCCCTCAGATAGAGAAAGAGCTCTAAAATCTCTAAAAACGCAGAATCAAAAATGGATCCGAAGCAGACATGTACCAAAAGTATGGAGCAACCATGCTACAGGCACTGGCCACAAAATTCAACAGTAGCAATCTGGGTTTTGCTAAATAAAGTAACCAACACGTGCCAAAAAGCAACACAAATTAATGGAGTCACAGTGGAGAGGTGGCAGGAATATTTTCTACCCCTAGATGCAATGCCAAATACATCTGATAACTTACAACTAGCGCATGAAACCCCTCCGACAGACACGAAAATCGGCAAGTTTGACTTGGTAATTTCAAAAGACGACATATTGTACTATATTCAGAGGTCTAGTCGATCCTGCGCTCCCGGCCCTGACGGATTAAGTAACAGCGTGCTCAAGGAACATCCGCTAGAATGGGCGGCCATACTACATAGTATATTCCAACAAGTATTAGCTTCGAAAATACTTCCAAGCTCATGGCTGAAATCGATAGTTATCCCAATTCATAAAAAAGGGAACAGGCAATCACCAACAAACTACTGTCCGTAAAAATATTTACCTGGTTTGTGCCAGTAAAATTCAATCAATGGACTTTGGCTTCCGGAAAACGGGATAATTACCAAACTGGATTCGTAGCTGGACTGGGGACATCTATCAATCTAATGCATCTCCATAATTCAAGCGCAGGCGTGCCCAATGACAACCACTACACTTCTACTTCATAGATTTTCGGGCAGCTTTCGATTCTGTGGCGCGGCATCTCCTGTACATGAACCTCAAGAAAGCAAACTGTCCTAAGTCAATAATATCCTGGATCATGCTTTTTCACACTAATGCTTCTAGGCAGATACACCTTTCCCTGAGTGGCATGCTCGCTCAACCAATTCCAACTTTCAGCGGTTTGAAGCAGGGTTGCATTCTTGCTTCTGCCCTCTAACGTCTTCATTGAGGACCTAGCGAGGGACCTCATGCTCTTGCTGACGGATGCACCAAAACTGGATCACCACTGCATTCCTGGTCTTTTTTTTTTACGCAGATGTTCTGGTGCAGATAGCTAAAACACCAAAAGGTCTACAGAGAATGCAGCACGCCTTGGATTTATATGCCAGAAAAAAACACCTCAATATCAACCTTGAGAAATCCAAGGTGATATGCCCAGGCTCTAGACAAAAATAAATCACCAGCACATGGACTCTCTGAAGCACCTAATTCAAACTGTACATCAGTATATCTATCTTGGCGTAAATACAAATGACAATCCAGCTGACATACCATACCTTACCGCAATTACAACTAAAATGTGTGCGGCCATATCACAAGCCAAGGTTATACACACCAAGTACAGGAAATTATCACACTTATCAATTCTAACATTCTTTAAACAAAAAGAAGCTGCCCAAGTTCTATATGGCTCAGAAACCAAGTCAATTATAGCAGAACCATTTTGGACAAGATCAGAGGGCAGATTTGGAAAGAGCTATTATGTCTGCGTAAAGCTACACCCATGGTTCTCATAAGATTTGAATTGGGTGCATCTTCATTGTATCGTCTACACCTGTGCAAACTTTGCTTACTCTATAGAAAGTGCATGCGGAGTACAAATAGCAATTATTTACGTTCTGTTATAGCAAACTTTTTTGGCAATTCAAAACTAACTTTATATATCCAATGGAAAAAAAATATCTAATGGAAGCATTAGAGGTAGCAGATAATGATGACATTTTGTTAATTGATCCAACTTGTGCTAAATGCAAACTGTTGCTACATGATTGGATAAGAACATGCAATCTATGCTCAAACTGTAAAGACTTCAGCTGGAACCCATTTATTCCTAAAGCTTTAGGCATGGTTGAAGGATATATAACTAAATGTCCCTCCCCGAAGCTCAGAAGCCTGTGGGTGCGACTGAGGCTCAATTTATGGCCTACGCGACGAAATTTGGCTCTTCGTAAATTAATATTGCTCATTAATAAAGTGTTGCCATTGTCACAGTAAGGGCAATGTCGAGACGTGGAAGCACCCGATAGCAGAATGTCCCTCCTTGAGTGATCAGCATAATTCGTACTTTAGATTGCTGTTCTTACACAATCAAAATTTAGATGCAGATACGTTTTTGTCTGAAATCTTTGCAACGGATAGAATTCAAGTGAGAATAGCCTTGATGACTATTTGGAAGCACTGAATTGGAATCAGGATGAGTTGACAGTTCAGTCCAGCCCTCAATTCGAAGATTAGACAAGATTCATTAGTCATTTCTGGGTTAAGTAAAAATTGACAGCGTAAAAAGCTTTATGATAATTTTATGATAACTGGAAATTACATGAATTAATGTATATACACACACAACTGAATTGCTATATATGCAATCTTATCTTTTTTCTTTATATTTTTTACTATATTCTCTGCTCATTGAAACTGATCTAATTTGCACCTCTCGTGACATTATTAATTATAAATAACTGAGTAGATGGGCAATTAGAACCCAGTTTTTAAGATTATATTCACGCCAAGTTAGTAATGTACAGCTAAATAATGTATAGATAGTAAAGGGCATATATTATTGTAAATTGGCTGTTGCTAATAGATATTGTAATGCTAACTAAGCCAATTTATGTTTTCTGTCTTTTTATATGTCTATGTAAAGTTTTATTAAAACAAATGATTGAAAAGTTGATGAAATCAGCTAGATCAAAAAGATAAAAAAAAAAGTCTGGATGCGCCGCAGGAAGATCTACTAGTAAACCCGATTCCAGCAGTAACATGGGTTAAATACTTTTCAAAATGTTACAATCCTAATCAACTGGAACCATCTATACCACCAAGGGAAAGCAAAACGTGGGATCAATTGGATATCAACCTGCCAGCTGTCCGAGAGATCATCACTAAATTCAACAGCTCTAGAGCTCCAGGCCCGGATGGGTTAACCAATGCCCTATCGAAAGAGAATCCTACACAATGGTCTATCTTCTTGATGACTCTGTTCGATCACCTTAGGAAATCTAGGTTAATACATCTGACATGGAAAAAATCAGTGATCATCCCGATTCATAAAAAAGGCCTCAGATCCGAGCCAAGCAATTAGCACCCAATCGTTTTGTTGGACATGGCAGGGAATGTGTTTGCATCACTAGCTTTGAAGAACTTGGCGAAGTGGAGCACCGAATAGGGTCATAGGGCTGAATGGCAAGCAGGGTTTGTCAAAGGTGTGTGTACGTCATTGAACAGCTTTATTAACAACACTCTAAAGGCCCAAGTGCAAAGAAACAAAGGAAAGAAGCTGTTTATGGCCTTCATAGACCTCACCCAGGCCTTTGACACCGTTAGCCGCCCAGAATTATGGGGAAAATTGCAACAGTGGGGATGCCACAACAAAGTATTAGAAGTTATCCAAGATCTTTATTCATTCAGAGACGTCAATTAACATTAGACTGGATAAATCAGGTCTCCTAACAAAGGATATCTGGACCAACAAAGGTCTTAAACAAGGCTGCCCTCTGGCGCCCAAACGCTTTAACTTGTTAATTTCTGATTTAGTGGACGCTTTTCATAATATTAGATGCTTGCCCCACCAAAGATAGGTCAACACACGATTGATCAACTCCTATATGCAGATGATGTAGACCTGCTAGATGAAACGCCTGTGGGATTACAGAGCCAACTTGATACATAGTACAATTAAATATAAAGAGTGCCAACGTGCGTTGTCTTTCTCTCAATCTTGCTTGGATGCACTGTGTAGTGCTAAAAAGCACATGCGAGGTAAAAAGAACTAGGCATGTGTTAATTGCTATTCAAATTAAGGCATTTCTGTATTAGGGTTTCTTTGATTAGCAGGTGCATGTTTAAAATACAAATCTTCATTAGAATAATGTTTTGAGTTTAGATGCCATATCCCTCTGTCTTTTTTGCAGGGGATATAAAAGAAACAAGAACAGTCTTAAACTGTGAGGTTGTTGGTTTGCACTAGATTAGAATGTTCTGAAAGCCGACCGGTTTCTGTGGAATATTGTAGATAGACCACATTCTTCAGGGCTATATGGAAGGCACCAGCCTGCGTGCCTTATTGACTTTATATGCAGCGTGATCTGCAAAGATTATTGCTCACCACCTGTAGGGATGACAGGAGGGAAGGGAGACAGGGGATACAGTTCCCATTTCAAATTCTCTCTGGATAGTAAAACTGCATGTTCACTCAGTACCAGAAAACACCAATGGGCTTAATAATAAGGATAGAACCAAGAATTTTCCTAGAAAATCTGGAATTCAGAAGAGACTGGAGTTACATATCGAACAAATGTATGAGAGATTGGTTTGTATTAATTATCAGCACGGCGAAAACTGTCAGAAAAACGCATGAAAGAAATAGAGGAGAAACAAGCCCTGAAATCTTCCAACATCCTTGCAAAATATAAAAAAGCCTAGAAGACCTAGATGCATCCATGAAGGACTTGAGAGATTTTAACCTCAATAAGAAAGTGACAAAGCTCAAAAAAGACCTCTCCGCCTTCTCTCAAGAAAGGGTCTATCCATACATTACAGATTCCTACTATGAAGACCAGAGTAAGAATACCGCACCTGCACCAGGACAACAGCTGAACCAGCACAACAGAAAAATACAGAACAACCGGCCAAAACCAAACAACTGGACCTTCTCTAGTGGAAGCTCCGGCAGCGGCTCAAATACATCAGGATCAAGCAGCTCGGTGAACAACACCGCACCAACTAATGCAACCTTCCCGGCACAACCTTTTTTTCAAAGAGGACAAGGCAAAACAAACAAGGGCAGAGGCAAATGGCAGCCACAAGTACATTGGCAAAACCAATCACCCCACGTAACCCGCAGCACAGGACACAGACAGGGATGGACGGGACCATCAATATAGCCAGCTTGGCCAGACAAGACAACAGGAACCTAGACTATCCAACAGCAGTCCTGGAACCGACATGTATTAAAAGCCTCGTCATGAATCTATCCCATCACACACACAACGTAGACAAGAAATACCTACTTAAAAAAGGACTATCCTTTGGCCCCTCAGCGGACCATGACCCCTTTCAAAAACGCATAGAAATAGCCCAAATCATAAGGAAATTACGACTGGAACAGTGCTTTGGTTCACTAACAATCACAGGAGAAAAATGTGCAACCAACTGAGGAAAATCCACTTTCTACCCTCCACCAAATGGCATAACACCTGAATCCATTACTTTTGAACGGGCCTTGATAAAGAAACTCTAGGAACTCGAAGGAGAGGAAACACCTGGCTATAAGAACTTCTCTAGAAAGAATAAAATGGCATTACAATCCCTATCAGCGAATTAACCGATTACCATTAAGCCAGCAGACAAGGGGGAGCAACAGTCATAATTGACTCCGCAGACTATAGGAATATGGTCCTGGACCTACTGAACAATCGCTCCAGCTACAGGCCGCTAGGCATCGATCCCACTGAAGCCATTAGACAACTGATATTCCCCATCCTTGAAGAAGCCATTGCAGAAGACCTGATCAGCAACAAGGAATAGGATTTCCTGAATCCAAAAACCCCAAGGAAACCTGCATTTTATGTGTTACCAAAAGTACACAAGGGGAGGTCTCCACCCCCGGGCAGACCAATTGTAATTGGCATAGGCTCCATCATGGAACCCTTGTCCCAGTTCCTGGACTTTTTTCTGAAGCCAGAGGTAACCAAGATGAGATCTTACCTAAAACACACCACGGCAGTACTAGTACTAATAAAGGATCGACCCTTTGATTCCACACGCAACCTACTGGTAACTCTGCATATCAAATCCTTACACAAAGATACCACAGATGGCAACCCTCAGAGTGATTGAAAAGATACTGCGAGACAAAGACCCACCCATGCAAACCCCGGTCACGTTCATCATGCAATTGGCGGAGATCGCTCTAACAAAAAACTATTTCCTACACGAAAACACCTACTACGAACAGGTCCCTGGAATGGCGATGGGAGCTATGTTTGCGCCCAGTCTCGCAAACCTTTATGTCACCGACTTTGAAGAAAAAAAGATATCACTGGAGTAACCTGTGGAACACCAAGATAGAACTCTGGTCCAGATACATCGATGATGTACTACTAATCTTCACTGGCCATGAAACAGAACTTGCATCTTTCATGGAATGGCTGAACGAACGAAATCCCTTCTTGAACTTCACAGAAAAACACAGCCAGAGAAGCATACACTTTCTAGACTTAAACCTGGAGATAAATGAAATTATTTTAAGTACAGCCTTTAATAAACCATCAGATAGGAACTCTCTCCTGACCTTTAACAGCTTCCACCCTGCCAGTTTGAAAAACAATCTACCATTTGGCCAATTCTTGAGGTACCATAGAAACTGCTCTAAACTCACAGATTATGAACAATCAAACCACCTGGCTACCAAGCTATTAAACAGAGGATTACAAAAAATGTGGTTCAGAAAAGTGCCTCACGCTCAAAGTCCAACTTTAGTTTATCTTTAAATCATCCAAAAGATCTATAAGAGTCAATTAGGTACCAAGTCTTGATTTATTCTTCGTTAGTAAAAACACACAGGCGACACATGTTTCGACCGCTGGTCGTTGTCAAGGCTGTATATATACAGTAAGCATACAAATGCAAAATAATAATCAATCCCGTTAGGCAGGAACATCATTGAAAATATAAAACGTAGGTGGATAATGACAACCATTTAACAATGAAGCATTAGTAGACCATACCATATTGGAGTCGCACAATCAGGCCAGGATTGAACCGATGATGTAAAATGCAGAAAAGAAAAACAGAAAAATGAAAATCACCATTAGTTAGGTGTTAGCAAGTCCAAATATAGACATTTTTGTGAATAGTTACACAAATTCACCCTGTGCATACTTTCTATAAAAAACCCCCTCAGGGGTATTGTAGGAGCAGTATTTTAACGTGTGGCCACAAAAACATGCGCACCAGTAACCCATGGGTAAAACGGGTGTATCACTTAGAACAAGTGAATTTTAAAATGACCTATACTTTGTGTTAAGATTAGTCATATTCATTTTGTTGAGCTCACCCTAAATTGGTTCCACATTAACGTATGCCTGGTTTAGAAGATTAGATTGGAATCTTCCAGTATGAATTAGGTTTGGATTCTAGTTATGCGTGAGTCCACAATTAGAGCAAAAAATGCAACGCTAAAAAATAAAGTTCAAGAAATGCAGACTTATTGTTTATAGATTATTTTGGAAATAGTCTTGTCAGTGAGTCTGGAAAGCGAAAATCCTTACCTTAGACTATCAAAAACCATAAATGGCTCTCTCAAATAAGTGTGTAGTAGCAGGACATCAATTAAATGACATGGTGATGTGCTATCACAGGAAGTTCCTGAAAGTAGAGAAGTAATCATTGAAGTGTGCTATATTAGGAGCACCTTATTTCTAAACTATAATGAGAATGAATAATATTTATTCTACTGCCAAATCTTAATTGGTGTGAGGACATGTCTTCAGATTAATACCGCAATGTATGAGATACCATAATAGCACAGACAAATACATACTTAAGTTGAAAAAGCAACTGAACGTTTCTTCAAATTGAATCCCTACTATGGGAAGCCCCAAAATGTGTTGAGAGTGTGATGCCCCAGGTTATGAAATAAGTATGATTGCACAAGTTGCAATCAAGTAGCTCTCACCTTTTAAAATGGTTAAATCCCCAAAACATAATGCAGCTCCCTGTACTCATACATGTAAAAAACATGACATCTTTGTTTACAAACATAATGCATGACCGTCACATCACTAGCTGATGCAAACATTAATATACTGTCTTTTACTCGCATATTTCACAGACTGCACATTGAGAGTGAGTTGCTGCACTGCCATGTGTTAGTAAATAACAGAAATTTAAACAGGAACAATGCCCAAAGAGAAACATTTCTATTTATGTGATCTGTTCATCAACATCCCATATATTGTTTGGATGAAAACAGAGCGGAATAATTTCCAAGATGAAATGTATTATGTACAAATAAGGTATGAGATCTATTACCAGAGCGGAGTATGTTATTCAATTGTTACAGGTGGTTACGAATAACAAATTTGATGAACGAATCACTACCTAAAATATTGGAAGTTATGTCGAGTTCTCTAGTTCATCCTAGTCATGCTGTGAAATTATTGATTCTGAAATACATTTGTTAGTATTGGTGAAGCAATTGAACTAATTTCTGGTGTATTGATTGTGTAAAAAGGGGGGAAAAAACACATCTCCCAAGATAGTGGGGCATATATGTATGGGAATACATTCTCTAAGGTCATATATTTGAGCATTACTATTATGCCAATCAGTGTGTCCTTGAGTTACTGGTGGGTCATGCAATTGCTACTGCATGCCAAAATGCAAATAGCAAACAGTAAGGTTTCATCAACCCTAGTCAGAATTACTTATGGACTGGAAAAGAAGGTTTTTTGTAATTACTCATAAAAACACATGCATCTCATGGTCACAATTCAAACCAGTTTGTGCACATCTCAAAAAACAAATAAGTTTGCGCCTCACATTGCTGCCGCTTTTGCCTACTTTAGCCTTTATCGGGCCAATAAATCGAATCTCATCACTATTGTTCATTTGATGTTGCTCTCGCCAATGTATTGCCAAAGGAGATTTGGGATAATTGTTTCTAAGACTAGCCATGTGTTCCCTGATGCGAACTTGCAACTGTCTAATAGTGCTTCCTACGTATATTTTACTGCACACACATGATTGCATATACCACAATACATATTTTGCAATTGATAAAATCATTAATATGAATTCTGGTTCCATTTTTATGCGTAAAGGTTTGGCAACTAGAATGAGCATACTTGCAGAAATTGCAATTGCTGCATTTGTAGAAACCAGCAGTTCTGTTTAACCACTTGTCACTCGTATCAGAGTTTTGAGGCCTAAGGAAAGACAGGCTGAGCTTTTCTTTGATAGTTTGTGCTCATGTGTAGGTAAACTTTGGTTTTTCAGATAAATATGGTAACAAATCATCTAACCTTAGAATATTGCAATGCTTTTGTACCAAACGATAGAGGATAGCAGCATCTCTGCAAAATTGGGTAATGATGGCAGTGTTCATGGTTCTTTTCTGACAGTTCATTGTTCAACAAGTAAATCTGACTGTGCGCCTTGTATCTAAACTTGGCTTTAGTTATACATTCCTTGTTGTATTATCCTCTATTCATAAATCACTTAGTCAAAAGTGTACTTTCCTCCTCCTAGTCAATATCTTTACTACAATTTCGTCTTGCCCTATAAAATTCCCCTGAGGGAATGTTATTGATCGTTGAACGTTGATGACTACTTTGGGACAAAAGTATAGAATTAACCTCTGTAGGTTTCCGGAAAATCCGAGTATGGAGCCTATCTTGTTCCACAAAAATCAGTGGATCTAGAAAGTCAATTGTTTTGACATTAGCAGAGCCCACAAAGTTGATGCCATAATTGTTATTAGTAATGTATTGCACAAAGTTAGTAAATTAAACAGGATCACCTTTCCATACATCTATAGAACGTTTCCACAGAATCAGATGAGTGGTGCATTTCTCATTTTTATATATGTATGTATTCTCAAATTGTGCCATAAAAAGATTGGCCAAAGATGGGGCAAATTTAGCACCCATACCTACCCCTTTCACTTGGGCATAATATTGATAATTGAAAATGAACACATTCTCCAATGCGAATAGAAGGAAGCTTTTCAGTAGTTTGACATGCTCTATAAATGATGCTGATAAATCCTTGAAAATGTAATCAATGGTTTGTATTGCCAATTTGTGGTCAATACTGCTGTATAAGGCTGTGACATCCAAAGTAGCTAGTAGATAATCTGATTCCCCTTTTAAAGACTTGATCAACTGTAATACTTGTGTACTGTCTCTGACATTAGACTGCATACGAGGGACATAAGTTTTGAGAGCTTCGTCCAAGTATTGTGATATACCCTCTGTGGCCCACCCGATACCACTCAGGATGGGCCTAACAGATGGGAAACTAGTAAAGGGATTATGTATTTTCGGTAAATATAAAGTTGGCATGCCCGTGCTGAAGTCTGTACTGTTTGCTGGCTCTCCGGCGAGCTCAGCTCACCATTCCCTTTTGTTTTTGAAATTATGTGCAAGAAATATCCAATTGCACGCGCACGAGTAAACCTAGGTGAACAACATTCATTGAAGCTTAAACTCCATTTAATTGAGTCTCCATTTAATCGAGTTTCCGGACCAGGGATCCACAAGTTAAGTCAAATTAGTGTTGCCCTGAGCCGGTTGTGCTCATTTACTTGCATCTTATTATACCATCCCCGATTACAGTTTCTTGTAACTTCTTTGTGTAGGAATAGATAATATCATGGCAAGCGGTTTACGCATGGCCGCTGTATCGATTCAACGCCACACACCATTACTAGCACTACAATTGACTCTATGGTATGCGCAGGCAGGTCTTACATCGATCCTGCTTCATTTGAAGTTTCATCATTGCAATCTCCTAAATGCTGCGATGCTGAGTCTTCTACCCACGCAGCGCAGGTGCATTTTTCTGCATTCGGTACCATCGCTGTGTCTGGCGCCATTGGTTTTTCGCAGAAAGATGACTGAGGCCCTCATTCCGAGTTTGGCGGTAAGTTCCGTCCCTTACCGGCATGGCACTAATAGCGTGTCCGTGCTGCAACCAGCCCGCTAATAAAGGACTATTACGACTTTGCGGGCACAAGCTTTGCACCATGCCGGTAAGGGACGTAGCACCATGCCGGAAAAGGCCCCCAAAAAGCCCTTACCGGCATGAAGCTAGGCGCAGATTACACCTCCGACATAGTCCAATGCGACATTAGCGGTGACTGTAAATAGCGGTGACCGTAATTAGCGAACACTGCTATTTACAGTCACCGTTAAATAGCGGAACCGGAAATAGCGTCATCGCACAGGAACGGGAAGGAGCACGGCGGCCATCTTTAAAAACACAATCCATTGCCATCATCAGCACACAGGGCCCCTGGGACACAGCTGATCGACCTAAAAGTACCTCCTACTACCCAAGAATGCCCAAAGCACTGAAGAAGGGATCTGCCCGCCTCCGAAAAGAGATTTAGCCAGGATGAACTGCAGATGCTCGTCGACACCATGCATGAGCATGCAGGCACAGTGTTCATCAGCAACCTGAGGAGAGAGGCAGTGCTGCGCAAAAAGGAGATCTGGGCACTTGTTGCTCAGAAGGTCAGTGCAGTGGGCAACACACCCCGCACGGTGAAGGATTGCCGTAAGCGGTGGGATGATCTGCGCCTAAGGGTGCGCAACATTCTATCTGTAACCGCACCCAGGCCATGGAAACCGGAGGAGGACCAAGTTCCCCCATTAAGCTCACCCCATGGGAGGAAACATGTGCAAGCATGATTGGCCCGGAATCAATAGAAGGTGTAGGAGTGATAGTGTGGCGCCACAACATCTGCTGATGGAGGCGAGTGTCCAAAGTAAAAACTGCTAAGCCAAATCTGATGAGTCAATGCCATTGCCTGTCCAAAGAGTGACCCCATGGTTGGCCACACACACACACACACTCCTTGTAAAGTATGCCGAAGCAAGTGAGACACATGCCGATGCCTGGTGCAAGGCAATATCGTACATGACACATACCACACAAAAATAGTGTGCATGTCAGACAGCACTGTTCCTGGCCAACATGAGTGACACCAACATATGCCTGCATTTACCACCCATGTATGAAATGAGGTGCCCTTCCAAACACAAATGCCTATTACCCGCAAATGTGTGGATGAGCAATTGTCCCAATGTATGTATGATGCCCATTGAAACATCACTCATGTCGTCCCTCTCTCCCACCCCCCACAGGTAGCGAGCATGACAGCGAAGAGCAGGACACCACCTCTGCACAGGCCACACCCATTAAGAGGACCCAGGAGGACAGCAGCTGTCCGTCTACCTCCAGGGGACAAGCCAGGGGGCGCCGTGTCCCAGCACCAAAGCCGTCACAGGTTCAAACAGCACCAGTACCATCAAGGCCCGTGGAGGCCACAGCACCACCTCCACCCCCACCCACTGTTATGCCTAGGGTGACCTGTGAGACACCCCATTCTGAGGAATCCAGTGTGGCTGGGGAGGTGGCAGCCACGGCACCCCTCACAGTGGAAGACAGCAGGATGACATCTGGGGCACCATTGAGGATGATACAATGGATGTTGTCCACACCCCAAGCCAAATTGCATCCCCCCCATCTACGAGCGATACCGTAGACACCAAAATCCCAGAGCAGTCTGGCCAAGACCAGACCCAGGAACATATAAGTCCAGCATTCAGTGTCCTGGAGGATGAGCAGGCTGGGTATACCAGGCAGATTCCCAGCACAGCCACAGGACCACAGCGGGCTGACCTGCTCACTGGACTCATCAGGGAATTTGTGTAGGACAACCGTCAGGCGAGGGAGGAGTGGCGCACCGAGCTGTCAGCACTGGGCCGGTCCTTCACGGATAACACCAACTGCCTCTGAGGAGGTCTCGGGCCTCCGGCAGGTGCTAGGGCGCATCGCTGATGCTTTGGAGGCAGGTCTTCCTGCCCTACAACCCCAGCAGGAGGGCACACCATCCACCAGCAGTTAGACACAAACCAGCCTGCTCCGCCGGTCTGTCCATGCACTGCGCCGACGGGACATGCCACCCCCTGGCTCTGGCAGTGCTGAGTGAAAATACTGGCAGCCTCATGTAGACTTTGTGTACTCTATGGGACTTGTGGGGGGAGGGGGGGAAGGGTGTGTGGGGTAGGGGGTTGAGGGTGTGTGGGGAGTTGTGGTGGGAGGGGCAGGGGGATGAGGGTGTGCGGGGGGAGCCGGAAGGGGGCGAGGGTGGTGGAGGGGCTTGACACTTAAGTTAATATTGTTACTTTCAATACACCGGTTGTGTGAAAAAGGACCAGAGTGGACATTCGTCATTGCGCATGTGTCATTTAATCATTCACAGTGCATAGTGTACATGTACACCCACACCTAGTGCCCTATGTCCAACCATTATGTCACCCTCTGCTGACATGTATGTCTGAAATATTGTGCGATCACTGACTGGCGCACAGCACGTCCCTCCTGTGCATCTCCACCTTGATGATGTCCTGGCACATCTTCCTCATCCCCTTCATCATCGGGTGGTAGCAGTTCCATGTCAGGGGGCCGGGGCACGTTCCGGCGGATGCACAAATTGTGCAGCATTACAAATGCCATGGTGATCTTGGCCACCTTCTCATGACTGTAGAGGAGTGCCCCACCCGACCGGCTGAGGCAGCGAAATCGTGCCTTCAACAGGCCAAACGTCTGCTCGATGACCACACGTGTACGGGTATGGGAACGATTGTAGTCCTCCTCGTGCCTGTTCTGTGGGTTTCCGACAGGGGTGAGGAGCCACGGCTTCAAGGGATAGCCACTGTCACCTGTATGAGATAAAAATGAAGGTACATGTCAGGGGAATCATGAAGGGCAGTTGTACTAGTCGCACATGCCTGCAGTTTATGGTTGCCCATTTGCACATGTCCCAGGATGCATTGACGCCATTTACTGTCCTTCCATATGTCCTGTGCCATGGTCTAATGGTATGGGTTTCATCTTCATGATGATGGTGTGCACTGACTTCTAGTTGAACATGCATGGTGTATGCATACAGCTGTGTAAGTGTCAAAATAGTGCGGTGATGTGTCCTATGAGATTTGGCAGTAGTCTGTGCAATAATGGGCAATCAGCATTGGCATTCCCATGGTGACATGCAGCACACCTGTGATTGTGCCGGCCCTGTGCCGGACTGTGGATTTCCTAGTAGGTTCCGTACGATGCACTCCCAGGGATGCTTGTCCTGTGTGGTGGTATGCTTGAGACAGCAACATGGTGCATGATGGCCTTACGGAGGGTGAGGGTTGCTGATGGGTGGTGCACGTGTCGTGGGATGTGGGGTGGAATGGGGGTCGTGGGATGTGGGGTGGAATGCTCACCTACAGCGACGACTACGCTTCTCCTTTAATGAAAGCGATCGTAAATCTCAACCATATAGACATGGAAGATGTTATACAACAACCAGATGAATGGGATGAGCTTGTTCAATTAAAGAAAATACTTATACGTACAGAACTCCACGGAGCAATAATGTTGGAATATTTAAAAAACAAATCATTGCCTCAGGGACTCACTGTATTGAATGAACCACAACTTTTTCTAGACAATGACAAATTTCGAGTACAGTGGAGCTAGATTGCAAACCGATGTGGACACGATTGGTTGATCTTAATAATCGATACGGCTAAAGAAACCTGAGAAAATTGAAATAGATCTGAAAAAAATAGAAGATAATATGAAACAACTTCTCTCATTGGATAACTAAGAAAAGAATTGAGGAAATAGAGAAGGAGATCAAAGAATTCAAAATTATCAATACTCCAGAGAGAATTCAGAGAATGAAAAAAGATTTGGCCCAGTTCCCACATGAACGGGCGTTTCCGTATGTAGATGCAAAATACCAAAATAGATCACTACAACAACATGGTCCCTCTAAAAATAACAGACGAGTACGCTTCCGCAATACATCAAATAGTACAAGCAATAATAGTAGCGACCCGGACGATGCAGGACAAGGGACATCAGCTGCAGCACCACAAACAACAGCAAGAGGTTGAGGCCAATATAACAAACGAAGAGGCAACAGGGGACAGAGAGCAAACTCTAGGCCTTTTTTATACCAAGGCCAGAACCGGAACAGTTGGGACGATGGAAGCAAACATCTCAGGAGCGGGAATCGCTTCTAGTCAATCTTTCGGATTACCAAGTTACTAGGATGGAAGAACAAGTACTAAACAGAGGTCTTGGTTTTGTAATAACCAAGCAACATGACCCTTTCGAGTTGCGGACAGAATTTAACAAATTCCTCAGAAAGATCCATCTGAGAGTTCTTTGACTCAGAAGAATGTGGAGCTACAGACAAAATCCCCAATGCAACGGGGCTGCGAAATCCATCTACCTTCTGCCCCCCTAGTAGCAGCCATTCTCCAGAAGCTAAGGTTTTTGAAAGAAAGGTGTTAGCAGAGATTGGTCTCCTTGAGAAACAACAAGTTAAATGTTTTCAAAATCTGAGTAAATTGGAACACGAGGCGATTCAATCGTTGGCCTCTAATCCACAGATTGTGGTGAAAAAAGCCGATAAGGGGGTGCAATAGTGATGCCAAATAAGAGCGACTATATTAAAGAATGTGAGAAACAACTGGCTAATACCAGACACTATGTTCACCTGGAAAGAGCTCCAACTAAACACCTACAGCAACTTATCTCTGATAAAGTAGCCAAAGCAGAGGAAGGGGATGGCTTTCTAAACAAGAGGCTGATTTTGTGATTATTACCAAACCCTCGGTGCCTACCTATCAAGGATTACTGACTGCCCTACAGTATTGACCACAGAGTCTGCAATGTCCTCCTCCTCACTTGATATGAAGGGTTCTCCCAAAGTGCCTTCCTCCTCCTCACCTGATGTAGAAGAGTAGTGGGTTCTCCTTTGCCGCGGTCTTAGCCCTTGAGACTTCTTTTTGGAGAGCAAATACAGTCTGCCTCGAAAAGAAGCCACCGTGAATCTCTATAAAGAAAACTCACAATGACCCCCTCCGGCGACAGCCAGTTGTTAATAGGGGAAAAAGCCTCCGAGGCACAAAAAAACCCACAATATGAAGGATGACTCCTGAAGCAGGTCCGTAGAAGTGTGGAAATAATAAAGCAGGATCCAGAAAGGCAACTCCAAGATGACGCGATAAAGGTCTCAGGAAGAATCAGAAGCAGCGTAAGTGGACGCTGCGGAGGAGGGGAAACACGAGGAAAAACTGACAGGAGAAGCGGCCAGCAGGGGTGAATCCACAATGGAAGCAGGAAGCGAGGAAAGGGGGAGAAGCTAGAGAGAGCGCTGGAAGGTACGGGAGTGCGACGTCGTAGTGAAGAACAACGCTACTGAGCGCACGCAACACACGGGAAAGCAAGTTGCAACGCGCCGACCCGCCGAGATTCGAATGGTGAAATACTCAGCGGGCGGCCATATTGGAGAAACACTAGACTGCGCCGTACGTTGGAACAAAAAACGTGGCGGAACAGTCTAATGGCGATTGAACTTCCACCTTCGCCAAACCCTCCAAGCGCCAGTGGTCGTGACACTACCTTCTATTGCCTCCCCAAAATTCATAAGTCACTGGTAGACCCCCCCCCCCGGGCGCCCTATCGTGGCTGATATCAATTCAGTACTTGAACCATTGTCGAAATATGCTGACCACTATCTTCAGGGTTACGTTAAGAACATGCAATCCTACTTAAAAGACTTCAGAGATGCCATTAATCATTTTGAGAATACCGCGTTTGACCCTACTACATCTTTACTATTAGGTCTAGATGTTGTCTCACTTTACACTAACATTCCGCAGCAGGCCACCCTGGAAACGATAGAAGAGATTCTACTTACCCGAGAGAACACCGATCCAGTACCTACGTCATTCCTCATGTGGTGTATTGAATTAGCCTCGACTAAAAACTATTTCGAGTTCAATGGGAAGTTTTTCCAGCAAATAGAAGGTACCGCGATGGGGGCAACTATGGCACCCAATGTGGCAAATCTATATGTAGAAGCATTTGAAAAAGCTTATATCTATAATGCTACCAATCTTATCTACAACACATTACTAAATGGACACGATATATGGATGACATTTTGGTGGTCTGGACAGGGAGCCTAGAAACAGCTCAAGCCTTCTTTGGATGGCTGAATGGCCTCAACAGATATTTACAATTCACTATGACATCTGACCAATATACCACTCATTTTTTGGACCTCACCATTTTTCATCATCAAGGAGTACTTAAAGTTAGACCGTTCCATAAAACTACCAATCGGAATTCCCTCCTCCAATATTGCAGCCACCATGTCAAACACCTAAGGGACAATCTCCCTTTTGGGCAGTTCTTGCGCCTCAAGAGGAATAGTTCGAATACGGAAACATACCAAGCAGAGGCGGAAGTTCTAACTAAAAAACTAAGAGATCTAGGCTATCTGAAGAAACTGGTGAGGAAAGCAGCGAAGCGGGCCTTCAATAATAATCGAGAAGCATTACTGGAAGAAAAACCTATAAAATAACACGAAGACAGAATGGTTTGTGTCACTTTTTCCAATCTCAGTATGAAAATAAAAACTATTATTCAGAAGAATTGGAGAGTTTTTGATACTAAAGAAACACCGAAAAAAAAGCACATCAATTGGAAACAGAGTAGTAGTAAACTCACACCACCAAGAATTGAACAACCCAGCATTACAGCCCTATGGGGACTGAATCCAGTTGTTGGTCACTATCCATGTGGCTCCTGTGGAGTTTGGAAATTGACCAAAAAACACAGAAGTGGACATAGGTTCTGGAAGACCCTGGCAACAGAAAACCATGACAAATTGCAATACGGACCATGTAATTTATCTGATCAGATGTAAGTGCGGGTTGCCCTATGTATGGAAAACAATGAGGAAAATCAAAATAAGAATTATGGAACATAGAAGCTGTTTAAAAAACAGCACAGAAAATGCACCGATGGTTCAACATTTTCGCTCGATGAAACATGGATACGAAGATTTTACATGGACAATCTTGCAGTCAGTCAGAGGAGGTTCTACCATCAACGACTCAAAGCTGTTTAGACTGACACAAGAGAGGATCTTCAGAATGAGGAGTGACCTACGAGGCCTTAACGACTGTATAGAGTGGAATAAGATAAAAAACTGAGGTTCCTCAAGAGACAAGCGAGTGTCATTCTTCACCTAATATCTTTTAGACACCAGGATAAATGTTGAGACTTTGCTCTCAGATTCTTCGCCTTTTTCCCTTTTTCCCGCCGTCCCCCATCCCCCTTCCTTCCTTCTCTCTCCCCTCTCCCATCGCGCCCACTCTCTAAGAATTGAACATAGGAGTGTTTTGGTTTCCACTTCGGGTTTGCCCTTGCTTCCCCCAGTCCTGGTCCCCTTTACTTACCATCTAGCGAGGTTTCACTGTAACTTTCCTATTGAAGATGTATTTCTTTTTTATGGATGGGGACGAACAGGATTGAGAATACCTATTCTCCAGGGATACGTGTAAGAGAGGGATATATATATCAAGGCGGTAAGGGGTACAAGCAAGGTGTAATATAATTTAGTTTTTACCTACCTGTTGAATATGGAGGTGATCCTTGGTTTTGAAAATGCAGGTTACAGAATATGCATTACCATGATTGTATTTAAAAACTGGCGGTTGTAGAGGGCTCTACTGCTTCCTAGAGTGTGCCCCATGTTGTGAGGTTAACCACATTACAATCAGCATAGGAGAGTTAGTTTTGGGTTTGTGGGCACTATGGGTCCATGGGTCTTTATTAATGACCTTATTTAGCTCTTCACTGGTTTTCCTTCACCTGAGTGAAGTCTCCCCGATTTGTTTAGTTTCTTCTCACTTTCAGGGGTTATGCAGAAGGATACCCCGGGCTTTATACTCCCTAGGGGCAGCCTGCTCCACTTTAGCATGGTGTTTCTCTTTCCCAGGAGCGCGCACTGATACGACATAACTGTGGACATACTAGTCCGGTTGGATGTAACCTTGGTTACCTGGACGCCTGCGTTAGCTTCCAGTTTGCGTCACTCCTTAGTTCCCAGGATGCCGTTGTTGTGCACGGCATCGTATAAACACTAGTCTGTTTTCTGTTTTTCCTTACGCGAGTAAAGTTTTCGGACTCGGCGTTGGGCGGCACAGTGCAGCAGTGGTTTCTGTTCGCAGGGACCTCAGAGTCTTGTGCAGGCAATGGGTTTACCACTCAGGTAATGGGTTTACCACTCATTTCCTTGGTGATCAAATGGAGGTACTTTTGTCCTGCTCCGGAGTCGCGTTACTGTTCTGAGTACCTTTGCTAGATACCGTAGTAAACGTACATCTTTGGCTGACCGGGCGAGAGGGTACATTTCAATGGTATGTGTGCCGGGCGTAGGGAGCGAATGACTATGTAAACCAGACCGGTTTCTTGAGACAGCTGGACAGTTTGGGCCTGTTAGTACTTTTGCCCTGGATACATTTGTTGTCACCCTGCTGCGCTGTGTGTGATGTGCGACTTAATTTCAGGTTTTCCCTGTAGGGGTCTAGCTCTACAAACACTGAGGGACACTTTTTTACATTTCTGTTGTCTAGGAGGAGTGGCATTCCTGCCGTGAACGGTGTCTTCATCCGTGCCTACTGTCAACAGGCAGTCTGGGGATTTAATCGTTTCAGGTAATTGGTGGTGGAGGATGTTTATCTTTGTCGATGTCCCGAGGTAGTGAGTTTGGGTACTGATGTTGAAGTCGCCTTTTGACACCAATATGGTTGAGGTGGCTGGGGCATTTAGTAGTAGCCTGATTACCTATGTGTGGGGATTCCCCAATGATCGCAGGCTAATTCGTACGCTGTTCTCCATCTTTTAGACTACGGCGAGCCCAAAGGGCGACACCACGGGTCTTCTGACACTTCTGTGACCTTAACTGGGAGACACCGGCCCCGGAGAGGGAGTGGAATATTTAGCTGTCCACCTTTCAACACTCCATGGTGTTTTGAGACTGAACACAGGTGGGTTTGGTTCCTACTAGTTATGTGGCCTTCCTGTTTATGCCCTGAGCTTGCCACTGTTTTCATGTTTTACGAGTGGCTAATTTAGATCTTATGCTTGATTTTAGAGCAGCCACTGAGAGGGGAGAGTTTTGTGCCCTCCTTCAATTCAATAAAAGGATTCATTCGCCCCCGCACAAACCCCCCTGAGGTAATATGGTAATCTTAGGTGGAGGGTTCTGTGTTCATTGGTGAACGTTTCGAGACTGATTGTAGCAATAATAGCTCACAAGTTCTCCTTTTTAACTTTTGGACAGGTCGAGTATGGTATTTGGTTTTATCTCTACTCAAACTGGACGCACAATAGGAACTGGATGCACACTTTTTTCTCCTGACGAAAGTTCTGTATAAAAGACATTAAGAACTGAAACATGTCGAGATGAGTTATCTCTGTGGAATAACAGATACTAGAGACATCTAATGATTGTGAAACATGATGTATAATTTTTTTGCCTTCCGTCTGCTCCAAATTGAGGTGTAGCCTATGAATTGGCTTTATATTAGAAAATTATATTCTGAATGCATCTCATTTAACATTTTTTATATATGTGATTGTATTAATAATATATGTAAACAGTTTTCTTTCTGATTGACCTGCCCTGTTAGTTCTATTTTCATATTATGTATATATGTGGTTTCCCGTTAGTCATGTCATTGTAGGTGTGGACCTTACTTCATTCATATTGGAATTTTGTGTCTTGTACGGTATGTGATGGTTTGGGGCACGATTGGGTGATGTGCACATCGTGCACTCTCATCAACATTGGCAGCGTGGTGATGTGTGCATCTATCCCCCCTTTTCAATGCCATGTGCCAGTCCTGCTACTTACCAAGCAGCCAGGCACGTCGTACAGCATGTCGCTCCATGTAGCGTGGAGTTCCGCGGGACCAAAGATTCCTGAGTTGATCTGGGATATCGGGCACAACAATGTGCGATTATCTTGCTGGCGTCGCATACCATCTGCACATTGATGGAGTAGTATTGCTTGCGGTTGTGGTACACCGTATCCATGGCATGCAGGACCACCAACTCCACGTGGGTGCAGTCGAGGGCACCTACACAATTTGGCATGCCTGCCAGTGCATGGAAGGCAACTTTTGTATCAAATATCTCCTGGGGAGCCAGTGGTAGGGATATGTAGTCCCTTGTGTGCTTGGGGAGGGCATCCATCACTTGGGTCAGGATCCGGGAAAATAAGAGTTGCGATATGCCATGCATGTGCCCCACTGTGTGCTGGTAGGTGCCTGTGGCAAGGAAGTGGAGCACAGACACTACCTTCAGTAGAGGGGGGATGGCGGGGCGTATTTAAATGAGGTTTACTATGTTGTCGTGCATCAGGTCCACTATGGTGCTGATGGTGTCCCGGTCCACACGGTACAGGGTGTGCATCTGCTCAGGGGTTAGGTTGAAGGGAGTGGCTCTGATGCGAGGGATTGGGGGCTGCTGGCGTGGTAACAGTGGGTGAACTGGTGGGGTATGCTGGGCCTGTCTCACCCTCTTTCTCCTGCGTCTCCTCTGTGGCGTCGGCTGTTGTTGTAGTTGATGTTGAGGCATTGCAAGCAGGTCCTCCAGCTCCAGTAATGCTACTACTATTGGTATCATCTTGGTGTGGGAGGGGGTGTGGTGTGTGCTCCTTTTGTACTGGGCCTGACTCCATTGCCTCCACCTGTGCTTATTGTGTGCACCTGTGGCAGTTGGGAATACTACTTAGGGCTCTTTACGCAAGGTCTGCGATGCCGGTATTTACGCCATGCCGGTAGGCACTTTTTCCGCCTTCATGAGGCCGTTTTTGCATGTCCGCATCACTTGTGATCTACTCCGGTTTACGGCATGGCGCTAATGCCGGCATGGTGTGTCGCGTGCATGCGCCCAGCCCTCTATTAACGGCATTGTACTTTACGGTGCCGTTAATAGCGGTCTGGTTGGTCAGAATAGCCCGTAGCGGTAAGCGATGCCGGTAATCGTTTACAGGCATTGTTTTTCCCTTACCTCCAAACTCGGAATGAGGGCCTATGTCCCTTGAGAATCTGAATCGAATTGTAGGGAAAAAAATCTTGCTCAAAATCCCTTACCGTCAACTCTCTTTACAATGAGTCACTGAAGACTGAGCTGAAAAGTACAATAAGTATGCTCACTCACCTAGTCAAGGGCACTGGAAAAATATCTTGCATCATCCATAACACATTTTAACATTTCCCCCAAAGATGCCAATATCAATAAGGAACCAATACCTGAACAATTCCTAAATTCACCTGAACTAACAACCATTAACAAACTACTCCTTTCACGACTCCCACACAAGGGTGAACTCCCCAGATATCAATGAAGGTATGAGTCCACATACATTCCCGGTGATCATCAGGATTTTAGACCTTCTTGATAAAGGTCATGATTTGTCCCATTTGGAACTTCGAGAAATAAAATGTTCCATATGGCAAAATGTCTGCAAAATTGATTGTATAGAGGGTTTTATATTGGTTTGGGAATCTATTAGGAGGATAAAACAAGAACCCTCTAAGGCCTCGATTGCTATCCCTAGGCCGGTCAATGTTGAAAAAGGGACACAGGTGTCGTTACATATGTTCCCTTCCATTGACACTGTAAAAGCAGCCTCCCGCCCAATTGACTTGAATGTTTCTGCGATTCCCTGTGCATGTAGTTCCAGTGTGAACTTAAAAGAACTGAAGTCCTCTATTGACGAATTAAAGTGTACTATCTCACTATTAAAAAACAAGCCCGTTCAACAAGTGGAATCTCCTGATAGTCCATCGGCACGTTTAAACGTAATGGAACAGATTGGCGAAGAGCCGAACCCCTGCTCTGATATTCATGAGTGTAGGGGTTTCTTAACTCGTCGTTCAAAAAAGATGCACTTGCAGGCTCTTAAACGGTCCGCTAAAAGAGGTAAAGAGGCTCTAATTGATACTAAGGCCAAACAAAACAATGCTAATTTGACACTGGAAAATAACTCTAAACTAACTTCAGTATCGAAATTACCAACTACCTGTGGAAACTTAAGAGGAAAAGCCTATAGATGTGACCCAACTTTCCAAGGAAAGCCAAGTCGCACTATTACCTCCTGCAATGAATATTGGTATAGTGACCCTTTCTGGAACGCAACAAAAGTCACCGTCTCCTCAAATAGCCTCTGTCAAGACAATATCAATCCTGTTAAAATTACACCATCTGGGTCGGTCCCCACCACAGGCATAAAAAAGCTGAAAGGGGCAAACAAATGTATGGAATCCAGCGATGAGGTACATGAATCCGCCAAGAAACCTTTCAAAATAAAAAAAATATAAACGCCTACTTTCCTGTAAGCGGTAGGAGTTGTACCACCGCTGTTCAACCACGTTCCGAAGAGAAAATGCCTGAAGCACACATGAGTGCTTCATACATGTTAGCTCAAACTCTAGAAAAAAGGAAATCTTATTCTGAAGTATGTACTTTTTCCACCAACAAAAACTTCATAATAATTAATGGAGCTAGTAAAATATGGATTTTATTAATGCTGTAAAGGCTCTAGATCCGTGCAATTGAAAAAAGTGCCAGGTGGGAAATGCCTCTTTATCTCCAACTAGTATCAAGAATTACCAAATTATACAAATGCACGGATCTTGGCATCTAAGGAATAAATCAATGCTATATCAAATAAGAGTGACATCGGCATCGAGCTTCTAGGAAACCTGAGAAAGGCTTTATATGCAGGAGTGATTTCCACTGAAACAGTAAATGTTCTTGCTGTAAAACCCCCTCTTTATCAGCTCTGGCTGACCCGATTCCTCGGATACTTGAAATGGGCTTTTCGAGGGGATTGGGTCCTCCGACTTATTCCATATCTAGGACAGGTAATGTCCACAGCTGTGCTGCTTCGGAAAATCTTTGGCGTCTGCGTCCTGCGTCGATGCGCCGTCCCCGAGGACCTCCTCCAACGGCCGACGTCACCCGATGTGATAAGTAGGACGCACAACGCCCATAGCCTCAGTTCCGTTTTTTCCGCAAACGTGTTCGCTTCGTGAATCTTGTGACGCCTCGACTCGTTTGAGTTTGCTGTTTTCTATTCTCGGTTCGTTGAACCTGTTCGGTTGTTGTGAAGACCTGCTCGTGGCAATGTCTTTCTCGTCTTCGACCCCGCGTCCGGGCTTCAAGAACTGCGGGGACTGTGGGTCCAAGATGTCGGTCACGGACTCGCACAACGCCTGCCTCTGGTGCCTCGGGGAGGCCCACGATACGGACGACTGTGTCGACTGCCAGTCGCTCACGGCAAAGGCCTTGCGGGAACGCAAGAAGAAGCTGTCGGTAGGCCAGGTGTCTAAGTCCCGGAAGTCGAGGTCTGCGTGGCTTTCTACGGATGACTAGAGGGGTGACTCTCCGCGTCATCGTCGGAAGTCTGGTGGGTCTCCTTCCAGGAGTCAGTCTTGCCACTCCTCCGCCTCTTCGAGGCATTCCAGGAAGCGCCGGCATAGGTCGCCTTCCCCGTCCTCTACCGAGGACTCCGCCCGTCGGTGGGTCGCTTATCCCTCCATGCAAGCGACACCAGAGGAATGGGCTTCCTTCGGGAAGCAGATGCTAGCGATTCTGGAATTGCAGGGCTCCGGTCCGTCCGCGCCTCCGAGTGGGGTCGGTCGGCACCGGTCGAGAGACACCGCTCATACGCCTTCGGGCTCGAGTGGTCGGCACAGCTCGCGGGAGAGGTCCCGCTCGGACAAGGGTAGCCGTTCTCGCCATGCCTGTGCCAGGTCCCAGTCCTCGACGCGCTCGAGACCGTGTGATCCTGTGCCGTCTTGGAAGAAGACGTCGACGCCTGTGGCGCAGAGGTCGTCGACAATTTCTCTCGAGGCTCTGCCTCCGAGGGGGTCGTCGACGCCTAGGTTGTCGAGAGACACGCTCGGAGCTCCGGCTTCGAGGACTGTGTTGACGCTGCAGCTGACGTCGATGCCTTTTCTGTCGACGCCGACTCGTTCGGCGCCCTAGACGCCTTTTCTGTCGGCGCCGACTCGTTCGGCACCCTCGACGCCTTTCGAGGCGGTGGTGTCGGAGGGGCCCCGTGGCACAGGGTTTGCCCCTAGAAAGGCTATGGCTAAGGTCCGGCACTGCTTTGGTCCGCAGAGGTCTTCCTCTCCCCGCCTGGAGTACATTTCAGAGGGTGATGAAGGCTCTGATGGCGGCCTGGTTCCGGTTCCAGATGACCTTATCTCAGGCCATAGCCAGTTTGATGACCCGAGGCAGTTGCTGCATGATGCCAGTGGACTGGACACCTCTCCGGAGGTGGAGTTTTGTCGGCCGGAGCCTGGCTCTCATGCCGATTCTTCATATCGGCGCCTTATGTCTCGGGTTACCGAGTACTTGGTTTGGTCAGCTCCCCCAGGGGAGTTCGTTCAGGATGATCTCATTGACATCCTTGATCTCGGTCCACCCACTGACCCGGTTTTGCCTTTTCATATGGCTCTGCAGAGAAGGGTGGCGGCGGCTTGGACTGCTCCGGAGAGTCTTCCGGCAGTGGGCAAGTCTTTGTCGCGAAAATACCGTCCAGCCAGTAGCGACCCCTGCTACTTGTCTAGGCACCCCACCCCGGAGAGTTTGGTGGTGCAGGCGGCTACAGCCCGGCAAAGCAGGCGTCGTATCCTACCATCCCTCCGGATAGGGACGACAAACGTTTTGACGGCTGGGCAAAGAAAGTGTTTTCTTCGGGGGGTATGGCGCTTAAGGCGGCCAACTCCATATGTGCCTTGTCTCGTTTCACACACTCTGTGGAACTGTGTTGCATTAGCGGCGGATCATATTCCCGAAGGGGACGAACAAGATGGTTTCCTTGCTATGGTTCAGGATGGCAAGGATGCTATGTGTGAGGCCGTTCAGTCGGGTTTGGACTTGGTGGATTCAGTCAGCCGGTCCATGGTGGCGAGCACCGTAATGCGCAGGTTTGCGTGGTTGCGGAAGTCTGGGTTCGCTTCTGATGTGCAGTCCCGACTCCTCAACATGCCTTTTGACGGTGAACACCTTTTTGGCAGCAAGGCTGACGAGAGCCTTGAGAGGTTGCAGACCTCCAAAGCTGCAGCGAAATCGTTGGGGGCTGCAGTTCGCCAACCTCCGCCTTTTCGTCCTAGGGGACAGCAATGGAGGGGAGGTTCCTTTCGCTATTACTCGTCCTTCAGTAAAGCGAGAGGAGCTAGCAGTCAAAGAGGCCATCGTAAGAGTGCCAGAGGTGGAAACAAAGGTACTCGAGGTGCCAAGGCCGCTCGGGCAGTTGCCTCTTTGCCCTTAGGCAACGCCGCAGCCACTCAGTCATGAGGCCAGGTCCCATGGTTCGCCGGTTGGGGGAAGGGTGGCGCAGCATCTTGTAGAGTGGCAAGCCATTACTTCGGATGTGTGGGATCTGGAGAGCATAACCCACGGCTACTGTCTTCCTTTTCGGCAGAGGCCTCACGACAATCCACCAGGGAACCTCTATTTGAAGAGTCCGGATCCGCTCCTTGCGCAGGAAATTCAAGCCCTGCTGGAGAAAGGCGCCATAGAACTGGTGCCTATAGCGGAGAGGAACAAGGGACGGTATTCCCCTTATTTTTTGATTTCAGAGAAAGACGGGGGATTGAGACCCATCATGGACTTGCGCGGTTTGAACAAACTCCTCAGGAAGGACAAGTTCAAGATGGTGACACTTTCTCAAGTCCTCCAGGCCCTTCAACTTCAGGACTGGCTGGTGTCTCTCGACCTCAAGGATGCTTACTTCCATGTGTCGATCCATTCCAAGCACAAGAAGTACCTGAGGTTCGCACTTTGTTTCGGGTCCCGCCATTCGGATTGACCTCCGCCCCGAGGGTTTTTACCAAGCTCATAGTGGTGGCAGCGCATCTCAGGAAAGGGGGGATTCACGTCTACCCCTACCTGGACGATTGGTTGATCAGGGGGAGCTCTCCTGAGCAAGTCCTGGATCATCTGTCCGTCACCTGCCACTCCCTTCACAGGCTGGGCTTCTCCCTCAATTTAAAGAAGTCCCATTTGACACCAACGCAGCGGCTTCAGTACATCGGAGCAGTGCTCGACACGTACCTGGGGCAGTGTTTTCCTCCTCAGGTGAGTGCTCTTCACATTCAGCAGATGGTGCACAAGTTTGTTTGCCCAGAATCTCCCGGCGTCCGAATTCTTGAGGCTGCTCGGCCTCATGGCATCCTGCATTCTTCTGGTGCCAGAGGCTCGTCTGCGGATGAGATCTTTGCAGTGGGCACTCAAGCTCTAGTGGTCTCAGTCCTCCAGCAGGCTGTCGGACACTGTTCAGGTGCCGCCCTCGGTCGCCCGGGACCTGCTGTGGTGGCCCGTCGAGGGCAATCTGATGAAGGGGGCCCCATTTTGGCTGCCCTGGCCGGAGGTGACGATCGTGACGGACGCATCCCTCACGGGATGGGGAGCTCATGCCAACGAGTTGACAGTCAGCAGTCGTTGGTATCCGTCGGAGTCCAGACTCCATATCAATCTGTTGGAGCTGAGGGCAGTCAGGCTAGCCTTGAAGGCTTTTCTGCCGACTGTGCGCAGAAAGAGTGTCCCGATTCTAACGGACAACACGGTGGCCATGCACTACCTCAACAAAAAGGGGGGGGCAGGGTCACTTCCGCTGTGCAGGGAGGCGATGCAGCTCGAGTTCAGGGCCATCCAGCAGGAAGTTTCGATCTCGGCGGTTCATCTGGCTGGAGACGACAACGAGACGGCGGACGCTCTGAGCAGGCAGAGCACGATCTCTCACGAGTGGGAGCTGGCTCAGGAGATTCTCCTGGAGATCTTCGCCCTTTGGGGGACCCTCAAGTGGATCTCTTCGCCTCCAGTGTCAACCGGAAGTGCGAAAGATTTTGCTCGCGGGAATTTCCTCCAAAAGGAGCCTTAGGAGACGCGTTTGTGGTGGAGTGGTCATTCCCACAGCTGTACGCGTTTCCTCCAGTCCCCGTCATCCCGCAAGTGCTGCGGAGGTTACGGAGGTTCGGTTCCCGGATGATCCTCATTGCTCTGGCGTGGGCCCAGAGGACATGGTACCCAGACCTTCTAGACTTGTCCATCTGCCCTCCACGTCGTCTTCCCTACCGAGACGATCTGCTCTCACGGGAGGGGGGTCAGGTTCTCCATCCAGAGGTCAGATCCCTCAATCTTCACGCTTGGATTCTAAAAGGTTGAGGTATAAGGATTGGGACCTCCATGAAGACGTGATGGAGGTGTTGCTCTCGGCCAGTAGGCCGGCGACAAAGTCTCTGTACCGTTGTCGTTGGAGAAAGTTCTGCGACTGGTGCAGAGTTCAGAATGTGGATCCTTTTGAATGTGACAGTCCCATGGTTTTGTCTTTTTTGCTTTCTTTGGCCACCAGGGGCTTGCAAGTGGGGACCATTAAAGGTTACCTGGCGGCGCTGTCCATATTTAAGCGCTCGTCTGAAGAGTGTTCCTATTTTAAGATTCCTTTAATTTCGCAGTTTTTGAAAGGGCTCATTAATGTGTTCCCTCCGTCACCTTTTTTGGTGCCAGGTTGGGATTTGAACCTTGTTCTTAAGTTCCTTGTGGGTGCTCCGTTTGAGCCTTTACATTCTTGCCCTTTGAGGCTGTTGACTCTGAAAACTGTTTTTGGTTGCGGTTACTTCCGCTCGCAGAGTGAGTGAGTTACAGGCACTTTCAGTTAAGCCACCCTTCACCTTGTTTCATAAGGACAGGGTTGTCCTTAGAGTTCGTCCTTTTCTTCCGAAGGTGTTTTTGGATTTTCATTTGAGCCAGAAGGTTGTTCTTCCGGCGTTCTATCCTCCTCCACATCCTGGTAAGGAAGATGAGAGGCTCCATAGGCTTGATCCTCCGAGAGCGTTGAGCTTTTATATTTCGCGCATGTCCCGGGTCAGAGTGGACGATCAACTTTTCATTGGTTACGCTGGAAAGCGTTTGGGACAAGCTGGGACGAAACAGACTGTCTCATTGGATTATTTTAGCTATCTCCGAGTGTTACCGCTTGGCGGGTAAGGACCCTCCGGCTGGCTTGCGCACCCATTCTACCAGAGGAGTGGCTGCGTCTACTGCCCTGCAGAGGGGAGTTCCTATTCGTCACATCTGTGATGCAGCCACCTGGGCTTCAGTACATACTTTTGTACGTCACTATTCCCTTGATTCCATCAGAGGGCAAGATCTGGCCTTTGGCAAGGCAGTTCTCTATTCCGCAATTTGATTGGGCATGCTAAATTTGTATTCTAAATTCTTTCCCACCTCCTTGCCTGGTACTGCTTTGGGAGTCTGTCATAGATATGGAATACGTCGGAGGACCCAATCCCCTCGAAGAACAAGTTACTTTCTTACCTGGTAACATTCTTTCGATGGGATGGTCCGACAACGTATTCCATATCGCTCCCTCCCTGCCTTCCCCGCTGCAGAATTTCTTTTGCGATTGCAGCTTGCGTTCCGCAAGGCCTTGTGTGTCTGACTGGCAGAAAACTGGTGGCACACGTTCTGGGAAAAAACTATAACTGAGGCTATGGGCGTCGTGCGTCCTACTTATCACATCAGGTGACGTCGGCCGTCAGAGGAGGTCCTCAGGGACGGCGCATCGACGCAGACGCCAAAGATTTTCCGAAGCAGCACAGCTGTGGACATTACCTGTCAGATATGGAATAGGTCGGACCATCCCATCGAAAGAACGTTACCAGGTAAGAAAGTAACTTGTTCTTCTATGTTACAGGACCCCACTTCCTTTTTGGTAAATTCAGACAATTCCACAAGTAGCACATAAAGGGGCGTTCATAATCGGCTTTGAAGGCAAGCCCGAAATCCTTGATTCAGCACGGATTAATCGCTCCTATCTCCTCGCATTACTATCAAGTATCTCGCAACTAAGGATTCTTAAATCAGAGGATGTAACAAGAGTTTCATTGGCAGAATTGAACACTACAGTATGATATGCTACCTTCCATCTGAAGCAATATTGAAACTATTTTGGTTACATCATGATGAGATCAAGGAACAAGGGCTTTCTTTATTCACTTTTTTTAATGAAAATTCTGCACAAGAATTCATATCATATTTTAGCCCAGTTGTAATTCCCAGTGGGGAAACTATCGAACATTCTAAAAAAAACTCACCCTCATTCTTTCTGGCTATACTACCTATTGCGTTCCTGCCAGTAGATTTAACTGTGGTCATCCTCCTGGTGGCTTAGCAATTGCAATAACAATATATTAAAAAAATCACAACTTGTTTGGGAATCACCCCATCTTTTGGGTGTTTGGTTGACATTGAACAATAAGAACTATGAATCGATCCTATTAATCAGCTAATACTGGAACCCTGTCAATATTCTATTAGACACCATGTTAAATGAATTAGACAATTGCTTGGAAACATCTCTTCTAATAGGCACCTGTGGAATTATCTGTGGTGATTTCAATACAGATTGTCGGTCCTTTGTTCATCCTCACACTAAGAATAGCTTAACCTCAGCTAAAATAAGAGTGACGACTTTAAAATCATACTTTCACGACTGGGATATTGAAATGGTTGAAAGTAAGGATTCAGGTCTGCAATTTACTTGGAGTCGTGGGACGCATTATTCGATGATAGATTACATAGGCCAATCGCATAACATTGCTTCTAAAGCAGGTCCATCATCAATCAGTCCCATAATACACGGAGATCATGCACAGCTAACACTATGGGCCTCATTACACGTTGTGCGCTAAAAACCGCATATTAGCGGCATGGCGCTATTAACGTGTCCGCCCTCGTAAGAGGGCGCTAATTACGTACCATTACGAGTACGCGGACACGAGCATAGCGCCATGCCGGTAATGACCCTATCGCCATGCCGCAAAAGTCCCAAAAAAGTCCCTTACCGGCTTTGACGAAAGTGCAGATAGCACCTCCGCCCTCACGCTACATGCAAATTGCGGTGACCGCCATTAGCGGTCACCGCTATGAGCGGTGACCGTAAAATTGCGGAACCGGAAATAGCGTCATCGCGCCGGAACGGGAAAGAGCCCGGCGGCCATCTTTAAAAACACAATCCATTGCCATCCTCTGCCCCCTGGACCTGTATTGATTCGTGAGCCGTGCCAAACAATTGTGGACACCTGCATCATGCCTAAGGCACTCAAGAAATCAACTGACAGGCAGCGCAAAGAAAAATACACCAATGAGGAATTGGTGATGTTGACACAGACCCTTGCGGAGAATGCTGAGGTGGTCTTCGCGAATGACATGCGCCGGCCAACCCTGTTGAGGAAGAAAGCCATCTGGGAGGAGGTCGCTGCCAAAGTCAGTGCAGTGGGCACCAGCACGCGCACTGTGCGCGAATGCAGGAAGAGGTGGGACGACCTCAGGCTGCGGGTGAGGGGCATCCTGGCTGAGAACCACCGCATTGCCAGTGCTGGTGGAGATGGATCCCCAATCCGGATGAAGGAATGGGAGGAGACGTGCGCTAACATGATTGCCGTCGAGTCAATAGAGGGAGTAGGCAGCATGGAGCTCGGCGTGGGTACCACTTCTGATGGAGGTGAGTGTACACATGACAGGATGCGATGTGAATGTACTGTACCCCCCATATGTGAGCACAGACTCCTCTCATGCATGGACACACATCCACACATGCATCCATCCCTCACCATGCCTGTGTCACACCCACACACACACACATGCACACAACACCACAGACAAGTCCCAAACACAACCATGCATGGATGAGGCACTGAACTGGCACATCACCTGCATCCACAACCACTAAGTCCCAATTGCCACAACTGCATCATTCATGTAATCTGCATCAAGTATATTGAAACGCAACCAATGCCATCCCCCGTCTCGTCCCTGACAGGCTCACATACAGATGGGGAGGATGCCGCTGATGCAACACAGGCAACAGCTACATGCAAGAGGCCAAGGGCACAGGAGCCGGCGGATACCCCAACAACATCAAGGGGCAAGGGGGGCAGGCCCCACCAGACGAGTGCCAAACTTCGTCGGAGTGCCACTGCCACGGCAGTACTAGCTGCACCACCAACTGCGGCCCCACCACCGGTGGTGAACCCACCCGCACCGATGCCAGCCACCGAGGGCCCACCATCAGCTGCGGCAAGCTCCACTGGTGAGGCAGCCGCCACTGCCCCCCTATCCGATCTGGAGGACACCCTAGACCAGGCCATGGAGATGCACACCCCAAGCCCCCCTGGATCACCAGAGCCAGTGCCATTCCAGACCCCTGCGTCTGATTCCACAGTTGAGGACACCAACCCTGCAATCATGTCCCCCATGTTGGCATCACCTGCTGTAGTGGATGCATCCGAGGGCACAGCCTCAAGTGCACAGTCACCCAGCACTGCCCTCAAATTGACCACCATCAAGAGCTGTCTGTGCTGGTTGGCCAGCATGTTGAGGAGGCTGCCAATCGCAGTGAGAACATCGTGGAGGCGTTGAGGCACTCCACAGAGCGGATGGACGCCAACACCAACAGGCTGTGCGATGAGATAGGGAGGCTCAGGGAGGTCCTGGTACGCATGGCTGACACTATGGACCGCCACATTTCCCAACAAGGCCAGTCTGCCCCATCCTCATCTTCTGGGTCGAGACAAACAAGCCCCCTCCGTCGCTCAACGCGCACCACCAGGCGCACATCTGCCAACCCTCTGAATCCCCCCGAGGACTATTGAAAATAGGGGGTCGATAGAGATCCCTATGTGTGCATAGGCCAGGGCAAACTTGGCAAACACATGAGGGACTGTTGTGGGGGGGGGTGGGAAGGGTGTTATGGGTCTGTTGTGGGGGTGGGGGGAAGGGTGGTGGGATGTTTTGGGACTTGCACTTTCACACCTTAATGTTACTCAATACACTGGTTTCTGATCTAAACACTGGCTTGGACAACTTCATTGTGTGTGTGTACTTTATTGGGGACAGGGTCCATTGTGTGCTCGAAAACATACACCAGTGCATTACTCCCCATTACCATGTGACAGTACGAAAACATGTTCCTCAGAATATTTGGTTGATCAGATGCTGTCTCACAGCACGTCCCTCCTGCCCATCCCCTCTTGCAAGACCTGCATCCCCTTCACCTCCGTCCTCATCACCATCATCATCCTCATCAGGTGCTTCTATTTCAACGTCAGGGGGCAGTGGCACATTCCGTCTGATACACATATTGTGCAGCATGACACATGCCATGGTGATTTTGGCCACCTTCTCATGTCCATACAGGAGAGCACCACCAGACCTGCTAATGCACCTAAAACGTGACTTCAAAAGTCCAAAAGTCTGCTCGATCACGATGCGGGTACGGGTATGTGCACGATTGTATTCCTCCTCGTGCCTGTTCTGTGGGTTCCGTACAGGTGTGAGGAGCCAGGTCTTCAGGGGATAGCCCGCATCACCTGTATGGGGGAATGAACAGGGTCCTGTTACTGTTCACCTCAAGAGCGGCCTGTTCACATCACACTAATTGACATTGCATTGTGATTCAAGTACTGAATTGACAGCATACATGCAGATGGTCTGTGTGGCAGCAACGTGCAAGGGGGAGGTTGACCCTGCAAGTAGTAATGCAACATTAATGCCTCCAACAGTATTTGACATGTCCTGGGTGAGGCCAGGTCTTAGGTGTCCCTGTCCCAGGCAAATTTGGTACCACACTGCGAGTGTACTGACATTCTGACACCAATGTGGCCATGCTGTGAGGCATCACTTCAGTGGTGCTATAGGTGTGTGGTTCAGTGCTATGTCTAGGGGTGATCCCTTTGCATGCATTCAAGTGCGCATTGCTGGATTGATTTTGTGCTGCGCTGATTGTGTATTACTATCTTGACGCCATGTTGCAGATTCGTGTGAAATGTGGCGTGGTAGGATGTTCAATGTGGATGGATGTGTGATATTTAGCAACCTGCATTGTTGTCGATGTTGTGCAGCTTCAAATTGCATGTGGGTTCTTCTCAAGTACATCGTGGCCTTCCCGGATGCACATTGGTGTACATCTGTATGTCCATTTCTCCTACGGACGACAGTCAACACCCAGTTGCAGTATGTATCTCCCCCCCCCAATCACTCCCAGTTGCAGTATGTATCTCTCCCCCCCCCAATCACTCCCAGTTGCAGTATGTATCTCCCCCCCCAATCACTCCCAGTTGCAGTATGTATCTCTCCCCCCCCAATCACTCCCAGTTGCAGTATGTATCTCCCCCCCCAATCACTCCCAGTTGCAGTATGTATCTCTCCCCCCCAATCACTCCCAGTTGCAGTATGTATCTCTCCCCCCCAATCACTCCCAGTTGCAGTATGTATCTCCCCCCCAATCACTCCCAGTTGCAGTATGTATCTCCCCCCCCAATCACTCCCAGTTGCAGTATGTATCTCTCCCCCCCCAATCACTCCCAGTTGCAGTATGTATCTCTCCCCCCCCAATCACTCCCAGTTGCAGTATGTATCTCCCCCCCCCAATCACTCCCAGTTGCAGTATGTATCTCCCCCCCCAATCACTCCCAGTTGCAGTATGTATCTCTCCCCCCCCAATCACTCCCAGTTGCAGTATGCATCTCTCCCCCCCAATCACTCCCAGTTGCAGTATGTTTCTCTCCCCCCCCATCACTCCCAGTTGCAGTATGCATCTCCCCCCCCATCACTCCCAGTTGCAGTATGTATCTCCCCCCCCCAATCACTCCCAGTTGCAGTATGTATCTCTCCCCCCCCAATCACTCCCAGTTGCAGTATGTTTCTCTCCCCCCCCCCCAATCACGTTGCCATGTGCTTGCCCTGCTACTCACCGAGTAGCCACAAACGTTGTCCGGGGTGTCGCTCCATGTAGCGTGGGATAGTTGAGTTCCGCAGGACCATGGAATCATGTGTTGATCCTGGAAATCTGGCACAGCAATGTGTGATTATCTTGTTGGCGTCACATACCATTTGGACATTGATAGAGTGGAATTGCTTCCTGTTTCGGTACACTACTTCATTGTGATGTGGGACCACCAATTCCACATGTGTACAGTCGATGGCCCCAATGCAACTTGGGATGCCTGCCAGTGAATAGAAGCCAACTTTTGTGTTTGCAATCTCCTGGGCAGTCCGTGGCATGGATATGTGTTCAGGTGCATGCTTCAGGAGTGCATCGAGTACCTGGTTCAGCGTGCGTGAGAATACTGGTTGTGAGATGCCATGCATGTGTCCCACTGTATGCTGGTAGGTGCCTGTGGCCAGAAAGTGGAGCACACTCACCACCTTCAGTAGCGGGGGGATGGCAGTTCTGATGTCTATGAGGCTCACAATGTCGTCGTGGATCATGTCCACGATGCTGGTGATGGTAACCCTGTCCAGACGGTACAGGGTGTGTATCTGCTCAGGGGTTAGGTTGAATGGACTGGCTCTGATCCTGGGGATTGGTGGGTGCCTCTGTGGTATGAATAGGTGCCGTTGTGGTGCTTGCTGTGCCTGTCTTGCCCTCCTCCTCCTCCTCCTCCTCCTCCTGCGTCTCCTTTGTGCTGCCTGTTGTAGTAGCAGCTGCGCTGCAATGACGTCCCCCAGGCCATGTACTGCTGCCAGTATTGGAACCATCTTTGTGTGGGAAGGGGTGTGGGAAGGGGTGTGGTGTGCTCCTTTTGAGCTGCCACAGTCTCCATTGCCTCCACCTGTGCTGATTGTGTCCACCTGTGGCAGGTGGGAACACTGCTCATTCCTCTTAACGGGTGGTCCGCGATGCCGGTATTAGCACCATGGCGGTAAGGGGTTTGGGTGGATTTACCATGCCGCTATTAGCATGTGCACTGGCCTTGTGATGCTGTGCTAATAGCGGCATGGCGTAATTTACGGGATGGAGGGTCGCGCGCACACGGCCTGCCCGCTATTAGTGGCACCGTAATTTGCGATGCCGCTAATAGCGGTGTGCCGGGTCGTGATCCGCATGGGGATTTAACGTTACCGGTATTCCATTACCGGTAACGGTAAATCCCTACCGCCATCCGTGTAATGAGGCCCTAAGTCTAAAAATGGAATGCTCCACGTTAGACATCAATCATGCACTAGTCTTTCCGGAAGTCCATCGCGACTCCATATCGTTGAGATGGAATCCTGGTCTGCGTAAACAATTCGTGGAGTATGTGGCCGCACAAATCATGAAGAGTAATATGAATTTGTGCAGGTCGACTTCCATTATGGATATCATGTACTCAAAAGCAATAAATAATGCAATACTACATTTTCGCACCAAATACACTAATAATGCACCTTTTCATTCTTACCACTTTGACTCCACTTGTAAGATGCTAAAAAGGAAAAAATAAGGAATTGAGGAGTCTAAGAAGCAATCAATTATACGCCCACAACTATCATACACTGCGAAATGGATATTGCTTAAATATAAAAACAAGTTGAGACATGTGCGCATTCTGAATCACAACAATGTCAATTGTGCCTTGATTAAGGCTATATGCAAGTATGATACTATTGTGATTTGGCAACTATAAAAAGTTCTAATCAACAAAGGGTTGCTCCTTTGCCCAACTGCATTTCTGAAAAGACCTGGAGTGAATACATATCAAAGAAATATGCACTCCCGGAAGAAGTTCGGAACGCAACATTTATGTATGTATGTTATCACAAGGTGGGTCGATATCAATGGTCTATTGACGACATAAAATGGGCAATTGGCAAGTTATCCTACTCCAAGTCTGCAGGGCCTGACGGACTACCACCCTGTGTATATAAATCAGACCTGATTCTATGGTCAACAATTCTATAAGCAAAATCTGATAATATAATGAATACTGGACTTAGACTGATGTCCTGGGTAACCTCCAATATTATCCCTATCTTTAAAAAGGGTGATCCTTGCTTACCTCAAAATTATCGACCCATCTCACTCATTAACACAGAGGCCAAAAGGTTGCAATTCTGCTCCTGTATGAACTAGACCAGTATATTAGTAAACATGGTCTTGTATTCAAAGTTTCAAACAGGATTTAGGAAAACAATGAGCACCACCTTGAATGCCACCATTATGGCTCATAAAATAGGCGGTGTGAAATCTAAGAATGCAAATCCTGTCTAGACATGTCCAAAGCTTTTGACTGTTGTCCATAACATCCCCTGGTCTAAAATGGTAAAATTGTGAATTCATCTGAATTGATTTACTGGTTTGTAAAATTGCATACGGATACATTATGGAGGATCAGGATTTCAGCTGACGGAAGAGCCACCGGCCCGTTAAGAACTTTTCTTGGACTGAAGCAGGGCTGTAATCTTGCAGCCACCTTTTTTAATGTATACATTTGATTTGGATTTTGCATGAAGTGATACAAATCTATTTTCAATCAAATTGGGGTCGTTACGTCTGCAATGGCTTGCCTTTACAGACGACATTACAATCTTTGACCCAACACCAGCGGGGCTTCAAGCTAAATTGTTTTTATTTGAGGAATTTGCAAAAGCGCACAATTTTAGCCCTAATCCTACCAAAACTGCGATAATGAGATTTGGCTTAAACAACAAGAGTAAGGGCTATTGTTGGCATATATCGAATACATCGATACCCCTGATCACAGAAACAATGGCCCTCATTACGACCCTGGCGGTAAATAACGGACATTACCGGCATGGCGCAATTAACGTGTCCGTGCTGGTCAGATACCGCTAAAAGCGGCACATTACGACTTCTCGGGCACGAGCATTGCGCAATACCGGTAATGTAATCCCCGCCATGGCGGTAATGTCCAAAAAACGCCACTTACCGGCATCGTATGCCGTGCCAATAGCACGTCCGCCACCCTAGCCATCGATATCAGCGATCACCGCTAATAGCAAAGCAGATCCGGAAGGTGCGTCACCGCACAGGAACAGGATAGAGCACGGCGGCCATCTTCAAAAACACAATCCATTGCCATCCTCCTCAACCAGTGGACACCTGACCCCCCCCAACCTCTACAAACCTTCACCTACATCCATCAATCCTCACAATGCCTAAAGTTGTGAAAAAAAAGTGGAGATCGGCTGCGGCAGGAGCGCTTCTCTAGGGAGGAGCTTAACATGTTGGCTGAAACACTACAAGAACATGCCAACGTAGTATTCGACAGATGACCAGACCGGCGATAGCACGAAAGGCGGCCATATGGGCCATAGTAGCACAGAGGGTCAGTGCAGTTGGCACAACACCCAGCAATGCAAGACAGTGCAGGAAAAGGTGGGACGATCTACGGCTCCGCGTAAGGCGTATTCTGTCTGCAAACAGAAACCTGGGCATGGCAACTGGTGGAGGAGCTGAGTCACCAATCAAAATGCAGCCGTGGGAGGAGATATGTGCCGCAACCATTGGCACAGAGAGCATAGAGGGGGTCGGAGATATGGAGAGAGGAGCCCAGACATCAGGTGACGCAGGTAGGGGCCTTAAATCCAGCCATGCCAAACTCACTGAAGTCCAGATTTTTGGGAAGTGCAATGATGCCTGACAGGGTTAACGCGAAACATTAGCAGAAGACTGCCTACAGGCAGTTCTGACCTCCACCTTGAACACATGCAGTATGCACACCCTTTCTGTAGGCACCCACATACCTCCATGCTTCTACCAACTAAAAGGGAGACAACCTGTATGTCACTGCCTCCAATGTGCACCATCTAGTAATCCAAATGAATGTAATCATCACAATGCCTGCTCAATGTCCACAGACCCATCACTAACCCTTTCCCTCCTTTGGTCCACCACAGGCTCTCATTCGGACAGTGCTGACGAAGACACTGCCACCACACCTGCCAAGAAGGCCAGGCCCGATGTCCTAACACACCAACCCTCCACCTCTGCTGCAAAAAGCAAACCCCCACAGCAGTCGAAATCTACGAGCACAACACAGGCCAGAGCACAGATGTGCACCAAGTCAAGCACCACGGTACCACCAGCAACAAACATCCACCAAGTGGTGCCCACTGAAGGCACTGGGTCTGCAGGAAGCAGCACAATTGGGAGACTGCTGCCACCGCAGCTAGCTTGGACAATGATGTAGAGGATGCTGATGTTGTGGGTCCCCCACTGCCCACCTTCATTCCCCCTACCTGTCACCATGCAGCCAGCATGATGGCATACAGGGGCAATCCCCTGATGACTTTTGGCCAGCCACTCCATGCCCAGTGGAAGATGTGCAGGAGGGGAGCAGCACAATGGACACGCCACTGGCATTATCCTTATTCAAAAAAAAAAAAAAACAGGAGTCGATGGAACAAATAATCACGCGCCAACAACAACTGTCCTCACTCTTGAATCCGCATGTGGCCGAATGTGGAAGTGCAAGGGCGGAAATGCAACAATGTGCAGAAACTGAAGGCAGCCATAGAATCCACCTCCAAGGAGATCTGTGCAGAATTAGCCGCGGTGCGGCACATGCTCTCGAAGCTTGTTCAAACTTTGAGGGACATGCGTCCTTGTGAGCAGCCAAGTACCTCCTCGGCTGCCAGTTCTGCCCCATCCAGCCCCGTCCGCAGATCGGCCAGGACCTGCAGAGTACAGGCAGGGGTGCCCCGGGTGCCGGGAGAGAGGGGTGCCAATAGAGGCCGCCCAGTGGAACAATCCCACATGATGCACTTGACCACAGGCATCCACACACTTTTGTGGGGAGTTGAGGGGGAAGGGCGATGGGGTGTGTTGGGGAGTTGAGGGGGGATGGTGTGTGTTGGGGAGTTGAGGGGGATGGGGTGTGTTGGGGAGTTGAGGGGGGAGGGGGGGATTGGGTGTGTTCATTCAAATCACAATTTCAATACACTTTTTGGTTATGCACAAATCACATGTGTGGACATTGCTCATTGTGTACGTGTGCTTTATTGGTGAACAGTCCACAGTGTGCATGTCCCAGACACACACAGTGCCCCAAGTGCCATCTCCATGTGACACCCACTGTCCATGTGTGCTAGAAGCATTGGTTAATGAGAGTCTGACGCATTGCACGTCCCTCCTGTGCATCGCTTCCTCCCTGAGGTGCTGCCCCATCCCCACCCTCCTCGTCGTCGTCAGGTGGTTGCAGTTCAGCGTCAGGGGGCAGGGGCACATTCCGTCTGATGCACATATTGTGTAGCATTACACATGCCATGACGATCTTTGCCACCTTCTCATGGTGGTACAGGAGTGCCCCACCAGACCTGCTGAGGCAGCGAAACCGTGCCTTCAAGAGGCCAAATGTCTGCTCAATCACCACACGGGTTCGTGTATGTGCGCGATTAAAGTACTCCTTGTGCCGGTTCTGTGGGTTCAGGACTGGGGTAAGGCGCCACCTCTTCAAGGGATAGCCTGCATCACCTGTATGTGGGCAACAATGTATGTGTCAGTCATGACATCAGATTTCAAATCATGACGTGACACCATGGCATGCATTCATCTCTTACTTTGAACCCCATTTCCATGCACGAATGGAGTCACATGATGTGACCGCTATATGTGTATTCCTCTTATGGACTGTTTTGCATGCCATCAACCAGTGTATGCAGGGGGGTCCAGTACCTTGTGAGTGCCCAGTCACTGTTAGTCCATAGCGGTTGTTTTGGTGATCTGGCAGATGTCCAGTGATATCAATGCTCTCATCATGGCACCATTGCGGTTAGCCTCATGATGACCTCACTGAGCACTACAAATGTTGTTATGCAATTTATTTGGGCCTCTGTCAGTGTAGTGGTGTACTGATGTTTATGTCCGTCATGTGACTCCTTTGTGCGCAGTTATGGGGGACTGGCATTTCAGTTGATGGTGTCTGGTGCCGTGTATTGGCTGAAGTCACTGCATGTAGGTGCATTTCGTTGAGGTGGATGCGGTCTGCTTATGTACAGTGCACATGCAGATGGTTGTGTCATGGTTGGGACACATCTTCATTCACATGGTAGGGCTGCTTACATCTGGCATTATGTGGTCAGGTGTCAGCTAAAGTCTGGGCTGCTTTAGGGTATGAGCTGGCTCCATTAACTCTGGTACTCGCAGCCAGGTAAAGTATGCATCTCCCCCCACCTCCCATGTCAGCTAGGTAAAGTATGCATTGGTACGTCAATCACCTACCCACTTCAACTTTCCATGGCCATGACATGAGACTCACCGAGTAGCCAGGATCTCGGCCCTGCATGTCGCTCCATGTAGCGTGGTATTGTGGAGTTACGCAGGACCATTGAATCATGGGTTGATCCGGGGAATCGGGCACAACAATGTGTGATGATTCTGTTTGAGTCACATACCATTTGTACGTTGATTGAGTGGAATAGCTTACGGTTACGGTATGCTACCTCCATGGCATGTGGGACCACCAATTCCACATGGGTGCAGTCGATGGCACCAATGCAACCAGGTATGCCGGCCAGTGCATGGAAACCCACTTTGGTGTTTGCGATCTCCTGGGCAGACCGTGGTAAGGAAATGTGGTCGTCTATGGGCTTGAGGAGGGCATTGAGCACTTGGTTCAGCGTATGTGAGAATAATGGTTGTGAAATGCCATGCAATGCAAGTGCCCCACTGTGTGCTGGTAGGTGCCTGTGGCCAGGAAGTGGAGCACGGACACTACCTTCAGTAGGGAGGGGATGGCGGTGGGTGTTTCAGTCATGCCGACGATGTTGTTGTGTATCATGTCCACGATGGTGGTGATGGTCTCCAGGTCCAGGGTGTGGATCTGCTCAGCGGTGAGGTTGAATGGACTGGCTCTGATGCGTGGGATTGGGGGTTGCCTGCGTGGTGGCACTGGCTGTGCTGGTGGGGCTTGCTAGCCCTGCTTTGCCCTTCTCCTCTGTGCTGCCTGTTGTTGTAGTAGTAGTAGTAGTAGTAGCAGTTGTTGCTGTAGCACTTCCATTGCAATCAGGTCCTCCAGCCCCAACATTGCTAGTCGTATTGGAATCATTGTGGAGTGCGACTGGGTGTGGGGAGGGGTGGGGTGTGCCCCTTTTGTACTTGGCCAGTCTGTATTGCCTCCACCTGTGCTGATTGTGTGCACCTGTGGCAGGTGGGAACACTGCACATGGCCATTTACGGTTGGTCCGCAATGGCGGTATTAGCACCATGGCGGTAAGGTACTTTACGGCCTTCGCAAGGGCGTTAAGAGAATGTCTGCTTGACGCGTGATATTCCCCACTTTGCGCCATGCCGGTATTTACGGCATGGGAGGTCGCATGCCCGCGCGCTTGGTGCTGTTAGCGGCACCGTTAACTACGATGCCGCTAATTGCACTTTCTTGGGTCATAATCGGACCTAGCGGTAAGCGATGGCGGTAATCCTTTACCGGCATCATTTTTCACTTATCGCCAGGGTTGTAATGAGGGCCAATGTATCTGGGTTATCACATAGCTGAACACAACTCGAATAAATCATGGGTTGAAAATCTAAATCTAAAAGCGCGACCATTACATTCCAGCTCAAAATAATTTTTGCTTAATACTGCAAATATCCGCTGGTCCCTTTAATAGATTTCCTCACTCAAAAAATTGAAAGCGTGCTCTTGTATTTACTTGATATTTGCCCATTAGACCTGAATATGTTCTTGGATAGTCTCCAAGGAAAGCTATTGAAATCTGCAATGCATCCATCGTCTGCTTTACCAAATTGTATAATTCGACATGAATTGGGCCTAATATCTCTGTCCTCTAGGAGAAAATGGAGACACTGACCAATTATGCCAAAATGTGCAGTCCACCAATTAATTCACTATATGTTGATTTAAAAACGAATTAATTTTTGAACAATGTATTTTCAATTAATTTATACCAATGAGAAATGCAGGAAATATTGGCTGAGATGAATCTCACAAGTGAGGATATATGTTTAAGATCTGGATATGCAAAGATGAAATTATATCAGTATGACCGGTACAAAACACTCGCTGAAATACATAATACAAAAATACAAAACATATATTGAATATGTCAATTTCACTAAAAAGTGAATTCCTCGCCACAAATATATTGAGTCCGTTCCTTGTAATCAAACTAGAAAGTACTATATATTGTTCAAACTTAACCAATTTCACACAAAAGAAAGGTCGGGAAGGAACAAGTTACTTAACCTGTAACTGTTGTTCTCCAGCATGGGTCTGGCATGGATTCACATGCTCATGAATATTCCCCGTCGTCAGGCTGGAATCCTCGGTAAAGAAAAAAATCAGTATCAGTTTCGTTTCTGATCCGTCTTTCTTAGTAGTAACCAATCACTGGTCTCTGGGTCATACTGTCCCCTAGCCAATGACGGCCCTATCCCTAAGCCCCGCCTCTGGCAGCCATCCTCAGATTTGGTAGCACATAAAGTGGCAGTATGACCAAGGGAAGAGCCGCAGAGGGGAAGGAGGGAGGGTTTGCATGTGAATCCATGCCAGACCCACGCTGGAGAACAAAAGTTACAGGGAAGTAACTTGTTCCTTCTCCAGCATGGGGTCTGGCATGCATTCACATGCTCATGAATATAAGAATACATAGCAGTAAACACACGCACAACCACGGGAGGTGGCAAAGGCTCAATATTAAGCATTACATCAAAACTCAACATTAAGCATTTCTTACCTCCTCACCAGCCTCACCTTAAGCGAACAGGTTGCGCAGTACTGCTTGGCCGACCCTGGACTCTTCCCTGGAATCCCGGTCGACGCAGTAGAATCTCATGAAGGTGTGCGTCGACCTCCACTTAGCAGCCCTGCAGATGTCCAGCAGGGGCACACCAGACAAGAACACCGTGGTAGCAGCGACCGCTCTGGTCGAATGGGCTCTCGGACGGCCGGGCAACGGTCGGTTCGCCAACCGGTGACTGTGCATGATGCAGCCGGAGAGCCATCTAGAAATGGAAGCCTTCGAGAGAGCCTTCCCTTGGTTCACAAGTCCAAAGTTCACAAACAGCTGTGATGTCCTCCGAAAACTCTTTGTTCGGTCCACGTAGAACTTCAGCGCTCTAGCTACATCCAGCAAGTGCAAAGTCCTCTCGGCCGGCGACGAAGGAGACGGGAAAAAGACTGGTAACACCAAGGGCTCGTTGAGATGGAAGTCCGACAGCACCTTGGGCACAAAGGAGGGGTGCCGTCATGATGCCTACCCCGGGCATCTGGACCAAGTCCATCAGCCCCAGAAGCAGGCATCCAGACATTTATTAAAACCTCAGCAGCCCCACCTAGGGGCTATCTGGGTTCAGTCCTGTCGCCTTAGGCGCCAGGCTCATAATAGAAATCAGTCCTGGCGCCTAAGGCGCCAGGCTCATAGTCATTACTTACCTCAGGCAGACCATGCTGCAAATGAATCCAGGCCAACATGAAGCCTGGAGGGGACTATTTAACTACAGGGACTATTTTTTACTCTGGTGTGGTTCTAGGGACTTCTTACCTGGGACTACTTTTGAGGCTATTTAAACCACGCCCGACCAGCAACACACGCTCTGCGTTATTCTGCATTCTGCAGCGTAACGCTCACCGTGCCTGCAAGCCAGCATCCAGTCTTCTGCCAACCCTGCCTCGAATCCGGAGCTCCTAGAAAACGGGGAAAGAAGGAGAAAAGGTTAGATCACGGACATTATTTTAATTCCTTACCCGATTCTGGATCTTGCACGACTCCGAGCCTGAAAGGACATTACTTCAGCACGCGTCGCATCGCCAGCTGCAGCGCCGCGCCATACTCACCAGTCCACAGCATCTTTCGACTCAGCGCTGCCTCCATCATTTTCTTCGGCGAACTCCAATACCTGGGGGAAAACAAAGGAATAACAAGGTGAGCCTAGAGAGCCGACAAATACAATCACTTTTACCACCAGGCTAACCTGATTTACCACTGGAGGCATTACCCTTCAATACGCCACATCTTCTTATGCCGCATCTATAAAAGGGAGAGAAAACAACAAGTTAAACTCACGCAACTTTTACCGGACAGTGTTGGGTAATACAGACTCTTACCTGAACGCCATCAGCAGCCTCCAGACAATATTTTTTAGCTGCAATTCAACAAGGGGATGCAAGAGTGAACATCGGACATATTGAACTCTTTGAACTTTATAAACCCAGAGACAATATTCCTCCAGAACTCTTCCAGTACTCCAAACCAGTGAAGTAACTGGTATCTACGCACCCCTGCATGCAACGCAGGATGGAGAGCTCATCATTTAAAAACATAAGGTGAGGATACTAATTGGGAATGTCGGAGGTGACTAGTGGGGAGAACGAAAACAGTGGGGAGGGACCATCACTAAAATCCACGGGGCTAAATCCCTTTCTCCTCTTACAGGAGAATACTTCTACGGGTCAATAGGCGGGCCAGTCCAGACCGTCATCTCTGTACTATGCTTCACGTTGGTGGAGACCGCAGCTGTCCGGGTCCTATCTACGCCCCTGTGGGAAGCAGGCGAGCGTAACAGGTGCATCCTCAGCACTACCCTCGTATCATGGAAGGTCAGGTATGGAGGCTTGCAGGATAGTGCCTGGATCTCTCCCACGCATCGTGCAGAGGTGATGGCCACCAGGAATGCTGTTTTCCACGACAAACTTCAACGGGGCCGAATGCAATGGCTCAAATGGCAGACCCATGAGCCTGGTCAGCACCACGTTGAGCTCCCACGCCGGTGCTGGCGCCCTCACCGGCGGGAATTATCATAACGGTCCCTTCATAAATTCCTTAACCAGGCGATGAGACCACCGGGATGAATGCCCTGTAGTCCTGGCGTATCGGGAAATCGCTGCCAGGTGTATCTTGATTGAAGCATGAGGTAGTCCAGTTTTGGCTAGCGACAGAAGGTACGGCAATACTTGTGGGGCCGTAATCCGCAGAGGGTTCATCTTCTGTGCACGGCACCAGATAGAGAACCTCTTCCACTTATGTCTGTAGCACTTGAGACTTGAGGACGACCTGGCCTTCGCAAGAACCTCTGCAGTCGGCCGGGATATCATATCCTCCAAACTCTACTGCTGCAGGAGCCAGGCCTGCAAGTTCAGCGACTCCGGGTCGTGATGAAGAATTGCACTTCCTTCTCTGGAGAGAAAGAAGATCTGCGTCCGTCGACAGCTTGACTGGTGGGGACGCTGACAAGTCCAGAAGGTCCGGGAACCAGATCTGTCTCGGCCACGCAGGTGCGACGAGGATCATTCTGCACCAGGACCTCTTGAGCTGGTTGATGAGTCGGAGCAGCAACTGCAACGGAGGAAACGCATATAGGAACAGGCCGTCCCAGGGGAACGAGAAAGCATCGCCCATGCTCCTCTGTTGAGGAAACCTGCTGGCGAAACTCTGGCACTTCGTCGCCGTCACGAACAGGTCGATCTGGGGTCTGCCCCAACGCTGAAAGAGTCAGTCCACTTGATCCTGGCGTAGTTCCCACTCGTGGCACAAGCGCAGCTCTCTGCTGAGTGAGTCGGCGATGGTGTTTTTTTTTTCCCTGCCAGATAAAACGGCACCAGAAACATCCCTTGAGCAACGGCCCAATGCCACAGGTCCTGGGCTTCCTTGGATAGGGCCGGGGATCTGGTTCCGCCCTGCTTCCGGATGTAGAACATTGTGGTGGTGTTGTCGGTGAAGATCACCACCTTGCCCTTGAGGGATGGGAGAAAGGACCCGAGGGCCCAGAACACTGCCCGGAGCTCCAGGATATTGATGTGGAGCGGCTTCTCCTCCGGGAGCCAAAGGCCTCTCGCGTGAAGATCACCAGTGTGAGCTCCCCACCCCTCCAGGCAGACATCCATCATCACCGTCGCCTGGTGGGCCGGGGTCTGAAAGTCTGTCCCCGCCGCTAGATTAGCGCGGGTGCCCCACCACAGGATCGCTCGTCGGAAGGTCTTGTTGAGAGGGATCCTGTCCTCGAAGCTGCCCGTCGCTTGAATCCAGCAGGCGTTGAGGAACTCCTGTAGAGGGCGCATCCGAAGCCTGCACAGGCGCACAAGATAAATGCAAGAGGACATCATCCAGAGGAGGGACTTGATGGACCTCACTCTGGCCATGTCCGTGGCCAGGAGATGCTACACCTTGCCTAGGATGGCCTTTGTCCTTTCCTCCGACGGCGAGGCCAGACGTGCCACTGTGTCGAGCTTGGCTCCCAGAAACAGTGCGACTTGAGAGGGGACCAGGTGGGACTTGGGAAGTTGATGGAGAACCCCAGGTCTGTGAGCAGCTGGACGGTCTTCGCTGTGTGTTCTACGGCGAGCTCCCTTGTCCTTGCACAGATGAAGCAATCGTCCAGGTAGGGGTAAACGTGGATCCCCTGCAGGCGCAGCCGTGCCGCCACTGGAGCGAGGCAGTTGGTTAACACCCTGGGTGCCAACTTCAATCCGAACGGGAGGGCCTTGAACTGGTAGTGCCGCCCTTGGACCACGAACCTGAGGAACTTCCGGTGTCCTTTTAGAATGGGAATGTGAAAGTATGCATCCTCCACATCCGACGACGACAGGAAATCGCCCTCCTCCAGCTGTCCCAGTACGTACTGGAGGGTGACCATCCGGAACTTCTGTGCCTTGATGTACTACTTCAGTCGTCGCAGATCTAGGATGGGTCGCCACCCTCCTGTCTTCTTTTTCATGAGGAAGTACCTCAAGTATACTCGAGCCCCAGAGCCTCTTTGGGACGAGCTCGATGGCAACTTTCTTGAGCATCGTCATTACCTCCAACAGCAGTTTAGGGATGTGGTTTTCTTTCCTGGCCACGGGAGGAATGAAGGGGCACTTTTTTAGAAATTCGAGGGCGTGCCCCTGGGCTAGGGCGTCCAGCACCCAATGGTTGGTGGAGATGGACTCCCACACGCTGACGAACTTTGCCAGCCGGCCTCCCACCGGGGTGCTTTGGTGAGGGCCAGACGCCACGGTCGGTTCAATCTTGCTTGAAGGACGCCTTGCCGCCTTGTCCTCCCTGGCGACCATGGCGGAATCCACCCGACTTGCCTCGTCCTCTATAAGCTTCCTGCGACGAGGAGCGGGCCACTTGGCGGTACGTAGAGGAGCCACCGCTGAATTCCTTGGAGGCACCCTGCTTGCCTCCGGCGCTCCGAAAGGACGGCCTTCGTTGCTAGAGAACTCCTAGGGCCTTAGCTGTCTCTGTGTCTGCCTTGATGGCTTGGAGGGACTCGTCCACTGTTTTCCCAAACAGGTTGTTCCGGTCGAACGGCATGTCCAAAACCTTGGCTTGTACGTCCTGGCGGAAATCCGTCGCCTTGAGTCACCCTCGTCGTCTGAGGCAAATGCCGTTGCCTAGCTGGCGGAAACCGGTGTCGGCAATGTCCGTTGCCACCGTTATGGCGTGGTCCGACGCCACCTCACCTTCCTGCAAGATCTCCCTCTTGTTGTCCGGTAGGAAGTCCAACAGGGGGGCGATCTTGAACCATAACTCTGTCGTAGCGGGCCACGATCGCAACGGTGCTGCCCGCCTTAATCGTTGTTGCCGCCGAAATAACTTGGCGTCCCATTGCATCCTGCTTCTTTCCTTCGCCGTCCGTCGGGGAAGTTGGCGTTGAGGCCGATGCCCCCCCAGCTTTCTTTTTGGCCACCGCTGAGATGACAGAGTCAGGGGTCGGTTGCGCCCTAAGGCACAAAGGTGCCACGTCAGGGACCCGGTACTTCTCGTACCGATACCTCTTGGCAGGCGTCGTAGACGGGTTCTTGAGAAGGGTGAGACCCTCGTCCCAGATGTCATCCAGCAGAGGCACGGCAAGGATGGTCTTCCTCTTGGCCTCGCGCCGTTGGTAAAGGAAACCTGCCTTCTCTTCGGGGCAGAGCTGGAAAGACCCAATCTCGTCGGGTGGGGAGGCTCGGGCTAGAGGCGATGGGGGCTCCGTCCCGTCATCGCCGCCGTCATCCGTACCCGTCATGGCCATGTCCGTTCCCGTGTCATCCCCATGTACGGGGGATGTGGGCAAAGGCTGAGCAGGCCCCGAGGGCTGAAAAGGCGGGGCTGGATGGGTCCGTCTTCTCTTGTTTGGGGGACTTCCCGACGGGCCTGGCTCCGACTCCTCAGTCGGGCCTGGTACCGGCTCCTCCGTCGGTGGTAGGGGCAATCTCGTCCTCATCTACGAACCTAAGGATTGTATTGCCAACAAAATGGCCGCCGAGTTGTCCTGCGACTCCGGAAGCGACGGTTGACTAGGAACCTCGCCGGCGCTCTCGTCGTCCCCTTCGTCAGGATCCCTCCCGTGGGACCGGGCCTCTTCAACACCTTCGCCGAGGCCCTCCAAGACTTCAACCAGTTCCTCCTCGGAGGCTGTGTCCGTGTCTACAATGGCCACCGGCTCCTCCCCTCTTTTTCCGCCGGGGTCTTCATGGGGGTCTTCGATGGGCCTGAAAGAGGCTTCCCTCCGCGGTGGCAGGGAAACTCTGGGCCCTGAGGTCGCCTCCACTGGTGTAGCCTCCTCAGGCTGCGCCAGGGCTGCCGCGACTTCCTCGATAGAGGCCTTGGCCGGGTGAATCAAGGACTTCACCTTCTGCTGGCCTGTGGCCTTCACCTTGGGGGGGGTTACCGCCTCAGGCCCCCTCGGCTGGATCCTTTGAGATCGACCGGGGCCTCTCCAGAAGCTTTGCCGGGTTCTCGGCCTTCCTCTTCCCCGAGCCAGAGCGTTGGCTCGTGGTTGATGGCGCTGGAGAGGATGCGCCCTGCCTGGCGGTGCTTTGCCTTCTGTTGGGCCCCCATCGCCGGGGTGCCCTCACAGGACTTAGAAGACCGCTCTGACTTCTTCCTCTCACCCGACAGGCTCTTTCCTTCCAGCCAGTTGGAGAGGCGAAGGTGTCTGTCCCTGATGGTCCGTTCCGACATGTTCCCGCAAAACGCACTGTCCTTCTCCACATGCGTTTTGTCCTCATGAAGGCAGTAGAGACATTTCGAGTGCTTGTCCTCCTTGAACACATTCTGCAGCTGGCATCCAAGGCAAACCCCGACCAGCTTTCCGGGCGTCGAGCTTCCTTTCTCCTGGGCCATGTCCGGGTAGGCCGCAGAAACTTCTGGACTCCTCCAAGAAGCGTAACTCGATGAAAACTTCACCCTTGAGGGGCGTAGAAAATCCAAAACGGGTCCCCGTTGATCGGATGTAGACACGGTGGAGCTTGAGGCTCTATTTGACCAAAAATTGAGAAAATCTCTTTGAAAAAGCGCGAAAACGCAGCAAAAAGCTTGAGAGCTAAACACAGGGACTCCCAACACTTGCGCGTGCCGTAAAAATCTGAGGATGGCTGCCAGAGGCGGGGCTTAGGGATAGGGCAGTCATTGGCTGGGGGCAGTATGACCCAGAGACCAGTGATTGGTTACTACTAAGAAAGACAGATCAGAAATGAAACTGATACTGATTTTTTCTTTTCCGAGGATTCCCAGCCTGACAGGGAATATTCATGAGCATGTGAATCCATGCCAGACCCCATGCTGGAGAAGTTGGAATAAGGCGAAATGGGAGAAATTAAATTTAGGATGCGGTTTTTATCCTTGTGATGAGCCTGTTGAAATGCTGAAACACTTAATTTTATACTGCCCGCATTTTAAATCCAAGAGAACCAATTTGCTTATGAAATTCGTTACCACTGAATTTGAAGACTGTCTTGAAGCACTCTGGTCAAGAATGATGCATGGGAACCATAGACCATTGATTTATGCCCTAGTATGGCTTCTCAAATACACAGAAAATGAACTACTAAATTATGTTATGTAAAGAGGTCTTTTATTTCTTTGGTTCTCCTACTGTTTAATTCTCCTTACATAATTCTTGTAATTTTTAAGGACAGCATTGTTACTTTTATAATATAAATGCATTAATGTATTAACTTGTCGTTTTGTATACGTGGTTATGTATAATTTGTAAAGGTTCATTTTTGAATCATAGGCAAATAAAAAAAAAAAAAAAGAAATCATCAGGAATGTGTACAGGAAGGGGCCCTCCTAAAGGAATGAGCAGGCGTCCCCCAGACCGGAGGATACCTGCTAGCAAACTTGTAACACTTGCCGTTTATAGCTGTCGGAGAGAGGTTGATTTGAGGAAGACTGTTAGGGAGAATTCTCCAGAATGGCTAATTTCCCTTACCTACTGAGTCCTTCAGCAGCTTTGCTTGATTTCTAGGATTTATTTTTTCACCTGGTAAGAGTGTGAGCCTTTTTGCCCCCTCTTACATGTCTTTTTGGCTATGTGTTGTACATTTTGTGCTCATAGACTATGAAGTCTCACCTACTCCATAGGCATCATCTTTTTACTGTGTGTCACACAGCACCTTTAGTGCAGTGACACAGGGTTGTCTTTTTAGACTTCCCACTTTAAACTCCTACTGACTACTGTCTCCCAGAACATGTAAAGTTACCATTGACTTTACTAATCTTTTTAAAGTTACAGACCCAGTACAAACTATCTTCCATAGAGTACTGGAAGGGTTAATAGTTATCCCTTTTTGTCTGTTTCTCATGGAACATTTTGTTCCCTTTTCTAAGATTTGGCTGGTGGCAGTGATCTCTACCATTTTTATTTTACCACGAGCTATGAAAATAGCCTCAGTAGTGTTAGAGGCTATGGTGGTAGCCTCAAACTTTAATCCGCTGGACCCCTTTTAATTTTATTTGGTTCCAGTTGGGTTTATCCGCCATTTCTTTTTGTAAAGTTCTTTCTCGTGTTTTACCCTGTGCCCCAAACCAGGTTTGGTTCCTTTGTACGCTGTCCTTTGGTGGGCTTCTGCACAGAAGCCCTCCTTAGGCGCCTGTGTGTCTGGGTAGACAGGATGTGAGGGAGGGGTTTGAGGCCCCCTGCACAGGGTCTCCTTGGAGACCCAAGTCACACTCTAGTTTGATTGGCTAGGTGACTGTACTGCCAGGACAGCCACCCTGCTGTGTGATTGACAGCCAGGCTGTGTGAATGGGGGGAAAACTGCTTAAAAACCGGTCTCTGGGACTTGGAAGGCAGAGTCGCCACTGGAACGAGAGAACCAACGAGGAGCTGAAGGAAGACGACTTCTGCAACTACTGGACATCCCGGTGAAGCCCTGCTGCAGGTCCGGATCACCTGAAACTCCGACAGTGAAGATCCGCAAGGAGTCTTCTCCCCTTGAGCCTGGTGGGACCAACCAGCTCACAAAGCACTTGGACCTCCTCCTCCTCAGCCTGGTCGAATTTGCTGTGCTACAGGAAACCGGTTAGCCAGTGAGAGAGAGTCCATTTGTGCTTTTAAGGAGCGAACCTTTTATTCGACCCTTTGCTCTGCTGCTCGTTTCTTCCCTGGGCAGTGCAGGAACGTACAGTCTTCCTCCTTCTCGTCAGTCCGACAGTCGCTTCAGAAACCGTGAGCCTGCAGGAACTGGGAGGAACTACAGCGTCAGCTACAGCATTCTCCAGCATTGGAACTTTCATGGATTCACATGCTTAGAATATTCCCCGTCATCAGGCTGGGAATCCTCGGTAAATTATATAGACCTTTTCCATAGGAAAATTGACACTTTTGTGTCCTATCTATGTCGTTTTGGGCCGCGTACGCCTGCGCCACTAGGACGTAGAGGTATAAGTAGCCCCGCGGCTCCCTCAGATTTCAACCGTCTTCCAAAGTAGTGGGATTACCTGGAGTATCTGCTATTTTTGCTAGGTTGTGCGTTCTTTTTCCTTGACTTCCTTTGAAAAATGCCTGGAAAGGCGTTGTTTTGTCCGTGTCCTACCTGCGGTCTTAAGAAAGTGTATGAAGGTGATGGGCATATGGACTGTATTTACTGTCTTCACCCTCATCATTCAGTAGACACGTGCGAGATCTGTCAAGGCTTCTCCCAGAAGACCCTGAAGGACCGAAACAGACGCCTGGTGACTTGGCTCAATGACGGGGCGGGTGCATACCCTGCATCGGAGGTAGGCTCTACTGCCTCGAGATCTAAATCTCCGGTACCCCCTCGTCGCTCTGCGTAGGCAGAGCCTCCGACGAAGAAACCACGTTCTTCGGAAAAACACCTCTCTGATAAACATCCTGCGAGGGACTCTTCATCAAAGAAAACGTCCTCTTCTTCCTCCTCATAGAAAAAGGAGAAGAAATTAAAATCCTCCTCGGGAGACCGCCATGGCTCTACCTCGAGTCGAGTGTCGTCGACCCACAAGCCGAGTTCAAAACCGGCGAGTGCGCCTCAAGGCTCTGCGCCAAAAACTTCGTAGTCGACGACGGTCAGATCGTCAACGTCTTCTTTGCCATCTGTGCCTGCTCTTCCCGCAATCACTTCAGCGGGTCAAACAGCAGTTATGGAGAAGATGTCGTCGTCGACGGTGGCACATTCGGTGGGTTGGCTGCCGGAAGTCTTCGACCCAATCTTGCCTGAGGCCTTGTTGCAGCCAGAAGCGGCCCTTTCCATCTCGTCGGCAGAGGATGACCGTGGTCCGATCATACAGCCGGCTGATCTAGGGTTGCGTGCAATCAGTTTGGGGGAACTCCCGAGTGGGAGTGCCATCCCATCCGCCTCTTCCTTGCTGAATCCCCAGTCTCTATTGTCCCTGGAGGTGTTGAACACGTTACAGAAGCTGTTACAGCGTCTGGACACGCAGTTGCCTCACACTGGTGTTCCGACAGTACTGCACGCTATGCCGGTCGGCGCCGAACCAGGCCCGGCTCCGCACTTGACGACCAGAATACCTACAACTTGCCCGGTGGGTCGAGGATTGTTCTCGCCCACACTCGGAGGAGGGAGAACTGCCGGAATCGGAGTCAGAGCAGGCCCTTTCAGACATCTCATTATCCCCCTCAAGGGACCCCACATGGGAGTAGGATGCAGAGATGGAAACTCCAAAGAGCCTGGCACAACCATCTCCGCCGGATGACATCGGGGCCTTCCATGCTATGATGGGAAAAGTGTGTGCGGAATTTGGCCTGGCGCCGGAAGAAGTGAAGAAAGATTGCTTTCTCTTCGATCATATGGGCAAGAAAAAAAAAAAATCGATGTTTGCCCTCCCAATTTTGGACCATGTCTGGCAAGAGGGGTGGAGGACCATGCGTCATCCTTTCTCAGAACCGGCGATAAAAGGACGGTTAGAAAAGAAGTTCAAGGCTCCGGAGTCAACCTCCAAATGCTTGACATCTCAACCTTCACCGGATTCGGTGGTGTCCGCTGCTGCGGCCAGAAAAGCAAGGTCGCAACACAAACGCACGACCCCGCCGGACGACGACGCCAGGAGACCAGATGCGTTTGGAAAGAAGGTATTGTCAGTCGGTGCGACTACAGTGAAAGCAGCCAACTCCCTGGCCATTATGGCACGGTATGATAGAGAGATGTGGCATTGTTTGGCTCCTATCTTAGACCATCTGCCAGAGGAACACAGGCAGTCTGCTATGCTACTATTACGTGAAGGGGAAGAGGCTTCCAATCACTCCATAAATATCGCTGTCGACCTGGCGGAGGCCGGTTTTAAACAAATTAATAACGGCGTAGTGTTAAGGAGGCAAGCCTGGCTTAAGTGCACGACATTTAGACCAGAGGTGCAATACAAGGTGCTGGACATGCCGTGCGAAGGGGAACAACTGTTTGACGAGAAAGTTGATGAAGCCTTGAAGGGCATGAAAGAAGACTGACACTGCTCGGTCACTCGGAGTCGCCAAAGTGGCAGAAATTTTAGTTCCTTTCGTCCTTTCAGAGGTGCTTCCGGAAACTCCCGGTTTGGATCACCTAGAGACCGAGGTTTCAGTCAACCCTCCTACTCTTCCCAAGGCTACAGGCGAGCAGCCCAAGCTACTCGTAGAGGCAGAGATTACCAGTCCTCAAGAAGGAGAGGCTCCTACTCGTAGTCGGTGAAGGATCGACAGGCAAAAACCCAGCAATTACATGTTTCGAGACGTCCTGGGGGGCAGAGTGTCTCGTCCCGTCGACGAGTGGGAACGCATAACAGACCATTGGGTTTTGGACACAATACGTCTGGGTCACTCCCTACAGTTCAAGGACAAGCCACCACACATTCCACCGGTGTTCTTGCCGCAATCCCATCTTCAGATACTGGTGCAGGAAGTGACGCTTCTGCTGCAGAAAGGGGCTCTAGAACTGGTCACGGTGGCCGAACGAGGAATAGGAGTGTACTCCTGTTACATCGTGGTCAAGAAACCCAATGGAAAATGGCGTCCCATTCTAGATCTACGGGCTCTCAACAAGCTGCTAAAGAATCGAAAATTCAAATGCTTACTCTGCAAAAGGTTATACGATCGATAGAACCGGGAGATTTTTTGTCGCTAGATCTTCAAGACGCGTACTTTCATATCCCGATGCGTCGACGACAAAATATTTCTGCGGTTCATCGTCGGGCAAACCCACTATCAGTTCAAGGTCCTCCCATTCAGACTAAAATCATCTCCCAGGACGTACAGGAAATGTTTGGCACCAGTGGCAGCCTGGTTACGGAAGGAAGGTCATCATGTGTACCCATATCTGGACGATTGGTTAGTGAGGGGCTTATCTCCGGAAAGGGCACGGGAAAGTCTGAATGCCACCATGTCCCTCCTACAGCGCTTGGGCTTCGCAATAAACTTCAAAAAGTCCTCCTTATCGCCATCAAGGACCTTGGTCTTTCTGGGGGCGGGGTTCCAGACGCAGTCAGGATTGGTAAAACCATCCGTCAAAAGAGTTCTGAAACTGCGACACAAGGCATTGAAATGGAAAGTCAACACCAGAGTGTCGGTGAGAAGGTACATGTCCCTGCTGGGGACCATGGCATCCTGTGTACCCTTGATCAAAAATTGTCGTCTCTTCATGAGGCCCATTCAGGAATTCTTGACGGATCGATGGGCGCAGAGTCAAGGTCGTTGGTCAGACAAATTGACCATCAACAGCAGGCTCGTGCAGGCACTTCAGTGGTGGAGAATCTCCAAAAATCTAACAAGAGGGGTGCCCATACTGGAACATGGGTTCCAGATGACTGTGGTGACAGATGCTTCTCTGACTGGTTGGGGAGCTCATCTGGATTCCCTTCAGGTTCAAGGTCGGTGGTCATCAGAGGAGTCCAGCCTTCACATCAAAGTGCTGAGTTAAGGGCAGTGCGTTGGGCCCTGAAGTCTTTTCTGCCACGCATAAAAGGATCCGTTGTACGGATGACAGACAACACGACAACGATGTTTTACCTGAGAAAACAGGGGGGTACTCGCTCAGGACGCTGTCGACCGAGGCCCAGGAGATCTGGCATTGTGCCCTTCGCCACAGGATAGATCTATTGGCGTTCCACTTACCAGGAGTAAAAAACGTGCAAGCAGACTCTCTCAGCAGAGAGATGAATCGACTACACGAATGAGAATTGAACGACCAACAACTACACCATGTCTTCGAAAAGTGGGGTCGTCCGGCTCTAGATCTCTTTGCGACGAGAGAGAACAGGAAGTGCTCACAATACGCGAGCAAGTGGCCACAACAAGACTCACTGGGGGAAGCGTTCTTCCTGTGGACGGACAAGTTTTTGTATGCGTTCCCCCCCCGTTTCCACTCATACGTCAGCCGCTGCAATGGATTCACAGATATCCATGTCGGGTGATCCTGGTGGCCCCGTACTGGGCGAGACAAGTGTGGTTCTCCGATCTACTCCATCTTTCAGCAGCGGAGCCCATGAGGTTCCAGAGGATCCCAAACCTTCTGTCTCAGGTCTCAGGACAAAGGGGCGGTTTGGCACCACGACCCGGACAGCCTCAGTCTAACAGCCAGGCTCCTGATTTCTCCGAGTTTGGTACGTTAGCAATTCCACCAGACTGTCGCATTTTACAGGCTGCAAGGGGACCGTCCACGAACGCTTCGTATACGTACAAATGGAAGAGATTCTGTGTTTGGTGCGGGGATCAACCAGGTTTATGTCCACTTCACATCACACCGGAGCAGCTTCTACCATACTTACTACTCCTGGCTCAAAAAGGTTTGTCTTTTTCATCGATAAAGGTGCATCTGGCGGCCATTTCGAGATTTACTTGGAAGAGACATTCAACTCCATTATTTAGTGACCGATTGATTAAACATTTCATGAAAGGATTGTTCCGAACTTTTCCTCCAAAGAAGAAGTTTCCTCCGATCTGGAGTCTTAACATGGTTCTAGTAGCACTAATGAAGGCTCCTTTTGAGCCGATGTCATCGTCGTCATTGAAACTCCTATCATGGAAACTGGCTTTTCTGGTGGCTATTACTTCGGCTAGACGAATGTCAGAAATACAAGGGTTCGTGATCGATCCACCATATTTGAGGTTTTTCAAGAATAAAGTTGTGTTGGCTACTAATCCTCATTTCATTCCTAAAGTCCCTTCCATGTTCCATAAACACTCTTCTATGGTGCTACCGATGTTTTTTCCAACACCTTCATCTGCTGCGGAGAGGACTCTCCATACGTTGGACGTGAGAAGGGCTCTGAAATTTTACCTCCATCGCGCTCAAAATCTCAGGGACACAAGACAGCTATTTGTGGCCTATGGCCCTTCGGCTAAAAGTAAAGCAATCTCAAACCAAGGACTGTCCCGCTGGGTGTCTTCTACCATTTCTTTTTGCCACTCAAAAGCTGGGAAACCGCTGGAAAGACGTCCACGAGCCCATTCAACGAGATCTGCTTCGTCGTCGGCATTGTGGTCCGGGATTCCGCTGGGAGATATACGTCAGGCGGCTTCCTGGTCGGTACCGCATACGTTTACCCGGCATTATTACCTCAAACAACAACATGCTGAGGATACACAGATGGGCCGTGCAGTCCTACGGCACCTGTTTTAATGAGGTAGCCCCCAGTAAAGGGGGTATATCCTTCGGCTAATGTACTTTAAAGTGTTGTTTTTAGCTGTTCATGTACTATGATTTGATGTCTAGCCAGGGCGAATATGCATTCATGGTTATAATGTTATTGGTTTGCATACACACCTCCATCTATGGGGGATACTGCTGTACAATCTATTCAAAGAATGTGAATCCATGAAAGATCCAATGCTGGAGAAGTGAATAGTTTCTTACCTGTAACTCCATTTCTCCAGCATTGGTAACTTTCATGGATTCACATGCGCCCGCCGGCCTCTCCTGGCATGCAAACCAGATGTCCCCCCCATACTACTTTGGAGGTCGAAATCTGAGGGAGCCATGGGTGCGGGACTACTTATACCTCTACGTCCTAGTGGCACAGGCATACGCGGCCCAAAACGACGTAGATAGGACACAAAAGTGTCAATTTTCCTATGGAAAAGGTCTATATAATTTACCGAGGATTCCCAGCCTGACGATGGGGAATATTCTAAGCATGTGAATCCATGAAAGATACCAATGCTGGAGAAATGGAGTTACAGGTAAGAAACTATTCCCTTCTTGATCTAAGATACTGTTCAAATCCGGTCCGTCATTCCGTCCGACCGCGGTGATAGTCTTTTAAATCTTTCGCCTCTCCGAAGGCTTTTCCTTCTCTACTCTTTGAATAACGTTTCCTTTGACCAACTACGTTTTGAACTCTTGGCAAAGACTTAACCGCAAACTACTCTGAACTGTGCGATCCTCTGCAAAGACTCTGAACCATTAACATTGGCCCAGGCCTATTGATCTGAATCCTAGTTGTAGTAAGCCTTTTCTAGATTGCCCTGCCTACCACTTGGTGGTGATTTTTGATAACCTTGTTCTTTCCCTCCCTTTTTAAAGTGGTGGAGTGCCATTTTGCTCACACTTCATTTTGAGCTTAACTTGTCAAGAACTGATTGGGTGTGGTGTAGTGTATTAAGATTGTGATTTTCTGCTGCTTTATATTAGTGAACTGTTTTATAACTGATGGTGTAAATAAATCTATATTCTTTTACTCAAACATTGAATCAGTGTTTGCTTGAACCATAGTCATTGCTGTCCTTTGTGTAAATTCTGATACTGCTCACTTTACTCTTGAGAGGAGTCTGGCTGCTCAGCCATCGCTACCACTTTACTGTGTAGTATAGGCTTGTAACAAAGGTGAATTTGTACTTGCACTTGTAGTCTTAATTATGTGTGGGGTTCCCAAAGGGTACTGCATATGATTCTGCCAAACAAAGACCCCACTTGTTCAAGAGACAAGACACTAGTGCTTGCTGGAGCTCCCACACCATCATCACCTGGAGCTGAGGCTGAAACAAATTGATATCCTGGAAATTGCCAGTAGGTCCAGGATGTTTATGTGCAATTCCTTTTCTTCCAGGTGCCAGAGGCCTCTGGCGTATGAATGTACTGTGTGGGCTCCCCAACCCGCTCATGAGAGGAGTTGGTTGTGACGGTCGCCTGATATGCAGGGATCTGAAAGGGAGTACCCGGTGAGAGATGTGGGCGAATTTACCTCTATTGCAGAGCCTGATGGAATGCCCGATTGAAACGCAGCCCAAGAAGGAAACCATTACCGGCAGAGCAACCACCAACAAGGAGAAGAGATACCTGAATGCTTGACATGGAAAGCTCAAACCGAGAAAGAAGCAACCGACATAACTGGCACTGACCCAAGAGAGCAAAAGAGCACCTTAATGCTACCAAAGCCCGCAGCGGAGCACTGCCGCTTGAAGACACAATCCACATACACCGGAACGCAGGCAGGCCAAGAGGTGTTGGAGGTCCAGGCCGATTCTGGGAACAACTATAGAGTGCAAGATAAGAGTAACTGGGTCCCTGGGAATAACAGAAGGAAACAAGTATACGCTTGGCAGAGAGTAAACCAGGCGGGCCAGAAACACATTGCGAGCCCGGGAACCGCACCAATATGAGAGTCAGAGAATAAGAGGGCCTGGGACCATGAACAACAAATAGACAAGAACAAACAATATGCTTGGCAGGAGAGCAAACCAAGCAGGTGTGATACTCCCATATGATGCTCCAAGGATAAGGAGAACCTCATTTAAAAAACTGCAGGGTCTGGGACCCGAAGGGATACAAAAAAAGACAAAAAAGGTAACAAAAAAAAATAGTGACTTTCCATTATAATTGGTAGAAGAGTACCAGACATAAACCTTCCATGAACAAAGTCATTCACTAGAAAGCAGGAAACTGGTGTACCTTTGGGGAAAGATTGCAAAATATGGAAAACAAATGAGGAAATAAGCTCCAAAACTTGTGAGTGGAACAAGAAGGAATCCAGGGGAAAGGAGCTAATCCCTAATTGGACTTTCACCTCAAGGGAAAAGTAACATTTTGTTTTAAATTGACAACCAGATGCATTGGGAACTTTGTTGGCAGAATTGTCTTCATCACCTTAGTTTTGAATATAGCATCCTTGCACATTATATTTAAGTTACTAGTGCTATGGTCAGAAGCAGGGTTTTTGGACACGACAGTGACTATTTGACATCTGTACATTGTCATTAGATTTCTTTGAGGTAGGGAAACCCCTCTTAGCTTTAGGGACAGAGGCCGTTTTTCCAACCCTTTTACTGGTTAATAAAGGTTTTACCAAAACTATGTCACCTTTGAGTCTGAGCCTGACTTCTGCACACTTACATGTGTTTTTATTGTTTTGGATGTCACCATGTCATTACAGTTTTTATTTTTCTAGTACCTAATATATTTTTGGATATTCTAATAAAAAATGTCTGGCTCCTGTCCGATTCTGGCTGTTCTTAATCTCTGTTCATGCTCATGTCTGTTCATGCACATTCTGGTTTTCCGTCTCAGATGTGTCTCAGTCAACTATATTTGTGTCTGCTCCTTATCCATCAACAGTGCCACTCCATGGTTAGGAGATTACTTTGGTTTCATCTAGTTGGTTTACTAGTGTCAGTGGAGTGCTCTCTTGGATCCTACCACACATTGAGTACAACAGTCTCTTCATCATGTCGAACCATTACTCTAATATGCAAGTTTTGACCAAAATAGATTGACAAAGCTAAAGGAGGCCCCTTTTATCGCAAGACCCCTCAACCCTTTTTACCCAGCATTCATGCTCTTTCAGTTTCTTTACTTACAGCCAGTTGCAGATTGTGGATCCCTTTCTTTCTTCACACCCGAGATGAACCTGGTAAGTACTATGACCTAAGCTGCTTCTTATACTAAGCAACAACTCAAAAAAACCTCTGCCCCTGCCTTGATTACAAGTTGTTTCAAACAATGGATAGTTATGTAACTTGTTTTGTGTAACCGGCGGGCATTTCCCTTCTGAATAATCTCCCTTTTTGAAAGATAAATTGGGAGTCAATGTTGGCAGGTTCCATGGTAGTGCCAGCTATCACAAGGGGAATTATACCACAAACACCCACTAATGGTAAACATGCTCAGGGGATGGCAGGCATTACAGCATTACATGTTCATTCATGTAATGGATGGGTCTACTGCCTCATTTCCTGGAATCCGGGTGAAGTCAATCCGAGGCAGGGGTGGCTCAACCAAAATGGGCTAGGGGGCGTCCACCCACCTGGACTTGTCCCTCTCACCCATTATGGAGGAGCCAGCCCAGTGGAATACGAGCACTCGCTCAGCTGTTTTCTCCAGCTGAAGAAGTGCTCTTAACTGTCGAAGGGAAATAGTTTTCCTTGAACAGTTAAAGTTGCCTAGCCGTGCAAGCTCAATGAAACTTCTGGCTGGGTAACTGCATGTCTGTATGTGCAAGGGGGCGTTCCTGCAATGCCGCGCACAGACAGAGCAGGCTGAAGTGGGGCATATCATCACCCAAGCTCAGGCCCCTACACGCATGAGTAGAAACTAGGAAGTTTCCAGATTCCTGTGATTCTAATAGGGGCCTGAGCGCTTGTTGAGGAAAAACCTGCGGCAGAAGGTACGTTTATGTTCTGTTTTTTTATTTAAATTCTGTGTATGGATGCGTGTGTTAGGTGAATGAATGTATGATGGATGCTGGTGATATAATATGGCATTTATAACACGCCTATACACAAGTGTTTCAAGGCCCAACGAGGCAAGGGAGGGGGAACAGAGGGAAGACAGACAACGATCTTACTAGGCCAGGTTACATTGAGATTGCGCAATTGCAGGGGAGGGCACATTGCAATACATAGGATCAACAGTAAAGAATAAATAAAATAAATAAAAACAATAGGTAAAAGTGCGGCCAGCTAGTGGCAAGTACAGGGGTAAGTGCAGACATCAAGTGTTAAGAGCTATAGGGATACAGAAACAGCCCCCAAGTGCAGGGGTTGGCTGGGAGGCAGAGGATGTGTGCAGCTGGTGGGGAGGGGACCTGGGCCCGAGATCAGAGGGTAGCAGGTGACCAGTGCAGTTTCAGTCAGGAGTTCAACAGGGAAGAGGAGGAGAGAAAGCAGATGCAAAGAGGAAGGTCTTGAGGTGCTTCCGGAACCGGAGATGGTTGTTCCAGAGGGAGGCCCCAGCCGAAGAAAGATCTACCACCAACTCGTTGCCTGAGGAAGCGACTGACCCTGGGGGAGTTGGAGACGGATGAGCTAAGGGCTCAAGAAGGAAGATATTTAGTAAGAGAGTTGGAGGTATTGAGGCCCCATAAGGCTTTGTGGACAATGCAGAGGGTTTTGAACTTAATCCTTGCAGCCACTGGGAGCCAATGCAAAGATTTCAGTCCTGGAGAGATACGATCCCTGGGCTTGAAGCCAAGGACAAGTCTCGCAGTCCTGTTCTGGATGAGTTACAGAGGGCGGAGAGTAGAAGCAGGAAGATTTAGAAAGAGGCTGTTGCAGTAGTCCAGCCTAGAGAGAACCAGAGCCAACCAATTACTCATGTGCTTTTGGAAGACTTTTCTTTATGAT